>NC_067490.1:67401466-68128866 GCF_947179515.1 Apodemus sylvaticus
GTTGTGGCGTGTACGTCGTAACATGTAGCATCAAAAGAGAACCCAAAGGAGAATTTCCTTTCGTCAAAATTTTTCAGAAAATCACGTTTTAAGGAAATCCCGCATCATTCGACATTATCTTGTTTTTCCTAAACAACACGTTGTAACTCGAAAAGCTTTCGTGTTGCGTGTATGTCTAAGTGTATAGCCTCAAAAGAGAAGGCACAGGAGAGTTTTCTCTCGAAAGAATATGTAAGAATACCACTTCATAAGGAAATATAGTTTTGCAGAGTAAAGACATATACGTACGTATCGGAAACTCTTTACGAGAAGAAATAACGCATAGTACAAAATTAGCTTGTATCTCCAAAACTACACGTTGTAACTCGAAAAGAATTGGCGTGGTGTGTACCTCTTAACGTGTAGTCTCAAAAGAGAGCCCAAAGGAGAATTTTCTTTTCTCAAAATTTTTCAGAAAATCATGTTTTAAGGAAATCACGCATCATGCGAAATTATCTTGTTTTTCCTAAACAACACGTTGTAACTCGAAAAGCTTTTGTGTTGCGTGTATGTCTAAGTGTGTAGCCTCAAAACAAAAGGCACAAGAGAGTTTTCGCTCGAAAGAATATTGTAGAATACCACGTTATAAGGAAATAAAATTTGCAGAGTAAAGACAAATACATACGTATTGGAAACACTTTACGAGAAGAAATAACGCATCGTACAAAATTAGCTTGTGTGTCCAAAACTACACGTTGTAACTCGAAAAGAATTGTTGTGGCGTGTCCGTCTTAACATGTAGCATCTAAAGAGAACCAAAAGGAGAATTTTCTTTCGTCAAAATTTTTCAGAAAATCACGTTTTAAAGAAATCCCGCATCTTGCGAAATTATCTTGTTTTTCCTAAACAACACGTTGTAAGTCGAAAAGCTTTCATGTTGCGTGTATGTCTTTGTGTGTAGCCTCAAAAGAGAAGGCACAGGAGAGTTTTCTCTCGAAAGAATATGTAAGAATACCACTTCATAAGGAAATACAGTTTTGCAGAGTAAAGACATATACGTACATATTGGAAACTCTTTACAAGAAGAAATAACGCATAGTACAAAATTAGCTTGTATCTCCAAAACTACACATTGTAACTCGAAAAGAATTGGTGTGGCGTGTACGTCTTAACGTGTAGTCTCAAAAGAGAGCCCAAAGGAGAATTTTCTTTCGTCAATATTTTTCAGAAAATCACGTTTTAAGGAAATCCCGCATCGTGCGAAATTATCTTGTTTTTCCTAAACAACATGTTGTAACTGGAAAAGCTTTCGTGTTGCGTGTATGTCTAAGTGTGTAGCCTCAAAACAAATGGCACAGGAGAGTTTTCTCTCGAAAGAATATTGTAGAATACCACGTTATAAGGAAATACAATTTTGCAGAGTAAAGACAAATACGTACTTATTGGAAACACTTTACGAGAAGAAATAACGCATCGTACAAAATTAGCTTGTATCTCCAAAACTACACGTTGTAACTCGAAAAGAATTGTTGTGGCGTGTCCGTCTTAACATGTAGCATCTAAAGAGAACCAAAAGGAGAATTTTCTTTCGTCAAAATTTTTCAGAAAATCACGTTTTAAAGAAATCCCGCATCGTGCGAAATTATCTTGTTTTTCCTAAACTACACGTTGTAACTCGAAAAGCTTTCGTGTTGCGTGTATGTCTAAGTGTGTAGCCTCAAAAGAGAAGGAACAGGAGAGTTTTCTCTCGAAAGGAAAGGTAAGATTACCACTTCATAAGGAAATACAGTTTTGCAGAGTAAAGACATATACGTACATATTGGAAACTCTACGAGAAGAAATAACGCATAGTACAAAATTAGCTTGTATCTCCAAAACTACACGTTGTAACTCGAAAAGAATTGGTGTGGCGTGTACGTCTTAACGTGTAGTCTCAAAAGTGAACCGAAAGGAGAATTTTCTTTCGTCAAAATTTTTCAGAAAATCACGTTTTAAGGAAGTCCCGCATCGTGCGAAATTATCTTGTTTTTCCTAAACAACACGTTGTAACTCGAAAAGCTTTCGTGTTGCTTGTATGTCTAAGTGTGCAGCCTCAAAACCGAAAGCACAGGAGAGTTTTCTCTCTAAAGAATATTGTAGAATACCACGTTATAAGGAAATACAATTTTGCAGAGTAAAGACAAATACTTACGTATTGGAAACACTTTACGAGAAGAAATAACGCATCTTACAAAATTAGCTTGTATCTCCAAAACTACACGTTGTAACTCGAAAAGAATTGTTGTGGCGTGTCCGTCTTAACATGTAGCATCTAAAGAGAACCAAAAGGAGAATTTTCTTTCGTCAAAATTTTTCAGAAAATCAAGTTTTAAGGAAATCCCGCATCGTGCGAAATTATCTTGTTTTTCCTAAACAAAACGTTGTAAGTCGAAAAGCTTTCATGTTGTGTGTATATCTAAGTGTGTAGTCTCAGAAGAGAAGGCACAGGAGAGTTTTCTCTCGAAAGAATATGTAAGAATACCACTTCATCAGGAAATACAGTTTTGTAGAGTAAAGACATATACGTACATATTGGAAACTCTATGAGAAGAAATAACGCATAGTACAAAATTAGCTTGTATCTCCAAAACTACACGTTGTAACTCGAAAAGAATTGGTGTGGCGTGTACGTCTTAACGTGTAGTCTCAAAAGAGTGCCCAAAGAGAATTTTCTTTCGTCAAAATTTTTCAGAAAATCGCGTTTTGAGGAAATCCCGCATCGTGCGAAATTATCTTGTTTTTCCTAAACAACACGTTGTAAGTCGAAAAGCTTTCGTGTTTCGTGTATGTCTAAGTGTGTAGCCTCAAAAGAGAAGGCACAGGAGAGTTTTCTCTCAAAAGAATATGTAAGAAAACCACGTTATAACGAAATACAGTTTTGCAGAGTAAAGACAAATACGTACTTATTGGAAACACTTTAGGAGAAGAAATAACGCATCGTACAAAATTAGCTTGTATCTCCAAAACTACACGTTGTAACTCGAAAAGAATTGTTGTGGCGTGTACGTCGTAACATGTAGCATCAAAAGAGAACCCAAAGGAGAATTTCCTTTCGTCAAAATTTTTCAGAAAATCAAGTTTTAAGGAAATCCCGCATCATTCGACATTATCTTGTTTTTCCTAAACAACACGTTGTAACTCGAAAAGCTTTCGTGTTGCGTGTATGTCTAAGTGTATAGCCTCAAAAGTGAAGGCACAGGAGAGTTTTCTCTCGAAAGAATATGTAAGAATACCACTTCATAAGGAAATATAGTTTTGCAGAGTAAAGACATATACGTACGTATCGGAAACTCTTTACGAGAAGAAATAACGCATAGTACAAAATTAGCTTGTATCTCCAAAACTACACGTTGTAACTCGAAAAGAATTGGCGTGGTTTGTACCTCTTAACGTGTAGTCTCAAAAGAGAGCCCAAAGGAGAATTTTCTTTTCTCAAAATTTTTCAGAAAATCAAGTTTTAAGGAAATCACGCATCATGCGAAATTATCTTGTTTTTCCTAAACAACACGTTGTAACTCGAAAAGCTTTTGTGTTGCGTGTATGTCTAAGTGTGTAGCCTCAAAACAAAAGGCACAAGAGAGTTTTCGCTCGAAAGAATATTGTAGAATACCACGTTATAAGGAAATAAAATTTGCAGAGTAAAGACAAATACATACGTATTGGAAACACTTTACGAGAAGAAATAACGCATCGTACAAAATTAGCTTGTGTGTCCAAAACTACACGTTGTAACTCGAAAAGAATTGTTGTGGCGTGTCCGTCTTAACATGTAGCATCTAAAGAGAACCAAAAGGAGAATTTTCTTTCGTCAAAATTTTTCAGAAAATCACGTTTTAAAGAAATCCCGCATCTTGCGAAATTACCTTGTTTTTCCTAAACAACACGTTGTAAGTCGAAAAGCTTTCATGTTGCGTGTATGTCTTAGTGTGTAGCCTCAAAAGAGAAGGCACAGGAGAGTTTTCTCTCGAAAGAATATGTAAGAATACCACTTCATAAGGAAATACAGTTTTGCAGAGTAAAGACATATACGTACATATTGGAAACTCTTTACAAGAAGAAATAACGCATAGTACAAAATTAGCTTGTATCTCCAAAACTACACATTGTAACTCGAAAAGAATTGGTGTGGCGTGTACGTCTTAACGTGTAGTCTCAAAAGAGAGCCCAAAGGAGAATTTTCTTTCGTCAATATTTTTCAGAAAATCACGTTTTAAGGAAATCCCGCATCGTGCGAAATTATCTTGTTTTTCCTAAACAACATGTTGTAACTCGAAAAGCTTTCGTGTTGCGTGTATGTCTCAGTGTGTAGCCTCAAAACAAATGGCACAGGAGAGTTTTCTCTCGAAAGAATATTGTAGAATACCACGTTATAAGGAAATACAATTTTGCAGAGTAAAGACAAATACGTACTTATTGGAAACACTTTACGAGAAGAAATAACGCATCGTACAAAATTAGCTTGTATCTCCAAAACTACACGTTGTAACTCGAAAAGAATTGTTGTGGCGTGTCCGTCTTAACATGTAGCATCTAAAGAGAACCAAAAGGAGAATTTTCTTTCGTCAAAATTTTTCAGAAAATCACGTTTTAAAGAAATCCCGCATCGTGCGAAATTATCTTGTTTTTCCTAAACTACACGTTGTAACTCGAAAAGCTTTCGTGTTGCGTGTATGTCTAAGTGTGTAGCCTCAAAAGAGAAGGCACAGGAGAGTTTTCTCTCGAAAGAATATGTAAGAATACCACTTCATAAGGAAATACAGTTTTGCAGAGTAAAGACATATACAAAAATAGTGGAAACTCTTTACGAGAAGAAATAACGCATAGTACAAAATTAGCTTGTATCTCCAAAACTACACGTTGTAACTCGAAAAGAATTGGTGTGGCATGCACCTCTTAACGTGTAGTCTCAAAAGTGAGCCCAAAGGAGAATTTTCTTTCGTCAAAATTTTTCAGAAAATCAAGTTTTAAGGAAATCCCGCATCATGCGAAATTATCTTGTTTTTCCTAAACAACACGTTGTAACTCGAAAAGCTTTCGTGTTGCTTGTATGTCTAAGTGTGCAGCCTCAAAACAGAAGGCACAGGAGAGTTTTCTCTCAAAAGAATATTGTAGAATACCACGTTATAAGGAAATACAATTTTGCAGAGTAAAGACAAATACTTACATATTGGAAACACTTTACGAGAAGAAATAACGCATCTTACAAAATTAGCCTGTATCTCCAAAACTACACGTTGTTACTCGAAAAGAATTATTGTGGCGTGTCCGTCTTAACATGTAGCATCTAAAGAGAACCAAAAGGAGAATTTTCTTTCGTCAAAATTTTTCAGAAAATCACGTTTTAAGGAAATCCCGCATCGGGCGAAATTATCTTGTTTTTCCTAAACAACACGTTGTAGGTCGAAAAGCTTTCATGTTGCGTGTATGTCTAAGTGTGTAGCCTCAAAAGAGAAGGCACAGGAGAGTTTTCTCTCAAAAGAATATGTACGAATACCACTTCATAAGGAAATACAGTTTTGCAGAGTAAAGGCATATACGTACGTATTGGAAACTCTTTACGAGAAGAAATAACACATCGTACAAAATTAGCTTGTATCTCCAAAACTACACGTTGTAACTCGAAAAGAATTGTTGTGGCGTGTCCTTCTTAACATGTAGCATCTAAAGAGAACCAAAAGGAGAATTTTCTTTCGTCAAAATTTTTCAGAAAATCAAGTTTTAAGGAAATCCCGCATCGTGCGAAATTATCTTGTTTTTCCTAAACAAAACGTTGTAAGTCGAAAAGCTTTCATGTTGTGTGTATGTCTAAGTGTGTAGCCTCAGAAGAGAAGGCACAGGAGAGTTTTCTCTCGAAAGAATATGTAAGAATACCACTTCATCAGGAAATACAGTTTTGCAGAGTAAAGACATATACGTACATATTGGAAACTCTATGAGAAGAAATAACGCATAGTACAAAATTAGCTTGTATCTCCAAAACTACACGTTGTAACTCGAAAAGAATTGTTGTGGCGTGTACGTCGTAACATGTAGCATCAAAAGAGAACCCAAAGGAGAATTTCCTTTCGTCAAAATTTTTCAGAAAATCACGTTTTAAGGAAATCCCGCATCATTCGACATTATCTTGTTTTTCCTAAACAACACGTTTTAACTCGAAAAGCTTTCGTGTTGCGTGTATGTCTAAGTGTGTAGCCTCAAAAGAGAAGGCACAGGAGAGTTTTCTCTCGAAAGAATATGTAAGAATACCACTTCATAAGGAAATACAGTTTTGCAGAGTAAAGACATATACGTACATATTGGAAACTCTTTACAAGAAGAAATAACGCATAGTACAAAATTATCTTGTATCTCCAAAACTACACATTGTAACTCGAAAAGAATTGGTGTGGCGTGTACGTCTTAACGTGTAGTCTCAAAAGAGAGCCCAAAGGAGAATTTTCTTTCGTCAAAATTTTTCAGAAAATCACATTTTAAAGAAATCCCGCATCGTGCGTAATTATCTTGTATTTCCTAAACAATACGTTGTAACTGGAAAAGCTTTCGTGTTGCGTGTATGTCTAAGTGTGTAGCCTCAAAAGAGAAGGCACAGGAGAGTTTTCTCTCGAAAGAATATGTAAGAATACCACTTCATAAGGAAATACAGTTTTGCAGAGTAAAGACAAATACGTACTTATTGGAAACACTTTACGAGAAGAAATAAGGCATCGTACAAAATTAGCTTGTATCTCCAAAACTACACGTTGTAAATCGAAAAGAATTGTTGTGGCGTGTACGTCTTAACATGTAGCATCTAAAGAGAACCAAAAGGAGAATTTTCTTTCGTCAAAATTTTTCAGGAAATCACGTTTTAAAGAAATCCCGCATCGTGCGAAATTATCTTGATTTTCCTAAACAACACGTTGTAACTCGAAAGCTTTCGTGTTGCGTGTATGTCTAAGTGTGTATCCTCAAAAGAGAAGGCACAGAAGAGTTTTCTCTCGAAAGGAAATGTAAGATTACCACTTCATAAGGAAATACAGTTTTGCAGAGTAAAGACATATACGTACGTATTGGAAACTCTTTATGAGAAGAAATAACGCATAGTACAAAATTAGCTTGTATCTCCAAAACTACACGTTGTAACTCGAAAAGAATTGGTGTGGCGTGTACGTCTTAACGTGTAGTCTCAAAAGTGAACCGAAAGGAGAATTTTCTTTCGTCAAAATTTTTCAGAAAATCACGTTTTAAGGAAATCCCGCATAGTGCGAAATTATCTTGTTTTTCCTAAACAACACGTTTTAACTCGAAAAGCTTTCGTGTTGAGTTTATGTCTAAGTGTGTAGTCTCAAAACAGAAGGCACAGGAGAGTTTTCTCTCGAAAGAATATTGTAGAATACCACGTTATAAGGAAATACAATTTTGCAGAGTAAAGACAAATACGTACGTATTGGAAACACTTTAGAGAAAATAACACATCGTGCAAAATTAGCTTGTATCTCCAAAACTACACGTTGTAACTCGAAAAGAATTGTTGTGGCGTGTCCGTCTTAACATGTAGCATCTAAAGAGAACCCAAAGGAGAATTTTCTTTCGCCAAAAGTTTTCAGAAAATCACGTTTTAAGGAAATCCTGCATCGTGCGAAATTATCTTGTTTTTCCTAAACAACACGTTGTAACTCGAAAAGCTTTCGTGTTGCCTGTATGTCTAAGTGTATAGCCTCAAAAGAGAAGGCACAGGAGAGTTTTCTCTCGAAAGAATATGTAAGAATACCACTTCATAAGGAAATACAGTTTTGCAGAGTAAAGACATATACGTACGTATTGGAAACTCTTTAAGAGAAGAAATAACGCATAGTACAAAATTAGCTTGTATCTCCAAAACTACATGTTGTAACTCGAAAAGATTTGGTGTGGGGTGTACCTCTTAACGTGTAGTCTCAAAAGAGAGCCCAAAGGAGAATTTTCTTTCGTAAAAATTTTTCAGAAAATCACGTTTTAAGGAAATCCCGCATCATGCGAAATTATCTTGTTTTTCCTAAACAACACGTTGTAACTCGAAAAGCTTTCGTGTTGCGTGTATGTCTAAGTGTGTAGCCTCAAAACAGAAGGCACAGGAGAATTTTCTCTCGAAAGAATATTGTAGAATACAACGTTATAAGGAAATACAATTTTGCAGAGTAAAGACAAATACGTACGTATTGGAAACACTTGAGGAGAAGAAATGACGCATCATACAAAATTAGCTTGTATCACCAAAAGTACACGTTGTAACTCGAAAATAATTGTTGTGGCATGTCCGTCTTAACATGTAGCATCTAAAGAGAACCCAAAGGAGAATTTTCTTTCGTCAAAAGTTTTCAGAAAATCACGTTTTAAGGAAATCGCGCATCGTGCGAAATTATCTTGTTTTTCCTAAACAACACGTTGTAACTCGAAAAGCTTTCGTGTTGCCTGTATGTCTAAGTGTATAGCCTTAAAAGAGAAGGCACACAGAGTTTTCTCTCAAAAGAATATGTAAGAAAACCACGTTATAACGAAATACAGTTTTGCAGAGTAAAGAAAAATACGTACTTATTGGAAACACTTTATGAGAAGAAATAACGCATCATACAAAATTAGCTTGTATCTCCAAATCTACACGTTGTAACTCGAAATGAATTGGTGTGGCGTATACGTCTTAGCGTGTAGCCTCAAAGAGAAACCAAAGGAGTATTTTCTTTCGTCAAATTTTTTCAGAAAATCACGTTTTAAGGAAATCCCGCATCCTGCGAAATTTTCTTGTTTTTCCTAAACAACACATTGTAACTCGAAAAGCTTTCGTGTTGCGTGTATGTCTAAGTGTATAGCCTCAAAACAGAAGGCACAGGAGAGTTTTCTGTCGAAAGAATATTGAAGAATACCACGTTATAAGGAAATACAGTTTTGCAGAGTAAAGACAAATACGTACATATTGGAAACTCTTTACGAGAAGAAATAACGCTTAGTACAAAATTAGCTTGTATCTCCAAAACTACACGTTGTAACTCGAAAAGAATTGGTGTGGCGTGTACGTCTTAATGTGTAGTCTCAAAAGAGAGCCCAAAGGAGAATTTTATTTCGTCAAATTTTTTCAGAAAATCACGTTTTGAGGAAATCCCGCATCGTGCGAAATTATCTTGTTTTTCCTAAACAACACGTTGTAAGTCGAAAAGCTTTCGTGTTTCGTGTATGTCTAAGTGTGTAGCCTCAAAAGAGAAGGCACAGGAGAGTTTTCTCTCAAAAGAATATGTAAGAAAACCACGTTATAACGAAATACAGTTTTTCAGAGTAAAGACAAATACGTACTTATTGGAAACACTTTAGGAGAAGAAATAACACATCGTACAAAATTAGCTTGTATCTCCAAAACAACACGTTGTAACTCGAAAAGAATTGTTGTGGCGTGTACGTCTTAACATGTAGCATCAAAAGAGAACCAAAAGGAGAATTTTCTTTCGTCAAAATTTTTCAGAAAATCACGTTTTAAGGAAATCCCGCATCATTCGACATTGTCTTGTTTTTCCTAAACAAGACGTTGTAACTCGAAAAGCTTTCGTGTTGCGTGTATGTCTAAGTGTGTAGCCTCAAAAGAGAAGGCACAGGAGAGTTTTATCTCGAAAGAATATGTAAGAATACCACTTCATAAGGAAATAGAGTTTTCAGAGTAAAGACATATAAGTACGTATTGGAAACTCTTTACGAGAAGAAATAATGCATAGTACAAAATTAACTTGTATCTCCAAAACTACACGTTGTAACTCGAAATGAATTGGCGTGGCGTGTAACTCTTAACGTGTAGTCTCAAAAGAGAGCCCACAGGAGAATTTTCTTTTCTCAAAATTTTTCAGAAAATCAAGTTTTAAGGAAATCACGCATCATGCGAAATTATCTTGTTTTTCCTAAACAACACGTTGTAACTCGAAAAGCTTTCGTGTTGCATGTATGTCTAAGTCTGTAGCCTCAAAACAAAAGGCACAAGAGAGTTTTCGCTCGAAAGAATATTGTAGAATACCACGTTATAAGGAAATACAATTTTGCAGAGTAAAGACAAATACATACATATTGGAAACACTTTACGAGAAGAAATAACGCATCGTACAAAATTAGCTTGTTTCTCCAAAACTACACGTTGTAACTCGAAAGGAATTGTTGTGGCATGTCCGTCTTAACATGTAGCATCTAAAGAGAACAAAAAGGAGAATTTTCTTTCGTCAAAATTTTTCAGAAAATCACGTTTTAAGGAAATCCTGCATCTTGCGAAATTATCTTGCTTTTCCTAAACAACACGTTGTAAGTCGAAAAGCTTTCATGTTGCGTGTATGTCTAAGTGTGTAGCCACAAAAGAGAAGGGACAGGAGAGTTTTCTCTCGAACGAATATGTAAGAATACCACTTCATAAGGAAATACAGTTTTGCAGAGTAAAGACATATACGTACATATTGGAAACTCTTTACAAGAAGAAATAACGCATAGTACAAAATTAGCTTGTATCTCCAAAACTACACATTGTAACTCGAAAAGAATTGGTGTGGCGTGTACGTCTTAACGTGTAGTCTCAAAAGAGAGCCCAAAGGAGATTTTTCTTTCGTCAATATTTTTCAGAAAATCACGTTTTAAGGAAATCCCGCATCGTGCGAAATTATCTTGTTTTTCCTAAACAACATGTTGTAACTCGAAAAGCTTTCGTGTTGCGTGTATGTCTAAGTGTGTAGCCTCAAAACAAAAGGCACAGGAGAGTTTTCTCTCGAAAGAATATTGTAGAATACCACGTTATAAAGAAATACAATTTTGCAGAGTAAATACAAATACGTACTTATTGGAAACACTTTACGAGAAGAAATAACGCATCGTACAAAATTAGCTTGTATCTCCAAAACTACACGTTGTAACTCGAAAAGAATTGTTGTGGCGTGTACGTCTTAACATGTAGCATCTAAAGAGAACCAAAAGGAGAATTTTCTTTCGTCATAATTTTTCAGAAAATCACGTTTTAAAGAAATCCCGCATCGTGCGAAATTATCTTGTTTTTCCTAAACTACACGTTGTAACTCGAAAAGCTTTCTTGTTGCGTGTATGTCTAAGTGTGTAGCCTCAAAACAGAAGGCACAGGAGAGTTTTCTCTCGAAAGAATATGTAAGAATACCACTTAATAAGGAAATACAGTTTTGCAGAGTAAAGACATATACGTACATATTGGAAACTCTACAAGAAGAAATAACCCATAGTACAAAATTAGCTTGTATCTGCAAAATTACACGTTTTAACTCGAAAAGAAGTGGCGTGGCGTGTACCTCTTAAAGTATAGTCTCAAAAGAGTGCCCAAAGGAGAATTTTCTTACGTCAAAATTTTTCAGAATATCAAGTTTTAAGGAAATCACGCATCATGCGAAATTATCTTGTTTTTCCTAAACAACACGTTGTAACTCGAAAAGCTTTCGTGTTGCTTGTATGTCTAAGTGTGCAGCCTCAAAACAGAAGGCACAGGAGAGTTTTCTCTCTAAAGAATATTGTAGAATACCACGTTATAAGGAAATACAATTTTGCAGAGTAAAGACAAATACTTACGTATTGGAAACACTTTACGAGAAGAAATAACGCATCTTACAAAATTAGCTTGTATCTCCAAAACTACACGTTGTAACTCGAAAAGAATTGTTGTGGCCTGTCCGTCTTAACATGTAGCATCTAAAGAGAACCAAAAGGAGAATTTTCTTTCGTCAAAATTTTTCAGAAAATCAAGTTTTAAGGAAATCCCGCATCGTGCGAAATTATCTTGTTTTTCCTAAACAAAACGTTGTAAGTCGAAAAGCTTTCATGTTGTGTGTATGTCTAAGTGTGTAGCCTCAAAAGAGAAGGCACAGGAGAGTTTTCTCTCGAAAGAATATGTAAGAATACCACTTCATCAGGAAATACAGTTTTGCAGAGTAAAGACATATACGTACATATTGGAAACTCTATGAGAAGAAATAACGCATAGTACAAAATTAGCTTGTATCTCCAAAACTACACGTTGTAACTCGAAAAGAATTGGTGTGGCGTGTACGTCTTAACGTGTAGTCTCAAAAGAGTGCCCAAAGGAGAATTTTCTTTCGTCAAAATTTTTCAGAAAATCGCGTTTTTGAGGAAATCCCACATCGTGCGAAATTATCTTGTTTTTCCTAAACAACACGTTGTAAGTCGAAAAGCTTTCGTGTTTCGTGTATGTCTAAGTGTGTAGCCTCAAAGGAGAAGGCACAGGAGAGTTTTCTCTCAAAAGAATATGTAAGAAAACCACGTTATAACGAAATACAGTTTTGCAGAGTAAAGACAAATACGTACTTATTGGAAACACTTTAGGAGAAGAAATAACGCATCGTACAAAATTAGCTTGTATCTCCAAAACTACACGTTGTAACTCGAAAAGAATTGTTGTGGCGTGTACGTCTTAACATGTAGCATCAAAAGAGAACCCAAAGGAGAATTTTCTTTCGTCAAAATTTTTCAGAAAATCACGTTTTAAGGAAATCCCGCATCATTCGACATTATCTTGTTTTTCCTAAACAACACGTTGTAACTCGAAAAGCTTTCGTGTTGCGTGTATGTCTAAGTGTATAGCCTCAAAAGAGAAGGCACAGGAGAGTTTTCTCTCGAAAGAATATGTAAGAATACCACTTCATAAGGAAATATAGTTTTGCAGAGTAAAGACATATACGTATGTATCGGAAACTCTTTAGGAGAAGAAATAACGCATAGTACAAAATTAGCTTGTATCTCCAAAACTACACGTTGTAACTCGAAAAGAATTGGCGTGGTGTGTACCTCTTAACGTGTAGTCTCAAAAGAGAGCCCAAAGGAGAATTTTCTTTTCTCAAAATTTTTCAGAAAATCAAGTTTTAAGGAAATCACGCATCATGCGAAATTATCTTGTTTTTCCTAAACAACACGTTGTAACTCGAAAAGCTTTTGTGTTGCGTGTATGTCTAAGTGTGTAGCCTCAAAACAAAAGGCACAAGAGAGTTTTCGCTCGAAAGAATATTGTAGAATACCACGTTATAAGGAAATACAATTTTGCAGAGTAAAGACAAATACATACGTATTGGAAACACTGTATGAGACGAAATAACGCATCGTACAAAATTAGCTTGTGTGTCCAAAACTACACGTTGTAACTCGAAAAGAATTGTTGTGGCGTGTCCGTCTTAACATGTAGCATCTAAAGAGAACCAAAAGGAGAATTTTCTTTCGTCAAAATTTTTCAGAAAATCACGTTTTAAAGAAATCCCGCATCTTGCGAAATTATCTTGTTTTTCCTAAACAACATATTGTAACTCGAAAAGCTTTCATGTTGCGTGTATGTCTAAGTGTGTAGCCTCAAAACAGAAGGCACAGGAGAGTTTTCTCTCGAAAGAATATTGTAGAATACACGTTATAAGGAAATACAATTTTGCAGAGTAAAGACAAATACGTACGTATTGGAAACACTTTACGAGAAGAAATAATGCATCCTACAAAATTAGCTTGTATCTCCAAAACTACACGTTGTAACTCGAAAAGAATTGGTGTGGCGTGTATGTCTTAATGTGTAGCCTCAAAAGAGATCCCAAAGGAGAATTTTCTTTCCTCAAAATTTTTCAGAAAATCACGTTTTAAGGAAATCCCGCATCGTGCGAAATTATCTTGTTTTTCCTTAACAACAACTTGTAACTCGAGAAGCTTAAGTGTTGCGTGTATGTCTAAGTGTGTAGCCTCAAAACAGAAGGCACAGGAGAGTTTTCTCTCAAAAGAATATTGTAGAATATCACGTTATAAGGAAATACAATTTTGCAGATTAAAAACAAATACATACGTATTGGAAACACTTTACGAGAATAAATACGCATCGTACAAAATTAGCTTGTATCTCCAAAACTACATGTTGTAACTCGAAAAGAATTGTTGAGGCGTGTATGTCTTAACATGTAGCCTCAAAAGAGAAGGCACAGGAGAGTTTTCTCTCGAAAGAATATGTAAGAATAGCACTTCATAAGGAAATACAGTTTTGCAGAGTAAAGACATATATGTACGTATTGGAAACTCTTTACGAGAAGAAATAACGCATAGTACAAAATTAGCTTGTATCTCCAAAACTACACGTTGTAACTCGAAAAGAATTGGCGTGGCGTGTACCTCTTAACGTGTAGTCTCAAAAAAGAGCCCAAAGGAGAATTTTCTTTTGTCAAAATTTTTCTGAAAATCAAGTTTTAAGGAAATCACGCATCATGCGAAATTATCTTGTTTTTCCTAAACAACACGTTGTAACTCGAAAAGCTTTCGTGTTGCGTGTATGTCTAAGTGTGTAGCCTCAAAACAAAAGGCACAACAGAGTTTTCGCTCGAAAGAATATTGTAGAATACCACGTTATAAGGAAATACAATTTTGCAGAGTAAAGACAAATATATACGTATTGGAAACACTTTACGAGAAGAAATAACGCATCGTACAAAATTAGCTTGTGTTTCCAAAACTACACGTTGTAACTCGAAAAGAATTGTTGTGGCGTGTCCGTCTTAACATGTAGCATCTAAAGAGAACTCAAAGGAGAATTTTCTTTCGTCAAAATTTTTCAGAAAATCACGTTTTAAGGAAATCCTGCATCGTGCGAAATTATCTTGTTTTTCCTAAACAACACGTTGTAACTCGAAAAGCTTTCGTGTTGCGTGTATGTCTAAGTGTGTAGACTCAAAAGAGAAGGCACAGGAGAGCTTTCTCTCGAAAGAATATGTAAGAATACCACTTCATAAGGAAATACAGTTTTGCAGAGTAAAGACATATACGTACATAGTGGAAACTCTTTATGAGAAGAAATAACGCATAGTACAAAATTAGCTTGTATCTCCAAAACTACACTTTGTAACTCGAAAAGAATTGGTGTGGCGTGCACCTCTTAACGTGTAGTCTCAAAAGAGAGCCCAAAGGAGAATTTTCTTTCGTCAAAATTTTTCAGAAAATCACGTTTTAAGGAAATCCCGCATCATGCGAAATTATCTGTTTTTCCTAAACAACACGTTGTAACTCGAAAAGCTTTCGTGTTGCGTTTTTGTCTAAGTGTATAGCCTCAAAACAGAAGGCACAGGAGAGTTTTCTGTCGAAAGAATATTGTAGAATACCACGTTATAAGGAAATACAATTTTGCAGAGTAAAGACAAATACTAACATATTGGAAACACTTTACGAGAAGAAATAACGCATCGTACAAAATTAGCTTGTATCTCCAAAACTACAAGTTGTAACTCGAAAAGAATTGTTGTGGCGTGTACGTCTTAACATGTAGCATCTAAAGAGAACCAAAAGGAGAATTTTCTTTCGTTAAAATTTTTCAGAAAATCACGTTTTAAGGAAATCCCGCATCGTGCGAAATTATCTTTTTTTTTTCTTAAAGAACACGTTTTAACTCGAAAAGCTTTCGTGTTGCGTGTATGTCTAAGTGTGTAGCCTCAAAACAGAAGGCACAGGAGAGTTTTCTGTCGAAAGAATATTGTAGAATACCACGTAATAAGGAAATACAATTTTGCAGAGTAAAGACAAATACGAACGTATTGGAAACACTTTACTAGAAGAAATAACGCATCGTACAAAATTAGCTTGTATCTCCAAATCTACACGTTGTAACTCGAAAAGAATTAGTGTGGCGTGTACGTCTTAACGTGTAGCCTCAAAAGAGAACCCAAAGGAGAATTTTCTTTCGTCAAAATTATTCAGAAAATCGCGTTTTGAGGAAATCCCGCATCGTGCGAAATTATCTTGTTTTTCCTAAACAACACGTTGTAAGTCGAAAAGCTTTCGTGTTGCGTGTATGTCTAAGTGTGTAGCCTCAAAAGAGAAGGCACAGGAGAGTTTTCTCTCGAAAGAATATGTAAGAATACCACTTCATAAGGAAATACAGTTTTGCAGAGTAAAGACATATACGTACATATTGGAAACTCTACGAGAAGAAATAAAGCATAGTACAAAATTAGCTTGTATCTCCAAAACTACACGTTGTAACTCGAAAAGAATTGGTGTGGCCTGTACGTCTTAATGTGTAGTCTCAAAAGAGTGCCCAAAGGAGAATTTTCTTTCCTCAAAATTTTTCAGAAAATCACGTTTTAAGGAAATCCCGCATCGTGCGAAATTATCTTGTTTTTCCTAAAGAACATGTTGTAACTCGAAAAGCTTTCGTTTTGTGTGTATGTCTAAGTGTGTAGCATCAAAACAGAAGGCACAGGAGAGTTTTCTGTCGAAAGAATATTGTAGAATACCACGTTATAAGGAAATACAATTTTACAGAATAAAGATAAATATGTACGTATTGGAAACACTTTAGGATAAGAAGTAACGCATCATACAAAATTAGCTTGTATCTCCAAATCTACACGTTGTAACTCGAAAAGAATTGGTGTGGCGTGTACGTCTTAACGTGTAGCCTCAAAAGAGAACCCAAAGGAGAATTTTCTTTCGTCAAAATTCTTCAGAAAATCGCGTTTTGAGGAAATCCCGCATCGTGCGAAATTATCTTGTTTTTCCTAAACAACACGTTGTAAGTCGAAAAGCTTTCGTGTTGCGTGTATGTCTAAGTGTGTAGCCTCAAAAGAGAAGGCACAGGAGAGTTTTCTCTCAAAAGAATATGTAAGAAAACCACGTTATAACGAAATACAGTTTTGCAGAGTAAAGACAAATACGTATTATTGGAAACACTTTACTAGAAGAAAGAACGCATCGTACAAAATTAGCTTGTATCTCCAAAAGTACACGTTGTAACTCGAAAAGAATTGTTGTGGCGTGTACGTCTTAACATGTAGCATCTAAAGAGAACCCAAAGGAGAATTTTCTTTCGTCAATATTTTTCAGAAAATCACGTTTTAAGGAAATCCCGCATTGTGCGGAATTATCTTGTTTTTCCTAAACAACACACGTAACTCGAAAAGCTTTCGTGTTGCGTGTATGTCTAAGTGTGTAGCCTCAAAAGAGAAGGAACAGGAGAGTTTTCTCTCGAAAGAATATGTAAGAATACCACTTCATAAGGAAATACAGTTTTGCAGAGTAAAGACACATACGTACTTATTGGAAACTCTTTACGAGAAGAAATAACGCATCGTACAAACTTAGCTTGTATCTCCAAAACTACACGTTGTAACTCGAAAAGAATTGGTGTGGCGTGTACATCTTAACGTGTAATCTCAAAAGAGAGCCCAAAGGAGAATTTTCTTTCGTCAAAATTTTTCAGAAAATCACGTTTTAAGGAAATCCGGCATCGTGCGAAATTATCTTGTTTTTCCTAAACAAAACGTTGTAACTTGAAAAGCTTTCGTGTTGCATGTATGTCTAAGTGTGTAGCCTCAAAAGAGAAGGCACAGGAGAATTTTCTGTCGAAAGAATATTGTAGAATACCACGTTATTAGGAAATACAATTTTGCAGAGTAAAGACAAATACGTACGTATTGGAAACACTTTACAAGAAGAAATAATGCATCGTACAAAATTAGCTTGTATCTCCAAAACTACAAGTTGTAACTCGAAAAGAATTGTTGTGGCGTGTACGTCTTAACATGTAGCATCTAAAGAGAACCAAAAGGAGAATTTTCTTTCGTTAAAATTTTTCAGAAAATCACGTTTTAAGGAAATCCCGCATCGTGCGAAATTATCTTTTTTTTTTCTTAAAGAACACGTTTTAACTCGAAAAGCTTTCGTGTTGCGTGTATGTCTAAGTGTGTAGCCTCAAAACAGAAGGCACAGGAGAGTTTTCTGTCGAAAGAATATTGTAGAATACCACGTAATAAGGAAATACAATTTTGCAGAGTAAAGACAAATACGAACGTATTGGAAACACTTTACTAGAAGAAATAACGCATCGTACAAAATTAGCTTGTATCTCCAAATCTACACGTTGTAACTCGAAAAGAATTAGTGTGGCGTGTACGTCTTAACGTGTAGCCTCAAAAGAGAACCCAAAGGAGAATTTTCTTTCGTCAAAATTATTCAGAAAATCGCGTTTTGAGGAAATCCCGCATCGTGCGAAATTATCTTGTTTTTCCTAAACAACACGTTGTAAGTCGAAAAGCTTTCGTGTTGCGTGTATGTCTAAGTGTGTAGCCTCAAAAGAGAAGGCACAGGAGAGTTTTCTCTCGAAAGAATATGTAAGAATACCACTTCATAAGGAAATACAGTTTTGCAGAGTAAAGACATATACGTACATATTGGAAACTCTACGAGAAGAAATAAAGCATAGTACAAAATTAGCTTGTATCTCCAAAACTACACGTTGTAACTCGAAAAGAATTGGTGTGGCCTGTACGTCTTAATGTGTAGTCTCAAAAGAGTGCCCAAAGGAGAATTTTCTTTCCTCAAAATTTTTCAGAAAATCACGTTTTAAGGAAATCCCGCATCGTGCGAAATTATCTTGTTTTTCCTAAAGAACATGTTGTAACTCGAAAAGCTTTCGTTTTGTGTGTATGTCTAAGTGTGTAGCATCAAAACAGAAGGCACAGGAGAGTTTTCTGTCGAAAGAATATTGTAGAATACCACGTTATAAGGAAATACAATTTTACAGAATAAAGATAAATATGTACGTATTGGAAACACTTTAGGATAAGAAGTAACGCATCATACAAAATTAGCTTGTATCTCCAAATCTACACGTTGTAACTCGAAAAGAATTGGTGTGGCGTGTACGTCTTAACGTGTAGCCTCAAAAGAGAACCCAAAGGAGAATTTTCTTTCGTCAAAATTCTTCAGAAAATCGCGTTTTGAGGAAATCCCGCATCGTGCGAAATTATCTTGTTTTTCCTAAACAACACGTTGTAAGTCGAAAAGCTTTCGTGTTGCGTGTATGTCTAAGTGTGTAGCCTCAAAAGAGAAGGCACAGGAGAGTTTTCTCTCAAAAGAATATGTAAGAAAACCACGTTATAACGAAATACAGTTTTGCAGAGTAAAGACAAATACGTATTATTGGAAACACTTTACTAGAAGAAAGAACGCATCGTACAAAATTAGCTTGTATCTCCAAAAGTACACGTTGTAACTCGAAAAGAATTGTTGTGGCGTGTACGTCTTAACATGTAGCATCTAAAGAGAACCCAAAGGAGAATTTTCTTTCGTCAATATTTTTCAGAAAATCACGTTTTAAGGAAATCCCGCATCGTGCGGAATTCTCTTGTTTTTCCTAAACAACGCACGTAACTCGAAAAGCTTTCGTGTTGCGTGTATGTCTAAGTGTGTAGCCTCAAAGGAGAAGGCACAGGAGAGTTTTCTCTCAAAAGAATATGTAAGAAAACCACGTTATAACGAAATACAGTTTTGCAGAGTAAAGACAAATACGTACTTATTGGAAACACTTTAGGAGAAGAAATAACGCATCGTACAAAATTAGCTTGTATCTCCAAAACTACACGTTGTAACTCGAAAAGAATTGTTGTGGCGTGTACGTCTTAACATGTAGCATCAAAAGAGAACCCAAAGGAGAATTTTCTTTCGTCAAAATTTTTCAGAAAATCACGTTTTAAGGAAATCCCGCATCATTCGACATTATCTTGTTTTTCCTAAACAACACGTTGTAACTCGAAAAGCTTTCGTGTTGCGTGTATGTCTAAGTGTATAGCCTCAAAAGAGAAGGCACAGGAGAGTTTTCTCTCGAAAGAATATGTAAGAATACCACTTCATAAGGAAATATAGTTTTGCAGAGTAAAGACATATACGTATGTATCGGAAACTCTTTAGGAGAAGAAATAACGCATAGTACAAAATTAGCTTGTATCTCCAAAACTACACGTTGTAACTCGAAAAGAATTGGCGTGGTGTGTACCTCTTAACGTGTAGTCTCAAAAGAGAGCCCAAAGGAGAATTTTCTTTTCTCAAAATTTTTCAGAAAATCAAGTTTTAAGGAAATCACGCATCATGCGAAATTATCTTGTTTTTCCTAAACAACACGTTGTAACTCGAAAAGCTTTTGTGTTGCGTGTATGTCTAAGTGTGTAGCCTCAAAACAAAAGGCACAAGAGAGTTTTCGCTCGAAAGAATATTGTAGAATACCACGTTATAAGGAAATACAATTTTGCAGAGTAAAGACAAATACATACGTATTGGAAACACTGTATGAGACGAAATAACGCATCGTACAAAATTAGCTTGTGTGTCCAAAACTACACGTTGTAACTCGAAAAGAATTGTTGTGGCGTGTCCGTCTTAACATGTAGCATCTAAAGAGAACCAAAAGGAGAATTTTCTTTCGTCAAAATTTTTCAGAAAATCACGTTTTAAAGAAATCCCGCATCTTGCGAAATTATCTTGTTTTTCCTAAACAACATATTGTAACTCGAAAAGCTTTCATGTTGCGTGTATGTCTAAGTGTGTAGCCTCAAAACAGAAGGCACAGGAGAGTTTTCTCTCGAAAGAATATTGTAGAATACACGTTATAAGGAAATACAATTTTGCAGAGTAAAGACAAATACGTACGTATTGGAAACACTTTACGAGAAGAAATAATGCATCCTACAAAATTAGCTTGTATCTCCAAAACTACACGTTGTAACTCGAAAAGAATTGGTGTGGCGTGTATGTCTTAATGTGTAGCCTCAAAAGAGATCCCAAAGGAGAATTTTCTTTCCTCAAAATTTTTCAGAAAATCACGTTTTAAGGAAATCCCGCATCGTGCGAAATTATCTTGTTTTTCCTTAACAACAACTTGTAACTCGAGAAGCTTAAGTGTTGCGTGTATGTCTAAGTGTGTAGCCTCAAAACAGAAGGCACAGGAGAGTTTTCTCTCAAAAGAATATTGTAGAATATCACGTTATAAGGAAATACAATTTTGCAGATTAAAAACAAATACATACGTATTGGAAACACTTTACGAGAATAAATACGCATCGTACAAAATTAGCTTGTATCTCCAAAACTACATGTTGTAACTCGAAAAGAATTGTTGAGGCGTGTATGTCTTAACATGTAGCCTCAAAAGAGAAGGCACAGGAGAGTTTTCTCTCGAAAGAATATGTAAGAATAGCACTTCATAAGGAAATACAGTTTTGCAGAGTAAAGACATATATGTACGTATTGGAAACTCTTTACGAGAAGAAATAACGCATAGTACAAAATTAGCTTGTATCTCCAAAACTACACGTTGTAACTCGAAAAGAATTGGCGTGGCGTGTACCTCTTAACGTGTAGTCTCAAAAAAGAGCCCAAAGGAGAATTTTCTTTTGTCAAAATTTTTCTGAAAATCAAGTTTTAAGGAAATCACGCATCATGCGAAATTATCTTGTTTTTCCTAAACAACACGTTGTAACTCGAAAAGCTTTCGTGTTGCGTGTATGTCTAAGTGTGTAGCCTCAAAACAAAAGGCACAACAGAGTTTTCGCTCGAAAGAATATTGTAGAATACCACGTTATAAGGAAATACAATTTTGCAGAGTAAAGACAAATATATACGTATTGGAAACACTTTACGAGAAGAAATAACGCATCGTACAAAATTAGCTTGTGTTTCCAAAACTACACGTTGTAACTCGAAAAGAATTGTTGTGGCGTGTCCGTCTTAACATGTAGCATCTAAAGAGAACTCAAAGGAGAATTTTCTTTCGTCAAAATTTTTCAGAAAATCACGTTTTAAGGAAATCCTGCATCGTGCGAAATTATCTTGTTTTTCCTAAACAACACGTTGTAACTCGAAAAGCTTTCGTGTTGCGTGTATGTCTAAGTGTGTAGACTCAAAAGAGAAGGCACAGGAGAGCTTTCTCTCGAAAGAATATGTAAGAATACCACTTCATAAGGAAATACAGTTTTGCAGAGTAAAGACATATACGTACATAGTGGAAACTCTTTATGAGAAGAAATAACGCATAGTACAAAATTAGCTTGTATCTCCAAAACTACACTTTGTAACTCGAAAAGAATTGGTGTGGCGTGCACCTCTTAACGTGTAGTCTCAAAAGAGAGCCCAAAGGAGAATTTTCTTTCGTCAAAATTTTTCAGAAAATCACGTTTTAAGGAAATCCCGCATCATGCGAAATTATCTGTTTTTCCTAAACAACACGTTGTAACTCGAAAAGCTTTCGTGTTGCGTTTTTGTCTAAGTGTATAGCCTCAAAACAGAAGGCACAGGAGAGTTTTCTGTCGAAAGAATATTGTAGAATACCACGTTATAAGGAAATACAATTTTGCAGAGTAAAGACAAATACTAACATATTGGAAACACTTTACGAGAAGAAATAACGCATCGTACAAAATTAGCTTGTATCTCCAAAACTACAAGTTGTAACTCGAAAAGAATTGTTGTGGCGTGTACTTCTTAACATGTAGCATCTAAAGAGAACCAAAAGGAGAATTTTCTTTCGTTAAAATTTTTCAGAAAATCACGTTTTAAGGAAATCCCGCATCGTGCGAAATTATCTTTTTTTTTTCTTAAAGAACACGTTTTAACTCGAAAAGCTTTCGTGTTGCGTGTATGTCTAAGTGTGTAGCCTCAAAACAGAAGGCACAGGAGAGTTTTCTGTCGAAAGAATATTGTAGAATACCACGTAATAAGGAAATACAATTTTGCAGAGTAAAGACAAATACGAACGTATTGGAAACACTTTACTAGAAGAAATAACGCATCGTACAAAATTAGCTTGTATCTCCAAATCTACACGTTGTAACTCGAAAAGAATTAGTGTGGCGTGTACGTCTTAACGTGTAGCCTCAAAAGAGAACCCAAAGGAGAATTTTCTTTCGTCAAAATTATTCAGAAAATCGCGTTTTGAGGAAATCCCGCATCGTGCGAAATTATCTTGTTTTTCCTAAACAACACGTTGTAAGTCGAAAAGCTTTCGTGTTGCGTGTATGTCTAAGTGTGTAGCCTCAAAAGAGAAGGCACAGGAGAGTTTTCTCTCGAAAGAATATGTAAGAATACCACTTCATAAGGAAATACAGTTTTGCAGAGTAAAGACATATACGTACATATTGGAAACTCTACGAGAAGAAATAAAGCATAGTACAAAATTAGCTTGTATCTCCAAAACTACACGTTGTAACTCGAAAAGAATTGGTGTGGCCTGTACGTCTTAATGTGTAGTCTCAAAAGAGTGCCCAAAGGAGAATTTTCTTTCCTCAAAATTTTTCAGAAAATCACGTTTTAAGGAAATCCCGCATCGTGCGAAATTATCTTGTTTTTCCTAAAGAACATGTTGTAACTCGAAAAGCTTTCGTTTTGTGTGTATGTCTAAGTGTGTAGCATCAAAACAGAAGGCACAGGAGAGTTTTCTGTCGAAAGAATATTGTAGAATACCACGTTATAAGGAAATACAATTTTACAGAATAAAGATAAATATGTACGTATTGGAAACACTTTAGGATAAGAAGTAACGCATCATACAAAATTAGCTTGTATCTCCAAATCTACACGTTGTAACTCGAAAAGAATGGTGTGGCGTGTACGTCTTAACGTGTAGCCTCAAAAGAGAACCCAAAGGAGAATTTTCTTTCGTCAAAATTCTTCAGAAAATCGCGTTTTGAGGAAATCCCGCATCGTGCGAAATTATCTTGTTTTTCCTAAACAACACGTTGTAAGTCGAAAAGCTTTCGTGTTGCGTGTATGTCTAAGTGTGTAGCCTCAAAAGAGAAGGCACAGGAGAGTTTTCTCTCAAAAGAATATGTAAGAAAACCACGTTATAACGAAATACAGTTTTGCAGAGTAAAGACAAATACGTATTATTGGAAACACTTTACTAGAAGAAAGAACGCATCGTACAAAATTAGCTTGTATCTCCAAAAGTACACGTTGTAACTCGAAAAGAATTGTTGTGGCGTGTACGTCTTAACATGTAGCATCTAAAGAGAACCCAAAGGAGAATTTTCTTTCGTCAATATTTTTCAGAAAATCACGTTTTAAGGAAATCCCGCATTGTGCGGAATTATCTTGTTTTTCCTAAACAACACACGTAACTCGAAAAGCTTTCGTGTTGCGTGTATGTCTAAGTGTGTAGCCTCAAAAGAGAAGGAACAGGAGAGTTTTCTCTCGAAAGAATATGTAAGAATACCACTTCATAAGGAAATACAGTTTTGCAGAGTAAAGACACATACGTACTTATTGGAAACTCTTTACGAGAAGAAATAACGCATCGTACAAACTTAGCTTGTATCTCCAAAACTACACGTTGTAACTCGAAAAGAATTGGTGTGGCGTGTACATCTTAACGTGTAATCTCAAAAGAGAGCCCAAAGGAGAATTTTCTTTCGTCAAAATTTTTCAGAAAATCACGTTTTAAGGAAATCCGGCATCGTGCGAAATTATCTTGTTTTTCCTAAACAAAACGTTGTAACTTGAAAAGCTTTCGTGTTGCATGTATGTCTAAGTGTGTAGCCTCAAAAGAGAAGGCACAGGAGAATTTTCTGTCGAAAGAATATTGTAGAATACCACGTTATTAGGAAATACAATTTTGCAGAGTAAAGACAAATACGTACGTATTGGAAACACTTTACAAGAAGAAATAATGCATCGTACAAAATTAGCTTGTATCTCCAAAACTACAAGTTGTAACTCGAAAAGAATTGTTGTGGCGTGTACGTCTTAACATGTAGCATCTAAAGAGAACCAAAAGGAGAATTTTCTTTCGTTAAAATTTTTCAGAAAATCACGTTTTAAGGAAATCCCGCATCGTGCGAAATTATCTTTTTTTTTTCTTAAAGAACACGTTTTAACTCGAAAAGCTTTCGTGTTGCGTGTATGTCTAAGTGTGTAGCCTCAAAACAGAAGGCACAGGAGAGTTTTCTGTCGAAAGAATATTGTAGAATACCACGTAATAAGGAAATACAATTTTGCAGAGTAAAGACAAATACGAACGTATTGGAAACACTTTACTAGAAGAAATAACGCATCGTACAAAATTAGCTTGTATCTCCAAATCTACACGTTGTAACTCGAAAAGAATTAGTGTGGCGTGTACGTCTTAACGTGTAGCCTCAAAAGAGAACCCAAAGGAGAATTTTCTTTCGTCAAAATTATTCAGAAAATCGCGTTTTGAGGAAATCCCGCATCGTGCGAAATTATCTTGTTTTTCCTAAACAACACGTTGTAAGTCGAAAAGCTTTCGTGTTGCGTGTATGTCTAAGTGTGTAGCCTCAAAAGAGAAGGCACAGGAGAGTTTTCTCTCGAAAGAATATGTAAGAATACCACTTCATAAGGAAATACAGTTTTGCAGAGTAAAGACATATACGTACATATTGGAAACTCTACGAGAAGAAATAAAGCATAGTACAAAATTAGCTTGTATCTCCAAAACTACACGTTGTAACTCGAAAAGAATTGGTGTGGCCTGTACGTCTTAATGTGTAGTCTCAAAAGAGTGCCCAAAGGAGAATTTTCTTTCCTCAAAATTTTTCAGAAAATCACGTTTTAAGGAAATCCCGCATCGTGCGAAATTATCTTGTTTTTCCTAAAGAACATGTTGTAACTCGAAAAGCTTTCGTTTTGTGTGTATGTCTAAGTGTGTAGCATCAAAACAGAAGGCACAGGAGAGTTTTCTGTCGAAAGAATATTGTAGAATACCACGTTATAAGGAAATACAATTTTACAGAATAAAGATAAATATGTACGTATTGGAAACACTTTAGGATAAGAAGTAACGCATCATACAAAATTAGCTTGTATCTCCAAATCTACACGTTGTAACTCGAAAAGAATTGGTGTGGCGTGTACGTCTTAACGTGTAGCCTCAAAAGAGAACCCAAAGGAGAATTTTCTTTCGTCAAAATTCTTCAGAAAATCGCGTTTTGAGGAAATCCCGCATCGTGCGAAATTATCTTGTTTTTCCTAAACAACACGTTGTAAGTCGAAAAGCTTTCGTGTTGCGTGTATGTCTAAGTGTGTAGCCTCAAAAGAGAAGGCACAGGAGAGTTTTCTCTCAAAAGAATATGTAAGAAAACCACGTTATAACGAAATACAGTTTTGCAGAGTAAAGACAAATACGTATTATTGGAAACACTTTACTAGAAGAAAGAACGCATCGTACAAAATTAGCTTGTATCTCCAAAAGTACACGTTGTAACTCGAAAAGAATTGTTGTGGCGTGTACGTCTTAACATGTAGCATCTAAAGAGAACCCAAAGGAGAATTTTCTTTCGTCAATATTTTTCAGAAAATCACGTTTTAAGGAAATCCCGCATCGTGCGGAATTATCTTGTTTTTCCTAAACAACGCACGTAACTCGAAAAGCTTTCGTGTTGCGTGTATGTCTAAGTGTGTAGCCTCAAAAGAGAAGGAACAGGAGAGTTTTCTCTCGAAAGAATATGTAAGAATACCACTTCATAAGGAAATACAGTTTTGCAGAGTAAAGACACATACGTACTTATTGGAAACTCTTTACGAGAAGAAATAACGCATCGTACAAACTTAGCTTGTATCTCCAAAACTACACGTTGTAACTCGAAAAGAATTGGTGTGGCGTGTACATCTTAACGTGTAGTCTCAAAAGAGAGCCCAAAGGAGAATTTTCTTTCGTCAAAATTTTTCAGAAAATCACGTTTTAAGGAAATCCGGCATCGTGCGAAATTATCTTGTTTTTCCTAAACAAAACGTTGTAACTTGAAAAGCTTTCGTGTTGCATGTATGTCTAAGTGTGTAGCCTCAAAAGAGAAGGCACAGGAGAATTTTCTGTCGAAAGAATATTGTAGAATACCACGTTATTAGGAAATACAATTTTGCAGAGTAAAGACAAATACGTACGTATTGGAAACACTTTACAAGAAGAAATAATGCATCGTACAAAATTAGCTTGTATCTCCAAAACTACACGTTGTAACTCGAAAAGAATTGTTGTGGCGTGTATGTCTTAACATGTAGCATCAAAAGAGAACCAAAGGAGAATTTTCTTTCGTCAAAATTTTTCAGAAAATCACGTTTTAAGGAAAACCCCCATCGTGCGAAATTATCTTGTTTTTCCTAAACAACACATTTTAACTCGAAAAGCTTTCGTGTTGCGTGTATTTCTAAGTGTGTAGCCTCAAAACAGAAGGCACAGGAGAGTTTTCTGTCGAAAGAATATTGTAGAATACCACGTTATAAGGAAATACAATTTTGCAGAGTAAAGACAAATAAGTACGTATTGGAAACACTTTACAAGAAGAAATAACGCATCGTACAAAATTAGCTTGTATCTCCAAATCTACACGTTGTAACTCGAAAAGAATTGGTGTGGCATGTACATCTTAAGGTGTAGCCTCAGAAGAGAACCCAAAGGAGAATTTTCTTTCGTCAAAATTTTTCAGAAAATCGCGTTTTGAGGAAATCCAGCAACGTGCGAAATTATCTTCTTTTTCCTAAACAACACGTTGTAAGTCGAAAAGCTTTCGTGTTGCGTGTATGTCTAAGTGTGTAGCCTCAAAAGAGAAGGCACAGGAGAGTTTTCTCTCGAAAGAATATGTAAGAAAACCACGTTATAACGAAATACTGTTTTGAAGAGTAAAGACAAATATGTACTCATTGGAAACACTTTACGAGAAGAAATAACGCATCTTACAAAATTAGCTTGTATCTCCAAAACTACACGTTGTAACTCGAAAAGAATTGTTGTGGCGTGTCTGTCTTAACATGTAGCATCAAAAGAGAACCCAAAGGAGAATTTTCTTCCGTCAAAATTTTTCAGAAAATCACGTTTTAAGGAAATCCCGCATCTTGCGAAATTATCTTGTCTTTCCTAAACAACACCTTGTAACTGGAAAAACTTTCGTGTTGCGTGTATGTCTAAGTGTGTAGCCTCAAAAGAGAAAGCACAGGAGAGTTTTCTCTCAAAAGAATATGTAAGAATACCATTTCCTAAGGAAATACAGTTTTGCAGAGTAAAGACAAATACGTACTTATTGGAAACTCTTTACGAGAAGAAATAACGCATAGTACAAAATTAGCTTGTATCTCCAAAACTACACGTTGTAACTCGAAAAGCATTGGTGTGGCGTGTACGTCGTAACGTGCAGTCTCAAAAGAGAACCCAAAGGAGAATTTTCTTTCGTCAAAATTTTTCAGAAAATCACGTTTTAAGGAAATCCCGCATCTTGCGAGATTATCTTGTTTTTCCTAAACAACACGTTGTAACTGGAAAAGCTTTCGTGTTGCGTGTATGTCTAAGTGTGTAGCCTCAAAAGAGAAAGCACAGGAGAGTTTTCTCTCAAAAGAATATGTAAGAATACCACTTCATTAGGAAATACAGTTTTGCAGAGTAAAGACAAATACGTACTTATTGGAAACTCTTTATGAGAAGAAATAACGCATAGTACAAAATTAGCTTGTATCTCCAAAACTACACGTTGTAACTCGAAAAGAATTGGTGTGGCATGTACGTCGTAAAGTGTAGTCTCAAAAGAGAGCCCAAAGGAGAATTTTCTTTCGTCAAAAATTTTCAGAAAATCACGTTTTAAGGAAATCCTGCATCTTGCGAAATTATCTTGTTTTTCCTAAACTACACGTTGTAACTCGAAAAGCTTTCATGTTGCGTTTATGTATAAGTGTGTAGCCTCAAAAGAGAAGGCACAGGAGAGTTTTCTCTCGAAAGAATATGTAAGAAAACCACGTTATAACGAAATACAGTTGTGCAGAGTAAAGACAAATAAGTACTTACTGGAAACACTTTACGAGAAGAAATAACGCATCTTACAAAATTAGCTTGTATCTCCAAAACTACACGTTGTAACTCGAAAAGAATTGTTGTGGCGTGTACGTCTTAACATGTAGCATCTAAAGAGAACCCAAAGGAGAATTTTCTTTTGTCAAAATTTTTCAGAAAATCACTTTTTAAGGACATCCCGCATCATTCAAAATTATCTTGTTTTTCCTAAACAACACGTTGTAACTCGAAAAGCTTTCGTGTTGCGTGTATGTCTAAGTGTGTAGCCTCAAAACAGAAGGCACAGGAGAGTTTTCTGTCGAAAGAATATTGTAGAATACCACGTTATAAGGAAATACAATTTTGCAGAGTAAAGACAAATACGTACATACTGGAATCACTTTACGAGAAGAAATAACGCATCGTAAAAATTAGCTTGTATCTCCAAAACTACACGTTGTAACTCGAAAAGAATTGGTGTGGCGTGTACGTCTTAACGTGTAGTCTCAAAAGAGTGCCCAAAGGAGAATTTTCTTTCGTCAAAATTATTCAGAAAATCGCGTTTTAAGGATATCCCGCATCGTGCGAAATTATCTTGTTTTTCCTAAACAACACGTTGTAACTCGAAAAGCTTTCGTGTTGCGTGTATGTCTAAGTGTGTAGCCTCAAAACAGAAGGCACAGAAGAGTTTTCTGTCGAAAGAATATTGTAGAATACCACGTTATAAGGAAATACAATTTTGCAGAGTAAAGACAAATAAGTACGTATTGGAAACACTTTACAAGAAGAAATAACGCATCGTACAAAATTAGCTTGTATCTCCAAATCTACACGTTGTAACTCGAAAAGAATTGGTGTGGCTTGTACGTATTAACGTGTAGCCTCAAAAGAGAACCCAAAGGAGAATTTTCTTTCGTCAAAATTTTTCAGAAAATCGCGTTTTGAGGAAATCCCGCAACGTGCGAAATTATCTTGTTTTTCCTAAACAACACGTTGTAAGTCGAAAAGCTTTCGTGTTGCGTGTATGTCTAAGTGTGTAACCTCAAAAGAGAAGGCATAGGAGAGTTTTCTCTCGAAAGAATATGTAAGAAAACCACGTTATAACGAAATACAGTTTTGAAGAGTAAAGACAAATACGTACTCATTGGAAACACTTTACGAGAAGAAATAATGCATCTTACAAAATTAGCTTGTATCTCCAAAACTACACGTTGTAACTCGAAAAGAATTGGGGTGGCGTGTACATCTTAACGTGTAGTCTCAAACGAGTGCCCAAATGAGATTTTTCTTTCGTCATTTTTTTCAGAAAATCACGTTTTAAGGAAATCCCGCATCTTGCGAAATTATCTTGTTTTTCCTAAACAACACGTTGTAACTGGAAAAACTTTCGTGTTGCGTGTATGTCTAAGCGTGTAGCCTCAAAAGAGAAAGCACAGGAGAGTTTTCTCTCAAAAGAATATGTAAGAATACCACTTCCTAAGGAAATACAGTTTTGCAGAGTAAAGACAAATATGTACTTATTGGAAACTCTTTACGAGAAGAAATAACGCATGGTACAAAATTAGCTTGTATCTCCAAAACTACACGTTGTAACTCGAAAAGAATTGGTGTGGCGTGTATGTCGTAACGTGTAGTCTCAAAAGAGAACCCAAAGGAGAATTTTCTTTCGTCAAAATTTTTCAGAAAATCACGTTTTAAGGAAATCCCGCATCTTGCGAAATTATCTTGTTTTTCCTAAACAACACGTTGTAACTGGAAAAGCTTTCGTGTTGCGTGTATGTCTAAGTGTGTAGCCTCAAAAGAGAAAGCACAGGAGAGTTTTCTCTCAAAAGAATATGTAAGAATACCACTTCATAAGGAAATACAGTTTTGCAGAGTAAAGACAAATACGTACTTATTGGAAACTCTTTACGAGAAGAAATAACGCATAGTACAAAATTAGCTTGTATCTCCAAAACTACACGTTGCAACTCGAAAAGAATTGGTGTGGCGTGTACGTCGTAACGTGTAGTCTCAAAAGAGAGCGCAAAGGAGATTTTTCTTTCGTCAAAATTTTTCAGAAAATCACGTTTTAAGGAAATCCCGCATCTTGCGAAATTATCTTGTTTTTCCTAAACTACACGTTGTAACTCGAAAAGCTTTCGTGTTGCGTGTATGTATAAGTGTGTAGCCTCAAAAGAGAAGGCACAGGAGAGTTTTCCCTCGAAAGAATATGTAAGAAAACCACGTTATAACGAAATACAGTTTTGCAGAGTAAAGACAAATAAGTACTTATTGGAAACACTTTACGAGAAGAAATAACGCATCTTACAAAATTAGCTTGTATTTCCAAAACTACACGTTGTAACTCGAAAAGAATTGTTGTGGCGTGTAGGTCTTAACATGTAGCATCTAAAGAGAACCCAAAGGAGAATTTTCTTTCGTCAAAATTTTTCAGAAATTCACGTTTTAAGGACATCCCGCATCATTCGAAATTATCTTGTTTTTCATAAACAACACGTTGTAACTCGAAAAGCTTTCGTGTTGCGTGTATGTCTAAGTGTGTAGCCTCAAAACAGAAGGCACAGGAGAGTTTTCTGTCGAAAGAATATTGTAGAATACCACGTTATAAGGAAATACAATTTTGCAGAGTAAAGACAAATACGTACTTACTGGAATCACTTTACGAGAAGAAATAACGCATCGTAAAAATTAGCCTGTATCTCCAAAACTACACGTTGTAACTCGAAAAGAATTGGTGTGGCGTGTACGTCTTAACGTGTAGTCTCAAAAGAGTGCCCAAAGGAGAATTTTCTTTCGTCAAAATTATTCAGAAAATCGCGTTTTAAGGATATCCCGCATCGTGCGAAATTATCTTGTTTTTCCTAAACAACACGTTGTAACTCGAAAAGCTTTCGTGTTGCGTGTATGTCTAAGTGTGTAGCCTCAAAACAGAAGGCACAGGAGAGTTTTCTGTCGAAAGAATATTGTAGAATACCACGTTATAAGGAAATACAATTTTGCAGAGTAAAGACAAATACCTACGTATTGGAAACACTTTAGGAGAAGAAATGACGCATCGTAAAAAAATTAGCTTGTATCTCCAAAACTACACGTTGTAACTCGAAATGAATTGTTGTGGCGTGTACGACTTAACATGTAGCATCAAAAGAGAGCCCAAAGGAGAATTTTCTTTCGTCAAATTTTTTCAGAAAATCACGTTTTAAGGAAATCCTGCATTGTGCGAAATTATCTTGTTTTTCCTAAACTACACGTTGTAACTCGAAAAGCTTTCGTGTTGCGTGTATGTCTAAGTGTGTAGCCTCAAAACAGAAGGCACAGGAGAGTTTTCTGTCGGAAGAATATTGTAGAATACCACATTATAAGGAAATACAATTTTGCAGAGTAAAGACAAATACGTACGTATTGGAAACACTTTATGAGAAGAAATAACGCATCGTACAATATTAGCTTGTATCTCTAAAACTACATGTTGTAACTCGAAAAGAATTGGTGTGGCGTGTACGTCTTAACGTGTAGCCTACAAGGAGAACCCAAAGGAGAATTTTCTTTCGTCAAAATTTTTCAGAAAATCACGTTTTAAGGAAATCCCGCATCGTGCGAAATTATCTTGTTTTTCCTAAACAACACGTTGTAACTCGAACAGCTTTCGTGTTACGTGTATGTCTAAGTGTTTAACCTCAAAACAGAAGGCACAGGAGAATTTTCTGTCGAAAGAATATTGTAGAATACCACGTTATAAGGAAATACAATTTTGCAGAATAAAGACAGAGACGTACCTATTGGAAACACTTTATGAGAAGAAATAACGCATCATACAACATTAGCTTATATCTCCAAAACTACACGTTGTAATTCGAAAAGAATTGGTGTGGCGTGTACGTCTTAACGTGTAGTCTCAAATGAGTGCCCAAAGTAGAATTTTCTTTCGTCAAAATTTTTCAGAAAATCCCGTTTTAAGGAAATCCCGCATCGTGCGAAATTATCTTGTTTTTCCTAAACAACACGTTGTAACTCGAAAAGCTTTCCTGTTTCGTGTATGCCTAAGTGTGTAGCCTCAAAACAAAAGGCACAGGAGAGTTTTCTCTAGAAAGAATATTGTAGAATACCACGTTATAAGGAAATACAATTTTGCAGAGTAAAGACAAATACATACCTATTGGAAACACATTACGAGAAGAAATAACACATCGTAAAAAATTAGCTTGTATCTCCAAAACTACACGTTGTAACTCGAAAAGAATTGTTGTGGCATGTACGTCTTAACATGTAGCATCTAAAGAGAACCAAAAGGAGAATTTTCTTTCTGCAAAATTTTTCAGAAAATCACGTTTTAAGGAAATCCCGCATCATGCGAAAATATCTTGTTTTTCCTAAACAACACGTTGTAACACGAAAAGCTTTTGTGTTGCGTGTATTTCTAAGTGTGTAGCCTCAAAAGAGAAGGCACAGGAGAGTTTTCTCTCAAAAGAATATGTAAGAAAACCACGTTATAACGAAATACAGTTTTGCAGAATAAAGACAAATACGTACTTATTGAAAACACTTTACGAGAAGAAATAACGCATCGTACAAAATTAGCTTGTATCTCCAAAACTACACGTTGTAACTCGAAAAGAATTGTTGTGGCGTGTCCGTCTTAACATGTAGCATCTAAAGAGAACCAAAAGGAGAATTTTCTTTCGTCAAAATTTTTCAGAAAATCACGTTTTAAGGAAATCCCGCATCGTGCGAAATTATCTTGTTTTTCCTAAACTACACGTTGTAACTCGAAAAGCTTTCGTGTTGCGTGTATGTCTAAGTGTGTAGCCTCAAAAGAGAAGGCACAGGAGAGTTTTCTATCAAAAGAATATGTAAGAATACCACTTCATAAGGAAATACTGTTTTGCAGAGTAAAGACATATATGTACATATTGGAAACTCTACGAGAAGAAATAACGCATAGTACAAAATTAGCTTGTATCTCCAAAACTACACGTTGTAATTCGAAAAGAATTGGTGTGGCGTGTACGTCTTAACGTGTAGTCTCAAATGAGTGCCCAAAGTAGAATTTTCTTTCGTCAAAATTTTTCAGAAAATCACGTTTTAAGGAAATCCCGCATCGTGCGAAATTATCTTGTTTTTCCTAAACAACACGTTGTAAGTCGAAAAGCTTTCCTGTTTCGTGTATGCCTAAGTGTGTAGCCTCAAAACAAAAGGCACAGGAGAGTTTTCTCTAGAAAGAATATTGTAGAATACCACGTTATAAGGAAATACAATTTTGCAGAGTAAAGACAAATACATACTTATTGGAAACACTTTACGAGAAGAAATAACGCATCATACAAAATTAGTTAGTATCTTCAAAACTACACGTTGTAACTCGAAAAGAATTGTTGTGGCGTGTCCGTCTTAACATGTAGCATCTAAAGAGAACCAAAAGGAGAATTTTCTTTCGTCAAAATTTTTCATGTCTAAGTGTGTAGCCTCAAAAGAGAAGGCACAGGAGAGTTTTCTCTCAAAAGAATATGTAAGAATACCACTTCATATGGAAATACAGTTTTGCAGAGTAAAGACATATACGTACATATTGGAAACTCTACAAGAAGAAATAACGCATAGTACAAAATTAGCTTGTATCTCCAAAACTACACATTTTAACTCGAAAAGAATACAATTTTGCAGAGTAAATACAAATATGTACATATTGGAAACACGTTACGAGAAGAAATAACGCATTGTACAAAATTAGCTTGAATCTCCAAAACTACACCATGTAACTCGAAAAGAATTGTGGCGTGTATGTCTTAACATGTAGCATCAAAAGAGAACCCAAAGGAGAATTTTCTTTCGTCAAATTTTTTCAGAAAATACGTTTTAAGGAAATCCCGCATCGTAAGAAATTATCTTGTTTTTCCTAAACAACACGTTGTAACTCGAAAATCTTTCGTGTTGCGCGTATGTCTAAGTGTGCAGCCTCAAAACAGAAGGCACAGGAGAGTTTTCTCTCGAAAGAATATTGTAGAATACCACGTTATAAGGAAATACAATTTTGCAGAGTAAAGACAAATACATACGTATTGGAAACACTTTACGAGAAGAAATAACGCATCGTGCAAAATTAGCTTGTATCTCCAAAACTACACGTTGTAACTCGAAAAGAATTGTTGTGGCGTGTACGACTTAACATGTAGCATCTAAAGAGAACCAAAAGGAGAATTTTCTTTCGTCAATATTTTTCAGAAAATCACGTTTTAAGGAAATCCCGCATCATGTGAAATTATCTTGTTTTTCCTAAACAACACGTTGTAAGTCGAAAAGCTTTCATGTTGCGTGTATGTCTAAGTGTGTAGCCTCAAAAGAGAAGGCACAGGAGAGTTTTCTCTCGAAAGAATATGTAAGAATACCACTTCATAAGGAAATACAGTTTTGCAGAGTAAAGCCATATAAGTACGTATTGGAAATTCTTTACGAGAAGAAATAACGCATAGTACAAAATTAGCTTGTATCTCCAAAACTACACGTTGTAACTCGAAAAGAATTTGTGTGGCGTGTACGTCGTAACGTGTAGTCTCAAAAGAGTGCCTAAAGGAGAATTTTCTTTCCTCAAAATTTTTCAGAAAATCACGTTTTAAGGAAATCCCGCATCGTGCGAAATTATCTTGTTTTTCCTAAACAACACCTTGTAACTCGAAAAGCTTTCGTGTTGCGTGTATGTCTAAGTGTGTAGCCTCAAAACAAAAGGCACAGGAGAGTATTCTGTCGAAAGAATATTGTAGAATACCACGTTATAAGGAAATACAATTTTGCAGTGTAAAGACAAATACGTACGTATTGGAAACAATTTACGAGAAGAAATAACGCATCTTACAAAATTAGATTTTATCTCCAAAACTACACGTTGTAACTCGAAAAGAATTGTTGTGGCGTGTACGTCTTAACATGTAGCATCAAAAGAGAACCCAAAGGAGAATTTTCTTTCGTCAAAATTTTTCAGAAAATCACGTTTTAAGGAAATTCCGCATCGTGCGAAATTATCTTGTTTTTCCTAAACAACACGTTGTAACTCGAAAAGCTTTCGTATTGCGTGTATGTCTAAGTAGGTAGCCTCAAAAGAGAAGGCACAGGAGAGTTTGCTCTCTAAAGAATAAATAAGAATACCACTTCATAAGGAAATACTGTTTTGAAGAGTAAAGACATATACGTACATATTGGAAACTCTTTACGAGAAGAAATAATGCATAGTAAAAAATTAGCTTGTATCTCCAAAACTACACGTTTTAACTCGAAAAGAATTGTTGTGGCGTGTACGTCTTAATGTGTAGCCTCAAAAGAGAACCCAAAGGAGAATTTCTTCCGTCAAAATTTTTCAGAAAATCGCGTTTTGAGGAAATCCCGCATCGTGCGAAATTATCTTGTTTTTCCTAAACAACACGTTGTAACTCGAAAAGATTTCGTGTTGCGTGTATGTCTAAGTGTGTAGCCTCAAAACAGAAGGCACAGGAGAGTTTTCTGTCGAAAGAATATTGTAGAATACCACGTTATAAGGAAATACAATTTTGCAGAGTAAAGACAAATACGTACGTTTTGGAAACACTTTACGAGAAGAAATAACGCATCGTACAAAATTAGCTTGTATCTCCAAAACTGCACGTTGTAACTCGAAAAGAATTGTTGTGGCGTGTACGTCTTAACATGTAGCATCAAAAGAGAACCCAAAGGAGAGTTTTCTTTCGTCAAAATTTTTCAGAAAATCATGTTTTAAGAAAATCCCGCAATGTGAGAAATTATCTTGTTTTTCCTAAACAACACGTTGTAACTCGAAAAGCTTTCGTGTTGCGTGTATGTCTAAGTGTGTAGCCTCAAAAGAGAAGGCACAGGAGAGTTTTCTCTCGAAAGAATATGTAAGAATAGCACTTCATAAGGAAATACAGTTTTGCAGAGGAAAGACATATACGTACATATTGGAAACTCTACGAGAAGAAATAATGCATAGTACAAAATTAGCTTGTATCTCCAAAACTACACGTTGTAACTCGAAAAGAATTGGTGTGGCGTGTACGTCTTAACGTGTAGTCTCAAAAGAGTGCCCAAAGGAGAATATTCTTTCGTCAAAATTTTTCAGAAAATCACGTTATTATTAAATCCCGCATCCTGCGAAATTACCTTGTTTTAACTAAACAACACGTTGTAACTCGAAAAGCTTTCGTGTTGCGTGTATGTGTAAGTGTGTAGCCTCAAAACAGAAGGCACAGGAGAGTTTTCTGTCGAAAGAATATTGTAGAATACCACGTTATAAGGAAATACGATTTTGCAGAGTAAAGACAAATAGGTACGTATTGGAAACACTTTACGAGAAGAAATAACGCATCGTACAAAATTAGCTTCTATCTCCAAAACTACACGTTGTAACTCGAATAGAATTGTTGTGGCGTGTACGTCTTAACGTGTAGTCTCAAAAGAGAGCCCAAAGGAGAATTTTCTTTTGTTAAAATTTTTCAGAAAATCACGTTTTAAAGAAATCCCGCATCATGCGAAATTATCTTGTTTTTCCTAAGCAACACGTTGTAACTCGAAAAGCTTTCGTGTTGCGTGTATGTCTAAGTGTGTAGCCTCAAAAGAGAAGGCACAGGAGAGTTTTCTCTCGAAAGAATATGTAAGGATACCACTTCATAAGGAAATACAGTTTTGCAGAGTAAAGACATATATGTACATATTGGAAACGCTAGGAGAAGAAATAACGCATAGTACAAAATTAGCTTGTATGTCCAAAACTACACGTTGTAACTCGAAAAGAATTGGGGTGGCGTGTACATCTTAACGTGTAGTCTCAAACGAGTGCCCAAATGAGATTTTTCTTTCGTCATTTTTTTCAGAAAATCACGTTTTACGGAAATCCCGCATCTTGCGAAATTATCTTGTTTTTCCTAAACAACACCTTATAACTCGATAAGCTTTAGTGTTGCGTGTATGTCTAAGTGTGTAGCCTCAAAAAAGAAGGCACAGGAGAGTTTTCTCTCAAAAGAATATTGTAGAATACCAAGTTATAAAGAAATACAATTTTGCAGAGTAAAGACAAATACATACGTATTGGAAACACTTTAAGAGAAGAAATAACGCATAGTACAAAACTAGCTTGTATCTCCAAAACTACACGTTGTAACTCGAAAAGAATTGTGGTGGCGTGTACGTCTTAACATGTAGCATCTAAAGAGAACCAAAAGGAGAATTTTCTTTCGTTAAAATTTTTCAGAAAATCACGTTTTAAGGAAATCCCGCATCATGCAAAATTATCTTGTTTTTCCAAAACAACACGTTGTAACTCGAAAAGCTGTCGTGTTGCGTGTATGTCTAAGTGTGCAGCCTCAAAAGAGAAGGCACAGGAGAGTTTTCTCTCGAAAGAATATGTAAGAATACCACTTCATAAGGAAATACAGTTTTGCAGAGTAAAGACATATACGTACCTATTGGAAACTCTTTAAGAGAAGAAATAACGCATAGTACAAAATTAGCTTGTATCTCCAAAACTACACGTTGTAACTCGAAAAGAATTGGTGTGGCGTGTACCTCTTAACGTGTAGTCTCAAAAGAGAGCCCAAAGGAGAATTTTCTATGGTCAAAATTTTTCAGAAAATCACGTTTTAAGGAAATCCCGCATCGTGCGAAATTATCTTGTTTTTCCTAAACAACACGTTGTAACAGGAAAAGATTTCATGTTGCGTGTATGTCTAAGTGTGTAGCCTCAAAACAGAAGGCACAGGAGAGTTTTCTGTCGAAAGAATATTGTAGAATACCACGTCATAAGGAAATACAATTTTGCAGAGTAAAGACAAATACGTACGTATTGGAAACACTTTACGAGAAGAAATAACGCATCGTACAAAATTAGCTTGTATCTCCAAAACTACACGTTGTAACTCGAAAAGAATTGTGGTGGCGTGTACGTCTTAACATGTAGCATCTAAAGAGAACCAAAAGGAGAATTTTCTTTCGTTAAAATTTTTCAGAAAATCACGTTTTAAGGAAATCCCGCATCATGCAAAATTATCTTGTTTTTCCAAAACAACACGTTGTAACTCGAAAAGCTGTCGTGTTGCGTGTATGACTAAGTGTGCAGCCTCAAAAGAGAAGGCACAGGAGAGTTTTCTCTCGAAAGAATATGTAAGAATACCACTTCATAAGGAAATACAGTTTTGCAGAGTAAAGACATATACGTACGTATTGGAAACTCTTTAAGAGAAGAAATAACGCATAGTACAAAATTAGCTTGTATCTCCAAAACTACACGTTGTAACTCGAAAAGAATTGGTGTGGCCTGTACCTCTTAACGTGTAGTCTCAAAAGAGAGCCCAAAGGAGAATTTTCTATGGTCAAAATTTTTCAGAAAATCACGTTTTAAGGAAATCCCGCATCGTGCGAAATTATCTTGTTTTTCCTAAACAACACGTTGTAACACGAAAAGATTTCATGTTGCGTGTATGTCTAAGTGTGTAGCCTCAAAACAGAAGGCACAGGAGAGTTTTCTGTCGAAGAATATTGTAGAATACCACGTCATAAGGAAATACAATTTTGCAGAGTAAAGACAAATACGTACGTATTGGAAACACTTTACGAGAAGAAATAACGCATCGTACAAAATTAGCTTGTATCTCCAAAACTACACGTTGTAACTCGAAAAGAATTGTGGTGGCGTGTACGTCTTAACATGTAGCATCTAAAGAGAACCAAAAGGAGAATTTTCTTTCGTTAAAATTTTTCAGAAAATCACGTTTTAAGGAAATCCCGCATCATGCAAAATTATCTTGTTTTTCCAAAACAACACGTTGTAACTCGAAAAGCTGTCGTGTTGCGTGTATGTCTAAGTGTGCAGCCTCAAAAGAGAAGGCACAGGAGAGTTTTCTCTCGAAAGAATATGTAAGAATACCACTTCATAAGGAAATACAGTTTTGCAGAGTAAAGACATATACGTACGTATTGGAAACTCTTTAAGAGAAGAAATAACGCATAGTACAAAATTAGCTTGTATCTCCAAAACTACACGTTGTAACTCGAAAAGAATTGGTGTGGCGTGTACCTCTTAACGTGTAGTCTCAAAAGAGAGCCCAAAGGAGAATTTTCTATGGTTAAAATTTTTCAGAAAATCACGTTTTAAGGAAATCCCACATCGTGCGAAATTATCTTGTTTTTCCTAAACAACACGTTGTAACACGAAAAGATTTCATGTTGCGTGTATGTCTAAGTGTGTAGCCTCAAAACAGAAGGCACAGGAGAGTTTTCTGTCGAAAGAATATTGTAGAATACCACGTCATAAGGAAATACAATTTTGCAGAGTAAAGACAAATACGTACGTATTGGAAACACTTTAAGAGAAGAAATAACGCATCGTACAAAATTAGCTTGTATCTCCAAAACTACACGTTTTAACTCGAAAAGAATTGTTGTGGCGTGTACGTCTTAACATGTAGCATCAAAAGAGAACCCAAAGGAGAATTTTCTTTCGTCAAAATTTTTCAGAAAATCACGTTTTAAGGAAATCCCGCATCATGCGAAATTATCTTGTTTTTCCTAAACAACACATTGTAACTCGAAAAGCTTTCGTGTTGCGTGTATGTCTAAGTGTGTAGCCTCAAAAGAGAAGGCACAGGAGAGTTTCCTCTCAAAAGAATATGTAAGAAAACCACGTTATAACGAAATACAGTTTTGCAGAGTAAAGACAAATATGTACTTATTGGAAACACTTTACGAGAAGAAATAACGCATCGTACAAAATTAGCTTGTATCTCCAAAACTACACGTTGTAACTCGAAGAGAATTGTTGTGGCGTGTACGTCTTAACATGTAGCATCAAAAGAGTACCCAAAGGAGAATTTTCTTTTGTCAAAATTTTTCAGAAAATCACGTTTTAAGGAAATCCCGCATCGTGCGTAATTATCTTGTTTTTCCTAAGCAACACGTTGTAACTCGAAAAGATTTCGTGTTGCGTGTATGTCTAAGTGTGTAGCCTCAAAAGAGAAGGCACAGGAGAGTTTTCTCTCGAAAGAATATGTAAGGATACCACTTCATAAGGAAATACAGTTTTGCAGATTAAAGACATATATGTACATATTGGAAACTCTACGAGAAGAAATAACGCATAGTACAAAATTAGCTTGTATCTCCAAAACTACACGTTGTAACTCGAAAAGAATTGGTGTGGCGTGTACGTCTTAACGTGCAGTCTCAAAAGAGTGCCAAAAGGAGATTTTTCTTTCGTCAAAATTTTTCAGAAAATCACGTTTTACAGAAATCCCGCATCGTGCAAAATTATCGTGTTTTTCCTAAACAACACCTTGTAACTCGAAAAGCTTTAGTGTTGCGTGTATGTCTAAGTGTGTAGCCTCAAAAAAGAAGGCACAGGAGAGTTTTCTCTCAAAAGAATATTGTAGAATACCACGTTATAAGGAAATACAATTTTGCAGAGTAAAGACAAATACAAACGTATTGGAAAAACTTTAAGAGAAGAAATAACGCATCGTAAAAAATTAGCTTGTATCTCCAAAACTACACGTTGTAACTCGAAAAGAATTGTTGTGGCGTGTCTGTCTTAACATGTAGCATCTAAAGAGAACCAAAAGGAGAATTTTCTTTCCTCAAAATTTTTCAGAAAATAACGTTTTAAGGAAATCCCGCATCTTGCGAAATTATCTTGTTTTTCCTAAACAACACCCAGTAACTCAAAAAGCTTTCGTGTTGCGTGTATGTCTAAGTGTGTAGCCTCAAAAGAGAAAGCACAGGAGAGTTTTCTCTCGAAAGGATATGTAAGAATACCACTTCATAAGGAAATACAATTTTGCAGAGTAAAGACAAATACGTACTTATTGGAAACTCTTTAGGAGAAGAAATAACGCATAGTACAAAATTAGCTTGTATCTCCAAAACTACACGTTGTAACTCGAAAAGAATTGGTGTGGCGTGTAAGTCTTAACGTGTAGTCTCAAAAGAGAGCCCAAAGGAGAATTTTCTTTCCTCAAATTTTTCAGAAAATCAAGTTTTAAGGAAATACCGCATCGTGCGAAATTATCTTGTTTTTCCTAAACAACACGTTGTAACTCGAAAATCTTTCGTGTTGCGTGTATGTCTAAGTGTGTAGCCTCAAAACAGAAGGCACAGGAGAGTTTTCTGTCAAAAGAATATTGTAGAATACCACGTTATAAGGAAATACAATTTTGCAGAGTAAAGACAAATATGTACGTATTGGAAACACTTTAATAGAAGAAATAACGCATAGTACAAAATTAGCTTGTATCTCCAAAACTACACGTTGTAACTCGAAAAGAATTATTGTGGCGTGTACGTGTTAACATGTAGCATCTAAAGAGAACCAAAAGGAGAATTTTCTTTCGTCAAAATTTTTCAGAAAATCACGTCTTAAGGAAATCCCGCATCGTGCGAAATTATCTTGTTTTTTTCCAAAACAACACGTTGTAACTCGAAAAGCTGTCGTGTTGCGTGTATGTCTAAGTGTGCAGCCTCAAAAGAGAAGGCACAGGAGAGTTTACTCTCGAAAGAATATATAAGAATACCACTTCATAAGGAAATACAGTTTTGCAGAGTATAGACATATACGTACGTATTGGAAACTCTTTAAGAGAAGAAATAACGCATAGTACAAAATTAGCTTGTATCTCCAAAACTACACGTTGTAACTCGAAAAGAATTGGTGTGGCGTGTACCTCTTAACGTGTAGTCTCAAAAGAGAGCCCAAAGGAGAATTTTCTATGGTCAAAATTTTTCAGAAAATCACGTTTTAAGGAAATCCCGCATCGTGCGAAATTATCTTGTTTTTCCTAAACAACACGTTGTAACACGAAAAGATTTTGTGTTGCGTGTATGTCTAAGTGTGTAGCCTCAATACAGAAGGCACAGGAGAGTTTTCTGTCGAAAGAATATTGTAGAATACCACGTCATAAGGAAATACAATTTTGCAGAGTAAAGACAAATACATACGTATTGGAAACACTTTATGAGAAGAAATAACGCATCGTACAAAATTAGCTTGTATCTCCAAAACTACACGTTGTAACTCGAAAAGAATTGTGGTGGCGTGTACGTCTTAACATGTAGCATCTAAAGAGAACCAAAAGGAGAATTTTCTTTCGTTAAAATTTTTCAGAAAATCACGTTTTAAGGAAATCCCGCATCATGCAAAATTATCTTGTTTTTCCAAAACAACACGTTGTAACTCGAAAAGCTGTCCTGTTGCGTGTATGTCTAAGTGTGCAGCCTCAAAAGAGAAGGCACAGGAGAGTTTTCTCTCGAAAGAATATGTAAGAATACCACTTCATAAGGAAATACAGTTTTGCAGAGTAAAGACATGTATGTACGTATTGGAAACTCTTTAAGAGAAGAAATAACGCATAGTACAAAATTAGCTTGTATCTCCAAAACTACACGTTGTAACTCGAAAAGAATTGGTGTGGCGTGTACCTCTTAACGTGTAGTCTCAAAAGAGAGCCCAAAGGAGAATTTTCTTTCCTCAAAATTTTTCAGAAAATCACGTTTTAAGGAAATCCCGCATCGCGCGAAATTATCTTGTTTTTCCTAAACAACACGTTGTAACTCGAAAAGCTTTCGTGTTGCGTGTATGTCTAAGTGTGTAGCCTCAAAATAGAAGGCACAGGAGAGTTTTCTCTCGAAAGAATATTGTAGAATACCACGTTATAAGGAAATACAATTTTGCAGAGTAATGACAAATACATACGTATTGGACACACTTTACGAAAAGAAATAACGCATCGTACAAAATTAGCTTGTATCTCCAAAACTACACGTTGTAACTCGAAAAGAATTGTTGTGGCGTCTACGACTTAACATGTAGCATCTAAAGAGAACCAAAAGGAGAATTTTCTTTCGTCAAAATTTTTCAGAAAATCACGTTTTAAGGAAATCCCGCATCTTGCGAAATTATCTTGTTTTTCCTAAACAACACCCTGTAACTCGAAAAGCTTTCGTGTTGCGTGTATGTCTAAGTGTGTAGCCTCAAAAGAGAAAGCACAGGAGAGTTTTCTCTCGAAAGAATATGTAAGAATACCACTTCATAAGGAAATACAGTTTTGCAGAGTAAAGACAAATATGTACTTATTGGAAACTCTTTAGGAGAAGAAATAACGCATAGTACAAAATTAGATTGTATCTCCAAAACTACACGTTGTAACTCGAAAAGAATTGGTGTGGCGTGTACGTCTTAACGTGTAGTCTCAAAAGAGAGCCCAAAGGAGAATTTTCTTTCCTCAAAATTTTTCAGAAAATCACGTTTTAAGGAAATCCCGCATCGTGCGAAATTATCTTGTTTTTCCTAAACAACACGTTGTAACTCGAAAAGCTTTCATGTTGCGTGTATGTCTAAGTGTGTAGCCTCAAAACAGAAGGCACAGGAGAGTTTTCTCTCGAAAGAATATTGTAGAATATCACGTTATAAGGAAATACAATTTTGCAGAGTAAAGACAAATACGTACGTATTGGAAACACTTGAGGAGAAGAAATAACACATCGTACAAAATTAGCTTTTATCTCCAAAACTACACGTTGTAACTCGAAAAGTATCATTGTGGCGTGTCCGTCTTAACATGTAGCATCTAAAGAGAACCCTAATGAGAATTTTCTTTCGTCAAAAGATTTCAGATAATCACGTTTTAAGGAAATCCCGCATCGTGCGAAATTATCTTGTTTTTCCTAAACAACACGTTGTAACTCGAAAAGCTTTCGTGTTGCGTGTATGTCTAAGTGTGTAGCCTCAAAACAGAAGGCACAGGAGAGTTTTCTGTCGAAAGAATATTGTAGAATATCACGTTATAAGGAAATACAATTTTGCAGAGTAAAGACAAATACGTACGTATTGGAAACACTTGAGGAGAAGAAATAACGCATCGTACAAAATTAGCTTGTATCTCCAAAACTACACGTTGTAACTCGAAAAGAATTGTTGTGGCGTGTCTGTCTTAACATGTAGCATCTAAAGAGAACCCAAATGAGAATTTTCTTTCGTCAAAAGATTTCAGATAATCACGTTTTAAGGAAATCCCGCATCGTGCGAAATTATCTTGTTTTTCCTAAACAACACGTTGTAACTCGAAAAGCTTTCGTGTTTCCTGTATGTCTAAGTGTATAGCCTCAAAAGAGAAGGCACAGGAGAGTTTTCTCTCGAAAGAATATGTAAGAATACCACTTCATAAGGAAATACAGTTTTGCAGAGTAAAGACATATACGTACGTATTGGCAACTCTTTACGAGAAGAAATAACGCATAGTAAAAAATTAGCTTTTATCTCCAAAACTACATGTTGTAACTCGAAAAGATTTTGTGTGGGGTGTACCTATTATCGGGTAGTCTCAAAAGAGAGCCCAAAGGAGAATTTTCTTTCGTCAAAATTTTTCAGAAAATCACGTTTTAAGGAAATCCCGCATCATGCGATATTATCTTGTTTTTCCTAAACAACATGTTGTAACTCGAAAAACTATCGTGTTGCGCGTATGTCTAAGTGTGCAGCCTCAAAACAGAAGGCACAGGAGAGTTTTCTCTTTAAAGAATATTGTAGAATACCACGTTATAAGGAAATACAATTTTGCAGAGTAAAGACAAATACATACGTATTGGAAACACTTTACGAGAAGAAATAACGCATCGTACAAAATTAGCTTGTATCTCCAAAACTACACGAAATAACTCGAAAAGAATTGTTGTGACATGTACGACTTAACATGTAGCATCTAAAGAGAACAAAAAGGAGAATTTTCTTTCGGCAATATTTTTCAGAAAATCACGTTTTAAGGAAATCCCGCATCTTGCGAAATTATCTTGTTTTTCCTAAACAACACCCTGTAACTCGTAAAGCTTTCGTGTTGCGTGTATGTCTAAGTGTGTAGCCTCAAAATAGAAGGCACAGGAGAGTTTTCTCTCGAAAGAATATTGTAGAATACCACGTTATAAGGAAATACAATTTTGCAGAGTAATGACAAATACATACGTATTGGACACACTTTACGAAAAGAAATAACGCATCGTACAAAATTAGCTTGTATCTCCAAAACTACACGTTGTAACTCGAAAAGAATTGTTGTGGCGTCTACGACTTAACATGTAGCATCTAAAGAGAACCAAAAGGAGAATTTTCTTTCGTCAAAATTTTTCAGAAAATCACGTTTTAAGGAAATCCCGCATCTTGCGAAATTATCTTGTTTTTCCTAAACAACACCCTGTAACTCGAAAAGCTTTCGTGTTGCGTGTATGTCTAAGTGTGTAGCCTCAAAAGAGAAAGCACAGGAGAGTTTTCTCTCGAAAGAATATGTAAGAATACCACTTCATAAGGAAATACAGTTTTGCAGAGTAAAGACAAATACGTACTTATTGGAAACTCTTTAGGAGAAGAAATAACGCATAGTACAAAATTAGATTGTATCTCCAAAACTACACGTTGTAACTCGAAAAGAATTGGTGTGGCGTGTACGTCTTAACGTGTAGTCTCAAAAGAGAGCCCAAAGGAGAATTTTCTTTCCTCAAAATTTTTCAGAAAATCACGTTTTAAGGAAATCCCGCATCGTGCGAAATTATCTTGTTTTTCCTAAACAACACGTTGTAACTCGAAAAGCTTTCATGTTGCGTGTATGTCTAAGTGTGTAGCCTCAAAACAGAAGGCACAGGAGAGTTTTCTCTCGAAAGAATATTGTAGAATATCACGTTATAAGGAAATACAATTTTGCAGAGTAAAGACAAATACGTACGTATTGGAAACACTTGAGGAGAAGAAATAACACATCGTACAAAATTAGCTTTTATCTCCAAAACTACACGTTGTAACTCGAAAAGTATCATTGTGGCGTGTCCGTCTTAACATGTAGCATCTAAAGAGAACCCTAATGAGAATTTTCTTTCGTCAAAAGATTTCAGATAATCACGTTTTAAGGAAATCCCGCATCGTGCGAAATTATCTTGTTTTTCCTAAACAACACGTTGTAACTCGAAAAGCTTTCGTGTTGCGTGTATGTCTAAGTGTGTAGCCTCAAAACAGAAGGCACAGGAGAGTTTTCTGTCGAAAGAATATTGTAGAATATCACGTTATAAGGAAATACAATTTTGCAGAGTAAAGACAAATACGTACGTATTGGAAACACTTGAGGAGAAGAAATAACGCATCGTACAAAATTAGCTTGTATCTCCAAAACTACACGTTGTAACTCGAAAAGAATTGTTGTGGCGTGTCTGTCTTAACATGTAGCATCTAAAGAGAACCCAAATGAGAATTTTCTTTCGTCAAAAGATTTCAGATAATCACGTTTTAAGGAAATCCCGCATCGTGCGAAATTATCTTGTTTTTCCTAAACAACACGTTGTAACTCGAAAAGCTTTCGTGTTTCCTGTATGTCTAAGTGTATAGCCTCAAAAGAGAAGGCACAGGAGAGTTTTCTCTCGAAAGAATATGTAAGAATACCACTTCATAAGGAAATACAGTTTTGCAGAGTAAAGACATATACGTACGTATTGGCAACTCTTTACGAGAAGAAATAACGCATAGTAAAAAATTAGCTTTTATCTCCAAAACTACATGTTGTAACTCGAAAAGATTTTGTGTGGGGTGTACCTATTATCGGGTAGTCTCAAAAGAGAGCCCAAAGGAGAATTTTCTTTCGTCAAAATTTTTCAGAAAATCACGTTTTAAGGAAATCCCGCATCATGCGATATTATCTTGTTTTTCCTAAACAACATGTTGTAACTCGAAAAACTATCGTGTTGCGCGTATGTCTAAGTGTGCAGCCTCAAAACAGAAGGCACAGGAGAGTTTTCTCTTTAAAGAATATTGTAGAATACCACGTTATAAGGAAATACAATTTTGCAGAGTAAAGACAAATACATACGTATTGGAAACACTTTACGAGAAGAAATAACGCATCGTACAAAATTAGCTTGTATCTCCAAAACTACACGAAATAACTCGAAAAGAATTGTTGTGACATGTACGACTTAACATGTAGCATCTAAAGAGAACAAAAAGGAGAATTTTCTTTCGGCAATATTTTTCAGAAAATCACGTTTTAAGGAAATCCCGCATCTTGCGAAATTATCTTGTTTTTCCTAAACAACACCCTGTAACTCGTAAAGCTTTCGTGTTGCGTGTATGTCTAAGTGTGTAGCCTCAAAAGAGAAAGCACAGGAGAGTTTTCTCTCGAAAGAATATGTAAGAATACCACTTCATAAGGAAATACAGTTTTGCAGAGTAAAGACAAATACGTACTTATTGGAAACTCTTTACCAGAAGAAATAACGCATAGTACAAAATTAGCTTGTATCTCAAAAACTACACGTTGTAACTCGAAAAGAATTGGTGTGGCGAGTACGTCTTAACGTGTAGTCTCAAAAGAGAACCCAAAGGAGAATTTTCTTTCCTCAAAATTTTTTAGAAAATCACGTTTTAAGGAAATCCTGCATCGTGCGAAATTATCTTGTTTTTCCTAAACAACACGTTGTAACTCGAAAAGCTTTCGTGTTGCGTGTATGTCTAAGTGTGTAGCCTCAAAACAGAAGGCACAGGAGAGTTTTCTCTCGAAAGAATATTGTAGAATACCACGTTATATGGAAATACAATTTTGCAGAGTAATGACAAATACATACGTATTGGACACACTTTACGAAAAGAAATAACGCATCGTACAAAATTAGCTTGTATCTCCAAAACTACACGTTGTAACTCGAAAAGAATTGTTGTGGCGTGTACGACTTAACATGTAGCATCTAAAGAGAACCAAAAGGAGAATTTTCTTTCGTCAAAATTTTTCAGAAAATAACGTTTGAAGGAAATCTCGCATCTTGCGAAATTATCTTGTTTTTCCTAAACAACACCCTGTAACTCGAAAAGTTTTCGTGTTGCGTGTATGTCTAAGTGTGTAGCCTCAAAGAAGAAAGCACAGGAGAGTTTTCTCTCGAAAGAATATGTAAGAATACCACGTCATAAGGAAATACAGTTTTGCAGAGTTTAGACATATAGGTACATATTGGAAACTCTGTACAAGAAGAAATAACACATAGTACAAAATTAGCTTGTATCTCCAAAACTACACGTTGTAACTCGAAAAGAATTGGTGTGGCGTGTACGTCTTAACGTGTAGCCTCAAAGGAGAACCCAAAGGAGAATTTTCTTTCGTCAAAATTTTTCAGAAAATCTCGTTTTAAGGAAATCCGGCATCTTGCGAAATTATCTTGTTTTTCCTAAACAACATGTTGTAAGTCGAAAAGCTTTCGTGTTGCGTGTATGTCTAAGTGTGTAGCCTCAAAAGAGAAAGCACAGGAGAGTTTTCTCTCCAAAGAATATGTAAGAAAACCACGTTATAACGAAATACAGTTTTGCAGAGTAAAGACAAATACGTACTTATTGGAAACACTTTACGAGAAGAAATAATGCATCGTAAAAAATTAGCTTGCATCTCCAAAACTACACGTTGTAACTCGAAAAGAATTGTTGGGGCGTGTCCGTCTTAACGTGTAGCATCAAAAGAGAACCCAAAGGAGAATTTTCTTTCATCAAAACTTTTCAGAATATCACATTTTGAGGAAATCCTGCATTGGGCGAAATTATCTTGTTTTTCCTAAACAACACATTGTAAGTCGAAAAGCTTTCGTGTTGCGTGTATGTCTAAGTGTGTAGCCTCAAAAGAGAAGGCACAGGAGTGATATCTCTCGAAAGAATATGTAAGAAAACCACGTTATAACGAAATACAGTTTTGCAGAGTAAAGACAAATACGTACTTATTGGAAACACTTTAAGAGAAGAAATAACGCATCATACAAAATTAGCTTTTATCTCCAAAACTGCACATTGTAAGTCGAAAAGAATTGTTGTGGCGTGTACGTCTTAACATGTAGCATCAAAAGAGAACCCAAAGGAGAATTTTCTTTCGTCAAAATTTTTCAGAACATCACGTTTTAAGGAAATCCCGCATCGTGCGAAATTATCTTGTTTTTCCTAAACAACACGTTGTAACTCGAAAAGCTTTCGTGTTGCGTGTATGTCTAAGTGTGTAGCCTCAAAACAGAAGGCACAGGAGAGTTTTCTCTCGAAAGAATATTGTAGAATACCACGTTATAAGGAAATACAATTTTGCAGAGTAAAGACGAATACATACGTTTTGGAAACACTTTACGAGAAGAAATAATGCATCGTACAAAATTAGCTTGTATCTCCAAATCTACACGTTGTAACTCGAAAAGAATTGGTGTGGCGTGTACGTCTTAAAGTGTAGCCTCAAAAGAGAACCCAAAGGAGAATTTTCTTTCGTCAAAATTTTCAGAAAATCTCGTTTTAAGGAAATCCGGCATCGTGCGAAATTATCTTGTTTTTCCAAAACAACAAGTTGTAAGTCGAAAAGCTTTCGTGTTGCGTGTATGTCTAAGTGTGTAGCCTCAAAAGAGAAGGCACAGGAGAGTTTTCTCTCCAAAGAATATGTAAGAAAACCACGTTATAACGAAATACAGTTTTGCAGAGTAAAGACAAATACGTACTTATTGGAAACACTACGAGAAGAAATAATGCATCGTAAAAAATTAGCTTGCATCTTCAATACTACACGTTGTAACTCGAAAAGAATTGTTGTGGCGTGTCCGTCTTAACATGTAGCCTCAAAAGAGAACCCAAAGGAGAATTTTCTTTCACCAAAACTTTTCAGAAAATCACATTTTGAGGAAATCCTGCATTGGGCGAAATTATCTTGTTTTTCCTAAACAACACGTTGTAAGTCGAAAAGCTTTCGTGTTGCGTGTATGTCTAAGTGTGTAGCCTCAAAAGAGAAGGCACAGGAGAGATATCTCTCGAAAGAATATGTAAGAAAACCACGTTATAACGAAATACAGTTTTGCAGAGTAAAGACAAATACGTACTTATTGGAAACACTTTAAGAGAAGAAATAACGCATCATACAAAATTAGCTTTTATCTCCAAAACTGCACATTGTAAGTCGAAAAGAATTGTTGTGGCGTGTACGTCTTAACATGTAGCATCAAAAGAGAACCCAAAGGAGAATTTTCTTTCGTCAAAATTTTTCAGAACATCACGTTTTATGGAAATCCCGCATCGTGCGAAATTATCTTGTTTTTCCTAAACAACCTGTTGTAACTCTAAAAGCTTTCGTGTTGCATGTATGTCTAAGTGTGTAGGCTCAAAACAGAAGGCACAGGAGAGTTTTCAGTCGAAAGAATATTGTAGAATACCACGTTATAAGGAAATACAATTTTGCAGAGTAAAGACAAATACATACGTATTGGAAACAATTTACGAGAAGAAATAACGCATCGTACAAAATTAGCTTGTATCTCCAAAACTACACGTTGTAACTCGAAAGAATTGTTGTGGCGTGTACATCTTAACATGTAGCATCTAAAGAGAACCAAAAGGAGAATTATCCTTAGTCAAAATTTTTCAGAAAATCACGTTTTAAGGAAATCCCGCATCGTGCGAAATTATCTTGTTTTTCCTAAACAGCACTTTTTCTCTCCAAAGAATATGTAAGAATACCACTTCATAAGGAAATACAGTTTTGCAGAGTAAAGACAAATACGTACTTATTGGAAACTCTTCACGAGAAGAAATAATGCATAGTACAAAATTAGCTTGTATCTCCAAAACTAAACGTTGTAACTCGAAAAGAATTGGTGTGGCGTGTACGTCTTAACGTGTAGTCTCTAATGAGGAACCAAAGGAGAATTTTCTTTCGTCAAAATTTTTCAGAAAATCACTTTTTAAGGAAATCCCGCATCATGCGTAATTATCTTGATTTTCCTAAACAACACGTTGTAACTCGAAAAGCTTTCGTGTTGCGTGTATGTCTAAGTGTGTAGCCTCAAAATAGAAGGCACAGGAGAGTTTACTCTCGAAAGAATATTGTAGAATACCTCGTTATAAGGAAATACAATTTTGCAGAGTAATGACAAATACATACGTATTAGACACACTTTACGAAAAGAAATAACGCATCGTACAAAATTAGCTTGTATCTCCAAAACTACACGTTGTAACTCGAAAAGAATTGTTGTGGCGTGTACGACTTAACATGTAGCATCTAAAGAGAACCAAACGGAGAATTTTCTTTCGTCAAAATTTTTCAGAAAATAACGTTTTAAGGAAATCCCGCATCTTGCGAAATTATCTTGTTTTTCCTAAACAACACCCTGTAACTCGAAAAGCTTTCGTGTTGCGTGTATGTCTAAGTGTGTAGCCTCAAAAGAGAAAGCACAGGAGAGTTTTCTCTCGAAAGAATATGTAAGAATACCACTTCATAAGGAAATACAGTTTTGCAGAGTAAAGACAAATACGTACTTATTGGAAACTCTTTACGAGAAGAAATAACGCATAGTACAAAATTAGCTTGTATCTCCAAAACTACACGTTGTAACTCGAAAAGAATTGGTGTGGCGTGTACGTCTTAACGTGTAGTCTCAAAAGAGAGCCCAAAGGAGAATTTTCTTTCCTCAAAATTTTTCAGAAAATCACGTTTTAAGGAAATCCCGCATCGTGCGAAATTATCTTGTTTTTCCTAAACAACACGTTGTAACTCGAAAAGCTTTCGTGTTGCGTGTATGTCTAAGTGTGTACCCTCAAAACAGAAGGCACAGGAGAGTTTTCTCTCGAAAGAATATTGTAGAATATCACGTTATAAGGAAATACAATTTTGCAGAGTAAAGACAAATATGTACGTATTGGCAAACACTTGAGGAGAAGAAATAACGCATCGTACAAAATTAGCTTGTATCTCCAAAACTACACGTTGTAACTCGAAAAGAATTGTTGTGGCGTGTCCGTCTTAACATGTAGCATCTAAAGAGAACCAAAAGGAGAATTTTATTTCGTCAAAATTTTTCGGAAAATCACGTTTAAAGGAAATCCTGCATCGTGCGAAATTATCTTGTTTTTTCCTAAACTACACGTTGTATCTCGAAAAGCTTTCGTGTTGCATGTATGTCTAAGTGTGTAGCCTCAAAAGAGAAGGCACAGGAGATTTTTCTCTCGAAAGAATATGTAAGAATACCACTTCATAATGAAATACAGTTTTGCAGAGTAAAGACATATACGTACATATTGGAAACTCTACGAGAAGAAAAAAGGCATAGTACAAAATTAGCATGTATCTCCAAAACTACACGTTGTAACTCGAAAAGAATTGGTGTGGCGTGTACGTCTTAACGTGTAGTCTCAAAAGAGTGCCCAAAGGAGAATTTTCTTTCGTCAAAATTTTTCAGAAAATCACGTTTTAAGGAAATCCTGCATCGTGCGAAATTATCTTGTTTTTCCTAAACAACACGTTGTAACTCGAAAAGCTTTAGTGTTGTGTGTATGTCTAAGTGTGAAGCCTCAAAACAGAAGGCACAGGAGAGTTTTCTCTCGAAAGAATATTGTAGAATACCACGTTATAAGAAAATACAATTTTGCAGAGTAAAGACAAATACGTACATATTGGAAACACTTTACGAGAAGAAATAACGCATCGTACAAAATTAGATTGTATCTCCAAAACTACACGTTGTAACTCGAAAAGAATTGTTGTGGCATGTCCGTCTTAACATGTAGCATCTAAAGAGAACCAAAAGGAGAATTTTCTTTTATCAAAATTTTTCAGAAAATCACGTTTTAAGGAATTCCGCATCGTGCGAAATTATCTTGTTTTTCCTAAACTACACGTTGTAACTCGAAAAGCGTTCGTGTTGCGTGTATGTCTAAGTGTGTAGCCACAAAAGAGAAGGCACAGGAGAGTTTTCTCTCGAAAGAATATGTAAGAATACCACTTCATAAGGAAATACTGTTTTGCAGAGTAAAGACATATACGTACATATTGGAAACTCTACGAGAAGAAATAACGCATAGTAAAAAATTAGCTTGTATCTCCAAAAGTACACGTTGTAACTCGAAAAGAAATGGTGTGGCGTGTACGTCTTAACGTGTAGTCTCAAAAGAGTGCCCAAAGGAGAATTTTCTTATGTCAAAATTTTTCAGAAAATCACGTTTTAAGGAAATCCCGCATCGTGCGAAATTATCTTGTTTTTCCTAAACAACACGTTGTAACTCGAAAAGCTTTCGTGTTGCGTGTATGTCTAAGTGTGTCGCCTCAAAACAGAAGGCACAGGAGAGTTTTCTCTCGAAAGAATATTGTAGAATACCACGTTATAAGGAAATACAATTTTGCAGAGTAAAGACAAATATGTACGTATTGGAAACACTTTAAGAGAAGAAATAACGCATCGTACAAAATTAGCTTGTATCTCCAAAATTACACGTTGTAACTCGAAAAAAATTGTTGTGGCGTGTATGTCTTAACATGTAGCATCAAAAGAGAACCCAAAGGAGAATTTTCTTTCGTCAAAATTTTTCAGAAAATCACGTTTTAAGGTAATCCCGCATCGTGCGAAATTAACTTGTTTTCCCTAAACAACACGTTGTAACTCGAAAAGCTTTCGTGTTGCGTCTATGTCTAAGTGTGAAGCCTCAAAAGAGAAGGCACAGGAGAGTTTTCTCTCGAAAGAATATGTAAGAATACCACTTCATAAGGAAATACAGTTTTGCAGAGTAAAGACATATACGTACGTATTGGAAACTCTTTATGAGAAGAAATAACGCATAGTACAAAATTAGCTTGTATCTCCAAAACTACACGTTGTAACTCATAAAGAATTGGTGTGGCGTGTACCTCTTAACGTGTAGTCTCAAAAGAGAGCCCAAAGGAGAATTTTCTTTCGTCAAAATTTTTCAGAAAATCACGTTTTAAGGAAATCCCGCATCGTGCGAAATTATCTTGTTTTTCCTAAACAACACGTTGTAACTCGAAAATCTTTCGTGTTGCGTGTATGTCTAAGTGTGCAGCCTCAAAACAGAAGGCACAGGAGATTTTTCTCTCGAAAGAATATTGTAGAATACCACGTTATAAGGAAATACAATTTTGCAGAGAAAAGACACATAAGTACATATTGGAAACACTTTACGAGAAGAAATAACGCATCATCCAAAATTAGCTTGTATCTCCAAAACTACACGTTATAACTCGAAAAGAATTGTTGTGGCGTGTACGTCTTAACATGTAGCATCTAAAGAGAACCAAAAGGAGAATTTTCTTTCCTCAAAATTTTTCAGAAAATCAAGTTTTAAGGAAATCCCGCATCATGCGAAATTATATTGTTTTTCCTAAACAACACGTTGTAACTCGAAAAGCTGTCGTGTTGCGTGTATGTCTAAGTGTGTGGCCTCAAAAGAGAAGGCACAGGAGTGTTTTCTCTCAAAAGAATATGTAAGAAAACCACGTTATAACGAAATACAGTTTTGCAGAGTAAAGACAAATACGTACTCATTGGAAACACTTTATGAGAAGAAATAACACATCCTACAAAATTAGCTTGTATCTCCAAAACTACACGTTGTAACTCGAAAAGAATTGGTGTGGCGTGTACGTCTTAACGTGTAGTCTCAAAAGAGTGCCCAAAGGAGTATTTTATTTCCTCAAACTTTTTCAGAAAATCACGTTTTAAGGAAATCCCGCATCGTGCGAAATTATCTTGTTTTTCCTAAACAACACGTTGTAACTCGAAAAGCTGTCGTGTTGTGTGTACGTCTAAGTGTGTAGCCTCAAAAGAGAAGGCACAGGAGAGTTTTCTCTCGAAAGAATATGTAAGAATACCACTTCATAAGGAAATACAGTTTTGCAGAGTAAAGACATATACGTACATATTGGAAACTCTATGAGAAGAAATAACGCATAGTACAAAATTAGCTTGTATCTCCAAAACTACACGTTGTAACTCGAAAAGAATTGTTGTGGCGTGTATGTCTTAACATGTAGCATCAAAAGAGAACCCAAAGGAGAATTTTCTTTCGTAAAAATTTTTCAGAAAATCACGTTTTAAGGAAATCCCGCATCGTGGGAAATTATCTTGTTTTCCCTAAACAACACGTTGTAACTCTAAAAGCTTTCGTGTTGCCTGTATGTCTAAGTGTGAAGCCTCAAAAGAGAAGGCACAGGAGAGTTTTCTCTCGAAAGAATATGTAAGAATACCACTTCATAAGGAAATACAGTTTTGCAGAGTAAAGACATATACGTACGTATTGGAAACTCTTTATGAGAAGAAATAACGCATAGTACAAAATTAGCTTGTATCTCCAAAACTACACGTTGTAACTCGAAAAGAATTGGTGTGGCGTGTACGTCTTAACGTGTAGCCTCAAAAGAGAACCTAAAGGAGAATTTTCTTTCGTCAAAATGTTTCAGAAAATCGCGTTTTGAGGAAATCCCGCATCGTGCTAAATTATCTTGTTTTTCCTAAAGAACACGTTGTAACTCGAAAAGCTTTCCTGTTGCGTGTATGTCTAAGTGTGTAGCCTCAAAACAGAAGGCACAGGAGAGTCTTCTGTCGAAAGAATATTGTAGAATACCACGTAATTAGGAAATACAATTTTGCAGAGTAAAGACAAATACATACGTATTGGAAACACTTTACAAGAAGAAATAACGCATCGTACAAAATTAGCTTGTATCTCCAAATCTACACGTTGTAACTCGAAAAGAATTGGTGTGGCGTGTACGTCATAACGTGTAGTCTCAAAAGAGAACCCAAAGGAGAATTTTCTTTCGTCAAAATTTTTCAGAAAATCGCGTTTTGAGGAAATCCCGCATCGTGCGAAATTATCTTGTTTTTCCTAAACAACACATTATAAGTCGAAAAGCTTTCATGTTGCGTGTATGTCTAAGTGTGTAGCCTCAAAAGAGAAGGCACAGGAGAGTTTTCTCTGAAAAGAATATTTAAGAAAACCACGTTATATCGAAATACAGTTTTGCAGAATAAAGACAAATAAGTACATATTGGAAACACTTTATGAGAAGAAATAATGCATCGTACAAAATTAGCTTGTATCTCCAAAACTACACGTTGTAACTCGAAAAGAATTGGTGTGTCGTGTACATCTTAACGTGTAGTCTCAAAAGAGTGCCCAAAGGAGAATTTTCTTTCATCAAAATTTTTCAGAAAATCACGTTTTAAGGAAATCCCGCATTGTGCGAAATTATCTTGTTTTTCCTAAACAACACTTTGTAACTCGAAAAGCTGTCGTGTTGCGTGTATGTCTAAGTGTGTAGCCTCAAAAGAGAAGGCACAGGAGAGTTTTCTCTCGAAAGAATATGTAAGAATACCACTTCATAAGGAAATACAGTTTTGCAGAGTAAAGACATATACGTACATATTGGAAACTCTATGAGAAGAAATAACGCATAGTACAAAATTAGCTTGTATCTTCAAAACTACACGTTGTAACTCGAAAAGAATTGTTGTGGCGTGTACGTCTTAACATGTATCATCAAAAGAGAACCCAAAGGAGAATTTTCTTTCGTCAAAATTTTTCAGAAAATCATGTTTTCAGGAAATACCGCATCGTGCGAAATTATCTTGTTTTTCCTAAACAACACGTTGTAACTGGAAAATCTTTCATGTTGCGTGTTTGTCTTAGTGTGCACCCTCAAAACAGAAGGCACAGGAGATTTTTCTCTCGAAAGAATATTGTAGAATACCACGTTAAAAGGAAATACAATTTTGCAGAGTAAAGACAAATATGTACGTATTGGAAACACTTTACAAGAAGAAATAACGCATCGTACAAAATTAGCTTGTATCTCCAAAACTACACGTTGTAACTCGAAAAGAATTGTTGTGGCAATTGTCCGTCTTAACATGTAGCATCTAAAGAGAACCAAAAGGAGAATTTTCTTTCGTCAAAATTTTTCAGAAAATCACGTTTTAAGGAAATCCCGCATCGTGCGAAATTATCTTGTTTTTCCTAAACAACAAGTTGTAACTCGAAAAGCTTTCGTGTTGCGTGTATGTATAAGTGTGTAGCCTCAAAAGAGAAGGCACAGGAGAGTTTTCTCTCGAAAGAATATGTAAGAATACCACTTCATAAGGAAATACAGCTTGGCAGAGTAAAGACATATACTTACATATTGGAAACTCTACGAGAAGAAATAACTCATAGTACAAAATTAGCTTGTATCTAAAAAACTACACATTGTAACTCGAAAGTATTGGTGTGGCGTGTACGTCTTAACGTGTAGTCTCAAAAGAGTGCCCAAAGGAGAATTTTCTTTCGTCAAAATTTTTTAGAAAATCACGTTTTAAGGAAATCCCGCATCGTGCGAAATTATCTTGTTTTTCCTAAATAACACGTTGTAACTCGAAAAGCTTTCCTGTTGCGTGTATGTCTAAGTGTGTAGCCTCAAAACAGAAGGCACAGGAGAGTTTTCTGTCGAAAGAATATTGTAGAATACCACGTAATAAGGAAATACAATTTTGCAGAGTAAAGACAAATACGTATGTATTGGAAACACTTTACAAGAAGAAATAACGCATCTTACAAAATTAGCTTGTATGTCCAAATCTACACGTTGTGACTCGAAAAGAATTGGTGTGGCGTGTACGTCTTAACGTGTAGCCTCAAAAGAGAACCCAAAGGAGAATTTTCTTTCGTCAAAATGTTTCAGAAAATCGCGTTTTGAGGAAATCCCGGATCGTGCTAAATTATCTTGTTTTTCCTAAAGAACACGTTGTAACTCGAAAAGCTTTCCTGTTGCGTGTATGTCTAAGTGTGTAGCCTCAAAACAGAAGGCCCAGGAGAGTTTTCTGTCGAAAGAATATTGTATAATACCACGTAATTAGGAAATACAATTTTGCAGAGTAAAGACAAATACATACATATTGGAAACACTTTACAAGAAGAAATAACGCATCGTACAAAATTAGCTTGTATCTCCAAATCTACACGTTGTAACTCGAAAAGAATTGGTGTGGCGTGTACGTCTTAACGTGTAGTCTCAAAAGAGAACCCAAAGGAGAATTTTCTTTCGTCAAAATTTTTCAGAAAATCGCGTTTTGAGGAAATCCCGCATCGTGCGAAATTATCTTGTTTTTCCTAAACAACACATTGTAAGTCGAAAAGCTTTCGTGTTGCGTGTATGTCTAAGTGTGTAGCCTCAAAAGAGAAGGCACAGGAGAGTTTTCTCTCAAAAGAATATATAAGAAAACCACGTTATATCGAAATACAGTTTTGCAGAATAAAGACAAATACGTACATATTGGAAACACTTTATGAGAAGAAATAACGCATCGTACAAAATTAGCTTGTATCTCCAAAACTACACGTTGTAACTCGAAAAGAATTGGTGTGGCGTGTACATCTTAACGTGTAGTATCAAAAGAGTGCCCAAAGGAGAATTTTCTTTCATCAAAATTTTTCAGAAAATCACGTTTTAAGGAAATCCCGCATTGTGCGAAATTATCTTGTTTTTCCTAAACAACACTTTGTAACTCGAAAAGCTGTCGTGTTGCGTGTATGTCTAAGTGTGTAGCCTCAAAAGAGAAGGCACAGGAGAGTTTTCTCTCGAAAGAATATGTAAGAATACCACTTCATAAGGAAATACAGTTTAGCAGAGTAAAGACATATACGTACATATTGGAAACTCTATGAGAAGAAATAAAGCATAGTACAAAATTAGCTTGTATCTCCAAAACTACACGTTGTAACTCGAAAAGAATTGTTGTGGCGTGTACGTCTTAACATGTTATCATCAAAAGAGAACCCAAAGGAGAATTTTCTTTCGTCAAAATTTTTCAGAAAATCACGTTTTCAGGAAATCCCGCATCGTGCGAAATTATCTTGTTTTTCCTAAACAACACGTTGTAACTAGAAAATCTTTCGTGTTGCGTGTTTGTCTTAGTGTGCACCCTCAAAACAGAAGGCACAGGAGATTTTTCTCTCGAAAGAATATTGTAGAATACCACGTTAAAAGGAAATACAATTTTGCAGAGTAAAGACAAATATGTACGTATTGGAAACACTTTACAAGAAGAAATAACGCATCGTACAAAATTAGCTTTTATCTCCAAAACTACACGTTGTAACTCGAAAAGAATTGTTGTGGCATGTCCGTCTTAACATGTAGCATCTAAAGAGAACCAAAAGGAGAATTTTCTTTCGTCAAAATTTTTCAGAAAATTACGTTTTAAGGAAATCCCGCATCGTGCGAAATTATCTTGTTTTTCCTAAACAACACGTTGTAACTCGAAAAGCTTTCGTGTTGCGTGTATGTATAAGTGTGTAGCCTCAAAAGAGAAGGCACAGGAGAGTTTTCTCTCGAAAGAATATGTAAGAATACCACTTCATAAGGAAATACAGTTTTGCAGAGTAAAGACATATACTTACATATTGGAAACTCTACGAGAAGAAATAACTCATAGTACAAAATTAGCTTGTATCTAAAAAACTACACATTGTAACTCGAAAAGTATTGGTGTGGCGTGTACGTCTTAACGTGTAGTCTCAAAAGAGTGCCCAAAGGAGAATTTTCTTTCGTCAAAATTTTTCAGAAAATCACGTTTTAAGGAAATCCGGCATCGTGTGAAATTATCTTGTTTTTCCTAAAGAACACGTTGTAACTCGAAAAGCTTTCGTGTTGCGTGTATGTCTAAGTGTGTAGCCTCAAAACAGAAGGCACAGGAGAGTTTTCTCTCGAAAGAATATGGAAGAATACCACTTCATAAAAAAATACAGTTTTGCAGAGTAAAGACATATACTTACATATTGGAAACTCTACGAGAAGAAATAATGCATAGTACAAAATTAGCTTGTATCTAAAAAACTACACATTGTAACTCGAAAAGAATTGGTGTGGCGTGTATGTCTTAACGTGTAGTCTCAAAAGAGTGCCCAAAGGAGTATTTTCTTTCGTCAAAATTTTTCAGAAAATCACGTTTTAAGGAAATCCCGCATCGTGCGAAATTATCTTGTTTTTCCTAAATAACACGTTGTAACACGAAAAGCTTTCCTGTTGCGTGTATGTCTAAGTGTGTAGCCTCAAAACAGAAGGCACAGGAGCGTTTTCTGTCGAAAGAATATTGTAGAATACCACGTAATAAGGAAATACAATTTTGCAGAATAAAGACAAATACGTATGTATTGGAAACACTTTACAAGAAGAAATAACGCATCTTACAAAATTAGCTTGTATGTCCAAATCTACACGTTGTGACTCGAAAAGAATTGGTGTGGCGTGTACGTCTTAACGTGTAGCCTCAAAAGAGAACCCAAAGGAGAATTTTCTTTCGTCAAAATGTTTCAGAAAATCGCGTTTTGAGGAAATCCCGGATCGTGCTAAATTATCTTGTTTTTCCTAAAGAACACGTTGTAACTCGAAAAGCTTTCCTGTTGCGTGTATGTCTAAGTGTGTAGCCTCAAAACAGAAGGCACAGGAGAGTTTTCTGTCGAAAGAATATTGTAGAATACCACGTAATTAGGAAATACAATTTTGCAGAGTAAAGACAAATACATACGTATTGGAAACACTTTACAAGAAGAAATAACGCATCGTACAAAATTAGCTTGTATCTCCAAATCTACACGTTGTAACTAGAAAAGAATTGGTGTGGCGTGTACGTCTTAACGTGTAGTCTCAAAAGAGAACCCAAAGGAGAATTTTCTTTCATCAAAATTTTTCAGAAAATCACGTTTTAAGGAAATCCCGCATTGTGCGAAATTATCTTGTTTTTCCTAAACAACACTTTGTAACTCGAAAAGCTGTCGTGTTGCGTGTATGTCTAAGTGTGTAGCCTCAAAAGAGAAGGCACAGGAGAGTTTTCTCTCGAAAGAATATGTAAGAATACCACTTCATAAGGAAATACAGTTTTGCAGAGTAAAGACATATACGTACATATTGGAAACTCTATAAGAAGAAATAACGCATAGTACAAAATTAGCTTGTATCTCCAAAACTACACGTTGTAACTCGAAAAGAATTGTTGTGGCGTGTACGTCTTAACTTGTATCATCAAAAGAGAACCCAAAGGAGAATTTTCTTTCGTCAAAATTTTTCAGAAAATCACGTTTTCAGGAAATCCCGCATCGTGCGAAATTATCTTGTTTTTCCTAAACAACACGTTGTAACTAGAAAATCTTTCGTGTTGCGTGTTTGTCTTAGTGTGCACCCTCAAAACAGAAGGCACAGGAGATTTTTCTCTCGAAAGAATATTGTAGAATACCACGTTAAAAGGAAATACAGTTTTGCAGAGTAAAGACAAATATGTACGTATTGGAAACACTTTACAAGAAGAAATAATGCATCGTACAAAATTAGCTTTTATCTCCAAAACTACACGTTGTAACTCGAAAAGAATTGTTGTGGCATGTACGTCTTAACATGTAGCATCTAAAGAGAACCAAAAGGAGAATTTTCTTTCGTCAAAATTTTTCAGAAAATCACGTTTTAAGGAAATCCCGCATCATGCGAAATTATCTTGTTTTTCCTAAACAACACGTTGTAACTCGAAAAGCTTTCGTGTTGCGTGTATGTATAAGTGTTTAGCCTCAAAAGAGAAGGCACAGGAGAGTTTTCTCTCGAAAGAATATGTAAGAATACCACTTCATAAGGAAATACAGTTTTGCAGAGTAAAGACATATACTTACATATTGGAAACTCTACGAGAAGAAATAACTCATAGTACAAAATTAGCTTGTATCTAAAAAACTACACATTGTAACTCGAAAAGTATTGGTGTGGCGTGTACGTCTTAACGTGTAGTCTCAAAAGAGTGCCCAAAGGAGAATTTTCTTTCGTCAAAATTTTTCAGAAAATCACGTTTTAAGGAAATCCGGCATCGTGTGAAATTATCTTGTTTTTCCTAAAGAACACGTTGTAACTCGAAAAGCTTTCGTGTTGCGTGTATGTCTAAGTGTGTAGCCTCAAAACAGAAGGCACAGGAGAGTTTTCTCTCGAAAGAATATGTAAGAATACCACTTCATAAGGAAATACAGTTTTGCAGAGTAAAGACATATACTTACATATTGGAAACTCTACGAGAAGAAATAATGCATAGTACAAAATTAGCTTGTATCTAAAAAACTACACATTGTAACTCGAAAAGAATTGGTGTGGCGTGTATGTCTTAACGTGTAGTCTCAAAAGAGTGCCCAAAGGAGAATTTTCTTTCGTCAAAATTTTTCAGAAAATCACGTTTTAAGGAAATCCCGCATCGTGTGAAATTATCTTGTTTTTCCTAAAGAACACTTTGTAACTCGAAAAGCTTTCCTGTTGCGTGTATGTCTAAGTGTGTAGCCTCAAAACAGAAGGCACAGGAGCGTTTTCTGTCGAAAGAATATTGTAGAATACCACGTAATAAGGAAATACAATTTTGCAGAGTAAAGACAAATACGTATGTATTGGAAACACTTTACAAGAAGAAATAACGCATCTTACAAAATTAGCTTGTATGTCCAAATCTACACGTTGTAACTCGAAAAGAATTGGTGTGGCGTGTACGTTTTAACGTGTAGCCTCAAAAGAGATCCCAAATGAGAATTTTCTTTCGTCAAAATGTTTCAGAAAATCGCGTTTTGAGGAAATCCCGGATCGTGCTAAATTATCTTGTTTTTCCTAAAGAACACGTTGTAACTCGAAAAGCTTTCCTGTTGCGTGTATGTCTAAGTGTGTAGCCTCAAAACAGAAGGCACAGGAGAGTTTTCTGTCGAAAGAATATTGTAGAATACCACGTAATTAGGAAATACAATTTTGCAGAGTAAAGACAAATACATATGTATTGGAAACACTTTACAAGAAGAAATAACGCATCGTACAAAATTAGCTTGTATCTCCAAATCTACACGTTGTAACTAGAAAAGAATTGGTTTGGCGTGTACGTCTTAACGTGTAGTCTCAAAAGAGTGCCCAAAGGAGAATTTTCTTGCGTCAAAATTTTTCAGAAAATCGCGTTTTGAGGAAATCCTGCATAGTGCGAAATTATCTTGTTTTTCCTAAACAACACATTGTAAGTCGAAAAGCTTTCGTGTTGCGTGTATGTCTAAGTGTGTAGCCTCAAAAGAGAAGGCACAGGAGAGTTTTCTCTCAAAAGAATATGTAAGAAAACAACGTTATATCGAAATACAGTTTTGCAGAATAAAGACAAATACGCACATATTGGAAACACTTTATGAGAAGAAATAACGCATCGTACAAAATTAGCTTGTATCTCCAAAACTACACGTTGTAACTCGAAAAGAATTGGTGTGGCGTGTGCATCTTAACGTGTAGTCTCAAAAGAGTGCCCAAAGGAGAATTTTCTTTCATCAAAATTTTTCAGAAAATCACGTTTTAAGGAAATCCCGCATTGTGCGAAATTATCTTGTTTTTCCTAAACAACACTTTGTAACTCGAAAAGCTGTCGTGTTGCGTGTATGTCTAAGTGTGTAGCCTCAAAAGAGAAGGCACAGGAGAGTTTTCTCTCGAAAGAATATGTAAGAATACCACTTCATAAGGAAATACAGTTTTGCAGAGTAAAGACATATACGTACATATTGGAAACTCTACGAGAAGAAATAACGCATAGTACAAAATTAGCTTGTATCTCCAAAACTACACGTTGTTACTCGAAAAGAATTGTTGTGGCGTGTCCGTCTTAACGTGTAGTCTCAAAAGAGTGCCCAAAGGAGAATTTTCTTTGGTCAAAATTTTTCAGAAAACACGTTTTAAGGAAATCCCGCATCGTGCGAAATTATCTTGTTTTTCCTAAAGAACACGTTGTAACTCGCAAAGCTTTCCTGTTGCGCGTATGTCTAAGTGTGTAGCCTCAAAACAGAAGGCACAGGAGAGATTTCTGTCGAAAGAATATTGTAGAATACCACGTAATAAAGAAATACAATTTAGCAGAGTAAAGACAAATATGTACGTATTGGAAACACTTTACAAGAAGAAATAACGCATCGTACAAAATTAGCTTGTATCTCCAAATCTACACGTTGTAACTCGAAAAGAATTGGTGTGGCGTGTACGTCTTAACGTGTAGCCTCAAAAGAGAACCCAAAGGAGAATTTTCTTTCGTCAAAATTTTTCAGAAAATCGCGTTTTGAGGAAATCCCGCATCTTGAGAAATTATCTAGTTTTTCCTAAACAACACATTGTAAGTCGAAAAGCTTTCATGTTGCGTGTATGTCTAAGTGTGTAGTCTCAAAAGAGAAGGCACAGGAGAGTTTTCTCTCGAAAGAATATGTAAGAATACCATTTTATAAGGAAATACAGTTTTGCAGAGTAAATACATATACTTACATATTGGAAAATCTACGAGAAGAAATAATGCATAGTACAAAATTAGCTTGTATCTAAAAAACTACACATTGTAACTCGAAAAGAATTGGTGTGGCGTGTACGTCTTACCGTGTAGTCTCAAAAGAGTGCCCAAAGGAGTATTTTCTTTCGTCAAAATTTTTCAGAAAATCACGTTTTAAGGAAATCCCGCATCGTGCGAAAATATCTTGTTTTTCCTAAATAACACGTTGTAACTCGAAAAGCTTTCCTGTTGCGTGTATGTCTAAGTGTGTAGCCTCAAAACAGAAGGCACAGGAGAGTTTTCTGTCGAAAGAATAGTGTAGAATACCACGTAATAAGGAAATACAATTTTGCAGAGTAAAGACAAATATGTATGTATTGGAAACACTTTACAAGAAGAAATAACGCATCGTATAAAATTAGCTTGTATGTCCAAATCTACACATTGTAACTCGAAAAGAATTGGTGTGGCGTGTACGTCTTAACGTGTAGCCTCAAAAGAGAACCCAAAGGAGAATTTTCTTTCGTCAAAATTTTTCAGAAAATCGCGTTTTGAGGAAATCCCGCATCGTGCGAAATTATCTTGTTTTTCCTAAAGAACACGTTGTAACTCGAAAAGCTTTCCTGTTGCGTGTATGTCTAAGTGTGTAGCCTCAAAACAGTAGGCACAGGAGAGTTTTCTGTCGAAAGAATATTGTAGAATACCACGTAATTAGGAAATACAATTTTGCAGAGTAAAGACAAATACATACGTATTGGAAACACTTTACAAGAAGAAATAAGGCATCGTACAAAATTAGCTTGTATCTCCAAATCTACACGTTGTAACTCGAAAAGAATTGGTGTGGCGTGTACGTCTTAACGTGTAGTCTCAAAAGAGAACCCAAAGGAGAAATTTCTTTCGTCAAAATTTTTCAGAAAATCGCGTTTTGAGGAAATCCCGCATCGTGCGAAATTATCTTTTTTTTCCTAAACAACACATTGTAAGTCGAAAAGCTTTCGTGTTGCGTGTATGTCTAAGTGTGTAGCCTCAAAAGAGAAGGCACAGGAGAGTTTCTCTCAAAAGAATATGTAAGAAAACCACGTTAAATCGAAATACAGTTTTGCAGAATAAAGACAAATACGTACATATTGGAAACACTTTATGAGAAGAAATAACGCATCGTACAAAATTAGCTTGTATCTCCAAAACTACACGTTGTAACTCGAAAAGAATTGGTGTGGCGTGTACATCTTAACGTGTAGTCTCAAAAGAGTGCCCAAAGGAGAATTTTCTTTCATCCAAATTTTTCAGAAAATCACGTTTTAAGGAAATCCCGCATTGTGCGAAATTATCTTGTTTTTCCTAAACAACACTTTGTAACTCGAAAAGCTGTCGTGTTGCGTGTATGTCTAAGTGTGTAGCCTCAAAAGGGAAGGCACAGGAGAGTTTTCTCTCGAAAGAATATGTAAGAATACCACTTCATATGGAAATACAGTTTTGCAGAGTAAAGACATATACGTACATATTGGAAACTCTACGAGAAGAAATAACGCATAGTACAAATTTAGCTTGTATCTCCAAAACTACACGTTGTAACTCGAAAAGAATTGTTGTGGCGTGTCCGTCTTAACGTGTAGTCTCAAAAGAGTGCCCAAAGGAGAATTTTCTTTGGTCAAAATTTTTCAGAAAATCACGTTTTAAAGAAATCCCGCATCGTGCGAAATTATCTTGTTTTTCCTAAAGAACACGTTGTAACTCGAAAAGCTTTCCTGTTGCGCGTATGTCTAAGTGTGTAGCCTCAAAACAGAAGGCACAGGAGAGTTTTCTGTCGAAAGAATATTGTAGAATACCACGTAATAAAGAAATACAATTTAGCAGAATAAAGACAAATACATACATATTGGAAACACTTTACAAGAAGAAATAACGCATCGTACAAAATTAGCTTGTATCTCCAAATCTACACGTTGTAACTCGAAAAGAATTGGTGTGGCGTGTACGTCTTAACGTGTAGCCTCAAAAGAGAACCCAAAGGAGAATTTTCTTTCGTCAAAATTTTACAGAAAATCGCGTTTTGAGGAAATCCCGCATCATGCGAAATTATCTTGTTTTTCCTAAACAACACATTGTTAGTCGAAAAGCTTTCGTGTTGCGTGTATGTCTAAGTGTGTAGCCTCAAAAGAGAAGGCACAGGAGAGTTTTCTCTCAAAAGAATATGTAAGAAAACCACATTATAACGAAATACAGTTTTGCAGAGTAAAGACAAATACGTACTTATTGGAAACACTTTACGAGAAGAAATAATGCATCGTACAAAATTAGCTTGTATCTCCAAAACTACACGTTGTAACTTGAAAAGAATTGGTGTGGCGTGTACGTCTTAACATGTAGTCTCAAAAGAGTGCCCAAAGGAGAATTTTCTTTCCTCAAAAATTTTCAGAAAATCACTTTTTAAGGAAATCCCGCATCGTGCGAAATTATCCTGTTTTTCCTAAAGAACACGTTGTAACTCGAAAAGCTTTCCTGTTGCGTGTATGTCTAAGTGTGTAGCCTCAAAACAGAAGACACAGAAGAGTTTTCTGTCGAAAGAATATTGTAGAATACCACGTAATAAAGAAATACAATTTTGTAGAGTAAAGACAAATATGTACGTATTGGAAACACTTTACAAGAAGAAATAACGCATCGTACAAAATTAGCTTGTATCTCCAAATCTACACGTTGTAACTCGAAAAGAATTGGTGTGGCGTGTACGTCTTAACGTGTAGCCTCAAAAGAGAACCCAAAGGAGAATTTTCTTTCGTCAAAATTTTACAGAAAATCGCGTTTTGAGGAAATCCCGCATCGTGCGAAATTATCTTGTTTTTCCTAAACAACACATTGTAAGTCGAAAAGCTTTCGTGTTGCGTGTATGTCTAAGTGTGTAGCCTCAAAAGAGAAGGCACAGGAGAGTTTTCTCTCAAAAGAATATATAAGAAAACCACGTTATATCGAAATACAGTTTTGCAGAATAAAGACAAATACGTACATATTGGAAACACTTTATGAGAAGAAATAACGCATCGTACAAAATTAGCTTGTATCTCCAAAACTACACGTTGTAACTCGAAAAGAATTGGTGTGGCGTGTACATCTTAACGTGTAGTCTCAAAAGAGTGCCCAAAGGAGAATTTTCTTTCATCAAAATTTTTCAGAAAATCACGTTTTAAGGAAATCCCGCATTGTGCGAAATTATCTTGTTTTTCCTAAACAACACTTTGTAACTCGAAAAGCTGTCGTGTTGCGTGTATGTCTAAGTGTGTAGCCTCAAAAGAGAAGGCACAGGAGAGTTTTCTCTCGAAAGAATATGTAAGAATACCACTTCATAAGGAAATACAGTTTAGCAGAGTAAAGACATATACGTACATATTGGAAACTCTATGAGAAGAAATAAAGCATAGTACAAAATTAGCTTGTATCTCCAAAACTACACGTTGTAACTCGAAAAGAATTGTTGTGGCGTGTACGTCTTAACATGTTATCATCAAAAGAGAACCCAAAGGAGAATTTTCTTTCGTCAAAATTTTTCAGAAAATCACGTTTTCAGGAAATCCCGCATCGTGCGAAATTATCTTGTTTTTCCTAAACAACACGTTGTAACTAGAAAATCTTTCGTGTTGCGTGTTTGTCTTAGTGTGCACCCTCAAAACAGAAGGCACAGGAGATTTTTCTCTCGAAAGAATATTGTAGAATACCACGTTAAAAGGAAATACAATTTTGCAGAGTAAAGACAAATATGTACGTATTGGAAACACTTTACAAGAAGAAATAACGCATCGTACAAAATTAGCTTTTATCTCCAAAACTACACGTTGTAACTCGAAAAGAATTGTTGTGGCATGTCCGTCTTAACATGTAGCATCTAAAGAGAACCAAAAGGAGAATTTTCTTTCGTCAAAATTTTTCAGAAAATTACGTTTTAAGGAAATCCCGCATCGTGCGAAATTATCTTGTTTTTCCTAAACAACACGTTGTAACTCGAAAAGCTTTCGTGTTGCGTGTATGTATAAGTGTGTAGCCTCAAAAGAGAAGGCACAGGAGAGTTTTCTCTCGAAAGAATATGTAAGAATACCACTTCATAAGGAAATACAGTTTTGCAGAGTAAAGACATATACTTACATATTGGAAACTCTACGAGAAGAAATAACTCATAGTACAAAATTAGCTTGTATCTAAAAAACTACACATTGTAACTCGAAAAGTATTGGTGTGGCGTGTACGTCTTAACGTGTAGTCTCAAAAGAGTGCCCAAAGGAGAATTTTCTTTCGTCAAAATTTTTCAGAAAATCACGTTTTAAGGAAATCCGGCATCGTGTGAAATTATCTTGTTTTTCCTAAAGAACACGTTGTAACTCGAAAAGCTTTCGTGTTGCGTGTATGTCTAAGTGTGTAGCCTCAAAACAGAAGGCACAGGAGAGTTTTCTCTCGAAAGAATATGGAAGAATACCACTTCATAAAAAAATACAGTTTTGCAGAGTAAAGACATATACTTACATATTGGAAACTCTACGAGAAGAAATAATGCATAGTACAAAATTAGCTTGTATCTAAAAAACTACACATTGTAACTCGAAAAGAATTGGTGTGGCGTGTATGTCTTAACGTGTAGTCTCAAAAGAGTGCCCAAAGGAGTATTTTCTTTCGTCAAAATTTTTCAGAAAATCACGTTTTAAGGAAATCCCGCATCGTGCGAAATTATCTTGTTTTTCCTAAATAACACGTTGTAACACGAAAAGCTTTCCTGTTGCGTGTATGTCTAAGTGTGTAGCCTCAAAACAGAAGGCACAGGAGCGTTTTCTGTCGAAAGAATATTGTAGAATACCACGTAATAAGGAAATACAATTTTGCAGAGTAAAGACAAATACGTATGTATTGGAAACACTTTACAAGAAGAAATAACGCATCTTACAAAATTAGCTTGTATGTCCAAATCTACACGTTGTGACTCGAAAAGAATTGGTGTGGCGTGTAAGTCTTAACGTGTAGCCTCAAAAGAGAACCCAAAGGAGAATTTTCTTTCGTCAAAATGTTTCAGAAAATCGCGTTTTGAGGAAATCCCGGATCGTGCTAAATTATCTTGTTTTTCCTAAAGAACACGTTGTAACTCGAAAAGCTTTCCTGTTGCGTGTATGTCTAAGTGTGTAGCCTCAAAACAGAAGGCACAGGAGAGTTTTCTGTCGAAAGAATATTGTAGAATACCACGTAATTAGGAAATACAATTTTGCAGAGTAAAGACAAATACATACGTATTGGAAACACTTTACAAGAAGAAATAACGCATCGTACAAAATTAGCTTGTATCTCCAAATCTACACGTTGTAACTAGAAAAGAATTGGTGTGGCGTGTACGTCTTAACGTGTAGTCTCAAAAGAGAACCCAAAGGAGAATTTTCTTTCATCAAAATTTTTCAGAAAATCACGTTTTAAGGAAATCCCGCATTGTGCGAAATTATCTTGTTTTTCCTAAACAACACTTTGTAACTCGAAAAGCTGTCGTGTTGCGTGTATGTCTAAGTGTGTAGCCTCAAAAGAGAAGGCACAGGAGAGTTTTCTCTCGAAAGAATATGTAAGAATACCACTTCATAAGGAAATACAGTTTTGCAGAGTAAAGACATATACGTACATATTGGAAACTCTATAAGAAGAAATAACGCATAGTACAAAATTAGCTTGTATCTCCAAAACTACACGTTGTAACTCGAAAAGAATTGTTGTGGCGTGTACGTCTTAACTTGTATCATCAAAAGAGAACCCAAAGGAGAATTTTCTTTCGTCAAAATTTTTCAGAAAATCACGTTTTCAGGAAATCCCGCATCGTGCGAAATTATCTTGTTTTTCCTAAACAACACGTTGTAACTAGAAAATCTTTCGTGTTGCGTGTTTGTCTTAGTGTGCACCCTCAAAACAGAAGGCACAGGAGATTTTTCTCTCGAAAGAATATTGTAGAATACCACGTTAAAAGGAAATACAGTTTTGCAGAGTAAAGACAAATATGTACGTATTGGAAACACTTTACAAGAAGAAATAATGCATCGTACAAAATTAGCTTTTATCTCCAAAACTACACGTTGTAACTCGAAAAGAATTGTTGTGGCATGTACGTCTTAACATGTAGCATCTAAAGAGAACCAAAAGGAGAATTTTCTTTCGTCAAAATTTTTCAGAAAATCACGTTTTAAGGAAATCCCGCATCATGCGAAATTATCTTGTTTTTCCTAAACAACACGTTGTAACTCGAAAAGCTTTCGTGTTGCGTGTATGTATAAGTGTTTAGCCTCAAAAGAGAAGGCACAGGAGAGTTTTCTCTCGAAAGAATATGTAAGAATACCACTTCATAAGGAAATACAGTTTTGCAGAGTAAAGACATATACTTACATATTGGAAACTCTACGAGAAGAAATAACTCATAGTACAAAATTAGCTTGTATCTAAAAAACTACACATTGTAACTCGAAAAGTATTGGTGTGGCGTGTACGTCTTAACGTGTAGTCTCAAAAGAGTGCCCAAAGGAGAATTTTCTTTCGTCAAAATTTTTCAGAAAATCACGTTTTAAGGAAATCCGGCATCGTGTGAAATTATCTTGTTTTTCCTAAAGAACACGTTGTAACTCGAAAAGCTTTCGTGTTGCGTGTATGTCTAAGTGTGTAGCCTCAAAACAGAAGGCACAGGAGAGTTTTCTCTCGAAAGAATATGTAAGAATACCACTTCATAAGGAAATACAGTTTTGCAGAGTAAAGACATATACTTACATATTGGAAACTCTACGAGAAGAAATAATGCATAGTACAAAATTAGCTTGTATCTAAAAAACTACACATTGTAACTCGAAAAGAATTGGTGTGGCGTGTATGTCTTAACGTGTAGTCTCAAAAGAGTGCCCAAAGGAGAATTTTCTTTCGTCAAAATTTTTCAGAAAATCACGTTTTAAGGAAATCCCGCATCGTGTGAAATTATCTTGTTTTTCCTAAAGAACACTTTGTAACTCGAAAAGCTTTCCTGTTGCGTGTATGTCTAAGTGTGTAGCCTCAAAACAGAAGGCACAGGAGCGTTTTCTGTCGAAAGAATATTGTAGAATACCACGTAATAAGGAAATACAATTTTGCAGAGTAAAGACAAATACGTATGTATTGGAAACACTTTACAAGAAGAAATAACGCATCTTACAAAATTAGCTTGTATGTCCAAATCTACACGTTGTAACTCGAAAAGAATTGGTGTGGCGTGTACGTTTTAACGTGTAGCCTCAAAAGAGATCCCAAATGAGAATTTTCTTTCGTCAAAATGTTTCAGAAAATCGCGTTTTGAGGAAATCCCGGATCGTGCTAAATTATCTTGTTTTTCCTAAAGAACACGTTGTAACTCGAAAAGCTTTCCTGTTGCGTGTATGTCTAAGTGTGTAGCCTCAAAACAGAAGGCACAGGAGAGTTTTCTGTCGAAAGAATATTGTAGAATACCACGTAATTAGGAAATACAATTTTGCAGAGTAAAGACAAATACATATGTATTGGAAACACTTTACAAGAAGAAATAACGCATCGTACAAAATTAGCTTGTATCTCCAAATCTACACGTTGTAACTAGAAAAGAATTGGTTTGGCGTGTACGTCTTAACGTGTAGTCTCAAAAGAGTGCCCAAAGGAGAATTTTCTTGCGTCAAAATTTTTCAGAAAATCGCGTTTTGAGGAAATCCTGCATAGTGCGAAATTATCTTGTTTTTCCTAAACAACACATTGTAAGTCGAAAAGCTTTCGTGTTGCGTGTATGTCTAAGTGTGTAGCCTCAAAAGAGAAGGCACAGGAGAGTTTTCTCTCAAAAGAATATGTAAGAAAACAACGTTATATCGAAATACAGTTTTGCAGAATAAAGACAAATACGCACATATTGGAAACACTTTATGAGAAGAAATAACGCATCGTACAAAATTAGCTTGTATCTCCAAAACTACACGTTGTAACTCGAAAAGAATTGGTGTGGCGTGTGCATCTTAACGTGTAGTCTCAAAAGAGTGCCCAAAGGAGAATTTTCTTTCATCAAAATTTTTCAGAAAATCACGTTTTAAGGAAATCCCGCATTGTGCGAAATTATCTTGTTTTTCCTAAACAACACTTTGTAACTCGAAAAGCTGTCGTGTTGCGTGTATGTCTAAGTGTGTAGCCTCAAAAGAGAAGGCACAGGAGAGTTTTCTCTCGAAAGAATATGTAAGAATACCACTTCATAAGGAAATACAGTTTTGCAGAGTAAAGACATATACGTACATATTGGAAACTCTACGAGAAGAAATAACGCATAGTACAAAATTAGCTTGTATCTCCAAAACTACACGTTGTTACTCGAAAAGAATTGTTGTGGCGTGTCCGTCTTAACGTGTAGTCTCAAAAGAGTGCCCAAAGGAGAATTTTCTTTGGTCAAAATTTTTCAGAAAACACGTTTTAAGGAAATCCCGCATCGTGCGAAATTATCTTGTTTTTCCTAAAGAACACGTTGTAACTCGCAAAGCTTTCCTGTTGCGCGTATGTCTAAGTGTGTAGCCTCAAAACAGAAGGCACAGGAGAGATTTCTGTCGAAAGAATATTGTAGAATACCACGTAATAAAGAAATACAATTTAGCAGAGTAAAGACAAATATGTACGTATTGCAAACACTTTACAAGAAGAAATAACGCATCGTACAAAATTAGCTTGTATCTCCAAATCTACACGTTGTAACTCGAAAAGAATTGGTGTGGCGTGTACGTCTTAACGTGTAGCCTCAAAAGAGAACCCAAAGGAGAATTTTCTTTCGTCAAAATTTTTCAGAAAATCGCGTTTTGAGGAAATCCCGCATCTTGAGAAATTATCTAGTTTTTCCTAAACAACACATTGTAAGTCGAAAAGCTTTCATGTTGCGTGTATGTCTAAGTGTGTAGTCTCAAAAGAGAAGGCACAGGAGAGTTTTCTCTCGAAAGAATATGTAAGAATACCATTTTATAAGGAAATACAGTTTTGCAGAGTAAATACATATACTTACATATTGGAAAATCTACGAGAAGAAATAATGCATAGTACAAAATTAGCTTGTATCTAAAAAACTACACATTGTAACTCGAAAAGAATTGGTGTGGCGTGTACGTCTTACCGTGTAGTCTCAAAAGAGTGCCCAAAGGAGTATTTTCTTTCGTCAAAATTTTTCAGAAAATCACGTTTTAAGGAAATCCCGCATCGTGCGAAAATATCTTGTTTTTCCTAAATAACACGTTGTAACTCGAAAAGCTTTCCTGTTGCGTGTATGTCTAAGTGTGTAGCCTCAAAACAGAAGGCACAGGAGAGTTTTCTGTCGAAAGAATAGTGTAGAATACCACGTAATAAGGAAATACAATTTTGCAGAGTAAAGACAAATATGTATGTATTGGAAACACTTTACAAGAAGAAATAACGCATCGTATAAAATTAGCTTGTATGTCCAAATCTACACATTGTAACTCGAAAAGAATTGGTGTGGCGTGTACGTCTTAACGTGTAGCCTCAAAAGAGAACCCAAAGGAGAATTTTCTTTCGTCAAAATTTTTCAGAAAATCGCGTTTTGAGGAAATCCCGCATCGTGCGAAATTATCTTGTTTTTCCTAAAGAACACGTTGTAACTCGAAAAGCTTTCCTGTTGCGTGTATGTCTAAGTGTGTAGCCTCAAAACAGTAGGCACAGGAGAGTTTTCTGTCGAAAGAATATTGTAGAATACCACGTAATTAGGAAATACAATTTTGCAGAGTAAAGACAAATACATACGTATTGGAAACACTTTACAAGAAGAAATAAGGCATCGTACAAAATTAGCTTGTATCTCCAAATCTACACGTTGTAACTCGAAAAGAATTGGTGTGGCGTGTACGTCTTAACGTGTAGTCTCAAAAGAGAACCCAAAGGAGAAATTTCTTTCGTCAAAATTTTTCAGAAAATCGCGTTTTGAGGAAATCCCGCATCGTGCGAAATTATCTTTTTTTTCCTAAACAACACATTGTAAGTCGAAAAGCTTTCGTGTTGCGTGTATGTCTAAGTGTGTAGCCTCAAAAGAGAAGGCACAGGAGAGTTTCTCTCAAAAGAATATGTAAGAAAACCACGTTAAATCGAAATACAGTTTTGCAGAATAAAGACAAATACGTACATATTGGAAACACTTTATGAGAAGAAATAACGCATCGTACAAAATTAGCTTGTATCTCCAAAACTACACGTTGTAACTCGAAAAGAATTGGTGTGGCGTGTACATCTTAACGTGTAGTCTCAAAAGAGTGCCCAAAGGAGAATTTTCTTTCATCCAAATTTTTCAGAAAATCACGTTTTAAGGAAATCCCGCATTGTGCGAAATTATCTTGTTTTTCCTAAACAACACTTTGTAACTCGAAAAGCTGTCGTGTTGCGTGTATGTCTAAGTGTGTAGCCTCAAAAGGGAAGGCACAGGAGAGTTTTCTCTCGAAAGAATATGTAAGAATACCACTTCATATGGAAATACAGTTTTGCAGAGTAAAGACATATACGTACATATTGGAAACTCTACGAGAAGAAATAACGCATAGTACAAATTTAGCTTGTATCTCCAAAACTACACGTTGTAACTCGAAAAGAATTGTTGTGGCGTGTCCGTCTTAACGTGTAGTCTCAAAAGAGTGCCCAAAGGAGAATTTTCTTTGGTCAAAATTTTTCAGAAAATCACGTTTTAAAGAAATCCCGCATCGTGCGAAATTATCTTGTTTTTCCTAAAGAACACGTTGTAACTCGAAAAGCTTTCCTGTTGCGCGTATGTCTAAGTGTGTAGCCTCAAAACAGAAGGCACAGGAGAGTTTTCTGTCGAAAGAATATTGTAGAATACCACGTAATAAAGAAATACAATTTTGTAGAGTAAAGACAAATATGTACGTATTGGAAACACTTTACAAGAAGAAATAACGCATCGTACAAAATTAGCTTGTATCTCCAAATCTACACGTTGTAACTCGAAAAGAATTGGTGTGGCGTGTACGTCTTAACGTGTAGCCTCAAAAGAGAACCCAAAGGAGAATTTTCTTTCGTCAAAATTTTACAGAAAATCGCGTTTTGAGGAAATCCCGCATCTTGCGAAATTATCTAGTTTTTCCTAAACAACACATTGTAAGTCGAAAAGCTTTCATGTTGCGTGTATGTCTAAGTGTGTAGCCTCAAAAGAGAAAGCACAGGAGAGTTTTCTCTCAAAAGAATATGTAAGAAAACCACGTTATAACGAAATACAGTTTTGCAGAGTAAAGACATATACTTACTTATTGGAAACACTTTACGAGAAGAAATAACGCATCCTACAATATTAGCTTGTATCTCCAAAACTACACGTTGTAACTCGAAAAGAATTGGTGTGGCATGTACGTCTTAACATGTAGTCTCAAAAGAGTGCCCAAAGGAGAATTTTCTTTCCTCAAAAATTTTCAGAAAATCACGTTTTAAGGAAATCCCGCATCGTGCGAAATTATCTTATTTTTCATAAACAACACGTTGTAACTCGAAAAGCTGTCGTGTTGCGTGTATGTCTAAGTGTGTAGCCTCAAAAGAGAAGGCACAGGAGAGTTTTCTCTCGAAAGAATATGTAAGAATACCACTTCATAAGGAAATACAGTTTTGCAGAGTAAAGACATATACGTACATATTGGAAACTCTACGAGAAGAAATAACTCATAGTACAAAATTAGCTTGTATCTAAAAAACTACACATTGTAACTCGAAAAGTATTGGTGTGGCGTGTACGTCTTAACGTGTAGTCTCAAAAGAGTGCCCAAAGGAGAATTTTCTTTCGTCAAAATTTTTCAGAAAATCACGTTTTAAGGAAATCCGGCATCGTGTGAAATTATCTTGTTTTTCCTAAAGAACACGTTGTAACTCGAAAAGCTTTCGTGTTGCGTGTATGTCTAAGTGTGTAGCCTCAAAACAGAAGGCACAGGAGAGTTTTCTCTCGAAAGAATATGGAAGAATACCACTTCATAAAAAAATACAGTTTTGCAGAGTAAAGACATATACTTACATATTGGAAACTCTACGAGAAGAAATAATGCATAGTACAAAATTAGCTTGTATCTAAAAAACTACACATTGTAACTCGAAAAGAATTGGTGTGGCGTGTATGTCTTAACGTGTAGTCTCAAAAGAGTGCCCAAAGGAGTATTTTCTTTCGTCAAAATTTTTCAGAAAATCACGTTTTAAGGAAATCCCGCATCGTGCGAAATTATCTTGTTTTTCCTAAATAACACGTTGTAACACGAAAAGCTTTCCTGTTGCGTGTATGTCTAAGTGTGTAGCCTCAAAACAGAAGGCACAGGAGCGTTTTCTGTCGAAAGAATATTGTAGAATACCACGTAATAAGGAAATACAATTTTGCAGAGTAAAGACAAATACGTATGTATTGGAAACACTTTACAAGAAGAAATAACGCATCTTACAAAATTAGCTTGTATGTCCAAATCTACACGTTGTGACTCGAAAAGAATTGGTGTGGCGTGTAAGTCTTAACGTGTAGCCTCAAAAGAGAACCCAAAGGAGAATTTTCTTTCGTCAAAATGTTTCAGAAAATCGCGTTTTGAGGAAATCCCGGATCGTGCTAAATTATCTTGTTTTTCCTAAAGAACACGTTGTAACTCGAAAAGCTTTCCTGTTGCGTGTATGTCTAAGTGTGTAGCCTCAAAACAGAAGGCACAGGAGAGTTTTCTGTCGAAAGAATATTGTAGAATACCACGTAATTAGGAAATACAATTTTGCAGAGTAAAGACAAATACATACGTATTGGAAACACTTTACAAGAAGAAATAACGCATCGTACAAAATTAGCTTGTATCTCCAAATCTACACGTTGTAACTAGAAAAGAATTGGTGTGGCGTGTACGTCTTAACGTGTAGTCTCAAAAGAGAACCCAAAGGAGAATTTTCTTTCATCAAAATTTTTCAGAAAATCACGTTTTAAGGAAATCCCGCATTGTGCGAAATTATCTTGTTTTTCCTAAACAACACTTTGTAACTCGAAAAGCTGTCGTGTTGCGTGTATGTCTAAGTGTGTAGCCTCAAAAGAGAAGGCACAGGAGAGTTTTCTCTCGAAAGAATATGTAAGAATACCACTTCATAAGGAAATACAGTTTTGCAGAGTAAAGACATATACGTACATATTGGAAACTCTATAAGAAGAAATAACGCATAGTACAAAATTAGCTTGTATCTCCAAAACTACACGTTGTAACTCGAAAAGAATTGTTGTGGCGTGTACGTCTTAACTTGTATCATCAAAAGAGAACCCAAAGGAGAATTTTCTTTCGTCAAAATTTTTCAGAAAATCACGTTTTCAGGAAATCCCGCATCGTGCGAAATTATCTTGTTTTTCCTAAACAACACGTTGTAACTAGAAAATCTTTCGTGTTGCGTGTTTGTCTTAGTGTGCACCCTCAAAACAGAAGGCACAGGAGATTTTTCTCTCGAAAGAATATTGTAGAATACCACGTTAAAAGGAAATACAGTTTTGCAGAGTAAAGACAAATATGTACGTATTGGAAACACTTTACAAGAAGAAATAATGCATCGTACAAAATTAGCTTTTATCTCCAAAACTACACGTTGTAACTCGAAAAGAATTGTTGTGGCATGTACGTCTTAACATGTAGCATCTAAAGAGAACCAAAAGGAGAATTTTCTTTCGTCAAAATTTTTCAGAAAATCACGTTTTAAGGAAATCCCGCATCATGCGAAATTATCTTGTTTTTCCTAAACAACACGTTGTAACTCGAAAAGCTTTCGTGTTGCGTGTATGTATAAGTGTTTAGCCTCAAAAGAGAAGGCACAGGAGAGTTTTCTCTCGAAAGAATATGTAAGAATACCACTTCATAAGGAAATACAGTTTTGCAGAGTAAAGACATATACTTACATATTGGAAACTCTACGAGAAGAAATAACTCATAGTACAAAATTAGCTTGTATCTAAAAAACTACACATTGTAACTCGAAAAGTATTGGTGTGGCGTGTACGTCTTAACGTGTAGTCTCAAAAGAGTGCCCAAAGGAGAATTTTCTTTCGTCAAAATTTTTCAGAAAATCACGTTTTAAGGAAATCCGGCATCGTGTGAAATTATCTTGTTTTTCCTAAAGAACACGTTGTAACTCGAAAAGCTTTCGTGTTGCGTGTATGTCTAAGTGTGTAGCCTCAAAACAGAAGGCACAGGAGAGTTTTCTCTCGAAAGAATATGTAAGAATACCACTTCATAAGGAAATACAGTTTTGCAGAGTAAAGACATATACTTACATATTGGAAACTCTACGAGAAGAAATAATGCATAGTACAAAATTAGCTTGTATCTAAAAAACTACACATTGTAACTCGAAAAGAATTGGTGTGGCGTGTATGTCTTAACGTGTAGTCTCAAAAGAGTGCCCAAAGGAGAATTTTCTTTCGTCAAAATTTTTCAGAAAATCACGTTTTAAGGAAATCCCGCATCGTGTGAAATTATCTTGTTTTTCCTAAAGAACACTTTGTAACTCGAAAAGCTTTCCTGTTGCGTGTATGTCTAAGTGTGTAGCCTCAAAACAGAAGGCACAGGAGCGTTTTCTGTCGAAAGAATATTGTAGAATACCACGTAATAAGGAAATACAATTTTGCAGAGTAAAGACAAATACGTATGTATTGGAAACACTTTACAAGAAGAAATAACGCATCTTACAAAATTAGCTTGTATGTCCAAATCTACACGTTGTAACTCGAAAAGAATTGGTGTGGCGTGTACGTTTTAACGTGTAGCCTCAAAAGAGATCCCAAATGAGAATTTTCTTTCGTCAAAATGTTTCAGAAAATCGCGTTTTGAGGAAATCCCGGATCGTGCTAAATTATCTTGTTTTTCCTAAAGAACACGTTGTAACTCGAAAAGCTTTCCTGTTGCGTGTATGTCTAAGTGTGTAGCCTCAAAACAGAAGGCACAGGAGAGTTTTCTGTCGAAAGAATATTGTAGAATACCACGTAATTAGGAAATACAATTTTGCAGAGTAAAGACAAATACATATGTATTGGAAACACTTTACAAGAAGAAATAACGCATCGTACAAAATTAGCTTGTATCTCCAAATCTACACGTTGTAACTAGAAAAGAATTGGTTTGGCGTGTACGTCTTAACGTGTAGTCTCAAAAGAGTGCCCAAAGGAGAATTTTCTTGCGTCAAAATTTTTCAGAAAATCGCGTTTTGAGGAAATCCTGCATAGTGCGAAATTATCTTGTTTTTCCTAAACAACACATTGTAAGTCGAAAAGCTTTCGTGTTGCGTGTATGTCTAAGTGTGTAGCCTCAAAAGAGAAGGCACAGGAGAGTTTTCTCTCAAAAGAATATGTAAGAAAACAACGTTATATCGAAATACAGTTTTGCAGAATAAAGACAAATACGCACATATTGGAAACACTTTATGAGAAGAAATAACGCATCGTACAAAATTAGCTTGTATCTCCAAAACTACACGTTGTAACTCGAAAAGAATTGGTGTGGCGTGTGCATCTTAACGTGTAGTCTCAAAAGAGTGCCCAAAGGAGAATTTTCTTTCATCAAAATTTTTCAGAAAATCACGTTTTAAGGAAATCCCGCATTGTGCGAAATTATCTTGTTTTTCCTAAACAACACTTTGTAACTCGAAAAGCTGTCGTGTTGCGTGTATGTCTAAGTGTGTAGCCTCAAAAGAGAAGGCACAGGAGAGTTTTCTCTCGAAAGAATATGTAAGAATACCACTTCATAAGGAAATACAGTTTTGCAGAGTAAAGACATATACGTACATATTGGAAACTCTACGAGAAGAAATAACGCATAGTACAAAATTAGCTTGTATCTCCAAAACTACACGTTGTTACTCGAAAAGAATTGTTGTGGCGTGTCCGTCTTAACGTGTAGTCTCAAAAGAGTGCCCAAAGGAGAATTTTCTTTGGTCAAAATTTTTCAGAAAACACGTTTTAAGGAAATCCCGCATCGTGCGAAATTATCTTGTTTTTCCTAAAGAACACGTTGTAACTCGCAAAGCTTTCCTGTTGCGCGTATGTCTAAGTGTGTAGCCTCAAAACAGAAGGCACAGGAGAGATTTCTGTCGAAAGAATATTGTAGAATACCACGTAATAAAGAAATACAATTTAGCAGAGTAAAGACAAATATGTACGTATTGCAAACACTTTACAAGAAGAAATAACGCATCGTACAAAATTAGCTTGTATCTCCAAATCTACACGTTGTAACTCGAAAAGAATTGGTGTGGCGTGTACGTCTTAACGTGTAGCCTCAAAAGAGAACCCAAAGGAGAATTTTCTTTCGTCAAAATTTTTCAGAAAATCGCGTTTTGAGGAAATCCCGCATCTTGAGAAATTATCTAGTTTTTCCTAAACAACACATTGTAAGTCGAAAAGCTTTCATGTTGCGTGTATGTCTAAGTGTGTAGTCTCAAAAGAGAAGGCACAGGAGAGTTTTCTCTCGAAAGAATATGTAAGAATACCATTTTATAAGGAAATACAGTTTTGCAGAGTAAATACATATACTTACATATTGGAAAATCTACGAGAAGAAATAATGCATAGTACAAAATTAGCTTGTATCTAAAAAACTACACATTGTAACTCGAAAAGAATTGGTGTGGCGTGTACGTCTTACCGTGTAGTCTCAAAAGAGTGCCCAAAGGAGTATTTTCTTTCGTCAAAATTTTTCAGAAAATCACGTTTTAAGGAAATCCCGCATCGTGCGAAAATATCTTGTTTTTCCTAAATAACACGTTGTAACTCGAAAAGCTTTCCTGTTGCGTGTATGTCTAAGTGTGTAGCCTCAAAACAGAAGGCACAGGAGAGTTTTCTGTCGAAAGAATAGTGTAGAATACCACGTAATAAGGAAATACAATTTTGCAGAGTAAAGACAAATATGTATGTATTGGAAACACTTTACAAGAAGAAATAACGCATCGTATAAAATTAGCTTGTATGTCCAAATCTACACATTGTAACTCGAAAAGAATTGGTGTGGCGTGTACGTCTTAACGTGTAGCCTCAAAAGAGAACCCAAAGGAGAATTTTCTTTCGTCAAAATTTTTCAGAAAATCGCGTTTTGAGGAAATCCCGCATCGTGCGAAATTATCTTGTTTTTCCTAAAGAACACGTTGTAACTCGAAAAGCTTTCCTGTTGCGTGTATGTCTAAGTGTGTAGCCTCAAAACAGTAGGCACAGGAGAGTTTTCTGTCGAAAGAATATTGTAGAATACCACGTAATTAGGAAATACAATTTTGCAGAGTAAAGACAAATACATACGTATTGGAAACACTTTACAAGAAGAAATAAGGCATCGTACAAAATTAGCTTGTATCTCCAAATCTACACGTTGTAACTCGAAAAGAATTGGTGTGGCGTGTACGTCTTAACGTGTAGTCTCAAAAGAGAACCCAAAGGAGAAATTTCTTTCGTCAAAATTTTTCAGAAAATCGCGTTTTGAGGAAATCCCGCATCGTGCGAAATTATCTTTTTTTTCCTAAACAACACATTGTAAGTCGAAAAGCTTTCGTGTTGCGTGTATGTCTAAGTGTGTAGCCTCAAAAGAGAAGGCACAGGAGAGTTTCTCTCAAAAGAATATGTAAGAAAACCACGTTAAATCGAAATACAGTTTTGCAGAATAAAGACAAATACGTACATATTGGAAACACTTTATGAGAAGAAATAACGCATCGTACAAAATTAGCTTGTATCTCCAAAACTACACGTTGTAACTCGAAAAGAATTGGTGTGGCGTGTACATCTTAACGTGTAGTCTCAAAAGAGTGCCCAAAGGAGAATTTTCTTTCATCCAAATTTTTCAGAAAATCACGTTTTAAGGAAATCCCGCATTGTGCGAAATTATCTTGTTTTTCCTAAACAACACTTTGTAACTCGAAAAGCTGTCGTGTTGCGTGTATGTCTAAGTGTGTAGCCTCAAAAGGGAAGGCACAGGAGAGTTTTCTCTCGAAAGAATATGTAAGAATACCACTTCATATGGAAATACAGTTTTGCAGAGTAAAGACATATACGTACATATTGGAAACTCTACGAGAAGAAATAACGCATAGTACAAATTTAGCTTGTATCTCCAAAACTACACGTTGTAACTCGAAAAGAATTGTTGTGGCGTGTCCGTCTTAACGTGTAGTCTCAAAAGAGTGCCCAAAGGAGAATTTTCTTTGGTCAAAATTTTTCAGAAAATCACGTTTTAAAGAAATCCCGCATCGTGCGAAATTATCTTGTTTTTCCTAAAGAACACGTTGTAACTCGAAAAGCTTTCCTGTTGCGCGTATGTCTAAGTGTGTAGCCTCAAAACAGAAGGCACAGGAGAGTTTTCTGTCGAAAGAATATTGTAGAATACCACGTAATAAAGAAATACAATTTTGTAGAGTAAAGACAAATATGTACGTATTGGAAACACTTTACAAGAAGAAATAACGCATCGTACAAAATTAGCTTGTATCTCCAAATCTACACGTTGTAACTCGAAAAGAATTGGTGTGGCGTGTACGTCTTAACGTGTAGCCTCAAAAGAGAACCCAAAGGAGAATTTTCTTTCGTCAAAATTTTACAGAAAATCGCGTTTTGAGGAAATCCCGCATCGTGCGAAATTATCTTGTTTTTCCTAAACAACACATTGTTAGTCGAAAAGCTTTCGTGTTGCGTGTATGTCTAAGTGTGTAGCCTCAAAAGAGAAGGCACAGGAGAGTTTTCTCTCAAAAGAATATGTAAGAAAACCACGTTATAACGAAATACAGTTTTGCAGAGTAAAGACAAATACGTACTTATTGGAAACACTTTACGAGAAGAAATAATGCATCCTACAAAATTAGCTTGTATCTCCAAAATTACACGTTGTAACTTGAAAAGAATTGGTGTGGCGTGTACGTCTTAACATGTAGTCTCAAAAGAGTGCCCAAAGGAGAATTTTCTTTCCTCAAAAATTTTCAGAAAATCACTTTTTAAGGAAATCCCGCATCGTGCGAAATTATCTTGTTTTTCCTAAAGAACACGTTGTAACTCGAAAAGCTTTCCTGTTGCGTGTATGTCTAAGTGTGTAGCCTCAAAACAGAAGACACAGATGAGTTTTCTGTCGAAAGAATATTGTAGAATACCACGTAATAAAGAAATACAATTTTGCAGAGTAAAGACAAATATGTACGTATTGGAAACACTTTACAAGAAGAAATAACGCATCGTACAAAATTAGCTTGTATCTCCAAATCTACACGTTGTAACTCGAAAAGAATTGGTGTGGCGTGTACGTCTTAACGTGTAGCCTCAAAAGAGAACCCAAAGGAGAATTTTCTTTCGTCAAAATTTTTCAGAAAATCGCGTTTTGAGGAAATCCCGCATCTTGCGAAATTATCTAGTTTTTCCTAAACAACACATTGTAAGTCGAAAAGCTTTCATGTTGCGTGTATGTCTAAGTGTGTAGCCTCAAAAGAGAAAGCACAGGAGAGTTTTCTCTCAAAAGAATATGTAAGAAAACCACGTTATAACGAAATACAGTTTTGCAGAGTAAAGACATATACTTACTTATTGGAAACACTTTACGAGAAGAAATAACGCATCCTACAATATTAGCTTGTATCTCCAAAACTACACGTTGTAACTCGAAAAGAATTGGTGTGGCATGTACGTCTTAACATGTAGTCTCAAAAGAGTGCCCAAAGGAGAATTTTCTTTCCTCAAAAATTTTCAGAAAATCACGTTTTAAGGAAATCCCGCATCGTGCGAAATTATCTTATTTTTCATAAACAACACGTTGTAACTCGAAAAGCTGTCGTGTTGCGTGTATGTCTAAGTGTGTAGCCTCAAAAGAGAAGGCACAGGAGAGTTTTCTCTCGAAAGAATATGTAAGAATACCACTTCATAAGGAAATACAGTTTTGCAGAGTAAAGACATATACGTACATATTGGAAACTCTACGAGAAGAAATAACGCATAGAAAAAAATTAACTTGTATCTCCAAAACTACACGTTGTAATTCGAAAAGAATTGTTGTGGCGTGTACGTCTTAACCTGTAGCATCAAAAGAGATCCCAAAGGAGAATTTTCTTTCGTCAAATTTTTTCAGAAAATCACGTTTTAAGGAAATCCCACATCGTGCGAAATTATCTTGTTTTCCCTAAACAACACGTTGTAACTCGAAAAGCTTTCGTGTTGCGTGTATGTCTAAGTGTGAAGCCTCAAAAGAGACGGCACAGGAGAGTTTTCTCTCGAAAGAATATGTAAGAATACCACTTCATAAGGAAATACAGTTTTGCAGAGTAAAGACATATACGTACGTATTGGAAACTCTTTATGAGAAGAAATAACGAATAGTAAAAAATTAGCTTGTATCTCCAAAACTACACGTTGTAACTCGAAAAGAATTGGTGTGGTGTGTTCCTCTTAACGTGTATTCTCAAAAGAGAGCCCAAAGGAGAATTTTCTTTCGTCAAAATTTTTCAGAAAATCACGTTTTAAGGAAATCCCACATCATGCGAAATTATCTTGTTTTTCCTAAACAACATGTTGTAACTAGAAAATCTTTCGTGTTGCGTGTATGTCTAAGTGTGCAGCCTCAAAACTGAAGGCACAGGAGATTTTTCTCTCGAAGAATATTGTAGAATACCACGTTATAAGGAAATACAATTTTGCAGAGTATAGACAAATATGTACGTATTGGAAACACTTTACAAGAAGAAATAACACATCGTACAAAATTAGCTTGTATCTCCAAAACTACACGTTGTAACTCGAAAAGAATTGTTGTGGCATTTCCGTCTTAACATGTAGCATCTAAAGAGAACCAAAAGGAGAATTTTCTTTCGTCAAAATTTTTCAGAAAATCACGTTTTAAGGAAATCCCGCATCGTGCGAAATTATCTTGTTTTTCCTAAAGAACACGTTGTAACTCGAAAAGCTTTCCTGTGCGTGTATGTCTAAGTGAGTAGCCTCGAGACAGAAGGCACAGGAGAGTTTTCTGTCGAAAGAATATTGTAGAATACCACGTAATAAAGAAATAGAATTTTGCAGAGTAAAGACAAATACGTACGTATTGGAAACACTTTACAAGAAGAAATAACGCATCGTACAAAATTAGCTTGTATCTCCAAATCTACACGTAGTAACTCGAAAAGAATTGGTGTGGCGTGGACGTCTTAACGTGTAGCCTCAAAAGAGAACCCAAAGGAGAATTTTCTTTCGTCAAAATTTTTCAGAAAATCGCGTTTTGAGGAAATCCCGCATCTTGCGAAATTATCTTGTTTTTCCTAAACAACACATTGTAAGTCGAAAAGCTTTCGTGTTGCGTGTATGTCTAAGTGTGTAACCTCAAAAGAGAAGGCACAGGAGAGTTTCCTCTCAAAAGAATATGTAAGAAAACCACGTTATAACGAAATACAGTTTTGCAGAGTAAAGACAAATACGTACTTATTGGAAACACTTTACGAGAAGAAATAACGCATCGTACAAAATTAGCTTGTATCTCCAAAACTACACGTTGTAATTCGAAAAGAATTGGTGTGGCGTGTACGTCTTAACATGTAGTCTCAAAAGAGTGCCCAAAGGAGAATTTTCTTTCCTCAAAAATTTTCAGAAAATCACGTTTTAAGGAAATCCCGCATCGTGCGAAATTATCTTGTTTTTCCTAAAGAACACGTTGTAACTCGAAAAGCTTTCCTGTTGCGTGTATGTCTAAGTGTGTAGCCTCAAAACAGAAGACACAGAAGAGTTTTCTGTCGAAAGAATATTGTAGAATACCACGTAATAAAGAAATACAATTTTGCAGAGTAAAGACAAATACGTACGTATTGGAAACACTTTACAAGAAGAAATAACGCATCGTACAAAATTAGCTTGTATCTCCAAATCTACACGTTGTAACTCGAAAAGAATTGGTGTGGCGTGTACGTCTTAACGTGTAGCCTCAAAAGAGAACCCAAAGGAGAATTTTCTTTCGTCAAAATTTTTCAGAAAATCGCGTTTTGAGGAAATCCCGCATCTTGCGAAATTATCTAGTTTTTCCTAAACAACACATTTTAAGTCGAAAAGCTTTCATGTTGCGTGTATGTCTAAGTGTGTAGCCTCAAAAGAGAAGGCACAGGAGAGTTTTCTCTCGAAAGAATATGTAAGAATACCACTTTATAAGGATATACAGTTTTGCAGAGTAAATACATATACTTACATATTGGAAAATCTACGAGAAGAAATAATGCATAGTACAAAATTAGCTTGTATCTAAAAAACTACACATTGTAACTCGAAAAGAATTGGTGTGGCGTGTACGTCTTACCGTGTAGTCTCAAAAGAGTGCCCAAAGGAGTATTTTCTTTCGTCAAAATTTTTCAGAAAATCACGTTTTAAGGAAATCCCGCATCGTGCGAAAATATCTTGTTTTTCCTAAATAACACGTTGTAACTCGAAAAGCTTTACTGTAGAGTGTATGTCTAAGTGTGTAGCCTCAAAACAGAAGGCACAGGAGAGTTTTCTGTCGAAAGAATATTGTAGAATACCACGTAATAAGGAAATACAATTTTGCAGAGTAAAGACAAATATGTATGTATTGGAAACACTTTACAAGAAGAAATAACGCAGCGTATAAAATTAGCTTGTATGTCCAAATCTACACATTGTAACTCGAAAAGAATTGGTGTGGCGTGTACGTCTTAACGTGTAGCCTCAAAAGAGAACCCAAAGGAGAATTTTCTTTCGTCAAAATTTTTCAGAAAATCGCGTTTTGAGGAAATCCCGCATCGTGCGAAATTATCTTGTTTTTCCTAAAGAACACGTTGTAACTCGAAAAGCTTTCCTGTTGCGTGTATGTCTAAGTGTGTAGCCTCAAAACAGTAGGCACAGGAGAGTTTTCTGTCGAAAGAATATTGTAGAATACCACGTAATTAGGAAATACAATTTTGCAGAGTAAAGACAAATACATACGTATTGGAAACACTTTACAAGAAGAAATAAGGCATCGTACAAAATTAGCTTGTATCTCCAAATCTACACGTTGTAACTCGAAAGAATTGGTGTGGCGTGTACGTCTTAACGTGTAGTCTCAAAAGAGAACCCAAAGGAGAAATTTCTTTCGTCAAAATTTTTCAGAAAATCGCGTTTTGAGGAAATCCCGCATCGTGCGAAATTATCTTGTTTTTCCTAAACAACACATTGTAAGTCGAAAAGCTTTCGTGTTGCGTGTATGTCTAAGTGTGTAGCCTCAAAAGAGAAGGCACAGGAGAGTTTTCTCTCAAAAGAATATGTAAGAAAACCACGTTATATCGAAATACAGTTTTGCAGAATAAAGACAAATACGTACATATTGGAAACACTTTATGAGAAGAAATAACGCATCGTACAAAATTAGTTTGTATCTCCAAAACTACACGTTGTAACTCGAAAAGAATTGGTGTGGCGTGTACATCTTAACGTGTAGTCTCAAAAGAGTGCCCAAAGGAGAATTTTCTTTCATCAAAATTTTTCAGAAAATCACGTTTTAAGGAAATCCCGCATTGTGCGAAATTATCTTGTTTTTCCTAAACAACACTTTGTAACTCGAAAAGCTGTCGTGTTGCGTGTATGTCTAAGTGTGTAGCCTCAAAAGGGAAGGCACAGGAGAGTTTTCTCTCGAAAGAATATGTAAGAATACCACTTCATATGGAAATACAGTTTTGCAGAGTAAAGACATATACGTACATATTGGAAACTCTACGAGAAGAAATAACGCATAGTACAAATTTAGCTTGTATCTCCAAAACTACACGTTGTAACTCGAAAAGAATTGTTGTGGCGTGTCCGTCTTAACGTGTAGTCTCAAAAGAGTGCCCAAAGGAGAATTTTCTTTGGTCAAAATTTTTCAGAAAATCACGTTTTAAAGAAATCCCGCATCGTGCGAAATTATCTTGTTTTTCCTAAAGAACACGTTGTAACTCGAAAAGCTTTCCTGTTGCGCGTATGTCTAAGTGTGTAGCCTCAAAACAGAAGGCACAGGAGAGTTTTCTGTCGAAAGAATATTGTAGAATACCACGTAATAAAGAAATACAATTTAGCAGAATAAAGACAAATACATACATATTGGAAACACTTTACAAGAAGAAATAACGCATCGTACAAAATTAGCTTGTATCTCCAAATCTACACGTTGTAACTCGAAAAGAATTGGTGTGGCGTGTACGTCTTAACGTGTAGCCTCAAAAGAGAACCCAAAGGAGAATTTTCTTTCGTCAAAATTTTACAGAAAATCGCGTTTTGAGGAAATCCCGCATCGTGCGAAATTATCTTGTTTTTCCTAAACAACACATTGTTAGTCGAAAAGCTTTCGTGTTGCGTGTATGTCTAAGTGTGTAGCCTCAAAAGAGAAGGCACAGGAGAGTTTTCTCTCAAAAGAATATGTAAGAAAACCACATTATAACGAAATACAGTTTTGCAGAGTAAAGACAAATACGTACTTATTGGAAACACTTTACGAGAAGAAATAATGCATCGTACAAAATTAGCTTGTATCTCCAAAACTACACGTTGTAACTTGAAAAGAATTTGTGTGGCGTGTACGTCTTAACATGTAGTCTCAAAAGAGTGCCCAAAGGAGAATTTTCTTTCCTCAAAAATTTTCAGAAAATCACTTTTTAAGGAAATCCCGCATCGTGCGAAATTATCCTGTTTTTCCTAAAGAACACGTTGTAACTCGAAAAGCTTTCCTGTTGCGTGTATGTCTAAGTGTGTAGCCTCAAAACAGAAGACACAGAAGAGTTTTCTGTCGAAAGAATATTGTAGAATACCACGTAATAAAGAAATACAATTTTGTAGAGTAAAGACAAATATGTACGTATTGGAAACACTTTACAAGAAGAAATAACGCATCGTACAAAATTAGCTTGTATCTCCAAATCTACACGTTGTAACTCGAAAAGAATTGGTGTGGCGTGTACGTCTTAACGTGTAGCCTCAAAAGAGAACCCAAAGGAGAATTTTCTTTCGTCAAAATTTTTCAGAAAATCGCGTTTTGAGGAAATCCCGCATCTTGCGAAATTATCTAGTTTTTCCTAAACAACACATTGTAAGTCGAAAAGCTTTCATGTTGCGTGTATGTCTAAGTGTGTAGCCTCAAAAGAGAAAGCACAGGAGAGTTTTCTCTCAAAAGAATATGTAAGAAAACCACGTTATAACGAAATACAGTTTTGCAGAGTAAAGACATATACTTACTTATTGGAAACACTTTACGAGAAGAAATAACGCATCCTACAATATTAGCTTGTATCTCCAAAACTACACGTTGTAACTCGAAAAGAATTGGTGTGGCGTGTACGTCTTAACATGTAGTCTCAAAAGAGTGCCCAAAGGAGAATTTTCTTTCCTCAAAAATTTTCAGAAAATCACGTTTTAAGGAAATCCCGCATCGTGCGAAATTATCTTATTTTTCATAAACAACACGTTGTAACTCGAAAAGCTGTCGTGTTGCGTGTATGTCTAAGTGTGTAGCCTCAAAAGAGAAGGCACAGGAGAGTTTTCTCTCGAAAGAATATGTAAGAATACCACTTCATAAGGAAATACAGTTTTGCAGAGTAAAGACATATACGTACATATTGGAAACTCTACGAGAAGAAATAACGCATAAAAAAAAATTAACTTGTATCTCCAAAACTACACGTTGTAATTCGAAAAGAATTGTTGTGGCGTGTACGTCTTAACCTGTAGCATCAAAAGAGAACCCAAAGGAGAATTTTCTTTCGTCAAATTTTTTCAGAAAATCACGTTTTAAGGAAATCCCGCATCGTGTGAAATTATCTTGTTTTCCCTAAACAACACGTTGTAACTCGAAAAGCTTTCTTGTTGCGTGTATGTCTAAGTGTGAAGCCTCAAAAAAGACGGCACAGGAGAGTTTTCTCTCGAAAGAATATGTAAGAATACCACTTCATAAGGAAATACAGTTTTGCAGAGTAAAGACAAATACGTACTTATTGGAAACACTTTACGAGAAGAAATAATGCATCGTACAAAATTAGCTTGTATCTCCAAAACTACACGTTGTAACTTGAAAAGAATTGGTGTGGCGTGTACGTCTTAACATGTAGTCTCAAAAGAGTGCCCAAAGGAGAATTTTCTTTCCTCAAAAATTTTCAGAAAATCACTTTTTAAGGAAATCCCGCATCGTGCGAAATTATCCTGTTTTTCCTAAAGAACACGTTGTAACTCGAAAAGCTTTCCTGTTGCGTGTATGTCTAAGTGTGTAGCCTCAAAACAGAAGACACAGAAGAGTTTTCTGTCGAAAGAATATTGTAGAATACCACGTAATAAAGAAATACAATTTTGTAGAGTAAAGACAAATATGTACGTATTGGAAACACTTTACAAGAAGAAATAACGCATCGTACAAAATTAGCTTGTATCTCCAAATCTACACGTTGTAACTCGAAAAGAATTGGTGTGGCGTGTACGTCTTAACGTGTAGCCTCAAAAGAGAACCCAAAGGAGAATTTTCTTTCGTCAAAATTTTTCAGAAAATCGCGTTTTGAGGAAATCCCGCATCTTGCGAAATTATCTAGTTTTTCCTAAACAACACATTGTAAGTCGAAAAGCTTTCATGTTGCGTGTATGTCTAAGTGTGTAGCCTCAAAAGAGAAAGCACAGGAGAGTTTTCTCTCAAAAGAATATGTAAGAAAACCACGTTATAACGAAATACAGTTTTGCAGAGTAAAGACATATACTTACTTATTGGAAACACTTTACGAGAAGAAATAACGCATCCTACAATATTAGCTTGTATCTCCAAAACTACACGTTGTAACTCGAAAAGAATTGGTGTGGCGTGTACGTCTTAACATGTAGTCTCAAAAGAGTGCCCAAAGGAGAATTTTCTTTCCTCAAAAATTTTCAGAAAATCACGTTTTAAGGAAATCCCGCATCGTGCGAAATTATCTTATTTTTCATAAACAACACGTTGTAACTCGAAAAGCTGTCGTGTTGCGTGTATGTCTAAGTGTGTAGCCTCAAAAGAGAAGGCACAGGAGAGTTTTCTCTCGAAAGAATATGTAAGAATACCACTTCATAAGGAAATACAGTTTTGCAGAGTAAAGACATATACGTACATATTGGAAACTCTACGAGAAGAAATAACGCATAAAAAAAAATTAACTTGTATCTCCAAAACTACACGTTGTAATTCGAAAAGAATTGTTGTGGCGTGTACGTCTTAACCTGTAGCATCAAAAGAGAACCCAAAGGAGAATTTTCTTTCGTCAAATTTTTTCAGAAAATCACGTTTTAAGGAAATCCCGCATCGTGTGAAATTATCTTGTTTTCCCTAAACAACACGTTGTAACTCGAAAAGCTTTCTTGTTGCGTGTATGTCTAAGTGTGAAGCCTCAAAAAAGACGGCACAGGAGAGTTTTCTCTCGAAAGAATATGTAAGAATACCACTTCATAAGGAAATACAGTTTTGCAGAGTAAAGACATATACGTACGTATTGGAAACTCTTTATGAGAAGAAATAACGAATAGTAAAAAATTAGCTTGTATCTCCAAAACTACACGTTGTAACTCGAAAAGAATTGGTGTATTGTGTTCCTCTTAACGTGTATTCTCAAAAGAGAGCCCAAAGGAGAATTTTCTTTCGTCAAAATTTTTCAGAAAATCACGTTTTAAGGAAATCCCACATCATGCGAAATTATCTTGTTTTTCCTAAACAACATGTTGTAACTAGAAAATTTTTCGTGTTGCGTGTATGTCTAAGTGTGCAGCCTCAAAACTGAAGGCACAGGAGATTTTTCTCTCGAAGAATATTGTAGAATACCACGTTATAAGGAAATACAATTTTGCAGAGTAAAGACAAATATGTACGTATTGGAAACACTTTACAAGAAGAAATAACACATCGTACAAAATTAGCTTGTATCTCCAAAACTACACGTTGTAACTCGAAAAGAATTGTTGTGGCATTTCCGTCTTAACATGTAGCATCTAAAGAGAACCAAAAGGAGAATTTTCTTTCGTCAAAATTTTTCAGAAAATCACGTTTTAAGGAAATCCCGCATCGTGCGAAATTATATTGTTTTTCCTAAAGAACACGTTGTAACTCGAAAAGCTTTCCTGTTGCGTGTATGTCTAAGTGTGTAGCCTCAAAACAGAAGGCACAGGAGAGTTTTCTGTCGAAAGAATATTGTAGAATACCACGTAATAAAGAAATAGAATTTTGCAGAGTAAAGACATATACATACGTATTGGAAACTCTTTACGAGAAGAAATAAGGCATAGTACAAAATTAGCTTGTATCTCCAAATTACACGTTGAAACTCGAAAAGAATTGGTGTGGCGTGTACGTCTTAACGTGTAGCCTCAAAAGAGAACCCAAAGGAGAATTTTCTTTCAGCAATATTTTTCAGAAAATCGCGTTTTGAGGAAATCCCGCATCTTGCGAAATTATCTTGTTTTTCCTAAACAACACATTGTAAGTCGAAAAGCTTTCGTGTTGCGTGTATGTCTAAGTGTGTAGCCTCAAAATGAAGGCACAGGAGAGTTTTCTCTCGAAATAATATGTAAGAATACCACTTCATAAGGAAATACAGTTTTGCAGAGTAAAGACATATAGGTACGTATTGGAAACTCTTTACGAGTAGAAATAACGCATAGTAACAAATTAGCTTGTATCTCCAAAACTATACGTTGTAACTCGAAAAGAATTGGTGTGGCGTGTACGTCTTAACGTGTAGTCTCAAAAGAGAGCCCAAAGGAGAATTTTCTTTCGTCAAAATTTTTCAGAAATCATGTTTTAAGGAAATGCCGCATCGTGCGAAATTATCTTGTTTTTCCTAAACAACACGTTGTAAGTGGAAAAGCTTTCGTGTTGCGTGTATGTCTAAGTGTGTAGCCTCAAAAGAGAAGGCACAGGAGAGTTTTCTCTCAAAAGAATATGTAAGAAAACCACGTTATAACGAAATACAGTTTTGCAGAAAAGACAAATACATATTGGAAACACTTTACGAGAAGAAATAATGCATCGTAAAAAATTAGCTTTTATCTCCAAAACTACACGTTGTAACTCGAAAAGAATTGTTGTGGCGTGTACGTCTTAACATGTAGCATCAAAAGAGAACCCAAAGGAGAATTTTCTTTCGTCAAAATTTTTCAGAAAATCACGTTTTAAGGAAATCCCGCATCGTGCGAAATTATCTTGTTTTTCCTAAACAACACGTTGTAACTCGAAAAGCTTTCGTGTTGCGTGTATGTCTAAGTGTGTAGCCTCAAAACAGAAGGCACAGGAGAGTTTTCTGTCGAAAGATATTGTAGAATACCACGTTATAAGGAAATACAATTTTGCAGAGTAAAGACAAATACGTACATATTGGAAACAATTTAGGAGAAGAAATAACCCATCGTACAAAATTAGCTTGTATCTCCAAAACTACACGTTGTAACTCGAAAAGAATTGGTGTGGCGTGTCCGTCTTAACATGTAGCCTCAAAAGAGAACCCAAAGGAGAATTTTCTTTCGTCAAAATTTTTCAGATAATCGCGTTTTGAGGAAATCCCGCATCGTGCGAAATTATCTTGTTTTTCCTAAACAACACGTTGTAAGTCGAAAAGCTTTCGTGTTGCGTGTATGTCTAAGTGTGTAGCCTCAAAACAGAAGGCACAGGAGATTTTTCTCTCGAATATGTAAGAAAACCACGTTATAACGAAATACAGTTTTGCAGAGTAAAGACAAATACGTACTTATTGGAAACACTTTACGAGAAGAAATAATGCATCGTACAAAATTAGCTTGTATTTCCAAAACTTCACGTTGTAACTCGAAAAGAATTGTTGTGGCGTGTACGTCTTAACATGTAGCATCAAAAGAGAACCCAAAGGAGAATTTTCTTTCGTCAAAATTTTTCAGAAAATCACGTTTTAAGGAAATCCCGCATCGTGCGAAATTATCTTGTTTTCCCTAAACAACACGTTGTAACTCGAAAAGCTGTCGTGTTGCGTGTATGTCTAAGTGTGTAGTCTCAAAAGAGAACGCACAGGAAAGTTTTCTCTCTAAAGAATATGCAAGAATACCACTTCATAAGGAAATACAGTTTTGCAGAGTAAAGACATATACTTACATATTGGAAACTCTACGAGAAGAAATAACGCATAGTACAAAATTAGCTTGTATCTCCAAAACTACACGTTGTAACTCGAAAGAATTGCTGTGGCGTGTACGTCTTAATGTGTAGTCTCAAAAGAGTGCCCAAAGGAGAATTTTCTTTCGTCAAAATTATTCAGAAAATAACGTTTTAAGGAAATCCTGCATCGTGTGAAATTATCTTGTTTTTCCTAAAGAACACGTTGTAACTCGAAAAGCTTTTTTGTTGCGTGTATGTCTAAGTGTGTAGCCTCAAAACAGAAGGCACAGGAGAGTTTTCTGTCGAAAGAATATTGTAGAATACCACGTAATAAGGAAATACAGTTTTGCAGAGTAAAGACATATACGTACATATTGGAAACTCTACGAGAATAAATAAGGCATAGTAAAAAATTAGCTTGTATCTCCAAAACTACACGTTGTAACTCAAAAAGAATTGGTGTGGCGTGTACGTTTTAAAATGTAGTCTCAAAAGAGTGCCCAAAGGAGAATTTTCTTTCGTCAAAATTTTTCAGAAAATCACGTTTTAAGGAAATCCCGCATCGTGCGAAAGTATCTTGTTTTTCCTAAACAACACGTTGTAACTCGAAAAGCTTTCGTGTTGCGTGTATGTCTAAGTGTGTAGCCTCAAAACAGAAGGCACAGGAGAGTTTTCTGTCGAAAGAATATTGTAGAATACCACGTTATATGGAAATACAATTTTGCAGAGTAAAGACAAATAGGTACGTATTGGAAACACTTTACAAGAAGAAATAACGCATCGTACAAAATTAGCTTGTATCTCCAAAACTACATGTTGTAAGTAGAAAAGATTTGTTGTGGCATGTCCGTCTAACATGTAGCATCTAAAGAGAACAAAAAGAGAATTTTCTTTCGTCAAAATTTTTCAGAAAATCACGTTTTAAGGAAAGCCCGCATCGTGCAAAATTATCTTGTTTTTCCTAAACAACACATTGTAACTCGAAAAGCTGTCGTGTTGCGTGTATGTCTAACTGTGTAGCCTCAAAAGAGAAGGCACAGGAGAGTTTTCTCTCTAAAGAATATGCAAGAATACCACTTCATAAGGAAATACAGTTTTGCAGAGTAAAGACATATACTTACATATTGGAAACTCTACGAGAAGAAATGACGCATAGTACAAAATTAGCTTGTATCTCCAAAACTACACGTTGTAACTCGAAAGAATTGGTGTGGCGTGTACGTCTTAATGTGTAGTCTCAAAAGAGTGCCCAAAGGAGAATTTTCTTTCGTCAAAATTATTCAGAAAATAACGTTTTAAGGAAATCTCGCATCGTGTGAATTTATCTTGTTTTTCCTAAAGAACACGTTGTAACTCGAAAAGCTTTTTTGTTGCGTGTATGTCTAAGTGTGTAGCCTCAAAACAGAAGGCACAGGAGAGTTTTCTGTCGAAAGAATATTGTAGAATACCACGTAATAAGGAAATACAGTTTTGCAGAGTAAAGACATATACGTACATATTGGAAACTCTACGAGAATAAATAAGGCATAGTACAAAATTAGCTTGTATCTCCAAAACTACACGTTGTAACTCAAAAAGAATTGGTGTGGCGTGTACGTTTTAACATGTAGTCTCAAAAGAGTGCCCAAAGGAGAATTTTCTTTCGTCAAAATTTTTCAGAAAATCACGTTTTAAGGAAATCCCGCATCGTGCGAAATTATCTTGTTTTTCCTAAACAACACGTTGTAACTCGAAAAGCTTTCGTGTTGCGTGTATGTCTAAGTGTGTAGCCTCAAAACAGAAGGCACAGGAGAGTTTTCTGTCGAAAGAATATTGTAGAATACCACGTTATATGGAAATACAATTTTGCAGAGTAAAGACAAATAGGTACGTATTGGAAACACTTTACAAGAAGAAATAACGCATCGTACAAAATTAGCTTGTATCTCCAAAACTACATGTTGTAAGTAGAAAAGATTTGTTGTGGCATGTCCGTCTTAACATGTAGCATCTAAAGAGAACAAAAAGAGAATTTTTTTTCGTCAAAATTTTTCAGAAAATCACGTTTTAAGGAAAGCCCGCATCGTGTAAAATTATCTTATTTTTCCTAAACAACACATTGTAACTCGAAAAGCTGTCGTGTTGCGTGTATGTCTAACTGTGTAGCCTCAAAAGAGAAGGCACAGGAGAGTTTTCTCTCGAAAGAATATGTAAGAATACCACTTCATAAGGAAATACAGTTTTGCAGAGTGAAGACATATACGTACATATTGGAAACTCTACGAGAAGAAATAACGCATAGTACAAAATTAGCTTGTATCTCCAAAACTACACGTTGTAACTCGAAAAGAATTGGTGTGGCGTGTACATCTTAACGTGTAGTCTCAAAAGAGTGCCCAAAGGAGAATTTTCTTTCGTCAAAATTTTTCAGAAAATCACGTTTTAAGGAAATCCCACATCATGCGAAATTATATTGTTTTTCCTAAACAACACGTTGTAACTCGAAAAGCTTTCGTGTTGCGTGTATGTCTAAGTGTGTAGCCTCAAAACAGAAGGCAGAGGAGAGTTTTCTCTCGAAAGAATATTGTAGAATACCAGGTTATAAGGAAATAAAATTTTGCAGAGTAAAGACAAATACGTACATAATGGAAACTCTATGAGAAGAAATAACGCATAGTACAAAATTAGCTTGTATCTCCAAAACTACACGTTGTAACTCGAAAAGAATTGGTGTGGCGTGTACGTTTTAACGTGTAGTCTCAAAAGAGTGCCCAAAGGAGAATTTTCTTTCGTCAAAATTTTTCAGAAGATCACGTTTTAAGAAAATCCCGCATCGTGCGAAATTATCTTGTTTTTCCTAAACAACACCTTGTAACTCGAAAAGCATTCGTGTTGCGTGTATGTCTAACTGTGTAGCCTCAAAACCGAAGGTACAGGAGAGTTTTCTGTCGAAAGAATATTGTAGAATACCACGTTATAAGTAAATACAATTTTGCAGAGTAATGACAAATACGTATGTATTGGAACCACTTTAAGAGAACTAATAACACATCGTACAAAATTAGCTTGTATCTCCAAAACTACACGTTGTAACTCGAAAAGAATTGGTGTGGCGTGTACGTCCTAACGTGTAGCCTCAAAAGAGAACCCAAAGGAGTATTTTTCTTTCGTCAAAATTTTTCAGAAAATCGCGTTTTTAGGAACTTCCGCATCGTGCGAAATTATCTTGTTTTTCCTAAACAACACGTTGTAAGTCGAAAAGCTTTCGTGTTGCGTGTATGTCTAAGTGTGTAGCCTCAAAAGAGAAGGCACAGGAGAGTTTTCTCTCGAAAGAATATGTAAGAAAACCACGTTATAACGAAATACAGTTTTGCAGAGTAAAAACAAATACGTACTTATTGGAAACACTTTACAAGTAGAAATAACGCATCGTACAATATTAGCTTGTATCTCAAAAACTACACGTTGTAACTCGAAAAGAATTGGTGTGGCGTGTACGTCTTAACGTGTAGTCTCAAAAGAGAGCCCAAAGGAGAATTTTCTTTCGTCAAAATTTTTCAGAAGATCACGTTTTAAGGAAATCCCGCATCGTGCGAAATTATCTTCTTTTTTCTAAACAACACGTTGTAACTCGAAAAGATTTCGTGTTGCGTGTATGTCTAAGTGTGTAGCCTCAAAACAGAAGGCACAGGAGAGTTTTCTCTCGAAAGAATATTGTAGAATACCACGTTATAAGGAAATACAATTTTGCAGAGTAAAGACAAATACGTACGTATTGGAAAAACTTTACGAGAAGAAATAACGCATCGTACAAAATTAGCTTGTATCTCCAAAACTACAAGTTGTAACTCTAAAAGAATTGTTTTGGCGTGTACGTCTTAACATGTAGCATCTAAAGAGAACCAAAAGGAGAATTTTCTTTCGTCAAAATTTTTCAGAAAATCACATTTTAAGGAAATCCCGCATCATGCGAAATTATCTTGTTTTTCCTAAACAACACGTTGTAAGTCGAAAAGCTTTCATGTTGCGTGTATGTCTAAGTGTGTAGCCTCAAAAGAGAAGGCACAGGAGAGTTTTCTCTCGAAAGAATATGTAAGATTACCACTTCATAAGGAAATACAGTTTTGCAGAGTAAAGACATATACGTAAGTATTGGAAACTCTTTAGGAGAAGAAATAACTCATAGTACAAAATTAGCTTGTATCTCCAAAACTACACGTTGTAACTCGAAAAGAATTGGTGTGGCGTGTACATCTTAACGTGTAGTCTCAAAAGAGAGCCCAAAGGAGAATTTTCTTTCGTCAAAATTTTTCAGAAAATCACGTTTTAAGGAAATCCCGCATCGTGCGAAATTTTGTTTTTCCTAAACAACACATTGTAACTCGAAAAGATTTCGTGTTGCGTGTATGTCTAAGTGTGTAGCCTCAAAACAGAAGGCACAGGAGAGTTTTCTGTCGAAAGAATATTGTAGAATACCACGTTATAAGGAAATACAATTTTGCAGAGTAAAGACAAATACGTACGTATTGGAAACACTTTACGAGAAGAAATAACGCATCGTACAAAATTAGCTTGTATCTCCAAAACTACACGTTGTAACTCGAAAAGAATTGTTGTGGCGTGTAGGTCTTAACATGTAGCATCAAAAGAGAACCCAAAGGAAAATTTTCTTTGGTCAAAATTTTTCAGAAAATCACGTTTTGAGGAAATCCCGCATCGTGCGAAATTATCTTGTTTTTCCTAAACAACACGTTGTAACTCGAAAAGCTTTCGTGTTGCATGTATGTCTAAGTGTGTAGCCTCAAAAGAGACAGCTCAGGAGAGTTTTCTCTCGAAAGAATATGTAAGAATACCACTTCATATGGAAATACAGTTTTGCAGAGTAAAGACAAATATGTACTTATTGGAAACTCTTTACGAGAAGAAATAACGCATAGTACAAAATTAGCTTGTATCTCCAAAACTACACGTTGTAACTCGAAAAGAATTGGTGTGACATGTACGTTTTAACGTGTAGTCTCAAAAGAGTGCCCAAAGGAGAATTTTCTTTCGTCAAAATTTTTCAGAAGATCACGTTTTAAGGAAATCCCGCATCGTGCAAAATTATATTGTTTTTCCTAAACAACACGTTGTAACTCGAAAAGCTTTCGTGTTGCGTGTATGTCTAAGTGTGTAGCCTCAAAAGAGACAGCACAGGACAGTTTTCTCTCTAAAGAATATGTAAGAATACTACTTCATAAGGAAATACAGTTTTGCAGAGTAAAGACAAATACGTACTTATTGGAAACTCTTTACTAGAAGAAATAACGCATAGTACAAAATTAGCTTGTATCTCCAAAACTACACGTTGTAACTCGAAAAGAATTGTTGTGGCGTGTACGTCTTAACATGTAGCATCAAAAGAGAACCCAAGGAAGAATTTTCTTTCTTCAAAATTTTTCAGATAATCACGTTTTAAGGAAATCCCGCCTCGTGCAAAATTATCTTGTTTTTCCTAAACAACACGTTGTAACTCGAAAAGCTTTCGTGTTGCGTGTATGTCTAAGTGTGTAGCCTCAAAAGAGAAGGCACAGGAGAGTTTTCTCTCGAAAGAATATGTAAGAATACCACTTCATTAGGAAATACAGTTTTGAAGAGTAAAGACCTATATGTACATATTGGAAACTCTACCAGAAGAAATAACGCATAGTACAAAATTAGCTTGTATCTCCAAAACTACACGTTGTATATCGAAAAGAATTGGTGTGGCCTGTACGTTTTAACGTGTAGTCTCAAAAGAGTGCCGAAAGGAGAATTTTCTTTTGTCAAAATTTTTCAGAAGATCACGTATTAAGGAAATCCCGCATCGTGCGAAATTATCTTGTTTTTCCTAAACAACACCATGTAACTCGAAAAGCATTCATGTTGCGTGTATGTCTAACTGTGTAGCCTCAAAACCGAAGGCAAAGGAGAGGTTTCTGTCGAAAGAATATTGTAGAATACCACGTTATAAGTAAATACAATTTTGCAGAGTAAAGACAAATACGTATGTATTGGAATCACTTTACGAGAACTAATAACGCATTGTACAAAATTATCTTGTATCTCCAAAACCACACGTTGTAACTCGAAAAGAATTGGTGTGGCGTGTACGTCTTAACGTGTAGCCTCAAAAGAGAACCCAAAGGAGAATTTTCTTTCGTCAAAATTTTTCAGAAAATCGCGTTTTGAGGAAATTCCACATCGTGCGAAATTATCTTGTTTTTCCTAAACAACACGTTGTAAGTCGAAAAAGTTTCGTGTTGCGTGTATGTCTAAGTGTGTAGCCTCAAAAGAGAAGGCACAGGAGAGTTTTCTCTCGAAAGAACATGTAAGAAAACCACGTTATAACGAAATACAGTTTTGCAGAGTAAAAACAAATACTTACTTATTGGAAACACTTTACAAGTAGAAATAACGCATCGTACAAAATTTGCTTGTATCTCCAAAACTACACGTTGTAACTCGTAAAGAATTGGTGTGGCGTGTACGTCTTAACGTGTAGTCTCAAAAGAGTGCCCAAAGGATTATTTTCTTTTGTCAAAATTTTTCAGAAGATCACGTTTTAAGGAAATCCCGCATCGTGCGAAATTATCTTCTTTTTTCTAAACAACACGTTGTAACTCGAAAAGATTTCGTGTTGCGTGTATGTCTAAGTTTGTAGCCTCAAAACAGAAGGCACAGGAGAGTTTTCTGTCGAAAGAATATTGTAGAATACCACGTTATAAGGAAATACAATTTTGCAGAGTAAAGACAAATACATACGTATTGGAAACACTTTATGAGAAGAAATAACGCATCGTTCAAAATTAGCTTGTATCTCCAAATCTACACGTTGTAACTCGAAAAGAATTGGTGCGGCGTGTACGTCTTAACGTGTAGCCTCAAAAAAGAACCCAAAGGAGAATTTTCTTTCGTCAAAATTTTTCAGAAAATCGCGTTTTGAGGAAATCCGCATCATGCGAAATTATCTTGTTTTTCCTAAACAACACGTATTAAGTCGAAAAGCTTTCGTGTTGCGTGTATGTCTAAGTGTGTAGCCTCAAAAGAGAAGGCACAGGAGAGTTTTCTCTCAAAAGAATATGTAAGAAAACCACCTTATAACGAAATACAGTTTTGCAGAGTAAAGACATATACGTACATATTGGAAACACTTTAGCAGAAGAAATAACGCTTCTTACAAAATTAGCTTGTATCTCCAAAACTACACATTGGAACTCGAAAAGAATTGTTGTGGCGTGTACGACTTAACATGTAGCATCTAAAGAGAACCCGAAGGAGAATTTTCTTTCGTCAAAATTTTTCAGAAGATCACGTTTTAAGGAAATCCTGCATCGTGCGATATTATCTTGTTTTTCCTAAACAACATGTTTTAACTCGAAAAGCTTTCATGTTGCGTATATGTCTAAGTGTGTAGCCTCAAAAGAGAAGACACAGGAGAGTTTTCTCTCGAAAGAATATGTAAGAATACCACTTCATAAGGAAATACAGTTTTGCAGAGTAAAGACATATACGTACGTATTGGAAACTCTACGAGAAGAAATAACGCATAGTAAAAAAACTAGCTTGTATCTCCAAAACTACACTTTGTAACTCGAAAAGAATTGGTGTGGCGTGTACGTCTTAACGTGTAGTCTCAAAAGAGTGCCCAAAGGAGAATTTTCTTCTGTCAAAATTTTTCAGAAATCACGTTTTAAGGAAATCCTGCATCGTGCGAAATTACCTTGTTTTTCATAAACAACACGTTGTAACTCGAAAAGCTTTCGTGTTGCGTGTATGTCTAACTGTGTAGCCTCAAAACAGAAGGAACAGGAGAGTTTTCTGTCGAAAGAATATTGTAGAATACCGCGTTATAAGGAAATACAATTTTGCTGAGTAAAGACAAATACATACATATTGGAAACACTTTACGAGAAGAAATAACGCATCGTACAAAATTAGCTTGTATCTCTAAATCTACACGTTGTAACTCGAAAAGAATTGGTGTGGCGTGTACGTCTTAACGTGTAGCCTCAAAGGAGAACCCAAAGGAGAATTTTCTTTCGTCAAAATTTTTCAGAAAATCGCGTTTTGAGGAAATCCCGCATCGTGCGAAATTATCTTGTTTTTCCTAAACAACACGTTGTAAGTCGAAAAGCTTTCGTGTTGCGTGTATGTCTAAGTGTGTCACCTCTAAAGAGAAGGCACAGGGGAGTTTTCTCTCGAAAGAATATGTAAGAAAACCACGTTATAACGAAATACAGTTTTGCAGAGTAAAGACAAATGCGTACTTATTGGAAACACTTTACGAGAAGAAATAATGCATCTTACAAAATTAGCTTGTATCTCCAAAACTACACGTTGTAACTTGAAAAGAATTGGTGTGGCGTGTACGTCTTAACGTGTAGCCTCAAAAGAGAACCCAAAGGAGAATTTTCTTTCGTCAAAATTTTTCAGAAAATCGCTTATTGAGGAAATTCCGCATCGTGCGAAATTATCTTGTTTTTCCTAAACAACACATTGTAAGTCGAAAAGCTTTCGTGTTGCGTGTATGTCTAAGTGTGTAGCCTCAAAAGAGAAGGCACAGGAGAGTTTTCTCTCCAAAGAATATGTAAGAAAACCACGTTATAACGAAATACAGTTTTGCAGAGTAAAGACAAATACGTACTTATTCGAAACACTTTACGAGAAGAAATAACGCATTGTACAAAATTTGCTTGTATCTCCAAAACTACACGTTGTAACTCGAAAAGAATTGTTGTGGCGTGTACGTCTTAACATGTAGCATCAAAAGAGAACCCAAAGGAGAATTTTCTTTCTACAAAATTTTTCAGAAAATCTCGTTTTAAGGAAATCCCGCATCGTGCGAAATTATCTTGTTTTTCCTAAACAACACGTTGTAACTCGAAAAGCTTTCGTGTTGCGAGTATGTCTAAGTGTGTAGCCTCAAAACAGAAGGCACAGGAGAGTTTTCTGTCGAAAGAATATTGTAGAATACCACGTTATAAGGAAATACAATTTTGCAGAGTAAAGACAAATACGTACGTATTGGAAACACTTTACAAGAAGAAATAACGCATCATACAAAATTAGCTTGTATCTCCAAAACTACACGTTGTAACTCGAAAAGAATTGTTGTGGCGTGTCCTTCTTAACATGTAGCATCTAAAGAGAACCAAAAGGTGAATTTTCTTTCATCAAAATTTTTCAGAAAATCTCGTTTTAAGGAAATCCCGCATCGTGCGAAATTATCTTCTTTTTCCTAAACAACACGTTGTAACTCGAAAAGCTTTCGTGTTGCGTGTATGTCTAAGTGTGTAGCCTCAAAAGAGAAGGCACAGGAGAGTTTTCTCTCGAAAGAATATGTAAGAATACCACTTCATAAGGAAATAAGGTTTTGCAGAGTAAAGACATATACGTACATATTGGAAACTCTACGAGAAGAAAAAACGCATAGTACAAAATTAGCTTGTATCTCCAAAACTACACGTTGTAACTCGAAAAGAATTGGTGTGGCATGTACGTCTTAACGTGTAGTCTTAAAAGAGTGCCCAAAGGAGAATTTTCTTTAATCAAATTTTTCAGAAAATCACGTTTTATGGAAATCCTGCATCGTGCGAAATTAACTTGTTTTTCCTAAACAACACGTTGTAACTCAAAAAGCTTTCGTGTTGCGTGTATGTCTAAGTGTGTAGCCTCAAACGAGAAGGCACAGGAGAGTTTTCTCTCGAAAGAATATGTAAGAATACCACTTCATAAGGAAGTACAGTTTTGCAGAGTAAAGACATATACGTACGTAATGGAAAATCTTTAGGAGAAGAAATAACGCATAGTAAAAAATTAGCTTGTATCTCCAAAACTACACGTTGTAACTCGAAAAGAATTGGTGTGGCGTGTACGTCTTAACATGTAGCATCTAAAGAGAACCAAAAGGAGAATTTTCTTTCGTCAAAATTTTTCAGAAAATCACGTTTATGGAAATCCTGCAACTTGCGAAATTATCTTGTTTTTCCTAACAACACGTTGTAACTCGAAAAGCCTTCGTGTTGCGTGTATGTCTAAGTGTGTAGCCTCAAAACAGAAGGCACAGGAGAGTTTTCAATCGAAAGAATATTGTAGAATACCACGTTATAAGGAAATACAATTTTGCAGAGTAAAGACTAATATGTACTTATTGGAAACACTTTACGAGAAGAAATAACTCATCGTACAAAATTAGCTTCTATCTCCAAATCTACACGTTGTAACTCGAAAAGAATTGGTGTGGCGTGTACGTCTTAACGTGTAGCCTCAAAAGAGAACCCAAAGGAGAATTTTCTTTCGTCAAAATTTTTCAGAAAATCGCTTATTGAGGAAATTCCGCATCATGCGAAATTATCTTGTTTTTCCTAAACAACACATTGTAAGTCGAAAAGCTTTCATGTTGCGTGTATGTCTAAGTGAGTAGCCTCAAAAGAGAAGGCACAGGAGAGATTTCTCTACAAAGAATATGTAAGAAAACCACGTTATAACGAAATACAGTTTTGCAGAGTAAAGACAAATACGTACTTATTCGAAACACTTTACGAGAAGAAATAATGCATCGTACAAAATTAGCTTGTATCTCCAAAACTACACGTTGTAACTCGAAAAGAATTGTTGTGTCGTGTACGTCTTAACATGTAGCATCTAAAGAGAACCTAAAGGAGAATTTTCTTTGGTCAAAATTTTTCAGAAAATCACGTTTTAAGGAAATCCCGCATCGTGCGAAATTATCTTGTTTTCCTAAACAACACGTTGTAAGTCGAAAAGCTTTAATGTTGCGTGTATGTCTAAGTGTGTAGCCTCAAAAGAGAAGGCACAGCAGAGTTTTCTCTCGAAAGAATATGTAAGAATACCACTTCATAAGGAAATACAGTTTTGCAGAGTAAAGACATATACGTACGTATTGGAAACTCTTTACGAGAAGAAATAAGGCATAGTACAAAATTAGCTTGTATCTCCAAAACTACACGTTGTAACTCGAAAAGAATTGGTGTGGCGTGTACGTCTTAACGTGTAGTCTCAAAAGAGAGCCCAGAGGAGAATTTTTTTCGTCAAAATTTTTCAGAAAATCACGTTTTAAGGAAATCCCGCATCGTGCGAAATTATCTTGTTTTTCCTAAACAACACGTTGTAACTCGAAAAGCTGTCGTGTTGCGTGTATGTCTAAGTGTGTAGCCTCAAAAGAGAAGGCACAGGAGAGTTTTCTCTCGAAAGAATATGTAAGAATACCACTTCATAAGGAAATACAGTTTTGCAGAGTAAAGACATATATGTACATATTGGAAACTCTATGAGAAGAAATAACGCATAGTACAAAATTAGCTTGTATCTCCAAAACTTCACGTTGTAACTCGAAAAGAATTGGTGTGGCATGTACGTCTTAACGTGTAGTCTCAAAGAGTGAACAAAGTAGAATTTTCTTTAATCAAAATTTTTCAGAAAATCACGTTTTAAGGAAATCCCGCATCATGCGAAATTATCTTGTTTTTCCTAAACAACACGTTGTAACTCGAAAAGCTTTCGTGTTGCGTGTATGTCTAAGTGTGTAGCCTCAAAACAGAAGGCACCGGAGAGTATTCTCTCGAAAGAATATTGTAGAATACCACGTTATAAGGAAATACAATTTTGCAGAGTAAAGACAAATACGTACGTATTGGAAACTCTTTATGAGAAGTAATAACGCATCGTACAAAATTAGCTTGTATCTCCAAAACTACACGTTGTAACTCGAAAAGAATTGTTGTGGCGTGTACGTCTTAACGTGTAGCCTCAAAAGAGAACCCAAAGGAGAATTTTCTTTCGTCTAAATTTTTCAGAAAATCGCGTATTGAGGAAATTCTGCATCGTGTGAAATTATCTTGTTTTTCCTAAACAACACGTTGTAAGTCGAAAAGCTTTCGTGTTGCGTGTATGTCTAAGTGTGTAGCCTCAAAAGAGAAGGCACAGGATAGTTTTCTCTCGAAAGAATATGTAAGAATACCACTACTTAAGGAAATACAGTTTTGCAGAGTAAAGACAAATATGTACATATTGGAAACTATGAGAAGAAATATCGCATAGTACAAAATTAGCTTGTATCTCCAAAACTACACGTTGTAACTCGAAAAGAATTGGTGTGGCGTGTACGTCTTAACGTGTAGTCTCAAGAGAGTGCCCAAAGGAGAATGTTCTTTCGTCAAAATTTTTCAGAAAATCACGTTTTAAGGAAATCCCGCATTGTGCGAAATTATCTTGTTTTTCCTAAACAACACGTTGTAACTCGAAAAGCTTTCCTGTTGCGTGTATGTCTAAGTGTGTAGCCTCAAAACAGAAGGCACAGGAGAGTTTTCTGTCGAAAGAATATTGTAGAATACCACGTTATAAGGAAATAAAATTTTGCAGAGTAAAGACAAATACGTTTGTATTGGAAACACATTACGAGAAGAAATAACGCAACGTACAAAATTAGCTTGTATCTCCAACACTACACGTTGTAACTCGAAAAGAATTGTTGTGGCGTGTATGTCTCAACATGTAGCATCTAAAGAGAACCAAAAGGAGAATTTTCTTTCGGCAAAATTTTTCAGAAAATCACGTTTTAAGGAAATACCGCATCGTGCGAAATTATCTTTTTTTTCCTAAACAACAACTTGTAAGTCGAAAAGCTTTCATGTTGCGTGTATGTCTAAGTGTGTAGCCTCAAAAGAGAAGGCACAGGAGAGTTTTCTCTCGAAAGAATATGTAAGAATACCACTTCATAAGGAAATACAGTTTTGCAGAGTAAAGACATATATGTACGTATTGGAAACTCTTTAAGAGAAGAAATAACGCATAGTTCAATATTAGCTTGTATCTCCAAAACTACACGTTGTAACTCGAAAAGAATTGGTGTGGTGTGTACGTCTTAACGTGTAGTCTCAAAAGAGAGCCCAAAGGAGAATTTTCTTTCGTCAAAATTTTTCAGAAAATCACGTTTTAAGGAAATCCCGCATCGTTCGAAATTATCTTGTTTTTCCTAAACAACACGTTGTTACTCGAAAAGCTTTCGTGTTGCGTGTATGTCTAAGTGTGTAGCCTCAAAACAGAAGGCACAGGAGAGTTTTCTGTAGAAAGAATATTGTAGAATACCACGTTATAAGGAAATGCAATTTTGCAGAGTAAAGACAAATACGTATGTATTGGAAACACTTTACGAGAAGAAATAACTCATCTTACAAAATTAGCTTGTATCTCAAAAACTACACGTTGTAACTCGAAAAGAATTGCTGTGGCATGTACGTCTTAACATGTAGCATCTAAAGAGAACCAAACGGAGAATTTTCTTTCGTCAAAATTTTTCAGAAAATCACGTTTTAAGGAAATCCCGCATCGTGCCAAATTATCTTGTTTTGCCAAAACAACACGTTGTAACTCGAAAAGCTGTCGTGTTGCGTGTATGTCTAAGTGTGTAGCCTCAAAAGAGAAGGTACAGGAGAGTTTTCTCTCGAAAGAATATGTAAGAATACCACTTCATAAGGAAATACAGTTTTGCAGGGTAAAGACATATACGTACATATTGGAAACACTACGAGAATAAATAACGCATAGAACAAAATTAGCTTGGATCTCCAAAACTACACGTTGTAAGTCGAAAAGAATTGGTGTGGCGTGTACGTCTTAACATGTAGCATCTAAAGAGGACCAAAAGGAGAATTTACTTTCGTCAATATTTTTCAGAAAATCACGTTTTAAGGAAATCCCGCATCATGCGAAATTATCTTGTTTTTCCTAAACTACACATTGTAACTCGAAAAGCCTTCGTGTTGCGTGTATGTCTAACAGTTTAGCCTCAAAACAGAAGGCACAGGAGAGTTTTCTCTCGAAAGAATATTGTAGAATACTACGTTATAAGGAAATACAATTTTGCAGAGTAAAGACAAATACGTACGTATTGGAAACACTTTACGAGCAGAAATAATGCATTGTACAAAATTAGCTTGTATCTCCAAAACTACACGTTGTAACTCGAAAAGAATTGTTGTGGCGTGTATGTCTTAACATGTAGCATCTAAAGAGAACTAAAAGGAGAATTTTCTTTCATCAAATTTTTTCAGAAAATCACGTTTTAAGGAACTCCCGCATCGTGCGAAATTATCTTGTTTTGCCAAAGCAACACATTGTAACTCGAAAAGCTGTCGTGTTGCGTGTATGTCTAAGTGTGTAGCCTCAAAACAGAAGGCACAGGAGAGTTTTCTCTCGAAAGAATATGTAAGAATACCACTTCATAAGGAAATACAGTTTTGCAGAGTAAAGACATATATGTACATATTGGAAACTATGAGAAGAAATATCGCATAGTACAAAATTATCTTGTATCTCCAAAACTACACGTTGTCACTCGAAAAGAATTGGTGTGGCGTGTACGTCTTAACGTGTAGTCTCAAAAGAGAGCCCAAAGGAGAATGTTCTTTCGTCAAAATTTTTCAGAAAATCACGTTTTAATGAAATCCCGCATCGTGCGAAATTATCTTGTTTTTCCTAAACAACACGTTGTAACTCGAAAAGCTTTCGTGTTGCGTGTATGTGTAAGTGTGTAGCCTCAAAACAGAAGGCACAGGAGAGTTTTCTGTCGAAAGAATATTGTAGAATACCACGTTAAAAGGAAATGCAATTTTGCAGAGTAAAGACAAATATGTATGTATTGGAAACACTTTACGAGAAGAAATAACTCATAGTACAAAATTAGCTTGTATCTCCAAAACTACACGTTGTAACTCGAAAAGAATTGTTGTGGCGTGTACGTCTTAACATGTAGCATCTAAAGAGAACCAAAAGGAGAATTTTCTTTCGTCAAAATTTTTCAGAAAATCACGTTTTAAGGAACTCCCGCATCGTGCGAAATTATCTTGTTTTGCCAAAACAACACGTTGTAACTCGAAAAGCTGTCGTGTTGCGTGTATGTCTAAGTGTGTAGCCTCAAAACAGAAGGCACAGGAGAGTTTTCTCTCGAAAGAATATGTAAGAATACCACTTCATAAGGAAATACAGTTTTGCAGAGTAAAGACATATATGTACATATTGGAAACTATGAGAAGAAATATCGCATAGTACAAAATTATCTTGTATCTCCAAAACTACACGTTGTAACTCGAAAAGAATTGGTGTGGCGTGTACGTCTTAACGTGTAGTCAGAAAGGAGAGCCCAAAGGAGAATGTTCTTTCGTCAAAATTTTTCAGAAAATCACGTTATAAGGAATTCCCGCATCGTGCGAAATTATCTTGTTTTTCCTAAACAACACGTTGTAACTCGAAAAGCTTTCGTGTTGCGTGTATGTCTAAGTGTGTAGCCTCAAAACAGAAGGCACAGGAGAGTTTTCTGTCGAAAGAATATTGTAGAATACCACGTTATAAGGAAATACAATCTTGCAGAGTAAAGACAAATACGTATGTATTGGAAACACTTTACGAGAAGAAATAACGCAACGTACAAAATTAGCTTGTATCTCCAAAACTACACGTTGTAACTCGAAAAGAATTGTTGTGGCGTGTATGTCTTAACATGTAGCATCTAAAGAGAACCAAAAGGAGAATTTTCTTTCGGCAAAATTTTTCAGAATATCATGTTTTAAGGAAATCCCGCATCGTGTGAAATTATCTTGTTTTTCCTAAACAACAACTTGTAAGTCGAAAAGTTTTCTTGTTGCGTGTATGTCTAAGTGTGTAGCCTCAAAAGAGAAGGCACAGGAGAGTTTTCTCTCGAAAGAATATGTAAGAATACCACTTCATAAGGAAATACAGTTTTGCAGAGTAAAGACATATATGTACGTATTGGAAACTCTTTAAGAGAAGAAATAACGCATAGTTCAAAATTAGCTTGTATCTCCAAAACTACACGTTGTAACTCGAAAAGAATTGGTGTGGTGTGTACATCTTAACGTGTAGTCTCAAAAGAGAGCTCAAAGGAGAATTTTCTTTCGTCAAAATTTTTCAGAAAATCACGTTTTAATGAAATCCCGCATCGTGCGAAATTATCTTGTTTTTCCTAAACAACACGTTGTAACTCGAAAAGCTTTCGTGTTGCATGTATGTGTAAGTGTGTAGCCTCAAAACAGAAGGCACAGGAGAGTTTTCTGTCGAAAGAATATTGTAGAATACCACGTTATAAGGAAATGCAATTTTGCAGAGTAAAGACAAATACGTATGTATTGGAAACACTTTACGAGAAGAAATAACTCAAAGTACAAAATTAGCTTGTATCTCCAAAACTACATGTTGTAAGTAGAAAAGATTTGTTGTGGCATGTCCGTCTTAACATGTAGCATCTAAAGAGAACAAAAAGAGAATTTTCTTTCGTCAAAATTTTTCAGAAAATCACGTTTTAAGGAAAGCCCGCATCGTGCAAAATTATCTTATTTTTCCTAAACAACACATTGTAACTCGAAAAGCTGTCGTGTTGCGTGTATGTCTAACTGTGTAGCCTCAAAAGAGAAGGCACAGGAGAGTTTTCTCTCGAAAGAATATGTAAGAATACCACTTCATAAGGAAATACAGTTTTGCAGAGTGAAGACATATACGTACATATTGGAAACTCTACGAGAAGAAATAACGCATAGTACAAAATTAGCTTGTATCTCCAAAACTACACGTTGTAACTCGAAAAGAATTGGTGTGGCGTGTACATCTTAACGTGTAGTCTCAAAAGAGTGCCCAAAGGAGAATTTTCTTTCGTCAAAATTTTTCAGAAGATCACGTTTTAAGAAAATCCCGCATCGTGCGAAATTATCTTGTTTTTCCTAAACAACACTTTGTAACTCGAAAAGCATTCGTGTTGCGTGTATGTCTAACTGTGTAGCCTCAAAACCGAAGGTACAGGAGAGTTTTCTGTCGAAAGAATATTGTAGAATACCACGTTATAAGTAAATACAATTTTGCAGAGTAATGACAAATACGTATGTATTGGAACCACTTTAAGAGAACTAATAACACATCGTACAAAATTAGCTTGTATCTCCAAAACTACACGTTGTAACTCGAAAAGAATTGGTGTGGCGTGTACGTCCTAACGTGTAGCCTCAAAAGAGAACCCAAAGGAGTATTTTTCTTTCGTCAAAATTTTTCAGAAAATCGCGTTTTTAGGAACTTCCGCATCGTGCGAAATTATCTTGTTTTTCCTAAACAACACGTTGTAAGTCGAAAAGCTTTCGTGTTGCGTGTATGTCTAAGTGTGTAGCCTCAAAAGAGAAGGCACAGGAGAGTTTTCTCTCGAAAGAATATGTAAGAAAACCACGTTATAACGAAATACAGTTTTGCAGAGTAAAAACAAATACGTACTTATTGGAAACACTTTACAAGTAGAAATAACGCATCGTACAATATTAGCTTGTATCTCAAAAACTACACGTTGTAACTCGAAAAGAATTGGTGTGGCGTGTACGTCTTAACGTGTAGTCTCAAAAGAGAGCCCAAAGGAGAATTTTCTTTCGTCAAAATTTTTCAGAAGATCACGTTTTAAGGAAATCCCGCATCGTGCGAAATTATCTTCTTTTTTCTAAACAACACGTTGTAACTCGAAAAGATTTCGTGTTGCGTGTATGTCTAAGTGTGTAGCCTCAAAACAGAAGGCACAGGAGAGTTTTCTCTCGAAAGAATATTGTAGAATACAACGTTATAAGGAAATACAATTTTGCAGAGTAAAGACAAATACGTACGTATTGGAAAAACTTTACGAGAAGAAATAACGCATCGTACAAAATTAGCTTGTATCTCCAAAACTACAAGTTGTAACTCTAAAAGAATTGTTTTGGCGTGTACGTCTTAACATGTAGCATCTAAAGAGAACCAAAAGGAGAATTTTCTTTCGTCAAAATTTTTCAGAAAATCACATTTTAAGGAAATCCCGCATCATGCGAAATTATCTTGTTTTTCCTAAACAACACGTTGTAAGTCGAAAAGCTTTCATGTTGCGTGTATGTCTAAGTGTGTAGCCTCAAAAGAGAAGGCACAGGAGAGTTTTCTCTCGAAAGAATATGTAAGATTACCACTTCATAAGGAAATACAGTTTTGCAGAGTAAAGACATATACGTAAGTATTGGAAACTCTTTAGGAGAAGAAATAACTCATAGTACAAAATTAGCTTGTATCTCCAAAACTACACGTTGTAACTCGAAAAGAATTGGTGTGGCGTGTACATCTTAACGTGTAGTCTCAAAAGAGAGCCCAAAGGAGAATTTTCTTTCGTCAAAATTTTTCAGAAAATCACGTTTTAAGGAAATCCCGCATCGTGCGAAATTTTGTTTTTCCTAAACAACACATTGTAACTCGAAAAGATTTCGTGTTGCGTGTATGTCTAAGTGTGTAGCCTCAAAACAGAAGGCACAGGAGAGTTTTCTGTCGAAAGAATATTGTAGAATACCACGTTATAAGGAAATACAATTTTGCAGAGTAAAGACAAATACGTACGTATTGGAAACACTTTACGAGAAGAAATAACGCATCGTACAAAATTAGCTTGTATCTCCAAAACTACACGTTGTAACTCGAAAAGAATTGTTGTGGCGTGTAGGTCTTAACATGTAGCATCAAAAGAGAACCCAAAGGAAAATTTTCTTTGGTCAAAATTTTTCAGAAAATCACGTTTTGAGGAAATCCCGCATCGTGCGAAATTATCTTGTTTTTCCTAAACAACACGTTGTAACTCGAAAAGCTTTCGTGTTGCATGTATGTCTAAGTGTGTAGCCTCAAAAGAGACAGCTCAGGAGAGTTTTCTCTCGAAAGAATATGTAAGAATACCACTTCATATGGAAATACAGTTTTGCAGAGTAAAGACAAATATGTACTTATTGGAAACTCTTTACGAGAAGAAATAACGCATAGTACAAAATTAGCTTGTATCTCCAAAACTACACGTTGTAACTCGAAAAGAATTGGTGTGACATGTACGTTTTAACGTGTAGTCTCAAAAGAGTGCCCAAAGGAGAATTTTCTTTCGTCAAAATTTTTCAGAAGATCACGTTTTAAGGAAATCCCGCATCGTGCAAAATTATATTGTTTTTCCTAAACAACACGTTGTAACTCGAAAAGCTTTCGTGTTGCGTGTATGTCTAAGTGTGTAGCCTCAAAAGAGACAGCACAGGACAGTTTTCTCTCTAAAGAATATGTAAGAATACTACTTCATAAGGAAATACAGTTTTGCAGAGTAAAGACAAATACGTACTTATTGGAAACTCTTTACTAGAAGAAATAACGCATAGTACAAAATTAGCTTGTATCTCCAAAACTACACGTTGTAACTCGAAAAGAATTGTTGTGGCGTGTACGTCTTAACATGTAGCATCAAAAGAGAACCCAAAGAAGAATTTTCTTTCTTCAAAATTTTTCAGATAATCACGTTTTAAGGAAATCCCGCCTCGTGCAAAATTATCTTGTTTTTCCTAAACAACACGTTGTAACTCGAAAAGCTTTCGTGTTGCGTGTATGTCTAAGTGTGTAGCCTCAAAAGAGAAGGCACAGGAGAGTTTTCTCTCGAAAGAATATGTAAGAATACCACTTCATTAGGAAATACAGTTTTGAAGAGTAAAGACCTATATGTACATATTGGAAACTCTACCAGAAGAAATAACGCATAGTACAAAATTAGCTTGTATCTCCAAAACTACACGTTGTATATCGAAAAGAATTGGTGTGGCCTGTACGTTTTAACGTGTAGTCTCAAAAGAGTGCCGAAAGGAGAATTTTCTTTCGTCAAAATTTTTCAGAAGATCACGTATTAAGGAAATCCCGCATCGTGCGAAATTATCTTGTTTTTCCTAAACAACACCATGTAACTCGAAAAGCATTCATGTTGCGTGTATGTCTAACTGTGTAGCCTCAAAACCGAAGGCAAAGGAGAGGTTTCTGTCGAAAGAATATTGTAGAATACCACGTTATAAGTAAATACAATTTTGCAGAGTAAAGACAAATACGTATGTATTGGAATCACTTTACGAGAACTAATAACGCATTGTACAAAATTATCTTGTATCTCCAAAACCACACGTTGTAACTCGAAAAGAATTGGTGTGGCGTGTACGTCTTAACGTGTAGCCTCAAAAGAGAACCCAAAGGAGAATTTTCTTTCGTCAAAATTTTTCAGAAAATCGCGTTTTGAGGAAATTCCACATCGTGCGAAATTATCTTGTTTTTCCTAAACAACACGTTGTAAGTCGAAAAAGTTTCGTGTTGCGTGTATGTCTAAGTGTGTAGCCTCAAAAGAGAAGGCACAGGAGAGTTTTCTCTCGAAAGAACATGTAAGAAAACCACGTTATAACGAAATACAGTTTTGCAGAGTAAAAACAAATACTTACTTATTGGAAACACTTTACAAGTAGAAATAACGCATCGTACAAAATTTGCTTGTATCTCCAAAACTACACGTTGTAACTCGTAAAGAATTGGTGTGGCCTGTACGTCTTAACGTGTAGTCTCAAAAGAGTGCCCAAAGGATTATTTTCTTTTGTCAAAATTTTTCAGAAGATCACGTTTTAAGGAAATCCCGCATCGTGCGAAATTATCTTCTTTTTTCTAAACAATACGTTGTAACTCGAAAAGATTTCGTGTTGCGTGTATGTCTAAGTTTGTAGCCTCAAAACAGAAGGCACAGGAGAGTTTTCTGTCGAAAGAATATTGTAGAATACCACGTTATAAGGAAATACAATTTTGCAGAGTAAAGACAAATACATACGTATTGGAAACACTTTATGAGAAGAAATAACGCATCGTTCAAAATTAGCTTGTATCTCCAAATCTACACGTTGTAACTCGAAAAGAATTGGTGCGGCGTGTACGTCTTAACGTGTAGCCTCAAAAAAGAACCCAAAGGAGAATTTTCTTTCGTCAAAATTTTTCAGAAAATCGCGTTTTGAGGAAATCCGCATCATGCGAAATTATCTTGTTTTTCCTAAACAACACGTATTAAGTCGAAAAGCTTTCGTGTTGCGTGTATGTCTAAGTGTGTAGCCTCAAAAGAGAAGGCACAGGAGAGTTTTCTCTCAAAAGAATATGTAAGAAAACCACCTTATAACGAAATACAGTTTTGCAGAGTAAAGACATATACGTACATATTGGAAACACTTTAGCAGAAGAAATAACGCTTCTTACAAAATTAGCTTGTATCTCCAAAACTACACATTGGAACTCGAAAAGAATTGTTGTGGCGTGTACGACTTAACATGTAGCATCTAAAGAGAACCCGAAGGAGAATTTTCTTTCGTCAAAATTTTTCAGAAGATCACGTTTTAAGGAAATCCTGCATCGTGCGATATTATCTTGTTTTTCCTAAACAACATGTTTTAACTCGAAAAGCTTTCATGTTGCGTGTATGTCTAAGTGTGTAGCCTCAAAAGAGAAGACACAGGAGAGTTTTCTCTCGAAAGAATATGTAAGAATACCACTTCATAAGGAAATACAGTTTTGCAGAGTAAAGACATATACGTACGTATTGGAAACTCTACGAGAAGAAATAACGCATAGTAAAAAAACTAGCTTGTATCTCCAAAACTACACTTTGTAACTCGAAAAGAATTGGTGTGGCGTGTACGTCTTAACGTGTAGTCTCAAAAGAGTGCCCAAAGGAGAATTTTCTTCTGTCAAAATTTTTCAGAAATCACGTTTTAAGGAAATCCTGCATCGTGCGAAATTACCTTGTTTTTCATAAACAACACGTTGTAACTCGAAAAGCTTTCGTGTTGCGTGTATGTCTAACTGTGTAGCCTCAAAACAGAAGGAACAGGAGAGTTTTCTGTCGAAAGAATATTGTAGAATACCGCGTTATAAGGAAATACAATTTTGCTGAGTAAAGACAAATACATACATATTGGAAACACTTTACGAGAAGAAATAACGCATCGTACAAAATTAGCTTGTATCTCTAAATCTACACGTTGTAACTCGAAAAGAATTGGTGTGGCGTGTACGTCTTAACGTGTAGCCTCAAAGGAGAACCCAAAGGAGAATTTTCTTTCGTCAAAATTTTTCAGAAAATCGCGTTTTGAGGAAATCCCGCATCGTGCGAAATTATCTTGTTTTTCCTAAACAACACGTTGTAAGTCGAAAAGCTTTCGTGTTGCGTGTATGTCTAAGTGTGTCACCTCTAAAGAGAAGGCACAGGGGAGTTTTCTCTCGAAAGAATATGTAAGAAAACCACGTTATAACGAAATACAGTTTTGCAGAGTAAAGACAAATGCGTACTTATTGGAAACACTTTACGAGAAGAAATAATGCATCTTACAAAATTAGCTTGTATCTCCAAAACTACACGTTGTAACTTGAAAAGAATTGGTGTGGCGTGTACGTCTTAACGTGTAGCCTCAAAAGAGAACCCAAAGGAGAATTTTCTTTCGTCAAAATTTTTCAGAAAATCGCTTATTGAGGAAATTCCGCATCGTGCGAAATTATCTTGTTTTTCCTAAACAACACATTGTAAGTCGAAAAGCTTTCGTGTTGCGTGTATGTCTAAGTGTGTAGCCTCAAAAGAGAAGGCACAGGAGAGTTTTCTCTCCAAAGAATATGTAAGAAAACCACGTTATAACGAAATACAGTTTTGCAGAGTAAAGACAAATACGTACTTATTCGAAACACTTTACGAGAAGAAATAACGCATTGTACAAAATTTGCTTGTATCTCCAAAACTACACGTTGTAACTCGAAAAGAATTGTTGTGGCGTGTACGTCTTAACATGTAGCATCAAAAGAGAACCCAAAGGAGAATTTTCTTTCTACAAAATTTTTCAGAAAATCTCGTTTTAAGGAAATCCCGCATCGTGCGAAATTATCTTGTTTTTCCTAAACAACACGTTGTAACTCGAAAAGCTTTCGTGTTGCGAGTATGTCTAAGTGTGTAGCCTCAAAACAGAAGGCACAGGAGAGTTTTCTGTCGAAAGAATATTGTAGAATACCACGTTATAAGGAAATACAATTTTGCAGAGTAAAGACAAATACGTACGTATTGGAAACACTTTACAAGAAGAAATAACGCATCATACAAAATTAGCTTGTATCTCCAAAACTACACGTTGTAACTCGAAAAGAATTGTTGTGGCGTGTCCTTCTTAACATGTAGCATCTAAAGAGAACCAAAAGGTGAATTTTCTTTCATCAAAATTTTTCAGAAAATCTCGTTTTAAGGAAATCCCGCATCGTGCGAAATTATCTTCTTTTTCCTAAACAACACGTTGTAACTCGAAAAGCTTTCGTGTTGCGTGTATGTCTAAGTGTGTAGCCTCAAAAGAGAAGGCACAGGAGAGTTTTCTCTCGAAAGAATATGTAAGAATACCACTTCATAAGGAAATAAGGTTTTGCAGAGTAAAGACATATACGTACATATTGGAAACTCTACGAGAAGAAAAAACGCATAGTACAAAATTAGCTTGTATCTCCAAAACTACACGTTGTAACTCGAAAAGAATTGGTGTGGCGTGTACGTCTTAACGTGTAGTCTTAAAAGAGTGCCCAAAGGAGAATTTTCTTTAATCAAATTTTTCAGAAAATCACGTTTTATGGAAATCCTGCATCGTGCGAAATTAACTTGTTTTTCCTAAACAACACGTTGTAACTCAAAAAGCTTTCGTGTTGCGTGTATGTCTAAGTGTGTAGCCTCAAACGAGAAGGCACAGGAGAGTTTTCTCTCGAAAGAATATGTAAGAATACCACTTCATAAGGAAGTACAGTTTTGCAGAGTAAAGACATATACGTACGTAATGGAAAATCTTTAGGAGAAGAAATAACGCATAGTAAAAAATTAGCTTGTATCTCCAAAACTACACGTTGTAACTCGAAAAGAATTGGTGTGGTGTGTACGTCTTAACATGTAGCATCTAAAGAGAACCAAAAGGAGAATTTTCTTTCGTCAAAATTTTTCAGAAAATCACGTTTATGGAAATCCTGCAACTTGCGAAATTATCTTGTTTTTCCTAACAACACGTTGTAACTCGAAAAGCCTTCGTGTTGCGTGTATGTCTAAGTGTGTAGCCTCAAAACAGAAGGCACAGGAGAGTTTTCAATCGAAAGAATATTGTAGAATACCACGTTATAAGGAAATACAATTTTGCAGAGTAAAGACTAATATGTACTTATTGGAAACACTTTACGAGAAGAAATAACTCATCGTACAAAATTAGCTTCTATCTCCAAATCTACACGTTGTAACTCGAAAAGAATTGGTGTGGCGTGTACGTCTTAACGTGTAGCCTCAAAAGAGAACCCAAAGGAGAATTTTCTTTCGTCAAAATTTTTCAGAAAATCGCTTATTGAGGAAATTCCGCATCATGCGAAATTATCTTGTTTTTCCTAAACAACACATTGTAAGTCGAAAAGCTTTCATGTTGCGTGTATGTCTAAGTGAGTAGCCTCAAAAGAGAAGGCACAGGAGAGATTTCTCTACAAAGAATATGTAAGAAAACCACGTTATAACGAAATACAGTTTTGCAGAGTAAAGACAAATACATACTTATTCGAAACACTTTACGAGAAGAAATAATGCATCGTACAAAATTAGCTTGTATCTCCAAAACTACACGTTGTAACTCGAAAAGAATTGTTGTGTCGTGTACGTCTTAACATGTAGCATCTAAAGAGAACCTAAAGGAGAATTTTCTTTGGTCAAAATTTTTCAGAAAATCACGTTTTAAGGAAATCCCGCATCGTGCGAAATTATCTTGTTTTCCTAAACAACACGTTGTAAGTCGAAAAGCTTTAATGTTGCGTGTATGTCTAAGTGTGTAGCCTCAAAAGAGAAGGCACAGCAGAGTTTTCTCTCGAAAGAATATGTAAGAATACCACTTCATAAGGAAATACAGTTTTGCAGAGTAAAGACATATACGTACGTATTGGAAACTCTTTACGAGAAGAAATAAGGCATAGTACAAAATTAGCTTGTATCTCCAAAACTACACGTTGTAACTCGAAAAGAATTGGTGTGGCGTGTACGTCTTAACGTGTAGTCTCAAAAGAGAGCCCAGAGGAGAATTTTTTTCGTCAAAATTTTTCAGAAAATCACGTTTTAAGGAAATCCCGCATCGTGCGAAATTATCTTGTTTTTCCTAAACAACACGTTGTAACTCGAAAAGCTGTCGTGTTGCGTGTATGTCTAAGTGTGTAGCCTCAAAAGAGAAGGCACAGGAGAGTTTTCTCTCGAAAGAATATGTAAGAATACCACTTCATAAGGAAATACAGTTTCGCAGAGTAAAGACATATATGTACATATTGGAAACTCTATGAGAAGAAATAACGCATAGTACAAAATTAGCTTGTATCTCCAAAACTTCACGTTGTAACTCGAAAAGAATTGGTGTGGCATGTACGTCTTAACGTGTAGTCTCAAAAGAGTGAACAAAGTAGAATTTTCTTTAATCAAAATTTTTCAGAAAATCACGTTTTAAGGAAATCCCGCATCATGCGAAATTATCTTGTTTTTCCTAAACAACACGTTGTAACTCGAAAAGCTTTCGTGTTGCGTGTATGTCTAAGTGTGTAGCCTCAAAACAGAAGGCACCGGAGAGTATTCTCTCGAAAGAATATTGTAGAATACCACGTTATAAGGAAATACAATTTTGCAGAGTAAAGACAAATACGTACGTATTGGAAACTCTTTATGAGAAGTAATAACGCATCGTACAAAATTAGCTTGTATCTCCAAAAGTACACGTTGTAACTCGAAAAGAATTGTTGTGGCGTGTACGTCTTAACGTGTAGCCTCAAAAGAGAACCCAAAGGAGAATTTTCTTTCGTCTAAATTTTTCAGAAAATCGCGTATTGAGGAAATTCTGCATCGTGTGAAATTATCTTGTTTTTCCTAAACAACACGTTGTAAGTCGAAAAGCTTTCGTGTTGCGTGTATGTCTAAGTGTGTAGCCTCAAAAGAGAAGGCACAGGATAGTTTTCTCTCGAAAGAATATGTAAGAATACCACTACTTAAGGAAATACAGTTTTGCAGAGTAAAGACAAATATGTACATATTGGAAACTATGAGAAGAAATATCGCATAGTACAAAATTAGCTTGTATCTCCAAAACTACACGTTGTAACTCGAAAAGAATTGGTGTGGCGTGTACGTCTTAACGTGTAGTCTCAAGAGAGTGCCCAAAGGAGAATGTTCTTTCGTCAAAATTTTTCAGAAAATCACGTTTTAAGGAAATCCCGCATTGTGCGAAATTATCTTGTTTTTCCTAAACAACACGTTGTAACTCGAAAAGCTTTCGTGTTGCGTGTATGTCTAAGTGTGTAGCCTCAAAACAGAAGGCACAGGAGAGTTTTCTGTCGAAAGAATATTGTAGAATACCACGTTATAAGGAAATAAAATTTTGCAGAGTAAAGACAAATACGTTTGTATTGGAAACACATTACGAGAAGAAATAACGCAACGTACAAAATTAGCTTGTATCTCCAACACTACACGTTGTAACTCGAAAAGAATTGTTGTGGCGTGTATGTCTCAACATGTAGCATCTAAAGAGAACCAAAAGGAGAATTTTCTTTCGGCAAAATTTTTCAGAAAATCACGTTTTAAGGAAATCCCGCATCGTGCGAAATTATCTTTTTTTTCCTAAACAACAACTTGTAAGTCGAAAAGCTTTCATGTTGCGTGTATGTCTAAGTGTGTAGCCTCAAAAGAGAAGGCACAGGAGAGTTTTCTCTCGAAAGAATATGTAAGAATACCACTTCATAAGGAAATACAGTTTTGCAGAGTAAAGACATATATGTACGTATTGGAAACTCTTTAAGAGAAGAAATAACGCATAGTTCAATATTAGCTTGTATCTCCAAAACTACACGTTGTAACTCGAAAAGAATTGGTGTGGTGTGTACGTCTTAACGTGTAGTCTCAAAAGAGAGCCCAAAGGAGAATTTTCTTTCGTCAAAATTTTTCAGAAAATCACGTTTTAAGGAAATCCCGCATCGTTCGAAATTATCTTGTTTTTCCTAAACAACACGTTGTTACTCGAAAAGCTTTCGTGTTGCGTGTATGTCTAAGTGTGTAGCCTCAAAACAGAAGGCACAGGAGAGTTTTCTGTCGAAAGAATATTGTAGAATACCACGTTATAAGGAAATGCAATTTTGCAGAGTAAAGACAAATACGTATGTATTGGAAACACTTTACGAGAAGAAATAACTCATCTTACAAAATTAGCTTGTATCTCAAAAACTACACGTTGTAACTCGAAAAGAATTGCTGTGGCATGTACGTCTTAACATGTAGCATCTAAAGAGAACCAAACGGAGAATTTTCTTTCGTCAAAATTTTTCAGAAAATCACGTTTTAAGGAAATCCCGCATCGTGCCAAATTATCTTGTTTTGCCAAAACAACACGTTGTAACTCGAAAAGCTGTCGTGTTGCGTGTATGTCTAAGTGTGTAGCCTCAAAAGAGAAGGTACAGGAGAGTTTTCTCTCGAAAGAATATGTAAGAATACCACTTCATAAGGAAATACAGTTTTGCAGGGTAAAGACATATACGTACATATTGGAAACACTACGAGAATAAATAACGCATAGAACAAAATTAGCTTGGATCTCCAAAACTACACGTTGTAAGTCGAAAAGAATTGGTGTGGCGTGTACGTCTTAACATGTAGCATCTAAAGAGGACCAAAAGGAGAATTTACTTTCGTCAATATTTTTCAGAAAATCACGTTTTAAGGAAATCCCGCATCATGCGAAATTATCTTGTTTTTCCTAAACTACACATTGTAACTCGAAAAGCCTTCGTGTTGCGTGTATGTCTAACAGTTTAGCCTCAAAACAGAAGGCACAGGAGAGTTTTCTCTCGAAAGAATATTGTAGAATACTACGTTATAAGGAAATACAATTTTGCAGAGTAAAGACAAATACGTACGTATTGGAAACACTTTACGAGCAGAAATAATGCATTGTACAAAATTAGCTTGTATCTCCAAAACTACACGTTGTAACTCGAAAAGAATTGTTGTGGCGTGTATGTCTTAACATGTAGCATCTAAAGAGAACTAAAAGGAGAATTTTCTTTCATCAAATTTTTTCAGAAAATCACGTTTTAAGGAACTCCCGCATCGTGCGAAATTATCTTGTTTTGCCAAAGCAACACATTGTAACTCGAAAAGCTGTCGTGTTGCGTGTATGTCTAAGTGTGTAGCCTCAAAACAGAAGGCACAGGAGAGTTTTCTCTCGAAAGAATATGTAAGAATACCACTTCATAAGGAAATACAGTTTTGCAGAGTAAAGACATATATGTACATATTGGAAACTATGAGAAGAAATATCGCATAGTACAAAATTATCTTGTATCTCCAAAACTACACGTTGTCACTCGAAAAGAATTGGTGTGGCGTGTACGTCTTAACGTGTAGTCTCAAAAGAGAGCCCAAAGGAGAATGTTCTTTCGTCAAAATTTTTCAGAAAATCACGTTTTAATGAAATTCCGCATCGTGCGAAATTATCTTGTTTTTCCTAAACAACACGTTGTAACTCGAAAAGCTTTCGTGTTGCGTGTATGTGTAAGTGTGTAGCCTCAAAACAGAAGGCACAGGAGAGTTTTCTGTCGAAAGAATATTGTAGAATACCACGTTAAAAGGAAATGCAATTTTGCAGAGTAAAGACAAATATGTATGTATTGGAAACACTTTACGAGAAGAAATAACTCATAGTACAAAATTAGCTTGTATCTCCAAAACTACACGTTGTAACTCGAAAAGAATTGTTGTGGCGTGTACGTCTTAACATGTAGCATCTAAAGAGAACCAAAAGGAGAATTTTCTTTCGTCAAAATTTTTCAGAAAATCACGTTTTAAGGAACTCCCGCATCGTGCGAAATTATCTTGTTTTGCCAAAACAACACGTTGTAACTCGAAAAGCTGTCGTGTTGCGTGTATGTCTAAGTGTGTAGCCTCAAAACAGAAGGCACAGGAGAGTTTTCTCTCGAAAGAATATGTAAGAATACCACTTCATAAGGAAATACAGTTTTGCAGAGTAAAGACATATATGTACATATTGGAAACTATGAGAAGAAATATCGCATAGTGCAAAATTATCTTGTATCTCCAAAACTACACGTTGTAACTCGAAAAGAATTGGTGTGGCGTGTACGTCTTAACGTGTAGTCAGAAAGGAGAGCCCAAAGGAGAATGTTCTTTCGTCAAAATTTTTCAGAAAATCACGTTATAAGGAATTCCCGCATCGTGCGAAATTATCTTGTTTTTCCTAAACAACACGTTGTAACTCGAAAAGCTTTCGTGTTGCGTGTATGTCTAAGTGTGTAGCCTCAAAACAGAAGGCACAGGAGAGTTTTCTGTCGAAAGAATATTGTAGAATACCACGTTATAAGGAAATACAATCTTGCAGAGTAAAGACAAATACGTATGTATTGGAAACACTTTACGAGAAGAAATAACGCAACGTACAAAATTAGCTTGTATCTCCAAAACTACACGTTGTAACTCGAAAAGAATTGTTGTGGCGTGTATGTCTTAACATGTAGCATCTAAAGAGAACCAAAAGGAGAATTTTCTTTCGGCAAAATTTTTCAGAATATCATGTTTTAAGGAAATCCCGCATCGTGTGAAATTATCTTGTTTTTCCTAAACAACAACTTGTAAGTCGAAAAGTTTTCATGTTGCGTGTATGTCTAAGTGTGTAGCCTCAAAAGAGAAGGCACAGGAGAGTTTTCTCTCGAAAGAATATGTAAGAATACCACTTCATAAGGAAATACAGTTTTGCAGAGTAAAGACATATATGTACGTATTGGAAACTCTTTAAGAGAAGAAATAACGCATAGTTCAAAATTAGCTTGTATCTCCAAAACTACACGTTGTAACTCGAAAAGAATTGGTGTGGTGTGTACATCTTAACGTGTAGTCTCAAAAGAGAGCTCAAAGGAGAATTTTCTTTCGTCAAAATTTTTCAGAAAATCACGTTTTAATGAAATCCCGCATCGTGCGAAATTATCTTGTTTTTCCTAAACAACACGTTGTAACTCGAAAAGCTTTCGTGTTGCATGTATGTGTAAGTGTGTAGCCTCAAAACAGAAGGCACAGGAGAGTTTTCTGTCGAAAGAATATTGTAGAATACCACGTTATAAGGAAATGCAATTTTGCAGAGTAAAGACAAATACGTATATATTGGAAACACTTTACGAGAAGAAATAACTCAAAGTACAAAATTAGCTTGTATCTCCAAAACTACACGTTGTAACTCGAAAAGAATTGTTGTGGCGTGTATGTCTCAACATGTAGCATCTAAAGATAACCAAAAGGAGAATTTTCTTTCGTCAAAATTTTTCAGAAAATCACGTTTTAAGGAAATCCCGCATCGTGCGAAATTATCTTGTTTTGCCAAAACAACACGATGTAACTCGAAAAGCTGTCGTGTTGCGGGTATGTCTAAGTGTGTAGCCTCAAAAGAGAAGGCACAGGAGAGTTTTCTCTCGAAAGAATATGTAAGAATACCACTTCATAAGGAAATACAGTTTTGCAGAGTAAAGACAAATACGTACTTATTGGAAACACTTTACGAGAAGAAATAAGGCATCATACAAAATTAGCTAGTATCTCCAAATCTACACGTTGTAACTCGAAAAGAATTGGTGTGGCGTGTACGTCTTAATGTGTAGCCTCAAAGGAGAACCCAAAGGAAAATTTTCTTTCGTCAACATTTTTCAGAAAATCACGTTTTGAGGAAATCCCGCATCGTGCAAAATTATCTTGTTTTTCCTAAACAACACGTTGTAACTCGAAAAGCTATCGTGTTGCGTGTATGTCTAAGTGAGTAGCCTCAAAACAGAAGGCACAGGAGAGTTTTCTGTCAAAAGAATATTGTAGATTACCACGTTATAGGGAAATACAATTTTGCAGAGTAAAGACAAATACGTATGTATTGGAAACACTTTACGAGAAGAAATAACGGATCGTACAAAATTAGCTTGTATCTCCAAAACTACACGTTGTAACTCGAAAAGAATTGTTGTGGCGTGTACGTCTTAACATGTAGCATCTAAAGAGAACCAAAAGGAGATTTTTCTTTCGTCAAAATTTTTCACAAAATCACGTTTTAGGGAAATCCCGCATCGTGCGAAATTATCTTATTTTGCCAAAACAACACGTTCCAACTCGAAAAGCTGTCGTGTTGCGTGTATGTCTAAGTGTGTAGCCTCAAAGAGAGGGCACAGGAGAGTTTTCTCTTGAAAGAATATGTAAGAATACCACTTCATAAGGAAATACAGTTTTGCAGAGTAAAGACATATATGTTCATATTGGAAACGCTAGGAGAAGAAATAACGCATAGAACAAATTAGCTTGTATCTCCAAAACTACACGTTGTAATTCGAAAAGAATTGGTGTGGCGTGTACGTTTTAACATGTAGCATCTAAAGAGGACCAAAAGGAGAATTTACTTTCGTCAATATTTTTCAGAAAATCACGTTTTAAGGAAATCCCGCATCATGCGAAATTATCTTGTTTTTCCTAAACTACACATTGTAACTCGAAAAGCCTTCGTGTTGCGTGTATGTCTAAGTGTGTAGCCTCAAATCAGAAGGCACTGGAGAGTTTTCTGTCGAAAGAATATTGTAGAATACCACGTTATAAGGAAATACAATTTTGCAGAGTAAAGACAAATACGTACGTATTGGAAACACTTGAGGAGAAGAAATAACGCATCTTACAAAATTAGCTTGTATCTCCAAAATTACACGTTGTAACTCGAAAAGAATTGTTGTGGCGTGTACGTCTTAACATGTAGCATCTAAAGAGAACCAAAAGGAGAATTTTCTTTCATCAATTTTTTTCAGAAAATCACGTTTTAAGGAACTCCCGCATCGGGCGAAATTATCTTGTTTTGCCAAAACAAAACGTTGTAACTCGAAAAGCTGTCGTGCTGCGTGTATGTCTAAGTGTGTAGCCTCAAAAGAGAAGGCACAGGAGAGTTTTCTCTCAAAAGAATATGTAAGAATACCACTTCATAAGGAAATACAGTTTTGCAGAGTAAAGACATATACGTACATATTGGAAACTCTACGAGAAGAAATAACGCATAGTAAAAAATTAGCTTGTATCTCCAAAACTACACGTTGTAACTCGAAAAGAATTGGTGTGGCGTGTACGTCTTAACGTGTAGTCTCAGAAGAGTGCCCAAAGGAGAATTTTCTTTCGTCAAAATTTTTCAGAAATTTACGTTTTAAGGAAATCCTGCATCGTGCGAAATTATCTTGCTTTTCCTAAACAACACGTTGTAACTCGAAAAGCTTTCGTGTTGCGTGTATGTCTAAGTGTGTAGCCTCAAAACAGAAGGCACAGGAGAGTTTTCTGTCGAAAGAATATTGTAGAATACCACGTTATAAGGAAATACAATTTTGCAGAGTAAAGACAAATACATACATATTGGAAACACTTTACGAGAAGAAATAACGCATCGTACAAAATTAGCTTGTATCTCCAAATCTACACGTTGTAACTCGAAAAGAATTGGTGTGGCGTGTACGTCTTAACGTGTAGCCTCAAAAGAGAACCCAAAGGAGAATTTTCTTTCGTCAAAATTTTTCAGAAAATCGAGTTTTGAGGAAATCCCGCATCGTGCGAAATTATCTTGTTTTTCCTAAACAACACGTTGTAAGTCGAAAAGCTTTTGTGTTGCGTGTATGTCTAAGTGTGCAGCCTCAAAAGAGAAGGCACAGGAGAGTTTTCTCTCGAAAGAATATGTAAGAATACCACTTCATAAGGAAATACAGTTTTGCAGAGTAAAGACATATACGTACTTATTGGAAACTCTTTACGAGAAGAAATAACGCATAGTACAAAATAAGCTTGTATCTCCAAAACTACACGTTGTAACTCGAAAAGAATTGGTGTGGCGTCTACGTCTTAACGTGTAGTCTCAAAAGAGAGCACAAAGGAGAATTTTCTTTGGTCAAAATTTTTCAGAAAATTATGTTTTAAGGAAATCCCGCATCATGCGAAATTATCTTGTTTTTCCTAAACAACACGTTGTAACTCGAAAAGCTTTCGTGTTGAGTGTATGTCTAAGTGTGCAGCCTCAAAACAGAAGGTACAGGAGATTTTTCTCTCGAAAGAATATTGTAGAATACCACGTTATAAGGAAATACAATTTTGCAGAGTAAAGACAAATATGTACGTATTGGAAACACTTTACGAGAAGAAATAACGCATCGTAAAAAATTAGCTTGTATCTCCAAAACTACACGTTGTAACTCGAAAAGAATTGTTGTGGCATGTCCGTCTTAACATGTAGCATCTAAAGAGAACAAAAAGGAGAATTTTCTTTCGTCAAAATTTTTCAGAAAATCACGTTTTAAGGAAATCCCGCATCGTGCGAAATTATCTTGTTTTTCCTAAACAACACGTTGTAACTGGAAAAGCTTTCGTGTTGCGTGTATGTCTAAGTGTGTAGCCTCAAAACAAAAGGTACAGGAGAGTTTTCTCTCGAAAGAATATTGTAGAATACCACGTTATAAGGAAATACAATTTTGCAGAGTAAAGACAAATATGTACGTATTGGAAACACTTTACTAGAAGAAATAACGCATCGTACAAAATTAGCTTGTATCTCCAAAACTACACGTTGGAACTCGAAAAGAATTGTTGTGGCGTGTACGTCTTAACATGTAGCATCTAAAGAGAACCAAAAGAAGAATTTTCTTTCGTCAAAATTTTTCAGAAAATCACGTTTTAAGGAAATCCCGCATCGTGCGAAATTATCTTGTTTTGCCAAAACAACACATTATGACTCGAAAAGCTTTCGTGTTGCGTGTATGTCTAAGTGTGTAGCCTCAAAAGAGAAGGCACAGGAGAGTTTTGTCTCGAAAGAATATGTAAGAATACCACTTCATAAGGAAATACAGTTTTGCAGACTAAAGACAAATACGTACATATTGGAAACTGTACTAGAAGAAATAACGCATAAACAAAATTAGCTTGTATCTCCAAAACTACACGTTGTAACTCGAAAAGAATTGGTGTGGTGTGTACGTCTTAACGTGTAGTCTCAAAAGAGAGCCCAAAGGAGAATTTTCTTTCGTCAAAATTTTTCAGAAAATCACGTTTTAAGGAAATCCCGCATCGTGGGAAATTATCTTGTTTTTCCTAAACAACACGTTGTAACTCGAAAAGCTTTCGTGTTGCGTGTATGTCTAAGTGTGTAGCCTCAAATCAGAAGGCACAGGAGAGTTTTCTGTCGAAAGAATATTGTAGAATACCACGTTATAAGGAAATACAATTTTGCAGAGTAAAGACAAATACGTACGTATTGGAAACACTTGAGGAGAAGAAATAACGCATCGTACAAAATTAGCTTGTATCTCCAAAACTACACGTTGTAACTCGAAAAGAATTGTTGTGGCGTGTACGTCTTAACATGTAGCATCTAAAGAGAACCAAAAGGAGAATTTTCTTTCGTCAAAATTTTTCAGAAAATCACGTTTTAAGGAAATCCCGTATCGTGCGAAATTATCTTGTTTTGCCAAAACAACACGTTGTAACTCGAAAAGCTGTCGTGCTGTGTGTATGTCTAAGTGTGTAGCTTCAAAAGAGAAGGCACAGGAGAATTTTCTCTCGAAAGAATATGGAAGAATACCACTTCATATGGAAATACAGTTTTGCAGAGTAAAGACATATACGTACATATTGGAAACTCTACGAGAAGAAATAAGGCATAGTAAAAAATTAGCTTGTATCTCCAAAACTACACGTTGTAACTCGAAAAGAATTGGTGTGGCGTGTACGTCTTAACGTGTAGTCTCAAAAGAGTGCCCAAAGGAGAATTTTCTTTCGTCAAAATTTTTCAGAAATTCACGTTTTAAGGAAATCCCGCATCGTGCGAAATTATCTTGTTTTTCCTAAACAACACGTTGTAACTCGAAAAGCTTTCGTGTTGCGTGTATGTCTAAGTGTGTAGCCTCAAAACAGAAGGCACAGGAGAGTTTTCTGTCGAAAGAATATTGTAGAATACCACGTAATAAGGAAATACAATTTTGCAGAGTAAAGACATATACGTACATATTGGAAACTCTATGAGAAGAAATAACGCATAGTACAAAATTAGCTTGTATCTCCAAATCTACACGTTGTAACTCGAAAAGAATTGTTGTGGCATGTACGTCTTAACATGTAGCATCTAAAGAGAACCAAAAGGAGAATTTTCTTTCTGCAAAATTGTTCAGAAAATCACGTTTTAAGGAAATCCCGCATTGTGCGAAATTATATTGTTTTTCCTAAACAACACATTGTAAGTCGAAAAGCTTTCATGTTGCGTGTATGTCTAAGTGTGTAGCCTCAAAAGAAAACAGCACAGGAGAGTTATCTCTCGAAAGAATATGTAAGAATACCACTTCATAAGGAAATACAGTTTTGCAGAGTAAAGACATAGAAGTACATATTGGAAACACTTTACGAGAAGAAATAACGCATCATACAAAATTAGCTTGTATCTCCAAAACTACACGTTGTAACTCGAAAAGAATTGGTGTGGCTTGTACGTCTTAACGTGTAGTCTCAAAAGAGTGCCCAAAGGAGAATTTTCTTTCCTCAAAATTTTTCAGAAAATCACATTTTAAGGAAATCCCGCATCATGCGAAATTATCTTGTTTTTCCTAAAAAACACGTTGTAACTCGAAAAGCTTTCATGTTGTGTGTATGTCTAAGTGTGTAGCCTCAAAGCAGAAGGCACAGGAGAGTTTTCTGTCGAAAGAATATTGTAGAATACCACGTTATAAGGAAACACAATTTTGCAGAGTAAAGACAAATACGTACGTATTGGAAACACTTTACAAGAAGAAATAACGCATCGTACAAAATTAGCTTGTATCTCCAAATCTACACGTTGTAACTCGAAAAGAATTGGTGTGGCGTGTACGTCTTAGCGTGTAGCCTCAAAGAAACCCAAAGGAGAATTTTCTTTCATCAAAATTTTTCAGAAAATCGCGTTTTGAGGAAATCCCGCATCTTGCGAAATTATCTTGTTTTTCCTAAACAACACGTTGTAAGTCGAAAAGCTTTCGTGTTGCGTGTATGTCTAAGTGTGTAGCCTCAAAAGAGAAGGCACAGGAGAGTTTTCTCTCGAAAGAATATTGTAGAATACCACGTTATAAGGAAATACAATTTTGCAGAGTAAAGACAAATATGTACGTATTGGAAACACTTTACGAGAAGAAATAATGCATCGTACAAAATTAGCTTGTTTCTCCAAAACTACACGTTGTAACTCGAAAGAATTTTTGTGGCGTGTCCGTCTTAACATGTAGCATTTAAAGAGAACCAAAAGGAGAATTTTCTTTCGGCAAAATTTTTCAGAAAATCACGTTTTAAGTAAATCCCGCATCGTGCGAAATTATCTTGTTTTTCCTAAACAACACGTTGTAAGTCGAAAAGCTTTCATGTTGCGTGTATGTCTAAGTGTGTAGCCTCAAAAGAGAAGGCACAAGAGAGTTTTCTCTCAAAAGAATATGTAAGAAAACCACGTTATAACGAAATACAGTTTTGCAGAGTAAAGACAAATACGTACTTATTGGAAACACTTTACGAGAAGAAATAACGCAATGTACAAAATTAGCTTGTATCTCCAAATCTACACGTTGTAACTCGAAAAGAATTGTTGTGGTGTGTCCATCTTAACATGTAGCATCTAAAGAGAAGCCAAAGGAGAATTTTCTTTCGTCAAAATTTTTCAGAAAATCACGTTTTAAGGAAATCCCGCATCATGCGAAATTATCTTGGTTTTCCTAAACAACACGTTGAAACTCGAAAAGCTTTCATGTTGCGTGTATGTCTAAGTGTGTAGCCTCAAAACAGAAGGCACAGGAGAGTTTTCTGTGGAAAGAATATTGTAGAATACCACGTTATAAGGAAATACAATTTTGCAGAGTAAAGACAAATACATACCTATTGGAAACACTTTACGAGAAGAAATAACGCATCATACAAAATTAGCTTGTATCTCCAAATCTACACGTTGAAACTCGAAAAGAATTGGTGTGGCGTGTACGTCTTAGCGTGTAGCCTCAAAGAGAACCCAAAGAGGAATTTTCTTTCGTCAAAATTTTTCAGAAAATCGCGTTTTGAGGAAATCCTGCATCGTGCGAAATTATCTTGTTTTTCCTAAACAACACCCTGTAACTCGAAAAGCTTTCGTGTTGCGTGTATGTCTAAGTGTGTAGCCTCAAAAGAGAAGGCACAGGAGAGTTTTCTCTCGAAAGAATATGTAAGAATACCACTTCATAAGGAAATACAGTTTTGCATAGTAAAGACAAATACGTACTTATTAGAAACTCTTTATGAGAAGAAATAACGCATAGTACAAAATTAGCTTGTATCTCCAAAACTACACTTTGTAACTCGAAAAGAATTGGTGTGGCGCGTACGTCTTAATGTGTAGTCTCAAAAGAGTGCCCAAAGGAGAATTTTCTTTCCTCAAAATTTTTCAGAAAATCACGTTTTAAGGAAATCCCGCATCGTGCGAAATTATCTCGTTTTTCCTAAACAACACGTTGTAACTCGAAAAGCTTTCGTGTTGCGTGTATGTCTAAGTGTGTAGCCTCAAAACAGAAGGCACCGGAGAGTTTTCTCTCGAAAGAATATTGTAGAATACCACGTTATAAGGAAATACAATTTTGCAGAGTAAAGACAAATACGTATGTATTGGAAACACTTTACGAGAAGAAATAACTCATGGTACAAAATTAGCTTGTATCTCCAAATCTACACGTTGTAACTCGAAAAGAACTGGTGTGGCGTGTACGTCTTAACGTGTAGCCTCAAAAGAGAACCCAAAGGAGAATTTTCTTTCGTCAAAATTTTTCAGAAAATCGCGTTTTGAGGAAATCCCGCATCGTGCCAAATTATCTTGTTTTTTCTAAGCAACACGTTGTAAGTCGAAAAGCTTTTTTGCTGCGTGTATGTCTAAGTGTGTAGCCTCAATAGAGAAGGGACAGAAGAGTTTTCTCTCAAAAGAATACGTAAGAAAACCACGTTATAACGAAATACAGTTTTGCAGAGTAAAGAAAAATACATACTTATTGGAAACACTTTAGGAGAAGAAATAACGCATCCTACAAAATTAGCTTGTATCTCCAAAACTACACGTTGTAACTCGAAAAGAATTGTTGTGGCGTGTCCGTCTTAACATGTAGCATCTAAAGAGAACCCAAAGGAGAATTTTCTTTAGTCAAAATTTTTCAGAAAATCACGTTTTAAGGAAATCCCGCATCGTGCGAAATTATCTTGTTTTTCCTAAACAGCACGTTGTAACTCGAAAAGCTTTCATGTTGCCTGTATGCCTAAGTGTATAGCCTCAAAAGAGAAGGCACAGGAGAGTTTTCTCTCGAAAGAATATGTAAGAATACCACTTCATAAGGAAATACAGTTTTGCAGAGTAAAGACATATACGTACGTATTGGAAACTCTTAACGAGAAGAAATAACGCATAGTACAAAATTAGCTTGTATCTCCAAAACTACAGGTTGTAACTCGACAAGATTTGGTGTGGGGTGTACCTCTTAACGTGTAGTCTCAAAAGAGAGCCCAAAGGAGAATTTTCTTTCGTAAAATTTTTCAGAAAATCATGTTTTAAGGAAATCCCATATCATGCGATATTATGTTGTTTTTCCTAAACAACATGTTGTAACTCGAAAAGCTTTCGTGTTGCGCGTATGTCTAAGTGTGCAGCCTCAAAACAGAAGGCACAGGAGAGTTTTCTCTCGAAAGAATATTGTAGAATACCACGTTATAAGGAAATACAATTTTGGGGAGTAAAGACAAATACATACGTATTGGAAACACTTTAGGAGAAGAAATAACGCATCCTACAAAATTAGCTTGTATCTCCAAAACTACACGTTGTAACTCGAAAAGAATTGTGGTGGCATGTACGACTTAACATGTAGCATCTAACGAGAACCAAAAGGAGAATTTTCTTTCATCAAAATTTTTCAGAAAATCACGTTTTAAGGATATCCCGCATCGCGTGAAATTATCTGGTTTTTCCTAAACAACACGTTGTAAGTCGAAAAGCTTTCATGTTGCGTGTATGTCTAAGTGTGTAGCCTCAAAAGAGAAGGCACAGGAGAGTTTTCTCTCGAAAGAATATGTAAGAATACCACTTCATAAGGAAAAACAGTTTTGCAGAGTAAATACATATACATACGTATTGGAAACTCTTTATGAGAAGAAATAACGCATAGTACAAAATTAGCTTGTATCTCCAAAACTACACGTTGTAACTCGAAAAGAATTGGTGTGGCGTGTACGTCTTAACGTGTAGTCTCAAAAGAGTGCCCAAAGGAGAATTTTCTTTCCTTAAAATTTTTCAGAAAATCACGTTTTAAGGAAATCCCGCATCGTGCAAAATTATCTTGTTTTTCCTAAACAACACGTTGTAACTCGAAAAGCTTTCGTGTTGCCTGTATGTCTAAGTGTATAGCCTCAAAAGAGAAGGCACAGGAGAGTTTTCTCTCGAAAGAATATGTAAGAATACCACTTCATAAGGAAATACAGTTTTGCAGAGTAAAGACATATACGTACTTTTTGGAAACTCTTTACGAGAAGCAATAACGCATAGTACAAAATTAGCTTGTATCTCCAAAACTACATGTTGTAACTCGACAAGATTTGGTGTGGGGTGTACCTCTTAACGTGTAGTCCCAAAAGAGAGCCCAAAGGAGAATTTTCTTTCGTAAAATTTTTCAGAAAATCACGTTTTAAGGAAATCCCATATCATGCGATATTATCTTGTTTTTCCTAAACAACACGTTGTAACTCGAAAAGCTTTCGTGTTGCGCGTATGTCTAAGTGTGTAGCCTCAAAACAGAAGGCACAGGAGAGTTTTCTGTCGAAAGAATAGTGTAGAATACCACGTTATAAGGAAATACAATTTTGCAGAGTAAAGACAAATACGTACGTATTGGAAACACTTTACGAGAAGAAATAATGCATCGTACAAAATTAGCATGTATCTCCAAATCTACACGTTTTAACTCGAAAAGAATTGGTGTGGCGTGTACGTCTTAGCGTGTAGCCTCAAAGAGAACCCAAAGGAGAATTTTCTTTCGTCAAAATTTTTCAGAAAATCGCGTTTGGAGGAAATCCCGCATCGTGCGAAATTATCTTGTTTTTCCTAAACAGCACGTTGTAAGTTGAAAAGCTTTTGTGTTGCGTGTATGTCTAAGTGTGTAGCCTCAAAAGAGAAGGCACAGGAGAGTTTTCTCTCAAAAGAATATCTAAGAAAACCACGTTATAACGAAATACAGTTTTGCAGAGTAAAGACTAATAAATACTTATTGGAAACACTTTATGAGAAGAAATAACGCATCATACAAAATTAGCTTGTATCTCCAAAACTACACGTTGTAACTCGAAAAGAATTGTTGAGGCGTGTACGTCTTAACATGTAGCATCAAAAGAGATCCCAAAGGAGAATTTTCTTTCGTCAAAATTTTTAAGAAAATCACGTTTTAAGGATCCCGCATCGTTCGAAATTATCTTGTTTTTCCTAAACAACACGTTGTAACTCGAAAAGCTTTCGTGTTGCGTGTATGTCTAAGTGTGTAGCCTCAAAAGAGAAGGCACAGGAGAGTTTTCTCTCGAAAGAATATGTAAGAATACCACTTCATATGGAAATACAGTTTTGCAGAGTAAAGACATATACGTACGTATTGGAAACTCTTTACCAGAATAAATAACGCATAGTACAAAATTAGCTTGTATCTCCAAAACTACACGTTGTAACTCGAAAAGAATTGGTGTGGCGTGTACGTCTTAACGTGTAGTCTCAAAAGAGAGCCCAAAGGAGAATTTTCATTCGTCAAATTTTTTCAGAAAATCACGTTTTAAGGAAATCCCGCATCGTGCGAAATTATCTTGTTTTTCCTAAACAACACGTTGTAACTCGAAAAGCTTTCGTGTTGCGTGTATGTCTAAGTGTGTAGACTCAAAAGAGAAGGCACAGGAGAGTTTTCTCTCGAAAGAATATGTAAGAATACCACTTCATAAGGAAATACAGTTTTGCAGAGTAAAGATATATACGTACATATTGGAAACTCTACAAGAAGAAATAACGCATAGTACAAAATTAGCTTGTATCTCCAAAACTACACTTTGTAACTCGAAAAGAATTGGTGTGGCGTGTACGCCTTAACGTGTAGTCTCAAAAGAGTGCCCAAAGGAGAATTTTCTTTCGTCAAATTTTTTCAGAAAATCACGTTTTAAGGAAATCCCGCATCGTGCGAAATTATCTTGTTTTTCCTAAACAACATGTTGTAACTCGAAAAGCTTTCGTGTTGCGTTTATGTCTAAGTGTGTAGTCTCAAAACAGAAGGCACAGGAGAGTTTTCTCTCGAAAGAATATTGTAGAATACCACGTTATAAGTAAATACAATTTTGCAGAGTAAAGACAAATATGTACGTATTGGAAACACTTTATGAGAAGAAATAACGCATCGTAAAAAATTAGCTTGTATCTCCAAAACTACATGTTGTAACTCGAAAAGAATTGTTGTGGCGTGTACGTCTTAATATGTAGCATCAAAAAAGAACCCAAAGCAGAATTTTCTTTCGTCAAAATTTTTCGGAAAGTCACGTTTTAAGGAAATCCCGCATCGTGCGAAATTATCTTGTTTTTCCTAAACACGTTGTAACTCGAAAAGCTTTCGTGTTGCGTGTATGTCTAAGTGTGTAGACTCAAAAGAGAAGGCACAGGAGAGTTTTCTCTCGAAAGAATATGTAAGAATACCACTTTATAAGGAAATACAGTTTTGCAGAGTAAAGACATATACGTACGCATTGGAAACTCTTTACGAGAAGAAATAACACATAGTACAAAATTAGCTTGTATCTCCAAAACTACATGTTGTAACTCGACAAGATTTGGTGTGGGGTGTACCTCTTAACGTGTAGTCTCAAAGAGAGCCCAAAGGAGAATTTTCTTTCGTAAAATTTTTCAGAAAATCACGTTTTAAGGAAATCCCGTATCATGCGATATTATCTTGTTTTTCCTAAACAACACCTTGTAACTCGAAAAGCTTTCATGTTGCGCGTATGTCTAAGTGTGTAGCCTCAAAACAGAAGGCACAGGAGAGTTTTCTGTCGAAAGAATAGTGTAGAATACCACGTTATAAGGAAATACAATTTTGCAGAGTAAAGACAAATACGTACGTATTGGAAACACTTTACTAGAAGAAATAATGCATCGTACAAAATTAGCATGTATCTCCAAATCTACACGTTTTAACTCGAAAAGAATTGGTGTGGCGTGTACGTCTTAGCGTGTAGCCCCAAAGAGAACCCAAAGGAGAATTTTCTTTCGTCAAAATTTTTCAGAAAATCGCGTTTGGAGGAAATCCCGCATCATGCGAAATTATCTTGTTTTTCCTAAACAGCACGTTGTAAGTTGAAAAGCTTTTGTGCTGCGTGTATGTCTAAGTGTGTAGCCTCAAAAGAGAAGGCACAGGAGAGTTTTCTCTCAAAAGAATATCTAAGAAAACCACGTTATAACGAAATACAGTTTTGCAGAGTAAAGACTAATAAATACTTATTGGAAACACTTTATGAGAAGAAATAACGCATCGTACAAAATTAGCTTGTATCTCCAAAACTACACGTTGTAACTCGAAAAGAATTGTTGTGGCGTGTCCGTCTTAACATGTAGCATCAAAAGAGATCCCAAAGGAGAATTTTCTTTAGTCAAAATTTTTCAGAAAATCACGTTTTAAGGATCCCGCATCGTTCGAAATTATTTTGTTTTTCCTAAACAACACGTAACTCGAAAAGCTTTCGTGTTGCGTGTATGTCTAAGTGTGTAGCCTCAAAAGAGAAGGCACAGGAGAGTTTTCTCTCGAAAGAATATGTAAGAATACCACTTCATAAGGAAATACAGTTTTGCAGAGTAAAGACATATACGTACGTATTGGAAACTCTTTACCAGAATAAATAACGCATAGTACAAAATTAGCTTGTATCTCCAAAACTACACGTTGTAACTCGAAAAGAATTGGTGTGGAGTGTACGTCTTAACGTGTAGTCTCAAAAGAGAGCCCAAAGGAGAATTTTCTTTCGTCAAAATTTTTCAGAAAATCACGTTTTAAGGAAACCCCCATCGTACGAAATTATCTTTTTTTTCCTAAACAACACATTGTAACTCGAAAAGCTTTCGTGTTGCGTGTATGTCTAAGTGTGTTGCCTCAAAACAGAAGGCACAGGAGAGTTTTCTGTCGAAAGAATATTGTAGAATACCATGTTATAAGGAAATACAATTTTGCAGAGTAAAGACAAATATGTACGTATTGGAAACACTTTATGAGAAGAAATAACGCATCGTACAAAATTAGCTTGTATCTCCAAAACTACATGTTGTAACTCGAAAAGAATTGTTGTGGCGTGTACGTCTTAACATGTAGCATCAAAAAAGAACCCAAAGGAGAATTTTCTTTCGTCAAAATTTTTCAGAAAGTCACGTTTTAACGAAATCCCGCATCCTGCGAAATTATCTTGTTTTTCATAAACAACACATTGTAACTCGAAAAGCTTTCGTGTTGCGTGTATGTCTAAGTGTGTAGACTCAAAAGAGAAGGCACAGGAGAGTTTTCTCTCGAAAGAATATGTAAGAATACCACTTCATAAGGAAATACAGTTTTGCAGAGTAAAGACATATACGTACGTATTGGAAACTCTTTACGAGAAGAAATAACGCATAGTACAAAATTAGCTTGTATCTCCAAAACTACACGTTGTAACTCGAAAAGAATTGGTGTGGCGTGCACCTCTTAACGTGTAGTCTCAAAAGAGATCCCAAAGTAAAATTTTCTTTGGTCAAAATTTTTCAGAAAATCACGTTTTAAGGAAATCCCGCATCATGCGAAATTATCTAGTTTTTCCTAAACAACACGTTGTAACTCGAAAAGCTTTCGTGTTGCGTTTTTGTCTAAGTGTATAGCCTCAAAACAGAAGGCACAGGAGAGTTTTCTGTCGAAAGAATATTGTAGAATACCACGTTATAAGGAAATACAATTTTGCAGAGTAAAGACAAATACTAACGTATTGGAAACACTTTACGAGAAGAAATAACGCATCATACAAAATTAGCTTGTATCTCCAAATCTACACGTTGTAACTTGAAAAGAATTGGTGTGGCGTGTACGTCTTAACGTATAGCCTCAAAAGAGAACCCAAAGGAGAATTTTCTTTCGTCAAAATTTTTCAGAAAATCGCGTTTTGAGGAAATCCCGCATCGTGCAAAATTATCTTGTTTTTCCTAAACAACACGTTGTAAGTAGAGAAGCTTTCGTGTCGCGTGTATGTCTAAGTGTGTAGCCTCAAAAGAGAAGGCACAGGAGAGTTTTCTCTCAAAAGAATATGTAAGAAAACCACGTTATAACGAAATACAGTTTTGTAGAGTAAAGACAAATAAGTACTTATTGGAAATGCTTTATGAGAAGAAACAACGCATCGTACAAAATTAGCTTGTATCTCCAAAACTACACGTTGTAACTCGAAAAGAATTGGTGAGGCGTGTATGTCTTAACGTGTAGTCTCAAAAGAGAGCCCATAGGAGAATTTTCTTTCGTCAATTTTTTTCAGAAAATCACATTTTAAGGAAATCCCGCATCGTGCGAAATTATCTTGTTTTTCCTAAACAACACGTTGTAACTTGAAAAGCTTTCGTGTTGCATGTATGTCTAAGTGTGTAGCCTCAAAACAGAAGGCACAGGAGAGTTTTCTGTCGAAAGAATATTGTAGAATACCACGTTATAAGGAAATACAATTTTGCAGAGTAAAGACAAATACATACGTACTGGAAACACTTTACAAGAAGAAATAATGCATCGTACAAAATTAGCTTGTATCTCCAAAACTACACGTTGTAACTCGAAAAGAATTGTTGTGGCGTGTCCGTCTTAACATGTAGCATCAAAAGAGATCCCAAAGGAGAATTTTCTTTCGTCAAAATTTTTCAGAAAATCACGTTTTAAGGATCCCGCATCGTTCGAAATTATCTTGTTTTTCCTAAACAACACGTTGTAACTCGAAAAGCTTTCGTGTTGCGTGTATGTCTAAGTGTGTAGCCTCAAAAGAGAAGGCACAGGAGAGTTTTCTCTCGAAAGAATATGTAAGAATACCACTTCATAAGAAAATACAGTTTTGCAGAGTAAAGACATATACGTACGTATTGGAAACTCTTTACCAGAATAAATAACGCATAGTACAAAATTAGCTTGTATCTCCAAAACTACACGTTGTAACTCGAAAAGAATTGGTGTGGCTTGTACGTCTTAACGTGTAGTCTCAAAAGAGAGCCCAAAGGAGAATTTTCTTTCGTCAAATTTTTTCAGAAAATCACGTTTTAAGGAAATCCCGCATCGTGCGAAATTATCTTCTTTTTCCTTAACAACACGTTGTAACTCGAAAAGCTTTCGTGTTGCGTGTATGTCTAAGTGTGTTGCCTCAAAACAGAAGGCACAAGAGAGTTTTCTGTCGAAAGAATATTGTAGAATACCATGTTATAAGGAAATACAATTTTGCAGAGTAAAGACATATACGTACATATTGGAAACTCTACAAGAAGAAATAACGCATAGTACAAAATTAGTTTGTATCTCCAAAACTATACTTTGTAACTCGAAAAGAATTGGTGTGGCGTGTACGTCTTTACGTGTAGTCTCAAAAGAGTGCCTAAAGGAGAATTTTCTTTCGTCAAATTTTTTCAGAAAATCACGTTTTAAGGAAATCCCGCATCGTGCGAAATTATCTTGTTTTTCCTAAACAACACGTTGTAACTCGAAAAGCTTTCGTGTTGCGTTTATGTCTAAGTGTGTAGTCTCAAAACAGAAGGCACAGGAGAGTTTTCTCTCGAAAGAATATTGTAGAATACCACGTTATAAGTAAATACAATTTTGCAGAGTAAAGACAAATATGTACGTATTGGAAACACTTTATGAGAAGAAATAACGCATGGTACAAAATTAGCTTGTATCTCAAAAAATACATGTTGTAACTCGAAAAGAATTGTTGTGGCGTGTACGTCTTAACATGTAGCACCAAAAAAGAACCCAAAGGAGAATTTTCTTTGGTCAAAATTTTTCAGAAAGTCACGTTTTAAGGAAATCCCGCATCGTGCGAAATTATCTTGTTTTTCCTAAACAACACGTTGTAACTCGAAAAGCTTTCGTGTTGCGTGTATGTCTAAGTGTGTAGACTCAAAAGAGAAGGCACAGGAGAGTTTTCTCTCGAAAGAATATGTAAGAATACCACTTCATAAGGAAATACAGTTTTGCAGAGTAAAGACATATACATACGTATTGGAAACTCTTTATGAGAAGAAATAACGCATAGTACAAAATTAGCTTGTATCTCCAAAACTACACGTTGTAACTCGAAAAGAATTGGTGTGGCGTGCACCTCTTAACGTGTAGTCTCAAAAGAGAGCCCAAAGGAAAATTTTCTTTGGTCAAAATTTTTCAGAAAATCACGTTTTAAGGAAATCCCGCATCATGCGAAATTATCTAGTTTTTCCTAAACAACACGTTGTAACTCGAAAAGCTTTCGTGTTGCGTTTTTGTCTAAGTGTATAGCCTCAAAACAGAAGGCACAGGAGAGTTTTCTGTCGAAAGAATATTGTAGAATACCACGTTATAAGGAAATACAATTTTGCAGAGTAAAGACAAATACTAACGTATTGGAAACACTTTTCGAGAAGAAATAACGCATCATACAAAATTAGCTTGTATCTCCAAATCTACACGTTGTAACTTGAAAAGAATTGGTGTGGCGTGTACGTCTTAACGTATAGCCTCAAAAGAGAACCCAAAGGAGAATTTTCTTTCGTCAAAATTTTTCAGAAAATCGCGTTTTGAGGAAATCCCGCATCGTGCAAAATTATCTTGTTTTTCCTAAACAACACGTTGTAAGTAGAGAAGCTTTCGTGTCGCGTGTATGTCTAAGTGTGTAGCCTCAAAAGAGAAGGCACAGGAGAGTTTTCTCTCAAAAGAATATGTAAGAAAACCACGTTATAACGAAATACAGTTTTGTAGAGTAAAGACAAATAAGTACTTATTGGAAATGCTTTATGAGAAGAAACAACGCATCGTACAAAATTAGCTTGTATCTCCAAAACTACACGTTGTAACTCGAAAAGAATTGGTGAGGCGTGTATGTCTTAACGTGTAGTCTCAAAAGAGAGCCCATAGGAGAATTTTCTTTCGTCAAATTTTTTCAGAAAATCACATTTTAAGGAAATCCCGCATAGTGCGAAATTATCTTGTTTTTCCTAAACAACACGTTGTAACTTGAAAAGCTTTCGTGTTGCATGTATGTCTAAGTGTGTAGCCTCAAAACAGAAGGCACAGGAGAGTTTTCTGTCTAAAGAATATTGTAGAATACCACGTTATAAGGAAATACAATTTTGCAGAGTAAAGACAAATACATACGTACTGGAAACACTTTACAAGAAGAAATAATGCATCGTACAAAATTAGCTTGTATCTCCAAAACTACACGTTGTAACTCGAAAAGAATTGTTGTGGCGTGTCCGTCTTAACATGTAGCATCAAAAGAGATCCCAAAGGAGAATTTTCTTTCGTCAAAATTTTTCAGAAAATCACGTTTTAAGGATCCCGCATCGTTCGAAATTATCTTGTTTTTCCTAAACAACACGTTGTAACTCGAAAAGCTTTCGTGTTGCGTGTATGTCTAAGTGTGTAGCCTCAAAAGAGAAGGCACAGGAGAGTTTTCTCTCGAAAGAATATGTAAGAATACCACTTCATAAGAAAATACAGTTTTGCAGAGTAAAGACATATACGTACGTATTGGAAACTCTTTACCAGAATAAATAACGCATAGTACAAAATTAGCTTGTATCTCCAAAACTACACGTTGTAACTCGAAAAGAATTGGTGTGGCTTGTACGTCTTAACGTGTAGTCTCAAAAGAGAGCCCAAAGGAGAATTTTCTTTCGTCAAATTTTTTCAGAAAATCACGTTTTAAGGAAATCCCGCATCGTGCGAAATTATCTTCTTTTTCCTTAACAACACGTTGTAACTCGAAAAGCTTTCGTGTTGCGTGTATGTCTAAGTGTGTTGCCTCAAAACAGAAGGCACAGGAGAGTTTTCTGTCGAAAGAATATTGTAGAATACCATGTTATAAGGAAATACAATTTTGCAGAGTAAAGACATATACGTACATATTGGAAACTCTACAAGAAGAAATAACGCATAGTACAAAATTAGCTTGTATCTCCAAAACTATACTTTGTAACTCGAAAAGAATTGGTGTGGCGTGTACGTCTTTACGTGTAGTCTCAAAAGAGTGCCTAAAGGAGAATTTTCTTTCGTCAAATTTTTTCAGAAAATCACGTTTTAAGGAAATCCCGCATCGTGCGAAATTATCTTGTTTTTCCTAAACAACACGTTGTAACTCGAAAAGCTTTCGTGTTGCGTTTATGTCTAAGTGTGTAGTCTCAAAACAGAAGGCACAGGAGAGTTTTCTCTCGAAAGAATATTGTAGAATACCACGTTATAAGTAAATACAATTTTGCAGAGTAAAGACAAATATGTACGTATTGGAAACACTTTATGAGAAGAAATAACGCATGGTACAAAATTAGCTTGTATCTCAAAAAATACATGTTGTAACTCGAAAAGAATTGTTGTGGCGTGTACGTCTTAACATGTAGCACCAAAAAAGAACCCAAAGGAGAATTTTCTTTGGTCAAAATTTTTCAGAAAGTCACGTTTTAAGGAAATCCCGCATCGTGCGAAATTATCTTGTTTTTCCTAAACAACACGTTGTAACTCGAAAAGCTTTCGTGTTGCGTGTATGTCTAAGTGTGTAGACTCAAAAGAGAAGGCACAGGAGAGTTTTCTCTCGAAAGAATATGTAAGAATACCACTTCATAAGGAAATACAGTTTTGCAGAGTAAAGACATATACGTACGTATTGGAAACTCTTTACGAGAAGAAATAACGCATAGTACAAAATTAGCTTGTATCTCCAAAACTACACGTTGTAACTCGAAAAGAATTGGTGTGGCGTGCACCTCTTAACGTGTAGTCTCAAAAGAGAGCCCAAAGGAAAATTTTCTTTGGTCAAAATTTTTCAGAAAATCACGTTTTAAGGAAATCCCGCATCATGCGAAATTATCTAGTTTTTCCTAAACAACACGTTGTAACTCGAAAAGCTTTCGTGTTGCGTTTTTGTCTAAGTGTATAGCCTCAAAACAGAATGCACAGGAGAGTTTTCTGTCGAAAGAATATTGTAGAATACCACGTTATAAGGAAATACAATTTTGCAGAGTAAAGACAAATACTAACGTATTGGAAACACTTTACGAGAAGAAATAACGCATCATACAAAATTAGCTTGTATCTCCAAATCTACACGTTGTAACTTGAAAAGAATTGGTGTGGCGTGTACGTCTTAACGTGTAGCCTCAAAAGAGAACCCAAAGGAGAATTTTCTTTCGTCAAAATTTTTCAGAAAATCGCGTTTTGAGGAAATCCCGCATCGTGCAAAATTATCTTGTTTTTCCTAAACAACACGTTGTAAGTCGAGAAGCTTTCGTGTTGCGTGTATGTCTAAGTGTGTAGCCTCAAAAGAGAAGGCACAGGAGAGTTTTCTCTCAAAAGAATATGTAAGAAAACCACGTTATAACGAAATACAGTTTTGTAGATTAAAGACAAATAAGTACTTATTGGAAACGCTTTATGAGAAGAAACAATGCATCGTACAAAATTAGCTTGTATCTCCAAAACTACACGTTGTAACTCGAAAAGAATTGTTGTGGCGTGTACGTCTTAACATGTAGCATCAAAAAAGAACCAAAAGGAGAATTTTCTTTCTTCAAAATTTTTCAGAAAATCACGTTTTAAGGAAATCCCGCATCGTGCGAAATTATATTGTTTTTCCTAAACAACATGTTGAAAGTCGAAAAGCTTTCATGTTGCGTGTATGTCTAAGTGTGTAGCTTCAAAATAGAAGGCACAGGAGAGTTTTCTCTCGAAAGAATATATAAGAATACCAGTTCATAAGGAAATACAGTTTTGCAGAGTATATACATATACGTACGTATTGGAAACTCTTTACGAGAAGAAATAACGCATCTTGCAAAATTAGCTTGTATCTCCAAAACTACACGTTGTAACTCGAAAAGAATTGGTGAGGCGTGTATGTCTTAACGTGTAGTCTCAAAAGAGAGCCCATAGGAGAATTTTCTTTCGTCAAAATTTTTCAGAAAATCACATTTTAAGGAAATCCCGCATCGTGCGAAATTATCTTGTTTTTCCTAAACAACACGTTGTAACTGGAAAAGCTTTCGTGTTGCATGTATGTCTAAGTGTGTAGCCTCAAAACAGAAGGCACAGGAGAGTTTTCTGTCAAAAGAGTATTGTAGAATACCACGTTATAAGGAAATACAATTTTGCAGAGTAAAGACAAATACATACGTACTGAAAACACTTTACAAGAAGAAATAATGCATCGTACAAAATTAGCTTGTATCTCCAAAACTACACGTTGTAACTCGAAAAGAATTGTTGTGGCGTGTAGGTCTTAACATGTAGCATCAAAAGAGAACCCAAAGGAGAATTTTCTTTCGTCAAAATTTTTCAGAAAATCACGTTTTAAGGAAATCCCGCATCGTGCGAAATTATCTTGTTTTTCCTAAACAACACGTTGTAACTCAAAAGGCTTTCGTGTTGCGTGTATGTCTAAGTGTGTAGCCTCAAAAGAGAAGGCACAGGAGAGTTTTCTCTCGAAAGAATATGTAAGAATACCACTTCATAAGGAAATACAGTTTTGCAGAGTAAAGACAAATACGTACTTATTGGAAACTCTTTACGAGAAGAAATAAGGCATAGTACAAAATTAGCTTGTATCTCCAAAACTACACGTTGTAACTCAAAAAGAATTGGTGTGGCGTGTAGGTCTTAACATGTAGCATCAAAAGAGAACCCAAAGGAGAATTTTCTTTCGTCAAAATTTTTCAGAAAATCACTTTTTAAGGAAATCCCGCATCATGTGAAATTATCTTGTTTTTCCTAAACAACACGTTGTAACCCGAAAAGCTTTCGTGTTGCGTGTATGTCTAAGTGTGTAGCCTCAAAACAGAAGGCACAGGAGAGTTTTCTCTCAAAAGAATATTGTAGAATGCCACGTTATAAGGAAATACAATTTAGCAGAGTAAAGACAAATAAGTACGTATTGGAAACACTTTACGAGAAGAAATAACGCATCATACAAAATTAGCTTGTATCTCCAAAACTACACGTTGTAACTCGAAAAGAATTGTTGTGGCGTGTACGTCTTAACATGTAGCCTCAAAAGAGAAGCCAAAGGAGAATTTTCTTTCGTCAAAATTTTTCAGAAAATCGCGTTTTGAGAAAATCCCGCATCGTGCGAAATTATCTTGTTTTTCCTAAACAACACGTTGTAAGTCGAATAGCTTTCGTGTTGCGTTTTTCTCTAAGTGTATAGCCTCAAAAGAGAAGGCACAGGAGAGTTTTCTCTCGAAAGAATATGTAAGAAAACCACGTTATAAGGAAATACATTTTTGAAGAGTAAAGACAAATACATATGTATTGGAAACACTTTACAAGAAGAAATAACGCATCTTAAAAAATTAGCTTGTATCTCCAAAACTACACGTTGTAACTCGAAAAGAATTGTTGTGGCGTGTACGTCTTAACATGTAGCATCAAAAGAGAACCCAAAGGAGAATTTTCTTTCGTCAAATTTTTTCAGAAAATTACATTTTAAGGAAATCCCGCATCGTGTGAAATTATCTTGTTTTTCCTAAACAACACGTTGTAACTGGAAAAGCTTTCGTGTTGCGTGTATGTCTAAGTGTGTAGCCTCAAAAGAGAAAGCACAGGAGAGTTTTCTCTCGAAAGAATATGTAAGAATACCACTTCATAAGGAAATACAGTTTTGCAGAGTAAAGACAAATACGTACTTATTGGAAACTCTTTATGAGAAGAAATAAGGCATAGTACAAAATTAGCTTGTATCTCCAAAACTACACGTTGTAACTCGAAAAGAATTGGTGTGGCGTGTACGTCATAACGTGTAGTCTCAAAAGAGAGCCCAAAGGAGAATTTTCTTTTGTCAAAATTTTTCAGAAAATCACGTTTTAAGGAAATCCCGCATCATGTGAAATTATCTTGTTTTTCCTAAACAACACGTTGTAACTCGAAAAGCTTTCGTGTTGCGTGTATGTCTAAGTGTGTAGCCTCAAAAGAGAAGGCACAAGAGAGTTTTCTCTCGAAAGAATATGTAAGAATACCACTTCATAAGAAAATACAGTTTTGCAGAGTAAAGACAAATACGTACTTTTTGGAAACTCTTTACGAGAAGAAATAAGGCATAGTACAAAATTAGCTTGTATCTCCAAAACGACACGTTGTAACTCGAAAAGAATTGGTGTGGCGTGTACGTCTTAACGTGTAGTATCAAAAGAGAGCCCAAAGGTGAATTTTCTTTGGTCAAATTTTTTCAGAAAATCACGTTTTAAGGAAATCCCGCATCATGTGAAATTATCTTGTTTTTCCTAAACAACACGTTGTAACTCGAAAAGCTTTCGTGTGGCGTGTATGTCTAAGTGTGTAGCCTCAAAACAGAAGGCACAGGAGAGTTTTCTCTCAAAAGAATATTGTAGAATGCCACGTTATAAGGAAATACAATTTTGCAGAGTAAAGACAAATACGTATGTATTGGAAACACTTTATGAGAAGAAATAACGTATCTTACAAAATTAGCTTGTTTCTCCAAAACTACACGTTGTAACTCGAAAAGAATTGTGGTGGCGTGTACGTCTTAACATGTAGCATCGAAAGAGAACCAAAAGGAGAATTTTCTTTCGTCAAAATTTATCAGAAAATCACGTTTTAAGGAAATCCCGCAGCGTGCGAAATTATCTTGTTTTTCCTAAACAACACGTTGTAACTCGAAAACCTTTCGTGTTGCGTGTATGTCTAGGTGTGTAGCCTCAAAAGAGAAGGCACAGGAGATTTTTCTCTCGAAAGAATATGTAAGAATACCACTTCATAAGGAAATACAGTTTTGCAGAGTAAAGTCATATACGTACATATTGGAAACTCTACGAGAAGAAATTACGCATAGTACAAAATTAGCTTGTATCTCCAAAACTACACGTTGTAACTCGAAAAGAATTGGTGTGGCGTGTACGTCTTAAGGTGTAGTCTCAAAAGAGTGCCCAAAGGAGAATTTTCTTTCGTCAAAATTTTTCAGAAAATTGCGTTTTATGGAAATCCAGCATCGTGCGAAATTATCTTGTTTTTCCTAAACAACAGGTTGTAACTCAAAAAGCTTTCGTGTTGCGTGTATGTCTAAGTGTGTAGCCTCAAAACAGAAGGCACAGGAGAGTTTTCCGTCGAAAGAATATTGTAGAATACCACGTTATAAGGAAATACAATTTTGCAGAGTAAAGACAAATATGTACCTATTGGAAACACTTTACAAGAAGAAATAACGCATCATACAAAATTAGCTTGTATCTCCAAATCTACACGTTGTAACTCGAAAAGAATTGGTGTGGCGTGTACGTCTTAAGGTGTAGTCTCAAAAGAGTGCCCAAAGTAGAATTTTCTTTCGTCAAAATTTTTCAGAAAGTCACGTTTTAAGGAAATCCCGCATCGTGCGAAATTATCTTGTTTTTCCTAAACAACACGTTGTAAGTCGAAAGCTTTCGTGTTGCGTGTATGTCTAAGTGTGTAGCCTGAAAAGAGAAGGCACAGGAGAGTTTTCTCTCAAAAGAATATGTAAGAATACCACTTCATAAGGAAATACAGTTTTGCAGAGTAAAGACAAATACGTACTTATTGGAAACTCTTTACGAGAATAAATAACGCATAGTACAAAATTAGCTTGTATCTCCTAAACTACACGTTGTAACTCGAAAAGAAATGGAGTGGCGTGTACGTCGTAACATGTAGTCTCAAAAGAGAGCCCAAAGGAGAATTTTCTTTCGTCAAAATTTTTCAGAAAATCACGTTTTAAGGAAATCCCACATCATGTGAAATTATCTTGTTTTTCCTAAACAACACGTTGTAACTCGAAAAGCTTTCGTTTTGCGTGTATGTCTAAGTGTGTAGCCTCAAAAGAGAAGGCACAGGAGAGTTTTCTCTCGATAGAATATGTAAGAAAACCACGTTATAACGAAATACAGTTTTGCAGAGTAAAGACAAATACATGCTTATTGGAAACACTTTACGAGAAGAAATAACACATCTTAAAAAATTAGTTTGTATCTCCAAAACTACAGGTTGTAACTTGAAAAGAATTGTTGTGGCGTGTACGTCTTAACATGTAGCATCAAAAGAGAACCCAAAGGAGAATTTTCTTTCGTCAAAATTTTTCAGAAAATCACGTTTTAAGGAAATCCCGCACCTTGCGAAATTATCTTGTTTTTCCTAAACAACACGTTGTAACTCGAAAAGCTTTCGTGTTGCGTGTATGTCTAAGTGTGTTGCTTCAAAACAGAAGGCACAGGAGAGTTTTCTGTCGAAAGAATATTGTAGAATACCACGTTATAAGGAAATACAATTTTGCAGAGTAAAGACAAATACATACGTATTGGAAACACTTTACAAGAAGAAATAATGCATCGTACAAAATTAGCTTGAATCTTCAAAACTACACGTTGTAACTCGAAAAGAATTGTTGTGGCGTGTAGGTCTTAACATGTAGCATCAAAAGAGAACGCAAAGGAGAATTTTCTTTCGTCAAAATTTTTCAGAAAATCACATTTTAAGGAAATCCCGCATCGTGCGAAATTATCTTGTTTTTCCTAAACAACACGTTGTAAGTCGAAAAGCTTTCATGTTGCGTGTATGTCTAAGTGTGTAGCCTCAAAAGAGAAGGCACAGGAGAGTTTTCTCTCGAAAGAATATGTAAGAATACCACTTCATAAGGAAATACAGTTTTGCAGAGTAAAGACAAATACGTACTTATTGGAAACTCTTTACGAGAAGAAATAAGGCATAGTACAAAATTAGTTGTATCTCCAAAACTACACGTTGTAACTCGAAAAGAATTGGTGTGGTGTGTACGCCTTAACGTGCAGTCTCAAAAGAGAGCCCAAAGGAGAATTTTCTTTCGTCAAAATTTTTCAGAAAATCACGTTTTAAGGAAATCCTGCATCATGTGAAATTATCTTGTTTTTCCTAAACAACACGTTGTAACTCGAAAAGCTTTCGTGTGTCGTGTATGTCTAAGTGTGTAGCCTCAAAAGAGAAGGCACATGAGAGTTTTCTCTCAAAAGAATATTGTAGAATGCCACGTTATAAGGAAATACAATTTTGCAGAGTAAAGACAAATACGTACGTATTGGAAACACTTTACGAGAAGAAATAACGCATCGTACAAAATTAGCTTGTATCTCCAAAACTACACGTTGTAACTCGAAAAGAATTGTTGTGGCGTGTACGTCTTAACATGTAGCATCTAAAGAGAACCAAAAGGAGAATTTTCTTTCGTCAAAATTTTTCAGAAAATCACGTTTTAAGGAAATCCCGCATCGTGCGAAATTATCTTGTTTTTCCTAAACAACACGTTGTAACTCAAAAAGCTTTCGTGTTGCGTGTATGTCTAAGTGTGTAGCCTCAAAAGAGAAGGCACAGGAGAGTTTTCGCTCGAAAGAATATGTAAGAATACCACTTCATAAGGAAATACAGTTTTGCAGAGTAAAGACATATAAGTACATATTGGAAACTCTACGAGAAGAAATAACGCATAGTACAAAATTAGCTTGTATCTCCAAAACTACACGTTGTAACTCGAAAAGAATTGGTGTGGCGTGTACGTCTTAAGGTGTAGTCTCAAAAGAGTGCCCAAAGGAGAATTTTCTTTCGTCAAAATTTTTCCGAAAATCGCGTTTTAAGGAAATCCCGCATCGTGCGAAATTATCTTGTTTTTCCTAAACAACACGTTGTAACTCGAAAAGCTTTCGTGTTGCATGTATGTCTAAGTGTGTAGCCTCAAAACAGAAGGCACAGGAGAGTTTTCTGTCGAAAGAATATTGTAGAATACCACGTTATAAGGAAATACAATTTTGCAGAGTAAAGACAAATACGTACGTATTGGAAACACTTTACAAGAAGAAATAACGCATCGTACAAAATTAGCTTGTATCTCCAAATCTACACGTTGTAACTCGAAAAGAATTGGTGTGGCGTGTACGTCTTAACATGTAGCCTCAAAAGAGAACCCAAAGGAGAATTTTCTTTCCTCAAAATTTTTCAGAAAATCGCGTTTTGAGGAAATCCCGCAACGTGCGAAATTTTCTTGTTTTTCCTAAACAACACGTTGTAACTCGAAAAGCTTTCGTGTTGCGTGTATGTCTACAGGTGTAGCCTCAAAAGAGAAGGCACAGGAGAGTTTTCTGTCTAAAGAATATGTAAGAAAACCACGTTATAACGAAATACAGTTTTGCAGCATAAAGACAAATACGTACTTATTGGAAACACTTTACGAGAAGAAATAAAGCATCTTACAAAATTAGCTTGTATCTCCAAACCTACACGTTGTAACTCGAAAAGAATTGTTGTGGCGTGTAGGTCTTAACATGTAGCATCTAAAGAGAACCCAAAGGAGAATTTTCTTTCTTCAAAATTTTTCAGAAAATCACGTTTTAAGGACATCCCGCATCATGCGAAATTATCTTGTTTTTCCTAAACAACACGTTGTAACTCGAAAAGCTTTCCTGTTGCGTGTATGTCTAAGTGTGTAGCCTCAAAACAGAAGGCACAGGAGAGTTTTCTTTCAAAAGAATATTGTAGAATACCATGTTATAAGGAAATACAATTTTGCAGAGTAAAGACAAATACGTACTTACTGGAAACACTTTACGAGAAGAAATAAAGCATCGTACAAAATTAGCTTGTATCTCCAAAACTACACGTTGTAACTCGAAAAGAATTGTTGTGGCGTGTATGTCTTAACATGTAGCATCTAAAGAGAACCAAAAGGAGAATTTTCTTTCGTCAAAATTTTTCAGAAAATCACGTTTTTAGGAAATCCCGCATCGTGCGAAATTATCTTGTTTTTCGTAAACAACACGTTGAAATTCGAAAAGCTTTCATATTGCGTGTATGTCTAAGTATGTAGCCTCAAAAGAGAAGGCACAGGAGAGTTTTCTCTCGAAAGAATATGTAAGAATACCAGTTCATAAGGAAATACAGTTTTGCAGAGTAAAGACATATACGTACGTATTGGAAACTCTTTACGAGAAGAAATAATGCATCGTACAAAATTAGCTTGTATCTCCAAAACTACACGTTGTAACTCGAAAAGAATTGGTGTGGCGTGTACGTCTTAACGTGTAGTCTCAAAAGAGAGCCCAAAGGAGAATTTTCTTTCGTCAAAATTTTTCAGAAAATCACGTTTTAAGGAAATCCCGCATCGTGCATAATTATCTTGATTTTCCTAACAACACGTTGTAAGTCGAAAAGCTTTCATGTTGCGTGTATGTGTAAGGGTGTAGCCTCAAAGAGAAGGCACAGGAGAGTTTTCTCTCGAAAGAATATGTGAGAAAACCACGTTATAACGACATACAGATTAGCAGAGTTAAGACAAATACATACTTATTGGAAAAACTTTACGAGAAGAAATAACGCATCCTACAAAATTAGCTTGTATCTCCAAAACTACACGTTGTAACTCGAAAAGAATTGTTGTGACGTGTACGATCAACAGAGAACCGAAAGGTGAATTTTCTTTCGTCAAAATTTTTCAGAAAATCACGTTTTATGGAAATCCCGCATCGTGCGAAATTATCTTGTTTTTCCTAAACAACACGTTGTAACTCGAAAAGCTTTCGTGTTGCGTGTATGTCTAAGTGTTTAGCCTCAAAACAGAAGGCACAGGAGAGTTTTCTTTCGAAAGAATATTGTAGAATACCACGTTATAAGGAAATACAATTTTGCAGAGTAAAGGCAAATACGTACTTACTGGAAACACTTTAGGAGAAGAAATAACGCATCGTACAAAATTAGCTTGTATCTCCAAAACTACACGTTGTAACTCGAAAAGAATTGTTGTGGCGTGTACGTCTTAACATGTAGCATCTAAAGAGAACCAAAAGGAGAATTTTCTTTCGTCAAAATTTTTCAGAAAATCACGTTTTTAGGAAATCCCGCATCGTGCGAAATTATCTTGTTTTTCCTAAACAACACGTTGAAAGTCGAAAAGCTTTCATGTTGCGTGTATGTCTAAGTGTGTAGCCTCAAAAGAGAAGGCACAGGAGAGTTTTCTCTCGAAAGAATATGTAAGAATACCAGTTCATAAGGAAATACAGTTTTGCAGAGTAAAGACATATAAGTACGTATTGGAAACTCTTTACGAGAAGAAATAATGCATCGTACAAAATTAGCGTGTATCTCCAAAACTACACGTTGTAACTCGAAAAGAATTGGTGTGGCGTGTACGTCTTAACGTGTAGTCTCAAAAGAGAGCCCAAAGGAGAATTTTCTTTCGTCAAAATTTTTCAGAAAATCACGTTTTAAGGAAATCCCGCATCGTGCGTAATTATCTTGTTTTTCCTAACAACACGTTGTAAGTCGAAAAGCTTTCGTGTTGCGTGTATGTGTAAGGGTGTAGCCTCAAAGAGAAGGCACAGGAGAGTTTTCTCTCGAAAGAATATGTGAGAAAACCACGTTATAACGAAATACAGTTTAGCAGAGTAAAGACAAATACATACTTATTGGAAAAACTTTACAAGAAGAAATAACGCATCCTACAAAATTAGCTTGTATCTCCAAAACTACACGTTGTAACTCGAAAAGAATTGTTGTGACGTGTACGTCTTAACATGTAGCATCAACAGAGAACCGAAAGGTGAATTTTCTTTCGTCAAAATTTTTCAGAAAATCACGTTTTATGGAAATCCCGCATCTTGCGATATTATCTTGTTTTTCCTAAACAACACGTTGTAACTCGAAAAGCTTTCGTGTTGCGTGTATGTCTAAGTGTGTAGCCTCAAAACAGAAGGCACAGGAGAGTTTTCTTTCGAAAGAATATTGTAGAATACCACGTTATAAGGAAATACAATTTTGCAGAGTAAAGACAAATACGTACTTACTGGAAACACTTTAGGAGAAGAAATAAAGCATCGTACAAAATTAGCTTGTATCTCCAAAACTACACGTTGTAACTCGAAAAGAATTGTTGTGGCGTGTACGTCTTAACATGTAGCATCTAAAGAGAACCAAAAGGAGAATTTTCTTTCATCAAAATTTTTCAGAAAATCACGTTTTTAGGAAATCCCGCATCGTGCGAAATTATCTTGTTTTTCCTAAACAACACGTTGAAAGTCGAAAAGCTTTCATGTTGCGTGTATGTCTAAGTGTGTAGCCTCAAAAGAGAAGGCACAGGAGAGTTTTCTCTCGAAAGAATATGAAAGAATACCAGTTCATAAGGAAATACAGTTTTGCAGAGTAAAGACATATAAGTACATAATGGAAACTCAATGAGAAGAAATAACGCATAGTACAAAATTAGCTTGTATCTCCAAAACTACACGTTGTAACTCGAAAGAATTGGTGTGGCGTGTACGTCTTAACGTGTAGTCTCAAAAGAGTGCCCAAAGTAGAATTTTCTTTCATCAAAATTTTTCAGAAAATCACGTTTTAAGGAAATCCAGCATCATGCCAAATTATCTTGTTTTTCCTGAACAACACGTTGTAACTCGAAAAGCTTTCGTGTTGCGTGTATGTCTAAGTGTGTAGCCTCAAAACAGAAGGCACAGGAGAGTTTTCTCTCGAAAGAATATTGTAGAATACCACGTTATAAGGAAATACAATTTTGCAGAGTAAAGACAAATACGTACATATTGGAAACTCTTTATGAGAAGTAATAACACATCGTACAAAATTAGCTTGTATCTCCAAAACTACACGTTGTAACTCGAAAAGAATTGTTGTGGCGTGTACGTCTTAACGTGTAGCCTCAAAAGAGAACCGAAAGGAGAATTTTCTTTCGTCAAAATTTTTCAGAAAATCGCGTATTGAGGAAATTCCGTATCGTGCGAAATTATCTTGTTTTTCCTAAACAACACGTTCTAAGTCGAAAAGCTTTCGTGTTCCCTGTATGTCTAAGTGTGTAGCCTCAAAAGAAAAGACACAGGAGAGTTTTCTCTCGAAAGAATATGTAAGAAAACCACGTTATAACGAAATACAGTTTTGCAGAGTAAAGACAAATACGTACTTATTGGAAACACTTTACTAGAAGAAATAATGCATCGTACAAAATATGCTTGTATCTCCAAAACTACACGTTGTAACTCGAAAAGAATTGTTGTGGCGTGTACGTCTTAACATGTATCATCAAAAGAGAACCCAAAGGTGAATTTTCTTTCCTCAAAATTTTTCAGAAAATCACGTTTTAAGGAAATCCCGCATCGTGCGAAATTATCTTGTTTTTCCTAAACAACACGTTGTAACTCAAAAGGCTTTCGTGTTGCGTGTATGTCTAAGTGTGTAGCCTCAAAAGAGAAGGCACAGGAGAGTTTTCTCTCGAAAGAATATGTAAGAATACCACTTCATAAGGAAGTATAGTTTTGCAGAGTAAAGACATATAAGTACGTATTGGAAACTCTTTACGAGAAGAAATAAGGCATAGTACAAAATTAGCTTGTATCTACAAAACTACACGTTGTAACTCGAAAAGAATTGGTCTGGCGTGTACATCTTAACATGTAACAACTAAAGAGAACCAAAAGGAGAATTTTCTTTCGTCAAAATTTTTCAGAAAATCACGTTTATGGAAATCCCGCATCGTGCGAAATTATCTTGTTTTTCCTAAACAACACGTTTTAACTCGAAAAGCTTTCGTGTTACGTGTATGTCTAAGTGTGTAGCCTCAAAGCAGAAGGCACAGGAGAGTTTTCTATCAAAAGAATATTGTAGAATACCACGGTATAAGGAAATACAATTTTGCAGAGTAAAGACAAATACGTACTTATTGGAAACACTTTACGAGAAGTAATAATGCATCGTACAAAATTAGCTTGTATCTCCAAAACTACACGTTGTAACTCGAAAAGAATTGGTGTGGCGTGTACGTCTTAACGTGTAGTCTCAAAAGAGAGTCCAAAGGAGGATTTTCTTTTGTCAAAATTTTTCAGAAAATCACGTTTTAAGGAAATCCCGCACCATGCGAAATTATCTTGTTTTTCCTAAACAACACGTTGTAACTCGAAAAGCTTTCGTGTTGCGAGTATGTCTAAGTGTGTAGCCTCAAAGCAGAAGGCACAGGAGAGTTTTCTGACGAAAGAATATTGTAGAATACCACGTTATAAGGAAATACAATTTTGCAGAGTAAAGACAAATGCGAACGTTTTGGAAACACTTTACGAGAAGAAATAACGCATCGTACAAAATTAGCTTGTATCTCCAAAACTACACGTTGTAACTCGAAAAGAATTGTTGTGGCGTGTACGTCTTAACATGTAGCATCTAAAGAGAACCAAAAGGAGAATTTTCTTTCGTCAAAATTTTTCAGAAAATCACGTTTTTAGGAAATCCCGCATCGTGCGAAATTATCTTGTTTTTCCTAAACAACACGTTGAAAGTCGAAAAGCTTTCATGTTGCGTGTATGTCTAAGTGTGTAGCCTCAAAAGAGAAGGCACAGGAGAGTTTTCTCTCGAAAGAATATGTAAGAATACCAGTTCATAAGGAAATACAGTTTTGCAGAGTAAAGACATATAAGTACGTATTGGAAACTCTTTACGAGAAGAAATAATGCATCGTACAAAATTAGCGTGTATCTCCAAAACTACACGTTGTAACTCGAAAAGAATTGGTGTGGCGTGTACGTCTTAACGTGTAGTCTCAAAAGAGAGCCCAAAGGAGAATTTTCTTTCGTCAAAATTTTTCAGAAAATCACGTTTTAAGGAAATCCCGCATCGTGCGTAATTATCTTGTTTTTCCTAACAACACGTTGTAAGTCGAAAAGCTTTCGTGTTGCGTGTATGTGTAAGGGTGTAGCCTCAAAGAGAAGGCACAGGAGAGTTTTCTCTCGAAAGAATATGTGAGAAAACCATGTTATAACGAAATACAGTTTAGCAGAGTAAAGACAAATACATACTTATTGGAAAAACTTTACAAGAAGAAATAACGCATCCTACAAAATTAGCTTGTATCTCCAAAACTACACGTTGTAACTCGAAAAGAATTGTTGTGACGTGTACGTCTTAACATGTAGCATCAACAGAGAACCGAAAGGTGAATTTTCTTTCGTCAAAATTTTTCAGAAAATCACGTTTTATGGAAATCCCGCATCTTGCGATATTATCTTGTTTTTCCTAAACAACACGTTGTAACTCGAAAAGCTTTCGTGTTGCGTGTATGTCTAAGTGTGTAGCCTCAAAACAGAAGGCACAGGAGAGTTTTCTTTCGAAAGAATATTGTAGAATACCACGTTATAAGGAAATACAATTTTGCAGAGTAAAGACAAATACGTACTTACTGGAAACACTTTAGGAGAAGAAATAAAGCATCGTACAAAATTAGCTTGTATCTCCAAAACTACACGTTGTAACTCGAAAAGAATTGTTGTGGCGTGTACGTCTTAACATGTAGCATCTAAAGAGAACCAAAAGGAGAATTTTCTTTCATCAAAATTTTTCAGAAAATCACGTTTTTAGGAAATCCCGCATCGTGCGAAATTATCTTGTTTTTCCTAAACAACACGTTGAAAGTCGAAAAGCTTTCATGTTGCGTGTATGTCTAAGTGTGTAGCCTCAAAAGAGAAGGCACAGGAGAGTTTTCTCTCGAAAGAATATGAAAGAATACCAGTTCATAAGGAAATACAGTTTTGCAGAGTAAAGACATATAAGTACATAATGGAAACTCAATGAGAAGAAATAACGCATAGTACAAAATTAGCTTGTATCTCCAAAACTACACGTTGTAACTCGAAAGAATTGGTGTGGCGTGTACGTCTTAACGTGTAGTCTCAAAAGAGTGCCCAAAGTAGAATTTTCTTTCATCAAAATTTTTCAGAAAATCACGTTTTAAGGAAATCCAGCATCATGCCAAATTATCTTGTTTTTCCTGAACAACACGTTGTAACTCGAAAAGCTTTCGTGTTGCGTGTATGTCTAAGTGTGTAGCCTCAAAACAGAAGGCACAGGAGAGTTTTCTCTCGAAAGAATATTGTAGAATACCACGTTATAAGGAAATACAATTTTGCAGAGTAAAGACAAATACGTACATATTGGAAACTCTTTATGAGAAGTAATAACACATCGTACAAAATTAGCTTGTATCTCCAAAACTACACGTTGTAACTCGAAAAGAATTGTTGTGGCGTGTACGTCTTAACGTGTAGCCTCAAAAGAGAACCGAAAGGAGAATTTTCTTTCGTCAAAATTTTTCAGAAAATCGCGTATTGAGGAAATTCCGTATCGTGCGAAATTATCTTGTTTTTCCTAAACAACACGTTCTAAGTCGAAAAGCTTTCGTGTTCCCTGTATGTCTAAGTGTGTAGCCTCAAAAGAAAAGACACAGGAGAGTTTTCTCTCGAAAGAATATGTAAGAAAACCACGTTATAACGAAATACAGTTTTGCAGAGTAAAGACAAATACGTACTTATTGGAAACACTTTACTAGAAGAAATAATGCATCGTACAAAATATGCTTGTATCTCCAAAACTACACGTTGTAACTCGAAAAGAATTGTTGTGGCGTGTACGTCTTAACATGTATCATCAAAAGAGAACCCAAAGGTGAATTTTCTTTCCTCAAAATTTTTCAGAAAATCACGTTTTAAGGAAATCCCGCATCGTGCGAAATTATCTTGTTTTTCCTAAACAACACGTTGTAACTCAAAAGGCTTTCGTGTTGCGTGTATGTCTAAGTGTGTAGCCTCAAAAGAGAAGGCACAGGAGAGTTTTCTCTCGAAAGAATATGTAAGAATACCACTTCATAAGGAAGTATAGTTTTGCAGAGTAAAGACATATAAGTACGTATTGGAAACTCTTTACGAGAAGAAATAAGGCATAGTACAAAATTAGCTTGTATCTACAAAACTACACGTTGTAACTCGAAAAGAATTGGTCTGGCGTGTACATCTTAACATGTAACAACTAAAGAGAACCAAAAGGAGAATTTTCTTTCGTCAAAATTTTTCAGAAAATCACGTTTATGGAAATCCCGCATCGTGCGAAATTATCTTGTTTTTCCTAAACAACACGTTTTAACTCGAAAAGCTTTCGTGTTACGTGTATGTCTAAGTGTGTAGCCTCAAAGCAGAAGGCACAGGAGAGTTTTCTATCAAAAGAATATTGTAGAATACCACGGTATAAGGAAATACAATTTTGCAGAGTAAAGACAAATACGTACTTATTGGAAACACTTTACGAGAAGTAATAATGCATCGTACAAAATTAGCTTGTATCTCCAAAACTACACGTTGTAACTCGAAAAGAATTGGTGTGGCGTGTACGTCTTAACGTGTAGTCTCAAAAGAGAGTCCAAAGGAGGATTTTCTTTTGTCAAAATTTTTCAGAAAATCACGTTTTAAGGAAATCCCGCACCATGCGAAATTATCTTGTTTTTCCTAAACAACACGTTGTAACTCGAAAAGCTTTCGTGTTGCGAGTATGTCTAAGTGTGTAGCCTCAAAGCAGAAGGCACAGGAGAGTTTTCTGACGAAAGAATATTGTAGAATACCACGTTATAAGGAAATACAATTTTGCAGAGTAAAGACAAATGCGAACGTTTTGGAAACACTTTACGAGAAGAAATAACGCATCGTAAAAAATTAGCTTGTATCTCAAAAACTACACGTTGTAACTCGAAAAGAATTGTTGTGGCGTGTATGTCTTAACATGTAGCATCTAAAGAGAACCAAAAGGAGAATTTTCTTTCGTCAAAATTTTTCAGAAAATCACGTTTTAAGGAAATCCCGCATCGTGCGAAATTATCTTGTTTTTCCTAAACAACACGTTGTAACTCGAAAAGCTGTCGTGTTGCGTGTATGTCTACGTGTGTAGCCTCAAAAGAGAAGGCACAGGAGAGTTTTCTCTCGAAAGAATATGTAAGAATACCACTTCATAAGGAAATACAGTTTTGCAGAATAAAGACATATACATACATATTGGAAACTCTACGAGAAGAAATAACGAAGAGTACAAAATTAGCTTGTATCTCCAAAACTACACGTTGTGACTCGAAAAGAATTGGTGTGGCATGTACGTCTTAACGTGTAGTCTCAAAAGAGTGCCCAAAGGAGAATTTTCTTTCATCAAAATTTTTCACAAAATCACATTTTAAGGAAATGCCGCATCGTGCGAAATTATCTTGTTTTTCCTAAACAACACGTTGTAACTCGAAAAGCTTTCGTGTTGCGTGTATGTCTAAGTGTGTAGCCTCAAAACAGAAGGCACAGGAGAGTTTTCTCTCGAAAGAATATTGTAGAATACCACGTTATAAGGAAATACAATTTTGCAGAGTAAAGACAAATACATACGTATTGGAAATACTTTATGAGAAGAAATAACGCATCTTAAAAAATTAGCTTGTATCTCCAAAACTACACGTTGTAACTCGAAAAGAATTGTTGTGGCGTGTCCGTCTTAACATGTAGCATCTAAAGAGAACCAAAAGGAGAATTTTCTTTCGTCAAAATTTTTCAGAAAATCAAGTTTATGGAAATCCCGCATCGTGCGAAATTATCTTGTTTTTCCTAAACAACACGTTGTAACTCGAAAAGCTTTCGTGTTGCGTGTATGTCTAAGTGTGTAGCCTCAAAACAGAAGGCACAGGAGAGTTTTCTGTCGAAAGAATATTGTAGAATACCACGTTATAAGGAAATACAATTTTGCAGAGTAAAGACAAATACGTACATATTGGAAACACTTTATGAGAAGAAATAACGCATCATACAAAATTAGCTTGTATCTCCAAAACTACACTTTGTAACTCGAAAAGAATTGGTGTGCCGTGTACGTCTTAACGTGTAGCCTCAAAAGAGAAACCAAAGGAGAATTTTCTTTCCTCAAAATTTTTCAGAAAATCGCGTATTGAGGAAATTTTGCATCGTGCGAAATTATCTTGTTTTTCCTAAACAACACGTTCTAAGTCGAAAAGCTTTCGTGTTCCGTGTATGTCTAAGTGTGTAGCCTCAAAAGAAAAGGCACAGGAGAGTTTTCTCTCGAAAGAATATGTAAGAAAACCACGTTATAACGAAATACAGTTTTGCAGAGTAAAGACAAATACGTACTTATTGGAAACACTTTACGAGAAGAAATAACGCATCATACAAAATATGCTTGTATCTCCAAAACTCCACGTTGCAACTCAAAAAGAATTGTTGTGGCGTGTACGTCTTAACATGTGGCATCAAAAGAGAACCCAAAGGAGAATTTTCTTTCGTCAAAATTTTTCAGAAAATCACGTTTTAAGGAAATCCCGCATCGTGGGAAATTATCTTGTTTTTCCTAAACAACACGTTGTAACTCAAAAGGCTTTCGTGTTGCGTGTATGTCTAAGTGTGTAGCCTCAAAAGAGAAGGCACAGGAGAGTTTTCTCTCGAAAGAATATGTAAGAATACCACTTCATAAGGAAGTACAGTTTTGCAGAGTAAAGACATATAGGTACGTATTGGAAACTCTTTACGAGAAGAAATAACGCATAGTACAAAATTAGCTTGTATCTCCAAAACTACACGTTGTAACTCGAAAAGAATTGGTCTGCCGTGTACATCTTAACATGTAGCAACTAAAGAGAACCAAAAGGAGAATTTTCTTTCGTCAAAATTTTTCAGAAAATCACGTTTATGGAAATCCCGCATCGTGCGAAATTATCTTGTTTTTCCTAAACAACACGTTTTAACTCGAAAAGCTTTCGTGTTACGTGTATGTCTAAGTGTGTAGCCTCAAAACAGAAGGCACAGGAGAGTTTTCTATCAAAAGAATATTGTAGAATACCACGGTATAAGGAAATACAATTTTGCAGAGTAAAGACAAATACGTACTTATTGGAAACACTTTACGAGAAGTAATAATGCATCGTACAAAATTAGCTTGTATCTCCAAAACTACACGTTGTAACTCGAAAAGAATTGGTGTGGCGTGTACGTCTTAACGTGTAGTCTCAAAAGAGAGTCCAAAGGAGGATTTTCTTTCGTCAAAATTTTTCAGAAAATCACGTTTTAAGGAAATCCCGCACCGTGCGAAATTATCTTGTTTTTCCTAAACAACACGTTGTAACTCGAAAAGCTTTCGTGTTGCGAGTATGTCTAAGTGTGTAGCCTCAAAACAGAACGCACAGGAGAGTTTTCTGTCGAAAGAATATTGGAGAATACCACGTTATAAGGAAAAACAATTTTGCAGAGTAACAACAAACACGTACATATTGGAAACACTTTACAAGAAGAAATAACGCATCGTACAAAATTAGCTTGTATCTCCAAAACTACACGTTGTAACTCGAAAAGAATTGTTTGGCGTTTACGTCTTAACATGTAGCATCTAAAGAGAACCAAAAGGAGAATTTTCTTTCGTCAAAAATTTTCAGAAAATCACGTTTTAAGGAAATGCCGCATCTTGCGAAATTATCTTGTTTTTCCTAAACAACACGTTGTAACTCGAAAAGCTGTCGTGTTGCGTGTATGTCTAAGTGTGTAGCCTCAAAAGAGAAGGCACAGGAGAGTTTTCTCTCGAAAGAATATGTAAGAATACCACTTCATAAGGAAATACAGTTTTGCAGAGTAAAGACATATACGTACATAATGGAAACTCAATGAGAAGAAATAACGCATAGTACAAAATTAGCTTGTATCTCCAAAACTACACGTTGTAACTCGAAAAGAATTGGTGTGGCGTGTACGTCTTAACGTGTAGTCTCAAAAGAGTGCCCAAAGTAGAATTTTCTTTCATCAAAATTTTTCAGAAAATCACGTTTTAAGGAAATCCAGCATCGTGACAAATTATCTTGTTTTTCCTGAACAACACGTTGTAACTCGAAAAGCTTTCGTGTTGCGTGTATGTCTACGTGTGTAGCCTCAAAACAGAAGGCACAGGGGAGTTTTCTCTCGAAAGAATATTGTAGAATACCACGTTATAAGGAAATACAATTTTGCAGAGTAAAGACAAATACGTACTTATTGGAAACTCTTTATGAGAAGCAATAACACATCGTACAAAATTAGCTTGTTTCTCCAAAACTACACGTTGTAACTCGAAAAGAATTGTTGTGGCGTGTACGTCTTAACATGTAGCCTCAAAAGAGAATCCAAGGGAGAATTTTCTTTCGTCAAAATTTTTCAGAAAATCGCGTATTGAGGAAATTCCGCATCGTGCGAAATTATCTTGTTTTTCCTAAACAACACGTTCTAAGTCGAAAAGCTTTCGTGTTCCGTGTATGTCTAAGTGTGTAGCCTCAAAAGAAAAGGCACAGGAGAGTTTTCTCTCGAAAGAATATGTAAGAAAACCACGTTATAACGAAATACAGTTTTGCAGAGTAAAGACAAATGCGTACGTATTGGAAACACTTTACGAGAAGAAATAACGCATCGTACAAAATTAGCTTGTATCTCAAAAACTACACGTTGTAACTCGAAAAGAATTGTTGTGGCGTGTACGTCTTAACATGTAGCATCTAAAGAGAACCCAAAGGAGAATTTTCTTTAGTCAAAATTTTTCAGAAAATCACGTTTTAAGGAAATCCCGCATCGTGCGAAATTATCTTGTTTTTCCTTAACAACACGTTGTAACTCGAAAAGCTGTCGTGTTGCGTGTATGTCTAAGTGTGTAGCCTCAAAAGAGAAGGCACAGGAGTGTTTTCTCTCGAAAGAATATGTAAGAATACCACTTCATAAGGAAATACAGTTTTGCAGAATAAAGACATATACGTACATATTGGAAACACTTTATGAGAAGAAATAACGAAGAGTACAAAATTAGCTTGTATCTCCAAAACTACACGTTGTAACTCGAAAAGAATTGTTTGGCGTTTACGTCTTAACATGTAGCATCTAAAGAGAACCAAAAGGAGAATTTTCTTTCGTCAAAATTTTTCAGAAAATCACGTTTTAAGGAAATGCCGCATCGTGCGAAATTATCTTGTTTTTCCTAAACAACACGTTGTAACTCGAAAAGCTTTCCTGTTGCGTGTATGTCTAAGTGTGTAGCCTCAAAACAGAAGGCACAGGAGAGTTTTCTCTCGAAAGAATATTGTAGAATACCACGTTATAAGGAAATACAATTTTGCAGAGTAAAGACAAATACATACGTATTGGAAATACTTTATGAGAAGAAATAACGCATCTTAAAAAATTAGCTTGTATCTCCAAAACTACACGTTGTAACTCGAAAAGAATTGTTGTGGCGTGTCCGTCTTAACATGTAGCATCTAAAGAGAACCAAAAGGAGAATTTACTTTCGTCAAAATTTTTCAGAAAATCAAGTTTATGGAAATCCCGCATCGTGCGAAATTATCTTGTTTTTCCTAAACAACACGTTGTAACTCGAAAAGCTTTCGTGTTGCGTGTATGTCTAAGTGTGTAGCCTCAAAACAGAAGGCACAGGAGAGTTTTCTGTCGAAAGAATATTGTAGAATACCACGTGATAAGGAAATACAATTTTGCAGAGTAAAGACAAATACGTACATATTGGAAACACTTTATGAGAAGAAATAACGCATCATACAAAATTAGCTTGTATCTCCAAAACTACACTTTGTAACTCGAAAAGAATTGGTGTGCCGTGTACGTCTTAACGTGTAGCCTCAAAAGAGAAACCAAAGGAGAATTTTCTTTCCTCAAAATTTTTCAGAAAATCGCGTATTGAGGAAATTCCGCATCGTGCGAAATTATCTTGTTTTTCCTAAACAACACGTTCTAAGTCGAAAAGCTTTCGTGTTCCGTGTATGTCTAAGTGTGTAGCCTCAAAAGAAAAGGCACAGGAGAGTTTTCTCTCGAAAGAATATGTAATAAAACCACGTTATAACGAAATACAGTTTTGCAGAGTAAAGACAAATACGTACTTATTGGAAACACTTTACGAGAAGAAATAACGCATCATACAAAATATGCTTGTATCTCCAAAACTCCACGTTGCAACTCAAAAAGAATTGTTGTGGCGTGTACGTCTTAACATGTGGCATCAAAAGAGAACCCAAAGGAGAATTTTCTTTCGTCAAAATTTTTCAGAAAATCACGTTTTAAGGAAATCCCGCATCGTGGGAAATTATCTTGTTTTTCCTAAACAACACGTTGTAACTCAAAAGGCTTTCGTGTTGCGTGTATGTCTAAGTGTGTAGCCTCAAAAGAGAAGGCACAGGAGAGTTTTCTCTCGAAAGAATATGTAAGAATACCACTTCATAAGGAAGTACAGTTTTGCAGAGTAAAGACATATAGGTACGTATTGGAAACTCTTTACGAGAAGAAATAACGCATAGTACAAAATTAGCTTGTATCTCCAAAACTACACGTTGTAACTCGAAAAGAATTGGTCTGCCGTGTACATCTTAACATGTAGCAACTAAAGAGAACCAAAAGGAGAATTTTCTTTCGTCAAAATTTTTCAGAAAATCACGTTTATGGAAATCCCGCATCGTGCGAAATTATCTTGTTTTTCCTAAACAACACGTTTTAACTCGAAAAGCTTTCGTGTTACGTGTATGTCTAAGTGTGTAGCCTCAAAACAGAAGGCACAGGAGAGTTTTCTATCAAAAGAATATTGTAGAATACCACGGTATAAGGAAATACAATTTTGCAGAGTAAAGACAAATACGTACTTATTGGAAACACTTTACGAGAAGTAATAATGCATCGTACAAAATTAGCTTGTATCTCCAAAACTACACGTTGTAACTCGAAAAGAATTGGTGTGGCGTGTACGTCTTAACGTGTAGTCTCAAAAGTGAGTCCAAAGGAGGATTTTCTTTTGTCAAAATTTTTCAGAAAATCACGTTTTAAGGAAATCCCGCACCATGCGAAATTATCTTGTTTTTCCTAAACAACACGTTGTAACTCGAAAAGCTTTCGTGTTGCGAGTATGTCTAAGTGTGTAGCCTCAAAACAGAGCGCACAGGAGAGTTTTCTGTCGAAAGAATATTGTAGAATACCACGTTATAAGGAAATACAATTTTGCAGAGTAACAACAAACACGTACATATTGGAAACACTTTACAAGAAGAAATAACGCATCGTACAAAATTAGCTTGTATCTCCAAAACTACACGTTGTAACTCGAAAAGAATTGTTTGGCGTTTACGTCTTAACATGTAGCATCTAAAGAGAACCAAAAGGAGAATTTTCTTTCGTCAAAAATTTTCAGAAAATTACGTTTTAAGGAAATGCCGCATCTTGCGAAATTATCTTGTTTTTCCTAAACAACACGTTGTAACTCGAAAAGCTGTCGTGTTGCGTGTATGTCTAAGTGTGTAGCCTCAAAAGAGAAGGCACAGGAGAGTTTTCTCTCGAAAGAATATGTAAGAATACCACTTCATAAGGAAATACAGTTTTGCAGAGTAAAGACATATACGTACATAATGGAAACTCAATGAGAAGAAATAACGCATAGTACAAAATTAGCTTGTATCTCCAAAACTACACGTTGTAACTCGAAAAGAATTGGTTTGGCGTGTCCGTCTTAACGTGTAGTCTCAAAAGAGTGCCCAAAGTAGAATTTTCTTTCATTAAAATTATTCAGAAAATCACGTTTTAAGGAAATCCAGCATCGTGACAAATTATCTTGTTTTTCCTGAACAACACGTTGTAACTCGAAAAGCTTTCGTGTTGCGTGTATGTCTAAGTGTGTAGCCTCAAAACAGAAGGCACAGGAGAGTTTTTGTCGAAAGAATATTGTAGAATACCACGTTATAAGGAAATACAATTTTGCAGAGTAAAGACAAATATGTACGTATTGGAAACTCTTTATGAGAAGTAATAACACATCGTACAAAATTAGCTTGTATCTCCAAAACTACACGTTGTAACTCGAAAAGAATTGTTGTGGCGTGTACGTCTTAACGGGTAGCCTCAAAAGAGAATCCAAAGGAGAATTTTCTTTCGTCAAAATTTTTCAGAAAATCGCGTATTGAGGAAATTCCGCATCGTGCGAAATTATCTTGTTTTTCCTAAACAACACGTTCTAAGTCGAAAAGCTTTCGTGTTCCGTGTATGTCTAAGTGTGTAGCCTCAAAAGAAAAGGCACAGGAGAGTTTTCTCTCGAAAGAATATGTAAGAAAACCACGTTATAACGAAATACAGTTTTGCAGAGTAAAGACAAATGCGTACGTATTGGAAACACTTTACGAGAAGAAATAACGCATCGTACAAAATTAGCTTGTATCTCAAAAACTACACGTTGTAACTCGAAAAGAATTGTTGTGGCGTGTACATCTTAACATGTAGCATCTAAAGAGAACCCAAAGGAGAATTTTCTTTCATCAAAATTTTTCAGAAAATCACGTTTTTAGGAAATCCCGCATCGTGCGAAATTATCTTGTTTTTCCTAAACAACACGTTGAAAGTCGAAAAGCTTTCATGTTGCGTGTATGTCTAAGTGTGTAGCCTCAAAAGAGAAGGCACAGGAGAGTTTTCTCTCGAAAGAATATGAAAGAATACCAGTTCATAAGGAAATACAGTTTTGCAGAGTAAAGACATATAAGTACATAATGGAAACTCAATGAGAAGAAATAACGCATAGTACAAAATTAGCTTGTATCTCCAAAACTACAGGTTGTAACTCGAAAGAATTGGTGTGGCGTGTACGTCTTAACGTGTAGTCTCAAAAGAGTGCCCAAAGTAGAATTTTCTTTCATCAAAATTTTTCAGAAAATCACGTTTTAAGGAAATCCAGCATCATGCCAAATTATCTTGTTTTTCCTGAACAACACGTTGTAACTCGAAAAGCTTTCGTGTTGCGTGTATGTCTAAGTGTGTAGCCTCAAAACAGAAGGCACAGGAGAGTTTTCTCTCGAAAGAATATTGTAGAATACCACGTTATAAGGAAATACAATTTTGCAGAGTAAAGACAAATACGTACATATTGGAAACTCTTTATGAGAAGTAATAACACATCGTACAAAATTAGCTTGTATCTCCAAAACTACACGTTGTAACTCGAAAAGAATTGTTGTGGCGTGTACGTCTTAACGTGTAGCCTCAAAAGAGAACCGAAAGGAGAATTTTCTTTCGTCAAAATTTTTCAGAAAATCGCGTATTGAGGAAATTCCGTATCGTGCGAAATTATCTTGTTTTTCCTAAACAACACGTTCTAAGTCGAAAAGCTTTCGTGTTCCCTGTATGTCTAAGTGTGTAGCCTCAAAAGAAAAGACACAGGAGAGTTTTCTCTCGAAAGAATATGTAAGAAAACCACGTTATAACGAAATACAGTTTTGCAGAGTAAAGACAAATACGTACTTATTGGAAACACTTTACTAGAAGAAATAATGCATCGTACAAAATATGCTTGTATCTCCAAAACTACACGTTGTAACTCGAAAAGAATTGTTGTGGCGTGTACGTCTTAACATGTATCATCAAAAGAGAACCCAAAGGTGAATTTTCTTTCCTCAAAATTTTTCAGAAAATCACGTTTTAAGGAAATCCCGCATCGTGCGAAATTATCTTGTTTTTCCTAAACAACACGTTGTAACTCAAAAGGCTTTCGTGTTGCGTGTATGTCTAAGTGTGTAGCCTCAAAAGAGAAGGCACAGGAGAGTTTTCTCTCGAAAGAATATGTAAGAATACCACTTCATAAGGAAGTATAGTTTTGCAGAGTAAAGACATATAAGTACGTATTGGAAACTCTTTACGAGAAGAAATAAGGCATAGTACAAAATTAGCTTGTATCTACAAAACTACACGTTGTAACTCGAAAAGAATTGGTCTGGCGTGTACATCTTAACATGTAACAACTAAAGAGAACCAAAAGGAGAATTTTCTTTCGTCAAAATTTTTCAGAAAATCACGTTTATGGAAATCCCGCATCGTGCGAAATTATCTTGTTTTTCCTAAACAACACGTTTTAACTCGAAAAGCTTTCGTGTTACGTGTATGTCTAAGTGTGTAGCCTCAAAGCAGAAGGCACAGGAGAGTTTTCTATCAAAAGAATATTGTAGAATACCACGGTATAAGGAAATACAATTTTGCAGAGTAAAGACAAATACGTACTTATTGGAAACACTTTACGAGAAGTAATAATGCATCGTACAAAATTAGCTTGTATCTCCAAAACTACACGTTGTAACTCGAAAAGAATTGGTGTGGCGTGTACGTCTTAACGTGTAGTCTCAAAAGAGAGTCCAAAGGAGGATTTTCTTTTGTCAAAATTTTTCAGAAAATCACGTTTTAAGGAAATCCCGCACCATGCGAAATTATCTTGTTTTTCCTAAACAACACGTTGTAACTCGAAAAGCTTTCGTGTTGCGAGTATGTCTAAGTGTGTAGCCTCAAAGCAGAAGGCACAGGAGAGTTTTCTGACGAAAGAATATTGTAGAATACCACGTTATAAGGAAATACAATTTTGCAGAGTAAAGACAAATGCGAACGTTTTGGAAACACTTTACGAGAAGAAATAACGCATCGTAAAAAATTAGCTTGTATCTCAAAAACTACACGTTGTAACTCGAAAAGAATTGTTGTGGCGTGTATGTCTTAACATGTAGCATCTAAAGAGAACCAAAAGGAGAATTTTCTTTCGTCAAAATTTTTCAGAAAATCACGTTTTAAGGAAATCCCGCATCGTGCGAAATTATCTTGTTTTTCCTAAACAACACGTTGTAACTCGAAAAGCTGTCGTGTTGCGTGCATGTCTACGTGTGTAGCCTCAAAAGAGAAGGCACAGGAGAGTTTTCTCTCGAAAGAATATGTAAGAATACCACTTCATAAGGAAATACAGTTTTGCAGAATAAAGACATATACATACATATTGGAAACTCTACGAGAAGAAATAACGAAGAGTACAAAATTAGCTTGTATCTCCAAAACTACACGTTGTGACTCGAAAAGAATTGGTGTGGCATGTACGTCTTAACGTGTAGTCTCAAAAGAGTGCCCAAAGGAGAATTTTCTTTCATCAAAATTTTTCACAAAATCACATTTTAAGGAAATGCCGCATCGTGCGAAATTATCTTGTTTTTCCTAAACAACACGTTGTAACTCGAAAAGCTTTCCTGTTGCGTGTATGTCTAAGTGTGTAGCCTCAAAACAGAAGGCACAGGAGAGTTTTCTCTCGAAAGAATATTGTAGAATACCACGTTATAAGGAAATACAATTTTGCAGAGTAAAGACAAATACATACGTATTGGAAATACTTTATGAGAAGAAATAACGCATCTTAAAAAATTAGCTTGTATCTCCAAAACTACACGTTGTAACTCGAAAAGAATTGTTGTGGCGTGTCCGTCTTAACATGTAGCATCTAAAGAGAACCAAAAGGAGAATTTTCTTTCGTCAAAATTTTTCAGAAAATCAAGTTTATGGAAATCCCGCATCGTGCGAAATTATCTTGTTTTTCCTAAACAACACGTTGTAACTCGAAAAGCTTTCGTGTTGCGTGTATGTCTAAGTGTGTAGCCTCAAAACAGAAGGCACAGGAGAGTTTTCTGTCGAAAGAATATTGTAGAATACCACGTTATAAGGAAATACAATTTTGCAGAGTAAAGACAAATACGTACATATTGGAAACACTTTATGAGAAGAAATAACGCATCATACAAAATTAGCTTGTATCTCCAAAACTACACTTTGTAACTCGAAAAGAATTGGTGTGCCGTGTACGTCTTAACGTGTAGCCTCAAAAGAGAAACCAAAGGAGAATTTTCTTTCCTCAAAATTTTTCAGAAAATCGCGTATTGGGGAAATTTTGCATCGTGCGAAATTATCTTGTTTTTCCTAAACAACACGTTCTAAGTCGAAAAGCTTTCGTGTTCCGTGTATGTCTAAGTGTGTAGCCTCAAAAGAAAAGGCACAGGAGAGTTTTCTCTCGAAAGAATATGTAAGAAAACCACGTTATAACGAAATACAGTTTTGCAGAGTAAAGACAAATACGTACTTATTGGAAACACTTTACGAGAAGAAATAACGCATCATACAAAATATGCTTGTATCTCCAAAACTCCACGTTGCAACTCAAAAAGAATTGTTGTGGCGTGTACGTCTTAACATGTGGCATCAAAAGAGAACCCAAAGGAGAATTTTCTTTCGTCAAAATTTTTCAGAAAATCACGTTTTAAGGAAATCCCGCATCGTGGGAAATTATCTTGTTTTTCCTAAACAACACGTTGTAACTCAAAAGGCTTTCGTGTTGCGTGTATGTCTAAGTGTGTAGCCTCAAAAGAGAAGGCACAGGAGAGTTTTCTCTCGAAAGAATATGTAAGAATACCACTTCATAAGGAAGTACAGTTTTGCAGAGTAAAGACATATAGGTACGTATTGGAAACTCTTTACGAGAAGAAATAACGCATAGTACAAAATTAGCTTGTATCTCCAAAACTACACGTTGTAACTCGAAAAGAATTGGTCTGCCGTGTACATCTTAACATGTAGCAACTAAAGAGAACCAAAAGGAGAATTTTCTTTCGTCAAAATTTTTCAGAAAATCACGTTTATGGAAATCCCGCATCGTGCGAAATTATCTTGTTTTTCCTAAACAACACGTTTTAACTCGAAAAGCTTTCGTGTTACGTGTATGTCTAAGTGTGTAGCCTCAAAACAGAAGGCACAGGAGAGTTTTCTATCAAAAGAATATTGTAGAATACCACGGTATAAGGAAATACAATTTTGCAGAGTAAAGACAAATACGTACTTATTGGAAACACTTTACGAGAAGTAATAATGCATCGTACAAAATTAGCTTGTATCTCCAAAACTACACGTTGTAACTCGAAAAGAATTGGTGTGGCGTGTACGTCTTAACGTGTAGTCTCAAAAGAGAGTCCAAAGGAGGATTTTCTTTCGTCAAAATTTTTCAGAAAATCACGTTTTAAGGAAATCCCGCACCGTGCGAAATTATCTTGTTTTTCCTAAACAACACGTTGTAACTCGAAAAGCTTTCGTGTTGCGAGTATGTCTAAGTGTGTAGCCTCAAAACAGAACGCACAGGAGAGTTTTCTGTCGAAAGAATATTGGAGAATACCACGTTATAAGGAAAAACAATTTTGCAGAGTAACAACAAACACGTATATATTGGAAACACTTTACAAGAAGAAATAACGCATCGTACAAAATTAGCTTGTATCTCCAAAACTACACGTTGTAACTCGAAAAGAATTGTTTGGCGTTTACGTCTTAACATGTAGCATCTAAAGAGAACCAAAAGGAGAATTTTCTTTCGTCAAAAATTTTCAGAAAATCACGTTTTAAGGAAATGCCGCATCTTGCGAAATTATCTTGTTTTTCCTAAACAACACGTTGTAACTCGAAAAGCTGTCGTGTTGCGTGTATGTCTAAGTGTGTAGCCTCAAAAGAGAAGGCACAGGAGAGTTTTCTCTCGAAAGAATATGTAAGAATACCACTTCATAAGGAAATACAGTTTTGCAGAGTAAAGACATATACGTACATAATGGAAACTCAATGAGAAGAAATAACGCATAGTACAAAATTAGCTTGTATCTCCAAAACTACACGTTGTAACTCGAAAAGAATTGGTGTGGCGTGTACGTCTTAACGTGTAGTCTCAAAAGAGTGCCCAAAGTAGAATTTTCTTTCATCAAAATTTTTCAGAAAATCACGTTTTAAGGAAATCCAGCATCGTGACAAATTATCTTGTTTTTCCTGAACAACACGTTGTAACTCGAAAAGCTTTCGTGTTGCGTGTATGTCTAATTGTGTAGCCTCAAAACAGAAGGCACAGGGGAGTTTTCTCTCGAAAGAATATTGTAGAATACCACGTTATAAGGAAATACAATTTTGCAGAGTAAAGACAAATACGTACTTATTGGAAACTCTTTATGAGAAGCAATAACACATCGTACAAAATTAGCTTGTTTCTCCAAAACTACACGTTGTAACTCGAAAAGAATTGTTGTGGCGTGTACGTCTTAACATGTAGCCTCAAAAGAGAATCCAAAGGAGAATTTTCTTTCGTCAAAATTTTTCAGAAAATCGCGTATTGAGGAAATTCCGCATCGTGCGAAATTATCTTGTTTTTCCTAAACAACACGTTCTAAGTCGAAAAGCTTTCGTGTTCCGTGTATGTCTAAGTGTGTAGCCTCAAAAGAAAAGGCACAGGAGAGTTTTCTCTCGAAAGAATATGTAAGAAAACCACGTTATAACGAAATACAGTTTTGCAGAGTAAAGACAAATGCGTACGTATTGGAAACACTTTACGAGAAGAAATAACGCATCGTACAAAATTAGCTTGTATCTCAAAAACTACACGTTGTAACTCGAAAAGAATTGTTGTGGCGTGTACGTCTTAACATGTAGCATCTAAAGAGAACCCAAAGGAGAATTTTCTTTAGTCAAAATTTTTCAGAAAATCACGTTTTAAGGAAATCCCGCATCGTGCGAAATTATCTTGTTTTTCCTTAACAACACGTTGTAACTCGAAAAGCTGTCGTGTTGCGTGTATGTCTAAGTGTGTAGCCTCAAAAGAGAAGGCACAGGAGTGTTTTCTCTCGAAAGAATATGTAAGAATACCACTTCATAAGGAAATACAGTTTTGCAGAATAAAGACATATACGTACATATTGGAAACTCTAAGAGAAGAAATAACGAAGAGTACAAAATTAGCTTGTATCTCCAAAACTACACGTTGTGACTCGAAAAGAATTGGTGTGGCGTGTAAGTCTTAACGTGTAGTCTCAAAAGAGTGCCCAAAGGAGAATTTTCTTTCATCAAAATTTTTCACAAAATCACATTTTAAGGAAATGCCGCATCGTGCGAAATTATCTTGTTTTTCCTAAACAACACGTTGTAACTCGAAAAGCTTTCGTGTTGCGTGTATGTCTAAGTGTGTAGCCTCAAAACAGAAGGCACAGGAGAGTTTTCTCTCGAAAGAATATTGTAGAATACCACGTTATAAGGAAATACAATTTTGCAGAGTAAAGACAAATACATACGTATTGGAAATACTTTATGAGAAGAAATAACGCATCGTAAAAAATTAGCTTGTATCTCCAAAACTACACGTTGTAACTCGAAAAGAATTGTTGTGGCGTGTCTGTCTTAACATGTAGCATCTGAAGAGAACCAAAAGGAGAATTTTCTTTCGTCAAAATTTTTCAGAAAATCAAGTTTATGGAAATCCCGCATCGTGCGAAATTATCTTGTTTTTCCTAAACAACACGTTGTAACTCGAAAAGCTTTCGTGTTGCGTGTATGTCTAAGTATGTAGCCTCAAAACAGAAGGCACAGGAGAGTTTTCTGTCGAAAGAATATTGTAGAATACCACGTTATAAGGAAATACAATTTTGCAGAGTAAAGACAAATACGTACATATTGGAAACACTTTATGAGAAGAAATAACACATCATACAAAATTAGCTTGTATCTCCAAAACTACACTTTGTAACTCGAAAAGAATTGGTGTGCCGTGTACGTCTTAACGTGTAGCCTCAAAAGAGAACCCAAAGAAGAATTTTCTTTCGTCAAAATTTTTCAGAAAATCGCTTATTGAGGAAATTCCGCTTCGTGCGAAATTATCTCGTTTTTCCTAAACAACACGTTGTAAGTCGAAAAGCTTTCGTGTTGCGTGTATGTCTAAGTGTGTAGCCTCAAAAGAGAAGGCACAGGAGAGTTTTCTCTCGAAAGAATATGTAAGAAAACCACGTTATAACGAAATACAGTTTTGCAGAGTAAAGACAAATAAGTACTTATTGGAAACACTTTACGAGAAGAAATAACGCATCGTACAAAATTTGCTTGTATCTCCAAAACTACACGTTGTAACTCGAAAAGAATTGTTGTGGCGTTTACGTCTTAACATGTAGCATCAAAAGAGAACCCAAAGGAGAATTTTCTTTCGTCAAAATTTTTCAGAAAATCACGTTTTAAGGAAATCCCGCATCGTGCGATATTATCTTGTTTTTCCTAAACAACACGTGGTAACTCGAAAAGCTTTCGTGATGCAGGTATGTCTAAGTGTGCAGCCTCAAAAGAGAAAGCACAGGAGAGTTTTCTCTCCAAAGAATATGTAAGAATACCACTTCATAAGGAAATACAGTTTTGCAGAGTAAAGACAAATACGTACTTATTGGAAACTCTTTACGAGAAGAAATAAAGCATAGTAAAAATTAGCTTGTATCTCCAAAACTACACGTCGTAACACGAAAAGAATTGGTGTGGCGTGTACTTCTTAACATGTAGTCTCAAAAGAGAGCCCAAAGGAGAATTTTCTTTGGTAAAAATTTTTCAGAAAATCACGTTTTAAGGAAATCCCGCATCATGCGAAATTATCTTGTTTTTCCTAAACAACACGTTGTAACTCGAAAATCTTTCGTGTTGCGTGTATGTCTAAGTGTGTAGCCTCAAAACAAAAGGCACAGAAGAGTTTTCTCTCAAAAGAATATTGTAGAATACCACGTTATAAGGAAATACAATTTTGCAGAGTAAAGACAAATACGTACGTATTGGAAACACTTTACGAGAAGAAATAACGCATCGTACAAAATTAGCTTGTATCTCCAAAACTACACGTTGTAACTCGAAAAGAATTGTTGTGGCGTGTCCGTCTTAACATGTAGTATCTAAAGAGAACCAAAAGGGGAATTTCCTTCGTCAAAATTTTTCAGAAAATCACGTTTTAAGGAAATCCCGCATCGTGCGAAATTATCTTGTTTTTCCTAAACAACATGTTGTAACTCGAAAAGCTGTCGTGTTGCGTGTATGTCTAAGTGTGTAGCCTCAAAAGAGAAGGCACAGGAGTGTTTTCTCTCGAAAGAATATGTAAGAATACCACTTCATAAGGAAATACAGTTTTGCAGAATAAAGACATATACGTACATATTGGAAACTCTACGAGAAGAAATAACGCATAGTACAAAATTAGCTTGTATCTCCAAAACTACACGTTGTGACTCGAAAAGAATTGGTGTGGCGTGTACGCCTTAACGTGTAGTCTCAAAAGAGTGCCCAAAGGAGAATTTTCTTTCGTCAAAATTTTTCAGAAAATCACGTTTTAAGGAAATCCCGCACTGTGCGAAATTATCTTGTTTTTCCTAAACAACACGTTGTAACTCGAAAAGCTTTCGTGTTGCGAGTATGTCTAAGTGTGTAGCCTCAAAACAGAACGCACAGGAGAGTTTTCTGTCGAAAGAATATTGTAGAATACCACGTTATAAGGAAATACAATTTTCCAGAGTAACAACAAACACGTACATATTGGAAACACTTTATGAGAAGAAAAACGCATCGTAAAAAATTAGCTTGTATCTCCAAAACTACACGTTGTAACTCGAAAAGAATTGTTTGGCGTTTACGTCTTAACATGTAGCATCTAAAGAGAACCAAAAGGAGAATTTTCTTTCGTCAAAATTTTTCAGAAAATCACGTTTTAAGGAAATGCCGCATCGTGCGAAATTATCTTGTTTTTCCTAAACAACACGTTGTAACTCGAAAAGCTTTCCTGTTGCGTGTATGTCTAAGTGTGTAGCCTCAAAACAGAAGGCACAGGAGAGTTTTCTCTCGAAAGAATATTGTAGAATACCACGTTATAAGGAAATACAATTTTGCAGAGTAAAGACAAATACATACGTATTGGAAATACTTTATGAGAAGAAATAACGCATCTTAAAAAATTAGCTTGTATCTCCAAAACTACACGTTGTAACTCGAAAAGAATTGTTGTGGCGTGTCCGTCTTAACATGTAGCATCTAAAGAGAACCAAAAGGAGAATTTTCTTTCGTCAAAATTTTTCAGAAAATCAAGTTTATGGAAATCCCGCATCGTGCGAAATTATCTTGTTTTTCCTAAACAACACGTTGTAACTCGAAAAGCTTTCGTGTTGCGTGTATGTCTAAGTGTGTAGCCTCAAAACAGAAGGCACAGGAGAGTTTTCTGTCGAAAGAATATTGTAGAATACCACGTGATAAGGAAATACAATTTTGCAGAGTAAAGACAAATACGTACATATTGGAAACACTTTATGAGAAGAAATAACGCATCATACAAAATTAGCTTGTATCTCCAAAACTACACTTTGTAACTCGAAAAGAATTGGTGTGCCGTGTACGTCTTAACGTGCAGCCTCAAAAGAGAAACCAAAGGAGAATTTTCTTTCCTCAAAATTTTTCAGAAAATCGCGTATTGAGGAAATTCCGCATCGTGCGAAATTATCTTGTTTTTCCTAAACAACACGTTCTAAGTCGAAAAGCTTTCGTGTTCCGTGTATGTCTAAGTGTGTAGCCTCAAAAGAAAAGGCACAGGAGAGTTTTCTCTCGAAAGAATATGTAATAAAACCACGTTATAACGAAATACAGTTTTGCAGAGTAAAGACAAATACGTACTTATTGGAAACACTTTACGAGAAGAAATAACGCATCATACAAAATATGCTTGTATCTCCAAAACTCCACGTTGCAACTCAAAAAGAATTGTTGTGGCGTGTACGTCTTAACATGTGGCATCAAAAGAGAACCCAAAGGAGAATTTTCTTTCGTCAAAATTTTTCAGAAAATCACGTTTTAAGGAAATCCCGCATCGTGGGAAATTATCTTGTTTTTCCTAAACAACACGTTGTAACTCAAAAGGCTTTCGTGTTGCGTGTATGTCTAAGTGTGTAGCCTCAAAAGAGAAGGCACAGGAGAGTTTTCTCTCGAAAGAATATGTAAGAATACCACTTCATAAGGAAGTACAGTTTTGCAGAGTAAAGACATATAGGTACGTATTGGAAACTCTTTACGAGAAGAAATAACGCATAGTACAAAATTAGCTTGTATCTCCAAAACTACACGTTGTAACTCGAAAAGAATTGGTCTGCCGTGTACATCTTAACATGTAGCAACTAAAGAGAACCAAAAGGAGAATTTTCTTTCGTCAAAATTTTTCAGAAAATCACGTTTATGGAAATCCCGCATCGTGCGAAATTATCTTGTTTTTCCTAAACAACACGTTTTAACTCGAAAAGCTTTCGTGTTACGTGTATGTCTAAGTGTGTAGCCTCAAAACAGAAGGCACAGGAGAGTTTTCTATCAAAAGAATATTGTAGAATACCACGGTATAAGGAAATACAATTTTGCAGAGTAAAGACAAATACGTACTTATTGGAAACACTTTACGAGAAGTAATAATGCATCGTACAAAATTAGCTTGTATCTCCAAAACTACAGGTTGTAACTCGAAAAGAATTGGTGTGGCGTGTACGTCTTAACGTGTAGTCTCAAAAGAGAGTCCAAAGGAGGATTTTCTTTTGTCAAAATTTTTCAGAAAATCACGTTTTAAGGAAATCCCGCACCATGCGAAATTATCTTGTTTTTCCTAAACAACACGTTGTAACTCGAAAAGCTTTCGTGTTGCGAGTATGTCTAAGTGTGTAGCCTCAAAACAGAGCGCACAGGAGAGTTTTCTGTCGAAAGAATATTGTAGAATACCACGTTATGAGGAAATACAATTTTGCAGAGTAACAACAAACACGTACATATTGGAAACACTTTACAAGAAGAAATAACGCATCGTACAAAATTAGCTTGTATCTCCAAAACTACACGTTGTAACTCGAAAAGAATTGTTTGGCGTTTACGTCTTAACATGTAGCATCTAAAGAGAACCAAAAGGAGAATTTTCTTTCGTCAAAAATTTTCAGAAAATTACGTTTTAAGGAAATGCCGCATCTTGCGAAATTATCTTGTTTTTCCTAAACAACACGTTGTAACTCGAAAAGCTGTCGTGTTGCGTGTATGTCTAAGTGTGTAGCCTCAAAAGAGAAGGCACAGGAGAGTTTTCTCTCGAAAGAATATGTAAGAATACCACTTCATAAGGAAATACAGTTTTGCAGAGTAAAGACATATACGTACATAATGGAAACTCAATGAGAAGAAATAACGCATAGTACAAAATTAGCTTGTATCTCCAAAACTACACGTTGTAACTCGAAAAGAATTGGTTTGGCGTGTCTGTCTTAACGTGTAGTCTCAAAAGAGTGCCCAAAGTAGAATTTTCTTTCATCAAAATTATTCAGAAAATCACGTTTTAAGGAAATCCAGCATCGTGACAAATTATCTTGTTTTTCCTGAACAACACGTTGTAACTCGAAAAGCTTTCGTGTTGCGTGTATGTCTAAGTGTGTAGCCTCAAAACAGAAGGCACAGGAGAGTTTTTGTCGAAAGAATATTGTAGAATACCACGTTATAAGGAAATACAATTTTGCAGAGTAAAGACAAATATGTACGTATTGGAAACTCTTTATGAGAAGTAATAACACATCGTACAAAATTAGCTTGTATCTCCAAAACTACACGTTGTAACTCGAAAAGAATTGTTGTGGCGTGTACGTCTTAACGGGTAGCCTCAAAAGAGAATCCAAAGGAGAATTTTCTTTCGTCAAAATTTTTCAGAAAATCGCGTATTGAGGAAATTCCGCATCGTGCGAAATTATCTTGTTTTTCCTAAACAACACGTTCTAAGTCGAAAAGCTTTCGTGTTCCGTGTATGTCTAAGTGTGTAGCCTCAAAAGAAAAGGCACAGGAGAGTTTTCTCTCGAAAGAATATGTAAGAAAACCACGTTATAACGAAATACAGTTTTGCAGAGTAAAGACAAATGCGTACGTATTGGAAACACTTTACGAGAAGAAATAACGCATCGTACAAAATTAGCTTGTATCTCAAAAACTACACGTTGTAACTCGAAAAGAATTGTTGTGGCGTGTACGTCTTAACATGTAGCATCTAAAGAGAACCCAAAGGAGAATTTTCTTTAGTCAAAATTTTTCAGAAAATCACGTTTTAAGGAAATCCCGCATCGTGCGAAATTATCTTGTTTTTCCTTAACAACACGTTGTAACTCGAAATGCTGTCGTGTTGCGTGTATTTCTAAGTGTGTAGCCTCAAAAGAGAAGGCACAGGAGTGTTTTCTCTCGAAATAATATGTAAGAATACCACTTCATAAGGAAATACAGTTTTGCAGAATAAAGACATATACGTACATTTTGGAAACTCTACGAGAAGAAATAACGAAGAGTACAAAATTAGCTTGTATCTCCAAAACTACACGTTGTGACTCGAAAAGAATTGGTGTGGCGTGTACGTCTTAACGTGTAGTCTCAAAAGAGTGCCCAAAGGAGAATTTTCTTTCATCAAAATTTTTCACAAAATCACATTTTATGGAATTGCCGCATCGTGCGAAATTATCTTGGTTTTCCTAAACAACACGTTGTAACTCGAAAAGCTTTCGTGTTGCGTGTATGTCTAAGTGTGTAGCCTCAAAACAGAAGGCACAGGAGAGTTTTCTCTCGAAAGAATATTGTAGAATACCACGTTATAAGGAAATACAATTTTGCAGAGTAAAGACAAATACGTATGTATTGGAAACACTTTACGAGAAGAAATAACTCATGGTACAAAATTAGCTTGTATCTCCAAATCTACACGTTGTAACTCGAAAAGAACTGGTGTGGCGTGTACGTCTTAACGTGTAGCCTCAAAAGAGAACCCAAAGGAGAATTTTCTTTCGTCAAAATTTTTCAGAAAATCGCGTTTTGAGGAAATCCCGCATCGTGCCAAATTATCTTGTTTTTTCTAAGCAACACGTTGTAAGTCGAAAAGCTTTTTTGCTGCGTGTATGTCTAAGTGTGTAGCCTCAATAGAGAAGGGACAGAAGAGTTTTCTCTCAAAAGAATACGTAAGAAAACCACGTTATAACGAAATACAGTTTTGCAGAGTAAAGAAAAATACATACTTATTGGAAACACTTTAGGAGAAGAAATAACGCATCCTACAAAATTAGCTTGTATCTCCAAAACTACACGTTGTAACTCGAAAAGAATTGTTGTGGCGTGTCCGTCTTAACATGTAGCATCTAAAGAGAACCCAAAGGAGAATTTTCTTTAGTCAAAATTTTTCAGAAAATCACGTTTTAAGGAAATCCCGCATCGTGCGAAATTATCTTGTTTTTCCTAAACAGCACGTTGTAACTCGAAAAGCTTTCATGTTGCCTGTATGCCTAAGTGTATAGCCTCAAAAGAGAAGGCACAGGAGAGTTTTCTCTCGAAAGAATATGTAAGAATACCACTTCATAAGGAAATACAGTTTTGCAGAGTAAAGACATATACGTACGTATTGGAAACTCTTAACGAGAAGAAATAACGCATAGTACAAAATTAGCTTGTATCTCCAAAACTACAGGTTGTAACTCGACAAGATTTGGTGTGGGGTGTACCTCTTAACGTGTAGTCTCAAAAGAGAGCCCAAAGGAGAATTTTCTTTCGTAAAATTTTTCAGAAAATCATGTTTTAAGGAAATCCCATATCATGCGATATTATGTTGTTTTTCCTAAACAACATGTTGTAACTCGAAAAGCTTTCGTGTTGCGCGTATGTCTAAGTGTGCAGCCTCAAAACAGAAGGCACAGGAGAGTTTTCTCTCGAAAGAATATTGTAGAATACCACGTTATAAGGAAATACAATTTTGGGGAGTAAAGACAAATACATACGTATTGGAAACACTTTAGGAGAAGAAATAACGCATCCTACAAAATTAGCTTGTATCTCCAAAACTACACGTTGTAACTCGAAAAGAATTGTGGTGGCATGTACGACTTAACATGTAGCATCTAACGAGAACCAAAAGGAGAATTTTCTTTCATCAAAATTTTTCAGAAAATCACGTTTTAAGGATATCCCGCATCGCGTGAAATTATCTGGTTTTTCCTAAACAACACGTTGTAAGTCGAAAAGCTTTCATGTTGCGTGTATGTCTAAGTGTGTAGCCTCAAAAGAGAAGGCACAGGAGAGTTTTCTCTCGAAAGAATATGTAAGAATACCACTTCATAAGGAAAAACAGTTTTGCAGAGTAAATACATATACATACGTATTGGAAACTCTTTATGAGAAGAAATAACGCATAGTACAAAATTAGCTTGTATCTCCAAAACTACACGTTGTAACTCGAAAAGAATTGGTGTGGCGTGTACGTCTTAACGTGTAGTCTCAAAAGAGTGCCCAAAGGAGAATTTTCTTTCCTTAAAATTTTTCAGAAAATCACGTTTTAAGGAAATCCCGCATCGTGCAAAATTATCTTGTTTTTCCTAAACAACACGTTGTAACTCGAAAAGCTTTCGTGTTGCCTGTATGTCTAAGTGTATAGCCTCAAAAGAGAAGGCACAGGAGAGTTTTCTCTCGAAAGAATATGTAAGAATACCACTTCATAAGGAAATACAGTTTTGCAGAGTAAAGACATATACGTACTTTTTGGAAACTCTTTACGAGAAGCAATAACGCATAGTACAAAATTAGCTTGTATCTCCAAAACTACATGTTGTAACTCGACAAGATTTGGTGTGTGGTGTACCTCTTAACGTGTAGTCCCAAAAGAGAGCCCAAAGGAGAATTTTCTTTCGTAAAATTTTTCAGAAAATCACGTTTTAAGGAAATCCCATATCATGCGATATTATCTTGTTTTTCCTAAACAACACGTTGTAACTCGAAAAGCTTTCGTGTTGCGCGTATGTCTAAGTGTGTAGCCTCAAAACAGAAGGCACAGGAGAGTTTTCTGTCGAAAGAATAGTGTAGAATACCACGTTATAAGGAAATACAATTTTGCAGAGTAAAGACAAATACGTACGTATTGGAAACACTTTACGAGAAGAAATAATGCATCGTACAAAATTAGCATGTATCTCCAAATCTACACGTTTTAACTCGAAAAGAATTGGTGTGGCGTGTACGTCTTAGCGTGTAGCCTCAAAGAGAACCCAAAGGAGAATTTTCTTTCGTCAAAATTTTTCAGAAAATCGCGTTTGGAGGAAATCCCGCATCGTGCGAAATTATCTTGTTTTTCCTAAACAGCACGTTGTAAGTTGAAAAGCTTTTGTGTTGCGTGTATGTCTAAGTGTGTAGCCTCAAAAGAGAAGGCACAGGAGAGTTTTCTCTCAAAAGAATATCTAAGAAAACCACGTTATAACGAAATACAGTTTTGCAGAGTAAAGACTAATAAATACTTATTGGAAACACTTTATGAGAAGAAATAACGCATCATACAAAATTAGCTTGTATCTCCAAAACTACACGTTGTAACTCGAAAAGAATTGTTGAGGCGTGTACGTCTTAACATGTAGCATCAAAAGAGATCCCAAAGGAGAATTTTCTTTCGTCAAAATTTTTAAGAAAATCACGTTTTAAGGATCCCGCATCGTTCGAAATTATCTTGTTTTTCCTAAACAACACGTTGTAACTCGAAAAGCTTTCGTGTTGCGTGTATGTCTAAGTGTGTAGCCTCAAAAGAGAAGGCACAGGAGAGTTTTCTCTCGAAAGAATATGTAAGAATACCACTTCATATGGAAATACAGTTTTGCAGAGTAAAGACATATACGTACGTATTGGAAACTCTTTACCAGAATAAATAACGCATAGTACAAAATTAGCTTGTATCTCCAAAACTACACGTTGTAACTCGAAAAGAATTGGTGTGGCGTGTACGTCTTAACGTGTAGTCTCAAAAGAGAGCCCAAAGGAGAATTTTCATTCGTCAAATTTTTTCAGAAAATCACGTTTTAAGGAAATCCCGCATCGTGCGAAATTATCTTGTTTTTCCTAAACAACACGTTGTAACTCGAAAAGCTTTCGTGTTGCGTGTATGTCTAAGTGTGTAGACTCAAAAGAGAAGGCACAGGAGAGTTTTCTCTCGAAAGAATATGTAAGAATACCACTTCATAAGGAAATACAGTTTTGCAGAGTAAAGATATATACGTACATATTGGAAACTCTACAAGAAGAAATAACGCATAGTACAAAATTAGCTTGTATCTCCAAAACTACACTTTGTAACTCGAAAAGAATTGGTGTGGCGTGTACGCCTTAACGTGTAGTCTCAAAAGAGTGCCCAAAGGAGAATTTTCTTTCGTCAAATTTTTTCAGAAAATCACGTTTTAAGGAAATCCCGCATCGTGCGAAATTATCTTGTTTTTCCTAAACAACATGTTGTAACTCGAAAAGCTTTCGTGTTGCGTTTATGTCTAAGTGTGTAGTCTCAAAACAGAAGGCACAGGAGAGTTTTCTCTCGAAAGAATATTGTAGAATACCACGTTATAAGTAAATACAATTTTGCAGAGTAAAGACAAATATGTACGTATTGGAAACACTTTATGAGAAGAAATAACGCATCGTAAAAAATTAGCTTGTATCTCCAAAACTACATGTTGTAACTCGAAAAGAATTGTTGTGGCGTGTACGTCTTAATATGTAGCATCAAAAAAGAACCCAAAGCAGAATTTTCTTTCGTCAAAATTTTTCGGAAAGTCACGTTTTAAGGAAATCCCGCATCGTGCGAAATTATCTTGTTTTTCCTAAACACGTTGTAACTCGAAAAGCTTTCGTGTTGCGTGTATGTCTAAGTGTGTAGACTCAAAAGAGAAGGCACAGGAGAGTTTTCTCTCGAAAGAATATGTAAGAATACCACTTTATAAGGAAATACAGTTTTGCAGAGTAAAGACATATACGTACGCATTGGAAACTCTTTACGAGAAGAAATAACACATAGTACAAAATTAGCTTGTATCTCCAAAACTACATGTTGTAACTCGACAAGATTTGGTGTGGGGTGTACCTCTTAACGTGTAGTCTCAAAGAGAGCCCAAAGGAGAATTTTCTTTCGTAAAATTTTTCAGAAAATCACGTTTTAAGGAAATCCCGTATCATGCGATATTATCTTGTTTTTCCTAAACAACACCTTGTAACTCGAAAAGCTTTCATGTTGCGCGTATGTCTAAGTGTGTAGCCTCAAAACAGAAGGCACAGGAGAGTTTTCTGTCGAAAGAATAGTGTAGAATACCACGTTATAAGGAAATACAATTTTGCAGAGTAAAGACAAATACGTACGTATTGGAAACACTTTACTAGAAGAAATAATGCATCGTACAAAATTAGCATGTATCTCCAAATCTACACGTTTTAACTCGAAAAGAATTGGTGTGGCGTGTACGTCTTAGCGTGTAGCCCCAAAGAGAACCCAAAGGAGAATTTTCTTTCGTCAAAATTTTTCAGAAAATCGCGTTTGGAGGAAATCCCGCATCATGCGAAATTATCTTGTTTTTCCTAAACAGCACATTGTAAGTTGAAAAGCTTTTGTGCTGCGTGTATGTCTAAGTGTGTAGCCTCAAAAGAGAAGGCACAGGAGAGTTTTCTCTCAAAAGAATATCTAAGAAAACCACGTTATAACGAAATACAGTTTTGCAGAGTAAAGACTAATAAATACTTATTGGAAACACTTTATGAGAAGAAATAACGCATCGTACAAAATTAGCTTGTATCTCCAAAACTACACGTTGTAACTCGAAAAGAATTGTTGTGGCGTGTCCGTCTTAACATGTAGCATCAAAAGAGATCCCAAAGGAGAATTTTCTTTAGTCAAAATTTTTCAGAAAATCACGTTTTAAGGATCCCGCATCGTTCGAAATTATTTTGTTTTTCCTAAACAACACGTAACTCGAAAAGCTTTCGTGTTGCGTGTATGTCTAAGTGTGTAGCCTCAAAAGAGAAGGCACAGGAGAGTTTTCTCTCGAAAGAATATGTAAGAATACCACTTCATAAGGAAATACAGTTTTGCAGAGTAAAGACATATACGTACGTATTGGAAACTCTTTACCAGAATAAATAACGCATAGTACAAAATTAGCTTGTATCTCCAAAACTACACGTTGTAACTCGAAAAGAATTGGTGTGGAGTGTACGTCTTAACGTGTAGTCTCAAAAGAGAGCCCAAAGGAGAATTTTCTTTCGTCAAAATTTTTCAGAAAATCACGTTTTAAGGAAACCCCCATCGTACGAAATTATCTTTTTTTTCCTAAACAACACATTGTAACTCGAAAAGCTTTCGTGTTGCGTGTATGTCTAAGTGTGTTGCCTCAAAACAGAAGGCACAGGAGAGTTTTCTGTCGAAAGAATATTGTAGAATACCATGTTATAAGGAAATACAATTTTGCAGAGTAAAGACAAATATGTACGTATTGGAAACACTTTATGAGAAGAAATAACGCATCGTACAAAATTAGCTTGTATCTCCAAAACTACATGTTGTAACTCGAAAAGAATTGTTGTGGCGTGTACGTCTTAACATGTAGCATCAAAAAAGAACCCAAAGGAGAATTTTCTTTCGTCAAAATTTTTCAGAAAGTCACGTTTTAACGAAATCCCGCATCCTGCGAAATTATCTTGTTTTTCATAAACAACACATTGTAACTCGAAAAGCTTTCGTGTTGCGTGTATGTCTAAGTGTGTAGACTCAAAAGAGAAGGCACAGGAGAGTTTTCTCTCGAAAGAATATGTAAGAATACCACTTCATAAGGAAATACAGTTTTGCAGAGTAAAGACATATACGTACGTATTGGAAACTCTTTACGAGAAGAAATAACGCATAGTACAAAATTAGCTTGTATCTCCAAAACTACACGTTGTAACTCGAAAAGAATTGGTGTGGCGTGCACCTCTTAACGTGTAGTCTCAAAAGAGATCCCAAAGTAAAATTTTCTTTGGTCAAAATTTTTCAGAAAATCACGTTTTAAGGAAATCCCGCATCATGCGAAATTATCTAGTTTTTCCTAAACAACACGTTGTAACTCGAAAAGCTTTCGTGTTGCGTTTTTGTCTAAGTGTATAGCCTCAAAACAGAAGGCACAGGAGAGTTTTCTGTCGAAAGAATATTGTAGAATACCACGTTATAAGGAAATACAATTTTGCAGAGTAAAGACAAATACTAACGTATTGGAAACACTTTACGAGAAGAAATAACGCATCATACAAAATTAGCTTGTATCTCCAAATCTACACGTTGTAACTTGAAAAGAATTGGTGTGGCGTGTACGTCTTAACGTATAGCCTCAAAAGAGAACCCAAAGGAGAATTTTCTTTCGTCAAAATTTTTCAGAAAATCGCGTTTTGAGGAAATCCCGCATCGTGCAAAATTATCTTGTTTTTCCTAAACAACACGTTGTAAGTAGAGAAGCTTTCGTGTCGCGTGTATGTCTAAGTGTGTAGCCTCAAAAGAGAAGGCACAGGAGAGTTTTCTCTCAAAAGAATATGTAAGAAAACCACGTTATAACGAAATACAGTTTTGTAGAGTAAAGACAAATAAGTACTTATTGGAAATGCTTTATGAGAAGAAACAACGCATCGTACAAAATTAGCTTGTATCTCCAAAACTACACGTTGTAACTCGAAAAGAATTGGTGAGGCGTGTATGTCTTAACGTGTAGTCTCAAAAGAGAGCCCATAGGAGAATTTTCTTTCGTCAATTTTTTTCAGAAAATCACATTTTAAGGAAATCCCGCATCGTGCGAAATTATCTTGTTTTTCCTAAACAACACGTTGTAACTTGAAAAGCTTTCGTGTTGCATGTATGTCTAAGTGTGTAGCCTCAAAACAGAAGGCACAGGAGAGTTTTCTGTCGAAAGAATATTGTAGAATACCACGTTATAAGGAAATACAATTTTGCAGAGTAAAGACAAATACATACGTACTGGAAACACTTTACAAGAAGAAATAATGCATCGTACAAAATTAGCTTGTATCTCCAAAACTACACGTTGTAACTCGAAAAGAATTGTTGTGGCGTGTCCGTCTTAACATGTAGCATCAAAAGAGATCCCAAAGGAGAATTTTCTTTCGTCAAAATTTTTCAGAAAATCACGTTTTAAGGATCCCGCATCGTTCGAAATTATCTTGTTTTTCCTAAACAACACGTTGTAACTCGAAAAGCTTTCGTGTTGCGTGTATGTCTAAGTGTGTAGCCTCAAAAGAGAAGGCACAGGAGAGTTTTCTCTCGAAAGAATATGTAAGAATACCACTTCATAAGAAAATACAGTTTTGCAGAGTAAAGACATATACGTACGTATTGGAAACTCTTTACCAGAATAAATAACGCATAGTACAAAATTAGCTTGTATCTCCAAAACTACACGTTGTAACTCGAAAAGAATTGGTGTGGCTTGTACGTCTTAACGTGTAGTCTCAAAAGAGAGCCCAAAGGAGAATTTTCTTTCGTCAAATTTTTTCAGAAAATCACGTTTTAAGGAAATCCCGCATCGTGCGAAATTATCTTCTTTTTCCTTAACAACACGTTGTAACTCGAAAAGCTTTCGTGTTGCGTGTATGTCTAAGTGTGTTGCCTCAAAACAGAAGGCACAAGAGAGTTTTCTGTCGAAAGAATATTGTAGAATACCATGTTATAAGGAAATACAATTTTGCAGAGTAAAGACATATACGTACATATTGGAAACTCTACAAGAAGAAATAACGCATAGTACAAAATTAGTTTGTATCTCCAAAACTATACTTTGTAACTCGAAAAGAATTGGTGTGGCGTGTACGTCTTTACGTGTAGTCTCAAAAGAGTGCCTAAAGGAGAATTTTCTTTCGTCAAATTTTTTCAGAAAATCACGTTTTAAGGAAATCCCGCATCGTGCGAAATTATCTTGTTTTTCCTAAACAACACGTTGTAACTCGAAAAGCTTTCGTGTTGCGTTTATGTCTAAGTGTGTAGTCTCAAAACAGAAGGCACAGGAGAGTTTTCTCTCGAAAGAATATTGTAGAATACCACGTTATAAGTAAATACAATTTTGCAGAGTAAAGACAAATATGTACGTATTGGAAACACTTTATGAGAAGAAATAACGCATGGTACAAAATTAGCTTGTATCTCAAAAAATACATGTTGTAACTCGAAAAGAATTGTTGTGGCGTGTACGTCTTAACATGTAGCACCAAAAAAGAACCCAAAGGAGAATTTTCTTTGGTCAAAATTTTTCAGAAAGTCACGTTTTAAGGAAATCCCGCATCGTGCGAAATTATCTTGTTTTTCCTAAACAACACGTTGTAACTCGAAAAGCTTTCGTGTTGCGTGTATGTCTAAGTGTGTAGACTCAAAAGAGAAGGCACAGGAGAGTTTTCTCTCGAAAGAATATGTAAGAATACCACTTCATAAGGAAATACAGTTTTGCAGAGTAAAGACATATACATACGTATTGGAAACTCTTTATGAGAAGAAATAACGCATAGTACAAAATTAGCTTGTATCTCCAAAACTACACGTTGTAACTCGAAAAGAATTGGTGTGGCGTGCACCTCTTAACGTGTAGTCTCAAAAGAGAGCCCAAAGGAAAATTTTCTTTGGTCAAAATTTTTCAGAAAATCACGTTTTAAGGAAATCCCGCATCATGCGAAATTATCTAGTTTTTCCTAAACAACACGTTGTAACTCGAAAAGCTTTCGTGTTGCGTTTTTGTCTAAGTGTATAGCCTCAAAACAGAAGGCACAGGAGAGTTTTCTGTCGAAAGAATATTGTAGAATACCACGTTATAAGGAAATACAATTTTGCAGAGTAAAGACAAATACTAACGTATTGGAAACACTTTACGAGAAGAAATAACGCATCATACAAAATTAGCTTGTATCTCCAAATCTACACGTTGTAACTTGAAAAGAATTGGTGTGGCGTGTACGTCTTAACGTATAGCCTCAAAAGAGAACCCAAAGGAGAATTTTCTTTCGTCAAAATTTTTCAGAAAATCGCGTTTTGAGGAAATCCCGCATCGTGCAAAATTATCTTGTTTTTCCTAAACAACACGTTGTAAGTAGAGAAGCTTTCGTGTCGCGTGTATGTCTAAGTGTGTAGCCTCAAAAGAGAAGGCACAGGAGAGTTTTCTCTCAAAAGAATATGTAAGAAAACCACGTTATAACGAAATACAGTTTTGTAGAGTAAAGACAAATAAGTACTTATTGGAAATGCTTTATGAGAAGAAACAACGCATCGTACAAAATTAGCTTGTATCTCCAAAACTACACGTTGTAACTCGAAAAGAATTGGTGAGGCGTGTATGTCTTAACGTGTAGTCTCAAAAGAGAGCCCATAGGAGAATTTTCTTTCGTCAAATTTTTTCAGAAAATCACATTTTAAGGAAATCCCGCATAGTGCGAAATTATCTTGTTTTTCCTAAACAACACGTTGTAACTTGAAAAGCTTTCGTGTTGCATGTATGTCTAAGTGTGTAGCCTCAAAACAGAAGGCACAGGAGAGTTTTCTGTCTAAAGAATATTGTAGAATACCACGTTATAAGGAAATACAATTTTGCAGAGTAAAGACAAATACATACGTACTGGAAACACTTTACAAGAAGAAATAATGCATCGTACAAAATTAGCTTGTATCTCCAAAACTACACGTTGTAACTCGAAAAGAATTGTTGTGGCGTGTCCGTCTTAACATGTAGCATCAAAAGAGATCCCAAAGGAGAATTTTCTTTCGTCAAAATTTTTCAGAAAATCACGTTTTAAGGATCCCGCATCGTTCGAAATTATCTTGTTTTTCCTAAACAACACGTTGTAACTCGAAAAGCTTTCGTGTTGCGTGTATGTCTAAGTGTGTAGCCTCAAAAGAGAAGGCACAGGAGAGTTTTCTCTCGAAAGAATATGTAAGAATACCACTTCATAAGAAAATACAGTTTTGCAGAGTAAAGACATATACGTACGTATTGGAAACTCTTTACCAGAATAAATAACGCATAGTACAAAATTAGCTTGTATCTCCAAAACTACACGTTGTAACTCGAAAAGAATTGGTGTGGCTTGTACGTCTTAACGTGTAGTCTCAAAAGAGAGCCCAAAGGAGAATTTTCTTTCGTCAAATTTTTTCAGAAAATCACGTTTTAAGGAAATCCCGCATCGTGCGAAATTATCTTCTTTTTCCTTAACAACACGTTGTAACTCGAAAAGCTTTCGTGTTGCGTGTATGTCTAAGTGTGTTGCCTCAAAACAGAAGGCACAGGAGAGTTTTCTGTCGAAAGAATATTGTAGAATACCATGTTATAAGGAAATACAATTTTGCAGAGTAAAGACATATACGTACATATTGGAAACTCTACAAGAAGAAATAACGCATAGTACAAAATTAGCTTGTATCTCCAAAACTATACTTTGTAACTCGAAAAGAATTGGTGTGGCGTGTACGTCTTTACGTGTAGTCTCAAAAGAGTGCCTAAAGGAGAATTTTCTTTCGTCAAATTTTTTCAGAAAATCACGTTTTAAGGAAATCCCGCATCGTGCGAAATTATCTTGTTTTTCCTAAACAACACGTTGTAACTCGAAAAGCTTTCGTGTTGCGTTTATGTCTAAGTGTGTAGTCTCAAAACAGAAGGCACAGGAGAGTTTTCTCTCGAAAGAATATTGTAGAATACCACGTTATAAGTAAATACAATTTTGCAGAGTAAAGACAAATATGTACGTATTGGAAACACTTTATGAGAAGAAATAACGCATGGTACAAAATTAGCTTGTATCTCAAAAAATACATGTTGTAACTCGAAAAGAATTGTTGTGGCGTGTACGTCTTAACATGTAGCACCAAAAAAGAACCCAAAGGAGAATTTTCTTTGGTCAAAATTTTTCAGAAAGTCACGTTTTAAGGAAATCCCGCATCGTGCGAAATTATCTTGTTTTTCCTAAACAACACGTTGTAACTCGAAAAGCTTTCGTGTTGCGTGTATGTCTAAGTGTGTAGACTCAAAAGAGAAGGCACAGGAGAGTTTTCTCTCGAAAGAATATGTAAGAATACCACTTCATAAGGAAATACAGTTTTGCAGAGTAAAGACATATACGTACGTATTGGAAACTCTTTACGAGAAGAAATAACGCATAGTACAAAATTAGCTTGTATCTCCAAAACTACACGTTGTAACTCGAAAAGAATTGGTGTGGCGTGCACCTCTTAACGTGTAGTCTCAAAAGAGAGCCCAAAGGAAAATTTTCTTTGGTCAAAATTTTTCAGAAAATCACGTTTTAAGGAAATCCCGCATCATGCGAAATTATCTAGTTTTTCCTAAACAACACGTTGTAACTCGAAAAGCTTTCGTGTTGCGTTTTTGTCTAAGTGTATAGCCTCAAAACAGAATGCACAGGAGAGTTTTCTGTCGAAAGAATATTGTAGAATACCACGTTATAAGGAAATACAATTTTGCAGAGTAAAGACAAATACTAACGTATTGGAAACACTTTACGAGAAGAAATAACGCATCATACAAAATTAGCTTGTATCTCCAAATCTACACGTTGTAACTTGAAAAGAATTGGTGTGGCGTGTACGTCTTAACGTGTAGCCTCAAAAGAGAACCCAAAGGAGAATTTTCTTTCGTCAAAATTTTTCAGAAAATCGCGTTTTGAGGAAATCCCGCATCGTGCAAAATTATCTTGTTTTTCCTAAACAACACGTTGTAAGTCGAGAAGCTTTCGTGTTGCGTGTATGTCTAAGTGTGTAGCCTCAAAAGAGAAGGCACAGGAGAGTTTTCTCTCAAAAGAATATGTAAGAAAACCACGTTATAACGAAATACAGTTTTGTAGATTAAAGACAAATAAGTACTTATTGGAAACGCTTTATGAGAAGAAACAATGCATCGTACAAAATTAGCTTGTATCTCCAAAACTACACGTTGTAACTCGAAAAGAATTGTTGTGGCGTGTACGTCTTAACATGTAGCATCAAAAAAGAACCAAAAGGAGAATTTTCTTTCTTCAAAATTTTTCAGAAAATCACGTTTTAAGGAAATCCCGCATCGTGCGAAATTATATTGTTTTTCCTAAACAACATGTTGAAAGTCGAAAAGCTTTCATGTTGCGTGTATGTCTAAGTGTGTAGCTTCAAAATAGAAGGCACAGGAGAGTTTTCTCTCGAAAGAATATATAAGAATACCAGTTCATAAGGAAATACAGTTTTGCAGAGTATATACATATACGTACGTATTGGAAACTCTTTACGAGAAGAAATAACGCATCTTGCAAAATTAGCTTGTATCTCCAAAACTACACGTTGTAACTCGAAAAGAATTGGTGAGGCGTGTATGTCTTAACGTGTAGTCTCAAAAGAGAGCCCATAGGAGAATTTTCTTTCGTCAAAATTTTTCAGAAAATCACATTTTAAGGAAATCCCGCATCGTGCGAAATTATCTTGTTTTTCCTAAACAACACGTTGTAACTGGAAAAGCTTTCGTGTTGCATGTATGTCTAAGTGTGTAGCCTCAAAACAGAAGGCACAGGAGAGTTTTCTGTCAAAAGAGTATTGTAGAATACCACGTTATAAGGAAATACAATTTTGCAGAGTAAAGACAAATACATACGTACTGAAAACACTTTACAAGAAGAAATAATGCATCGTACAAAATTAGCTTGTATCTCCAAAACTACACGTTGTAACTCGAAAAGAATTGTTGTGGCGTGTAGGTCTTAACATGTAGCATCAAAAGAGAACCCAAAGGAGAATTTTCTTTCGTCAAAATTTTTCAGAAAATCACGTTTTAAGGAAATCCCGCATCGTGCGAAATTATCTTGTTTTTCCTAAACAACACGTTGTAACTCAAAAGGCTTTCGTGTTGCGTGTATGTCTAAGTGTGTAGCCTCAAAAGAGAAGGCACAGGAGAGTTTTCTCTCGAAAGAATATGTAAGAATACCACTTCATAAGGAAATACAGTTTTGCAGAGTAAAGACAAATACGTACTTATTGGAAACTCTTTACGAGAAGAAATAAGGCATAGTACAAAATTAGCTTGTATCTCCAAAACTACACGTTGTAACTCAAAAAGAATTGGTGTGGCGTGTAGGTCTTAACATGTAGCATCAAAAGAGAACCCAAAGGAGAATTTTCTTTCGTCAAAATTTTTCAGAAAATCACTTTTTAAGGAAATCCCGCATCATGTGAAATTATCTTGTTTTTCCTAAACAACACGTTGTAACCCGAAAAGCTTTCGTGTTGCGTGTATGTCTAAGTGTGTAGCCTCAAAACAGAAGGCACAGGAGAGTTTTCTCTCAAAAGAATATTGTAGAATGCCACGTTATAAGGAAATACAATTTAGCAGAGTAAAGACAAATAAGTACGTATTGGAAACACTTTACGAGAAGAAATAACGCATCATACAAAATTAGCTTGTATCTCCAAAACTACACGTTGTAACTCGAAAAGAATTGTTGTGGCGTGTACGTCTTAACATGTAGCCTCAAAAGAGAAGCCAAAGGAGAATTTTCTTTCGTCAAAATTTTTCAGAAAATCGCGTTTTGAGAAAATCCCGCATCGTGCGAAATTATCTTGTTTTTCCTAAACAACACGTTGTAAGTCGAATAGCTTTCGTGTTGCGTTTTTCTCTAAGTGTATAGCCTCAAAAGAGAAGGCACAGGAGAGTTTTCTCTCGAAAGAATATGTAAGAAAACCACGTTATAAGGAAATACATTTTTGAAGAGTAAAGACAAATACATATGTATTGGAAACACTTTACAAGAAGAAATAACGCATCTTAAAAAATTAGCTTGTATCTCCAAAACTACACGTTGTAACTCGAAAAGAATTGTTGTGGCGTGTACGTCTTAACATGTAGCATCAAAAGAGAACCCAAAGGAGAATTTTCTTTCGTCAAATTTTTTCAGAAAATTACATTTTAAGGAAATCCCGCATCGTGTGAAATTATCTTGTTTTTCCTAAACAACACGTTGTAACTGGAAAAGCTTTCGTGTTGCGTGTATGTCTAAGTGTGTAGCCTCAAAAGAGAAAGCACAGGAGAGTTTTCTCTCGAAAGAATATGTAAGAATACCACTTCATAAGGAAATACAGTTTTGCAGAGTAAAGACAAATACGTACTTATTGGAAACTCTTTATGAGAAGAAATAAGGCATAGTACAAAATTAGCTTGTATCTCCAAAACTACACGTTGTAACTCGAAAAGAATTGGTGTGGCGTGTACGTCATAACGTGTAGTCTCAAAAGAGAGCCCAAAGGAGAATTTTCTTTTGTCAAAATTTTTCAGAAAATCACGTTTTAAGGAAATCCCGCATCATGTGAAATTATCTTGTTTTTCCTAAACAACACGTTGTAACTCGAAAAGCTTTCGTGTTGCGTGTATGTCTAAGTGTGTAGCCTCAAAAGAGAAGGCACAAGAGAGTTTTCTCTCGAAAGAATATGTAAGAATACCACTTCATAAGAAAATACAGTTTTGCAGAGTAAAGACAAATACGTACTTTTTGGAAACTCTTTACGAGAAGAAATAAGGCATAGTACAAAATTAGCTTGTATCTCCAAAACGACACGTTGTAACTCGAAAAGAATTGGTGTGGCGTGTACGTCTTAACGTGTAGTATCAAAAGAGAGCCCAAAGGTGAATTTTCTTTGGTCAAATTTTTTCAGAAAATCACGTTTTAAGGAAATCCCGCATCATGTGAAATTATCTTGTTTTTCCTAAACAACACGTTGTAACTCGAAAAGCTTTCGTGTGGCGTGTATGTCTAAGTGTGTAGCCTCAAAACAGAAGGCACAGGAGAGTTTTCTCTCAAAAGAATATTGTAGAATGCCACGTTATAAGGAAATACAATTTTGCAGAGTAAAGACAAATACGTATGTATTGGAAACACTTTATGAGAAGAAATAACGTATCTTACAAAATTAGCTTGTTTCTCCAAAACTACACGTTGTAACTCGAAAAGAATTGTGGTGGCGTGTACGTCTTAACATGTAGCATCGAAAGAGAACCAAAAGGAGAATTTTCTTTCGTCAAAATTTATCAGAAAATCACGTTTTAAGGAAATCCCGCAGCGTGCGAAATTATCTTGTTTTTCCTAAACAACACGTTGTAACTCGAAAACCTTTCGTGTTGCGTGTATGTCTAAGTGTGTAGCCTCAAAAGAGAAGGCACAGGAGATTTTTCTCTCGAAAGAATATGTAAGAATACCACTTCATAAGGAAATACAGTTTTGCAGAGTAAAGTCATATACGTACATATTGGAAACTCTACGAGAAGAAATTACGCATAGTACAAAATTAGCTTGTATCTCCAAAACTACACGTTGTAACTCGAAAAGAATTGGTGTGGCGTGTACGTCTTAAGGTGTAGTCTCAAAAGAGTGCCCAAAGGAGAATTTTCTTTCGTCAAAATTTTTCAGAAAATTGCGTTTTATGGAAATCCAGCATCGTGCGAAATTATCTTGTTTTTCCTAAACAACAGGTTGTAACTCAAAAAGCTTTCGTGTTGCGTGTATGTCTAAGTGTGTAGCCTCAAAACAGAAGGCACAGGAGAGTTTTCCGTCGAAAGAATATTGTAGAATACCACGTTATAAGGAAATACAATTTTGCAGAGTAAAGACAAATATGTACCTATTGGAAACACTTTACAAGAAGAAATAACGCATCATACAAAATTAGCTTGTATCTCCAAATCTACACGTTGTAACTCGAAAAGAATTGGTGTGGCGTGTACGTCTTAAGGTGTAGTCTCAAAAGAGTGCCCAAAGTAGAATTTTCTTTCGTCAAAATTTTTCAGAAAGTCACGTTTTAAGGAAATCCCGCATCGTGCGAAATTATCTTGTTTTTCCTAAACAACACGTTGTAAGTCGAAAGCTTTCGTGTTGCGTGTATGTCTAAGTGTGTAGCCTGAAAAGAGAAGGCACAGGAGAGTTTTCTCTCAAAAGAATATGTAAGAATACCACTTCATAAGGAAATACAGTTTTGCAGAGTAAAGACAAATACGTACTTATTGGAAACTCTTTACGAGAATAAATAACGCATAGTACAAAATTAGCTTGTATCTCCTAAACTACACGTTGTAACTCGAAAAGAAATGGAGTGGCGTGTACGTCGTAACATGTAGTCTCAAAAGAGAGCCCAAAGGAGAATTTTCTTTCGTCAAAATTTTTCAGAAAATCACGTTTTAAGGAAATCCCACATCATGTGAAATTATCTTGTTTTTCCTAAACAACACGTTGTAACTCGAAAAGCTTTCGTTTTGCGTGTATGTCTAAGTGTGTAGCCTCAAAAGAGAAGGCACAGGAGAGTTTTCTCTCGATAGAATATGTAAGAAAACCACGTTATAACGAAATACAGTTTTGCAGAGTAAAGACAAATACATGCTTATTGGAAACACTTTACGAGAAGAAATAACACATCTTAAAAAATTAGTTTGTATCTCCAAAACTACAGGTTGTAACTTGAAAAGAATTGTTGTGGCGTGTACGTCTTAACATGTAGCATCAAAAGAGAACCCAAAGGAGAATTTTCTTTCGTCAAAATTTTTCAGAAAATCACGTTTTAAGGAAATCCCGCACCTTGCGAAATTATCTTGTTTTTCCTAAACAACACGTTGTAACTCGAAAAGCTTTCGTGTTGCGTGTATGTCTAAGTGTGTTGCTTCAAAACAGAAGGCACAGGAGAGTTTTCTGTCGAAAGAATATTGTAGAATACCACGTTATAAGGAAATACAATTTTGCAGAGTAAAGACAAATACATACGTATTGGAAACACTTTACAAGAAGAAATAATGCATCGTACAAAATTAGCTTGAATCTTCAAAACTACACGTTGTAACTCGAAAAGAATTGTTGTGGCGTGTAGGTCTTAACATGTAGCATCAAAAGAGAACGCAAAGGAGAATTTTCTTTCGTCAAAATTTTTCAGAAAATCACATTTTAAGGAAATCCCGCATCGTGCGAAATTATCTTGTTTTTCCTAAACAACACGTTGTAAGTCGAAAAGCTTTCATGTTGCGTGTATGTCTAAGTGTGTAGCCTCAAAAGAGAAGGCACAGGAGAGTTTTCTCTCGAAAGAATATGTAAGAATACCACTTCATAAGGAAATACAGTTTTGCAGAGTAAAGACAAATACGTACTTATTGGAAACTCTTTACGAGAAGAAATAAGGCATAGTACAAAATTAGTTGTATCTCCAAAACTACACGTTGTAACTCGAAAAGAATTGGTGTGGTGTGTACGCCTTAACGTGCAGTCTCAAAAGAGAGCCCAAAGGAGAATTTTCTTTCGTCAAAATTTTTCAGAAAATCACGTTTTAAGGAAATCCTGCATCATGTGAAATTATCTTGTTTTTCCTAAACAACACGTTGTAACTCGAAAAGCTTTCGTGTGTCGTGTATGTCTAAGTGTGTAGCCTCAAAAGAGAAGGCACATGAGAGTTTTCTCTCAAAAGAATATTGTAGAATGCCACGTTATAAGGAAATACAATTTTGCAGAGTAAAGACAAATACGTACGTATTGGAAACACTTTACGAGAAGAAATAACGCATCGTACAAAATTAGCTTGTATCTCCAAAACTACACGTTGTAACTCGAAAAGAATTGTTGTGGCGTGTACGTCTTAACATGTAGCATCTAAAGAGAACCAAAAGGAGAATTTTCTTTCGTCAAAATTTTTCAGAAAATCACGTTTTAAGGAAATCCCGCATCGTGCGAAATTATCTTGTTTTTCCTAAACAACACGTTGTAACTCAAAAAGCTTTCGTGTTGCGTGTATGTCTAAGTGTGTAGCCTCAAAAGAGAAGGCACAGGAGAGTTTTCGCTCGAAAGAATATGTAAGAATACCACTTCATAAGGAAATACAGTTTTGCAGAGTAAAGACATATAAGTACATATTGGAAACTCTACGAGAAGAAATAACGCATAGTACAAAATTAGCTTGTATCTCCAAAACTACACGTTGTAACTCGAAAAGAATTGGTGTGGCGTGTACGTCTTAAGGTGTAGTCTCAAAAGAGTGCCCAAAGGAGAATTTTCTTTCGTCAAAATTTTTCCGAAAATCGCGTTTTAAGGAAATCCCGCATCGTGCGAAATTATCTTGTTTTTCCTAAACAACACGTTGTAACTCGAAAAGCTTTCGTGTTGCATGTATGTCTAAGTGTGTAGCCTCAAAACAGAAGGCACAGGAGAGTTTTCTGTCGAAAGAATATTGTAGAATACCACGTTATAAGGAAATACAATTTTGCAGAGTAAAGACAAATACGTACGTATTGGAAACACTTTACAAGAAGAAATAACGCATCGTACAAAATTAGCTTGTATCTCCAAATCTACACGTTGTAACTCGAAAAGAATTGGTGTGGCGTGTACGTCTTAACATGTAGCCTCAAAAGAGAACCCAAAGGAGAATTTTCTTTCCTCAAAATTTTTCAGAAAATCGCGTTTTGAGGAAATCCCGCAACGTGCGAAATTTTCTTGTTTTTCCTAAACAACACGTTGTAACTCGAAAAGCTTTCGTGTTGCGTGTATGTCTACAGGTGTAGCCTCAAAAGAGAAGGCACAGGAGAGTTTTCTGTCTAAAGAATATGTAAGAAAACCACGTTATAACGAAATACAGTTTTGCAGCATAAAGACAAATACGTACTTATTGGAAACACTTTACGAGAAGAAATAAAGCATCTTACAAAATTAGCTTGTATCTCCAAACCTACACGTTGTAACTCGAAAAGAATTGTTGTGGCGTGTAGGTCTTAACATGTAGCATCTAAAGAGAACCCAAAGGAGAATTTTCTTTCTTCAAAATTTTTCAGAAAATCACGTTTTAAGGACATCCCGCATCATGCGAAATTATCTTGTTTTTCCTAAACAACACGTTGTAACTCGAAAAGCTTTCCTGTTGCGTGTATGTCTAAGTGTGTAGCCTCAAAACAGAAGGCACAGGAGAGTTTTCTTTCAAAAGAATATTGTAGAATACCATGTTATAAGGAAATACAATTTTGCAGAGTAAAGACAAATACGTACTTACTGGAAACACTTTACGAGAAGAAATAAAGCATCGTACAAAATTAGCTTGTATCTCCAAAACTACACGTTGTAACTCGAAAAGAATTGTTGTGGCGTGTATGTCTTAACATGTAGCATCTAAAGAGAACCAAAAGGAGAATTTTCTTTCGTCAAAATTTTTCAGAAAATCACGTTTTTAGGAAATCCCGCATCGTGCGAAATTATCTTGTTTTTCGTAAACAACACGTTGAAATTCGAAAAGCTTTCATATTGCGTGTATGTCTAAGTATGTAGCCTCAAAAGAGAAGGCACAGGAGAGTTTTCTCTCGAAAGAATATGTAAGAATACCAGTTCATAAGGAAATACAGTTTTGCAGAGTAAAGACATATACGTACGTATTGGAAACTCTTTACGAGAAGAAATAATGCATCGTACAAAATTAGCTTGTATCTCCAAAACTACACGTTGTAACTCGAAAAGAATTGGTGTGGCGTGTACGTCTTAACGTGTAGTCTCAAAAGAGAGCCCAAAGGAGAATTTTCTTTCGTCAAAATTTTTCAGAAAATCACGTTTTAAGGAAATCCCGCATCGTGCATAATTATCTTGATTTTCCTAACAACACGTTGTAAGTCGAAAAGCTTTCATGTTGCGTGTATGTGTAAGGGTGTAGCCTCAAAGAGAAGGCACAGGAGAGTTTTCTCTCGAAAGAATATGTGAGAAAACCACGTTATAACGACATACAGATTAGCAGAGTTAAGACAAATACATACTTATTGGAAAAACTTTACGAGAAGAAATAACGCATCCTACAAAATTAGCTTGTATCTCCAAAACTACACGTTGTAACTCGAAAAGAATTGTTGTGACGTGTACGATCAACAGAGAACCGAAAGGTGAATTTTCTTTCGTCAAAATTTTTCAGAAAATCACGTTTTATGGAAATCCCGCATCGTGCGAAATTATCTTGTTTTTCCTAAACAACACGTTGTAACTCGAAAAGCTTTCGTGTTGCGTGTATGTCTAAGTGTTTAGCCTCAAAACAGAAGGCACAGGAGAGTTTTCTTTCGAAAGAATATTGTAGAATACCACGTTATAAGGAAATACAATTTTGCAGAGTAAAGGCAAATACGTACTTACTGGAAACACTTTAGGAGAAGAAATAACGCATCGTACAAAATTAGCTTGTATCTCCAAAACTACACGTTGTAACTCGAAAAGAATTGTTGTGGCGTGTACGTCTTAACATGTAGCATCTAAAGAGAACCAAAAGGAGAATTTTCTTTCGTCAAAATTTTTCAGAAAATCACGTTTTTAGGAAATCCCGCATCGTGCGAAATTATCTTGTTTTTCCTAAACAACACGTTGAAAGTCGAAAAGCTTTCATGTTGCGTGTATGTCTAAGTGTGTAGCCTCAAAAGAGAAGGCACAGGAGAGTTTTCTCTCGAAAGAATATGTAAGAATACCAGTTCATAAGGAAATACAGTTTTGCAGAGTAAAGACATATAAGTACGTATTGGAAACTCTTTACGAGAAGAAATAATGCATCGTACAAAATTAGCGTGTATCTCCAAAACTACACGTTGTAACTCGAAAAGAATTGGTGTGGCGTGTACGTCTTAACGTGTAGTCTCAAAAGAGAGCCCAAAGGAGAATTTTCTTTCGTCAAAATTTTTCAGAAAATCACGTTTTAAGGAAATCCCGCATCGTGCGTAATTATCTTGTTTTTCCTAACAACACGTTGTAAGTCGAAAAGCTTTCGTGTTGCGTGTATGTGTAAGGGTGTAGCCTCAAAGAGAAGGCACAGGAGAGTTTTCTCTCGAAAGAATATGTGAGAAAACCACGTTATAACGAAATACAGTTTAGCAGAGTAAAGACAAATACATACTTATTGGAAAAACTTTACAAGAAGAAATAACGCATCCTACAAAATTAGCTTGTATCTCCAAAACTACACGTTGTAACTCGAAAAGAATTGTTGTGACGTGTACGTCTTAACATGTAGCATCAACAGAGAACCGAAAGGTGAATTTTCTTTCGTCAAAATTTTTCAGAAAATCACGTTTTATGGAAATCCCGCATCTTGCGATATTATCTTGTTTTTCCTAAACAACACGTTGTAACTCGAAAAGCTTTCGTGTTGCGTGTATGTCTAAGTGTGTAGCCTCAAAACAGAAGGCACAGGAGAGTTTTCTTTCGAAAGAATATTGTAGAATACCACGTTATAAGGAAATACAATTTTGCAGAGTAAAGACAAATACGTACTTACTGGAAACACTTTAGGAGAAGAAATAAAGCATCGTACAAAATTAGCTTGTATCTCCAAAACTACACGTTGTAACTCGAAAAGAATTGTTGTGGCGTGTACGTCTTAACATGTAGCATCTAAAGAGAACCAAAAGGAGAATTTTCTTTCATCAAAATTTTTCAGAAAATCACGTTTTTAGGAAATCCCGCATCGTGCGAAATTATCTTGTTTTTCCTAAACAACACGTTGAAAGTCGAAAAGCTTTCATGTTGCGTGTATGTCTAAGTGTGTAGCCTCAAAAGAGAAGGCACAGGAGAGTTTTCTCTCGAAAGAATATGAAAGAATACCAGTTCATAAGGAAATACAGTTTTGCAGAGTAAAGACATATAAGTACATAATGGAAACTCAATGAGAAGAAATAACGCATAGTACAAAATTAGCTTGTATCTCCAAAACTACACGTTGTAACTCGAAAGAATTGGTGTGGCGTGTACGTCTTAACGTGTAGTCTCAAAAGAGTGCCCAAAGTAGAATTTTCTTTCATCAAAATTTTTCAGAAAATCACGTTTTAAGGAAATCCAGCATCATGCCAAATTATTTTGTTTTTCCTGAACAACACGTTGTAACTCGAAAAGCTTTCGTGTTGCGTGTATGTCTAAGTGTGTAGCCTCAAAACAGAAGGCACAGGAGAGTTTTCTCTCGAAAGAATATTGTAGAATACCACGTTATAAGGAAATACAATTTTGCAGAGTAAAGACAAATACGTACATATTGGAAACTCTTTATGAGAAGTAATAACACATCGTACAAAATTAGCTTGTATCTCCAAAACTACACGTTGTAACTCGAAAAGAATTGTTGTGGCGTGTACGTCTTAACGTGTAGCCTCAAAAGAGAACCGAAAGGAGAATTTTCTTTCGTCAAAATTTTTCAGAAAATCGCGTATTGAGGAAATTCCGTATCGTGCGAAATTATCTTGTTTTTCCTAAACAACACGTTCTAAGTCGAAAAGCTTTCGTGTTCCCTGTATGTCTAAGTGTGTAGCCTCAAAAGAAAAGACACAGGAGAGTTTTCTCTCGAAAGAATATGTAAGAAAACCACGTTATAACGAAATACAGTTTTGCAGAGTAAAGACAAATACGTACTTATTGGAAACACTTTACTAGAAGAAATAATGCATCGTACAAAATATGCTTGTATCTCCAAAACTACACGTTGTAACTCGAAAAGAATTGTTGTGGCGTGTACGTCTTAACATGTATCATCAAAAGAGAACCCAAAGGTGAATTTTCTTTCCTCAAAATTTTTCAGAAAATCACGTTTTAAGGAAATCCCGCATCGTGCGAAATTATCTTGTTTTTCCTAAACAACACGTTGTAACTCAAAAGGCTTTCGTGTTGCGTGTATGTCTAAGTGTGTAGCCTCAAAAGAGAAGGCACAGGAGAGTTTTCTCTCGAAAGAATATGTAAGAATACCACTTCATAAGGAAGTATAGTTTTGCAGAGTAAAGACATATAAGTACGTATTGGAAACTCTTTACGAGAAGAAATAAGGCATAGTACAAAATTAGCTTGTATCTACAAAACTACACGTTGTAACTCGAAAAGAATTGGTCTGGCGTGTACATCTTAACATGTAACAACTAAAGAGAACCAAAAGGAGAATTTTCTTTCGTCAAAATTTTTCAGAAAATCACGTTTATGGAAATCCCGCATCGTGCGAAATTATCTTGTTTTTCCTAAACAACACGTTTTAACTCGAAAAGCTTTCGTGTTACGTGTATGTCTAAGTGTGTAGCCTCAAAGCAGAAGGCACAGGAGAGTTTTCTATCAAAAGAATATTGTAGAATACCACGGTATAAGGAAATACAATTTTGCAGAGTAAAGACAAATACGTACTTATTGGAAACACTTTACGAGAAGTAATAATGCATCGTACAAAATTAGCTTGTATCTCCAAAACTACACGTTGTAACTCGAAAAGAATTGGTGTGGCGTGTACGTCTTAACGTGTAGTCTCAAAAGAGAGTCCAAAGGAGGATTTTCTTTTGTCAAAATTTTTCAGAAAATCACGTTTTAAGGAAATCCCGCACCATGCGAAATTATCTTGTTTTTCCTAAACAACACGTTGTAACTCGAAAAGCTTTCGTGTTGCGAGTATGTCTAAGTGTGTAGCCTCAAAGCAGAAGGCACAGGAGAGTTTTCTGACGAAAGAATATTGTAGAATACCACGTTATAAGGAAATACAATTTTGCAGAGTAAAGACAAATGCGAACGTTTTGGAAACACTTTACGAGAAGAAATAACGCATCGTACAAAATTAGCTTGTATCTCCAAAACTACACGTTGTAACTCGAAAAGAATTGTTGTGGCGTGTACGTCTTAACATGTAGCATCTAAAGAGAACCAAAAGGAGAATTTTCTTTCGTCAAAATTTTTCAGAAAATCACGTTTTTAGGAAATCCCGCATCGTGCGAAATTATCTTGTTTTTCCTAAACAACACGTTGAAAGTCGAAAAGCTTTCATGTTGCGTGTATGTCTAAGTGTGTAGCCTCAAAAGAGAAGGCACAGGAGAGTTTTCTCTCGAAAGAATATGTAAGAATACCAGTTCATAAGGAAATACAGTTTTGCAGAGTAAAGACATATAAGTACGTATTGGAAACTCTTTACGAGAAGAAATAATGCATCGTACAAAATTAGCGTGTATCTCCAAAACTACACGTTGTAACTCGAAAAGAATTGGTGTGGCGTGTACGTCTTAACGTGTAGTCTCAAAAGAGAGCCCAAAGGAGAATTTTCTTTCGTCAAAATTTTTCAGAAAATCACGTTTTAAGGAAATCCCGCATCGTGCGTAATTATCTTGTTTTTCCTAACAACACGTTGTAAGTCGAAAAGCTTTCGTGTTGCGTGTATGTGTAAGGGTGTAGCCTCAAAGAGAAGGCACAGGAGAGTTTTCTCTCGAAAGAATATGTGAGAAAACCATGTTATAACGAAATACAGTTTAGCAGAGTAAAGACAAATACATACTTATTGGAAAAACTTTACAAGAAGAAATAACGCATCCTACAAAATTAGCTTGTATCTCCAAAACTACACGTTGTAACTCGAAAAGAATTGTTGTGACGTGTACGTCTTAACATGTAGCATCAACAGAGAACCGAAAGGTGAATTTTCTTTCGTCAAAATTTTTCAGAAAATCACGTTTTATGGAAATCCCGCATCTTGCGATATTATCTTGTTTTTCCTAAACAACACGTTGTAACTCGAAAAGCTTTCGTGTTGCGTGTATGTCTAAGTGTGTAGCCTCAAAACAGAAGGCACAGGAGAGTTTTCTTTCGAAAGAATATTGTAGAATACCACGTTATAAGGAAATACAATTTTGCAGAGTAAAGACAAATACGTACTTACTGGAAACACTTTAGGAGAAGAAATAAAGCATCGTACAAAATTAGCTTGTATCTCCAAAACTACACGTTGTAACTCGAAAAGAATTGTTGTGGCGTGTACGTCTTAACATGTAGCATCTAAAGAGAACCAAAAGGAGAATTTTCTTTCATCAAAATTTTTCAGAAAATCACGTTTTTAGGAAATCCCGCATCGTGCGAAATTATCTTGTTTTTCCTAAACAACACGTTGAAAGTCGAAAAGCTTTCATGTTGCGTGTATGTCTAAGTGTGTAGCCTCAAAAGAGAAGGCACAGGAGAGTTTTCTCTCGAAAGAATATGAAAGAATACCAGTTCATAAGGAAATACAGTTTTGCAGAGTAAAGACATATAAGTACATAATGGAAACTCAATGAGAAGAAATAACGCATAGTACAAAATTAGCTTGTATCTCCAAAACTACACGTTGTAACTCGAAAGAATTGGTGTGGCGTGTACGTCTTAACGTGTAGTCTCAAAAGAGTGCCCAAAGTAGAATTTTCTTTCATCAAAATTTTTCAGAAAATCACGTTTTAAGGAAATCCAGCATCATGCCAAATTATCTTGTTTTTCCTGAACAACACGTTGTAACTCGAAAAGCTTTCGTGTTGCGTGTATGTCTAAGTGTGTAGCCTCAAAACAGAAGGCACAGGAGAGTTTTCTCTCGAAAGAATATTGTAGAATACCACGTTATAAGGAAATACAATTTTGCAGAGTAAAGACAAATACGTACATATTGGAAACTCTTTATGAGAAGTAATAACACATCGTACAAAATTAGCTTGTATCTCCAAAACTACACGTTGTAACTCGAAAAGAATTGTTGTGGCGTGTACGTCTTAACGTGTAGCCTCAAAAGAGAACCGAAAGGAGAATTTTCTTTCGTCAAAATTTTTCAGAAAATCGCGTATTGAGGAAATTCCGTATCGTGCGAAATTATCTTGTTTTTCCTAAACAACACGTTCTAAGTCGAAAAGCTTTCGTGTTCCCTGTATGTCTAAGTGTGTAGCCTCAAAAGAAAAGACACAGGAGAGTTTTCTCTCGAAAGAATATGTAAGAAAACCACGTTATAACGAAATACAGTTTTGCAGAGTAAAGACAAATACGTACTTATTGGAAACACTTTACTAGAAGAAATAATGCATCGTACAAAATATGCTTGTATCTCCAAAACTACACGTTGTAACTCGAAAAGAATTGTTGTGGCGTGTACGTCTTAACATGTATCATCAAAAGAGAACCCAAAGGTGAATTTTCTTTCCTCAAAATTTTTCAGAAAATCACGTTTTAAGGAAATCCCGCATCGTGCGAAATTATCTTGTTTTTCCTAAACAACACGTTGTAACTCAAAAGGCTTTCGTGTTGCGTGTATGTCTAAGTGTGTAGCCTCAAAAGAGAAGGCACAGGAGAGTTTTCTCTCGAAAGAATATGTAAGAATACCACTTCATAAGGAAGTATAGTTTTGCAGAGTAAAGACATATAAGTACGTATTGGAAACTCTTTACGAGAAGAAATAAGGCATAGTACAAAATTAGCTTGTATCTACAAAACTACACGTTGTAACTCGAAAAGAATTGGTCTGGCGTGTACATCTTAACATGTAACAACTAAAGAGAACCAAAAGGAGAATTTTCTTTCGTCAAAATTTTTCAGAAAATCACGTTTATGGAAATCCCGCATCGTGCGAAATTATCTTGTTTTTCCTAAACAACACGTTTTAACTCGAAAAGCTTTCGTGTTACGTGTATGTCTAAGTGTGTAGCCTCAAAGCAGAAGGCACAGGAGAGTTTTCTATCAAAAGAATATTGTAGAATACCACGGTATAAGGAAATACAATTTTGCAGAGTAAAGACAAATACGTACTTATTGGAAACACTTTACGAGAAGTAATAATGCATCGTACAAAATTAGCTTGTATCTCCAAAACTACACGTTGTAACTCGAAAAGAATTGGTGTGGCGTGTACGTCTTAACGTGTAGTCTCAAAAGAGAGTCCAAAGGAGGATTTTCTTTTGTCAAAATTTTTCAGAAAATCACGTTTTAAGGAAATCCCGCACCATGCGAAATTATCTTGTTTTTCCTAAACAACACGTTGTAACTCGAAAAGCTTTCGTGTTGCGAGTATGTCTAAGTGTGTAGCCTCAAAGCAGAAGGCACAGGAGAGTTTTCTGACGAAAGAATATTGTAGAATACCACGTTATAAGGAAATACAATTTTGCAGAGTAAAGACAAATGCGAACGTTTTGGAAACACTTTACGAGAAGAAATAACGCATCGTAAAAAATTAGCTTGTATCTCAAAAACTACACGTTGTAACTCGAAAAGAATTGTTGTGGCGTGTATGTCTTAACATGTAGCATCTAAAGAGAACCAAAAGGAGAATTTTCTTTCGTCAAAATTTTTCAGAAAATCACGTTTTAAGGAAATCCCGCATCGTGCGAAATTATCTTGTTTTTCCTAAACAACACGTTGTAACTCGAAAAGCTGTCGTGTTGCGTGTATGTCTACGTGTGTAGCCTCAAAAGAGAAGGCACAGGAGAGTTTTCTCTCGAAAGAATATGTAAGAATACCACTTCATAAGGAAATACAGTTTTGCAGAATAAAGACATATACATACATATTGGAAACTCTACGAGAAGAAATAACGAAGAGTACAAAATTAGCTTGTATCTCCAAAACTACACGTTGTGACTCGAAAAGAATTGGTGTGGCATGTACGTCTTAACGTGTAGTCTCAAAAGAGTGCCCAAAGGAGAATTTTCTTTCATCAAAATTTTTCACAAAATCACATTTTAAGGAAATGCCGCATCGTGCGAAATTATCTTGTTTTTCCTAAACAACACGTTGTAACTCGAAAAGCTTTCGTGTTGCGTGTATGTCTAAGTGTGTAGCCTCAAAACAGAAGGCACAGGAGAGTTTTCTCTCGAAAGAATATTGTAGAATACCACGTTATAAGGAAATACAATTTTGCAGAGTAAAGACAAATACATACGTATTGGAAATACTTTATGAGAAGAAATAACGCATCTTAAAAAATTAGCTTGTATCTCCAAAACTACACGTTGTAACTCGAAAAGAATTGTTGTGGCGTGTCCGTCTTAACATGTAGCATCTAAAGAGAACCAAAAGGAGAATTTTCTTTCGTCAAAATTTTTCAGAAAATCAAGTTTATGGAAATCCCGCATCGTGCGAAATTATCTTGTTTTTCCTAAACAACACGTTGTAACTCGAAAAGCTTTCGTGTTGCGTGTATGTCTAAGTGTGTAGCCTCAAAACAGAAGGCACAGGAGAGTTTTCTGTCGAAAGAATATTGTAGAATACCACGTTATAAGGAAATACAATTTTGCAGAGTAAAGACAAATACGTACATATTGGAAACACTTTATGAGAAGAAATAACGCATCATACAAAATTAGCTTGTATCTCCAAAACTACACTTTGTAACTCGAAAAGAATTGGTGTGCCGTGTACGTCTTAACGTGTAGCCTCAAAAGAGAAACCAAAGGAGAATTTTCTTTCCTCAAAATTTTTCAGAAAATCGCGTATTGAGGAAATTTTGCATCGTGCGAAATTATCTTGTTTTTCCTAAACAACACGTTCTAAGTCGAAAAGCTTTCGTGTTCCGTGTATGTCTAAGTGTGTAGCCTCAAAAGAAAAGGCACAGGAGAGTTTTCTCTCGAAAGAATATGTAAGAAAACCACGTTATAACGAAATACAGTTTTGCAGAGTAAAGACAAATACGTACTTATTGGAAACACTTTACGAGAAGAAATAACGCATCATACAAAATATGCTTGTATCTCCAAAACTCCACGTTGCAACTCAAAAAGAATTGTTGTGGCGTGTACGTCTTAACATGTGGCATCAAAAGAGAACCCAAAGGAGAATTTTCTTTCGTCAAAATTTTTCAGAAAATCACGTTTTAAGGAAATCCCGCATCGTGGGAAATTATCTTGTTTTTCCTAAACAACACGTTGTAACTCAAAAGGCTTTCGTGTTGCGTGTATGTCTAAGTGTGTAGCCTCAAAAGAGAAGGCACAGGAGAGTTTTCTCTCGAAAGAATATGTAAGAATACCACTTCATAAGGAAGTACAGTTTTGCAGAGTAAAGACATATAGGTACGTATTGGAAACTCTTTACGAGAAGAAATAACGCATAGTACAAAATTAGCTTGTATCTCCAAAACTACACGTTGTAACTCGAAAAGAATTGGTCTGCCGTGTACATCTTAACATGTAGCAACTAAAGAGAACCAAAAGGAGAATTTTCTTTCGTCAAAATTTTTCAGAAAATCACGTTTATGGAAATCCCGCATCGTGCGAAATTATCTTGTTTTTCCTAAACAACACGTTTTAACTCGAAAAGCTTTCGTGTTACGTGTATGTCTAAGTGTGTAGCCTCAAAACAGAAGGCACAGGAGAGTTTTCTATCAAAAGAATATTGTAGAATACCACGGTATAAGGAAATACAATTTTGCAGAGTAAAGACAAATACGTACTTATTGGAAACACTTTACGAGAAGTAATAATGCATCGTACAAAATTAGCTTGTATCTCCAAAACTACACGTTGTAACTCGAAAAGAATTGGTGTGGCGTGTACGTCTTAACGTGTAGTCTCAAAAGAGAGTCCAAAGGAGGATTTTCTTTCGTCAAAATTTTTCAGAAAATCACGTTTTAAGGAAATCCCGCACCGTGCGAAATTATCTTGTTTTTCCTAAACAACACGTTGTAACTCGAAAAGCTTTCGTGTTGCGAGTATGTCTAAGTGTGTAGCCTCAAAACAGAACGCACAGGAGAGTTTTCTGTCGAAAGAATATTGGAGAATACCACGTTATAAGGAAAAACAATTTTGCAGAGTAACAACAAACACGTACATATTGGAAACACTTTACAAGAAGAAATAACGCATCGTACAAAATTAGCTTGTATCTCCAAAACTACACGTTGTAACTCGAAAAGAATTGTTTGGCGTTTACGTCTTAACATGTAGCATCTAAAGAGAACCAAAAGGAGAATTTTCTTTCGTCAAAAATTTTCAGAAAATCACGTTTTAAGGAAATGCCGCATCTTGCGAAATTATCTTGTTTTTCCTAAACAACACGTTGTAACTCGAAAAGCTGTCGTGTTGCGTGTATGTCTAAGTGTGTAGCCTCAAAAGAGAAGGCACAGGAGAGTTTTCTCTCGAAAGAATATGTAAGAATACCACTTCATAAGGAAATACAGTTTTGCAGAGTAAAGACATATACGTACATAATGGAAACTCAATGAGAAGAAATAACGCATAGTACAAAATTAGCTTGTATCTCCAAAACTACACGTTGTAACTCGAAAAGAATTGGTGTGGCGTGTACGTCTTAACGTGTAGTCTCAAAAGAGTGCCCAAAGTAGAATTTTCTTTCATCAAAATTTTTCAGAAAATCACGTTTTAAGGAAATCCAGCATCGTGACAAATTATCTTGTTTTTCCTGAACAACACGTTGTAACTCGAAAAGCTTTCGTGTTGCGTGTATGTCTACGTGTGTAGCCTCAAAACAGAAGGCACAGGGGAGTTTTCTCTCGAAAGAATATTGTAGAATACCACGTTATAAGGAAATACAATTTTGCAGAGTAAAGACAAATACGTACTTATTGGAAACTCTTTATGAGAAGCAATAACACATCGTACAAAATTAGCTTGTTTCTCCAAAACTACACGTTGTAACTCGAAAAGAATTGTTGTGGCGTGTACGTCTTAACATGTAGCCTCAAAAGAGAATCCAAGGGAGAATTTTCTTTCGTCAAAATTTTTCAGAAAATCGCGTATTGAGGAAATTCCGCATCGTGCGAAATTATCTTGTTTTTCCTAAACAACACGTTCTAAGTCGAAAAGCTTTCGTGTTCCGTGTATGTCTAAGTGTGTAGCCTCAAAAGAAAAGGCACAGGAGAGTTTTCTCTCGAAAGAATATGTAAGAAAACCACGTTATAACGAAATACAGTTTTGCAGAGTAAAGACAAATGCGTACGTATTGGAAACACTTTACGAGAAGAAATAACGCATCGTACAAAATTAGCTTGTATCTCAAAAACTACACGTTGTAACTCGAAAAGAATTGTTGTGGCGTGTACGTCTTAACATGTAGCATCTAAAGAGAACCCAAAGGAGAATTTTCTTTAGTCAAAATTTTTCAGAAAATCACGTTTTAAGGAAATCCCGCATCGTGCGAAATTATCTTGTTTTTCCTTAACAACACGTTGTAACTCGAAAAGCTGTCGTGTTGCGTGTATGTCTAAGTGTGTAGCCTCAAAAGAGAAGGCACAGGAGTGTTTTCTCTCGAAAGAATATGTAAGAATACCACTTCATAAGGAAATACAGTTTTGCAGAATAAAGACATATACGTACATATTGGAAACACTTTATGAGAAGAAATAACGAAGAGTACAAAATTAGCTTGTATCTCCAAAACTACACGTTGTAACTCGAAAAGAATTGTTTGGCGTTTACGTCTTAACATGTAGCATCTAAAGAGAACCAAAAGGAGAATTTTCTTTCGTCAAAATTTTTCAGAAAATCACGTTTTAAGGAAATGCCGCATCGTGCGAAATTATCTTGTTTTTCCTAAACAACACGTTGTAACTCGAAAAGCTTTCCTGTTGCGTGTATGTCTAAGTGTGTAGCCTCAAAACAGAAGGCACAGGAGAGTTTTCTCTCGAAAGAATATTGTAGAATACCACGTTATAAGGAAATACAATTTTGCAGAGTAAAGACAAATACATACGTATTGGAAATACTTTATGAGAAGAAATAACGCATCTTAAAAAATTAGCTTGTATCTCCAAAACTACACGTTGTAACTCGAAAAGAATTGTTGTGGCGTGTCCGTCTTAACATGTAGCATCTAAAGAGAACCAAAAGGAGAATTTACTTTCGTCAAAATTTTTCAGAAAATCAAGTTTATGGAAATCCCGCATCGTGCGAAATTATCTTGTTTTTCCTAAACAACACGTTGTAACTCGAAAAGCTTTCGTGTTGCGTGTATGTCTAAGTGTGTAGCCTCAAAACAGAAGGCACAGGAGAGTTTTCTGTCGAAAGAATATTGTAGAATACCACGTGATAAGGAAATACAATTTTGCAGAGTAAAGACAAATACGTACATATTGGAAACACTTTATGAGAAGAAATAACGCATCATACAAAATTAGCTTGTATCTCCAAAACTACACTTTGTAACTCGAAAAGAATTGGTGTGCCGTGTACGTCTTAACGTGTAGCCTCAAAAGAGAAACCAAAGGAGAATTTTCTTTCCTCAAAATTTTTCAGAAAATCGCGTATTGAGGAAATTCCGCATCGTGCGAAATTATCTTGTTTTTCCTAAACAACACGTTCTAAGTCGAAAAGCTTTCGTGTTCCGTGTATGTCTAAGTGTGTAGCCTCAAAAGAAAAGGCACAGGAGAGTTTTCTCTCGAAAGAATATGTAATAAAACCACGTTATAACGAAATACAGTTTTGCAGAGTAAAGACAAATACGTACTTATTGGAAACACTTTACGAGAAGAAATAACGCATCATACAAAATATGCTTGTATCTCCAAAACTCCACGTTGCAACTCAAAAAGAATTGTTGTGGCGTGTACGTCTTAACATGTGGCATCAAAAGAGAACCCAAAGGAGAATTTTCTTTCGTCAAAATTTTTCAGAAAATCACGTTTTAAGGAAATCCCGCATCGTGGGAAATTATCTTGTTTTTCCTAAACAACACGTTGTAACTCAAAAGGCTTTCGTGTTGCGTGTATGTCTAAGTGTGTAGCCTCAAAAGAGAAGGCACAGGAGAGTTTTCTCTCGAAAGAATATGTAAGAATACCACTTCATAAGGAAGTACAGTTTTGCAGAGTAAAGACATATAGGTACGTATTGGAAACTCTTTACGAGAAGAAATAACGCATAGTACAAAATTAGCTTGTATCTCCAAAACTACACGTTGTAACTCGAAAAGAATTGGTCTGCCGTGTACATCTTAACATGTAGCAACTAAAGAGAACCAAAAGGAGAATTTTCTTTCGTCAAAATTTTTCAGAAAATCACGTTTATGGAAATCCCGCATCGTGCGAAATTATCTTGTTTTTCCTAAACAACACGTTTTAACTCGAAAAGCTTTCGTGTTACGTGTATGTCTAAGTGTGTAGCCTCAAAACAGAAGGCACAGGAGAGTTTTCTATCAAAAGAATATTGTAGAATACCACGGTATAAGGAAATACAATTTTGCAGAGTAAAGACAAATACGTACTTATTGGAAACACTTTACGAGAAGTAATAATGCATCGTACAAAATTAGCTTGTATCTCCAAAACTACACGTTGTAACTCGAAAAGAATTGGTGTGGCGTGTACGTCTTAACGTGTAGTCTCAAAAGTGAGTCCAAAGGAGGATTTTCTTTTGTCAAAATTTTTCAGAAAATCACGTTTTAAGGAAATCCCGCACCATGCGAAATTATCTTGTTTTTCCTAAACAACACGTTGTAACTCGAAAAGCTTTCGTGTTGCGAGTATGTCTAAGTGTGTAGCCTCAAAACAGAGCGCACAGGAGAGTTTTCTGTCGAAAGAATATTGTAGAATACCACGTTATAAGGAAATACAATTTTGCAGAGTAACAACAAACACGTACATATTGGAAACACTTTACAAGAAGAAATAACGCATCGTACAAAATTAGCTTGTATCTCCAAAACTACACGTTGTAACTCGAAAAGAATTGTTTGGCGTTTACGTCTTAACATGTAGCATCTAAAGAGAACCAAAAGGAGAATTTTCTTTCGTCAAAAATTTTCAGAAAATTACGTTTTAAGGAAATGCCGCATCTTGCGAAATTATCTTGTTTTTCCTAAACAACACGTTGTAACTCGAAAAGCTGTCGTGTTGCGTGTATGTCTAAGTGTGTAGCCTCAAAAGAGAAGGCACAGGAGAGTTTTCTCTCGAAAGAATATGTAAGAATACCACTTCATAAGGAAATACAGTTTTGCAGAGTAAAGACATATACGTACATAATGGAAACTCAATGAGAAGAAATAACGCATAGTACAAAATTAGCTTGTATCTCCAAAACTACACGTTGTAACTCGAAAAGAATTGGTTTGGCGTGTCCGTCTTAACGTGTAGTCTCAAAAGAGTGCCCAAAGTAGAATTTTCTTTCATTAAAATTATTCAGAAAATCACGTTTTAAGGAAATCCAGCATCGTGACAAATTATCTTGTTTTTCCTGAACAACACGTTGTAACTCGAAAAGCTTTCGTGTTGCGTGTATGTCTAAGTGTGTAGCCTCAAAACAGAAGGCACAGGAGAGTTTTTGTCGAAAGAATATTGTAGAATACCACGTTATAAGGAAATACAATTTTGCAGAGTAAAGACAAATATGTACGTATTGGAAACTCTTTATGAGAAGTAATAACACATCGTACAAAATTAGCTTGTATCTCCAAAACTACACGTTGTAACTCGAAAAGAATTGTTGTGGCGTGTACGTCTTAACGGGTAGCCTCAAAAGAGAATCCAAAGGAGAATTTTCTTTCGTCAAAATTTTTCAGAAAATCGCGTATTGAGGAAATTCCGCATCGTGCGAAATTATCTTGTTTTTCCTAAACAACACGTTCTAAGTCGAAAAGCTTTCGTGTTCCGTGTATGTCTAAGTGTGTAGCCTCAAAAGAAAAGGCACAGGAGAGTTTTCTCTCGAAAGAATATGTAAGAAAACCACGTTATAACGAAATACAGTTTTGCAGAGTAAAGACAAATGCGTACGTATTGGAAACACTTTACGAGAAGAAATAACGCATCGTACAAAATTAGCTTGTATCTCAAAAACTACACGTTGTAACTCGAAAAGAATTGTTGTGGCGTGTACATCTTAACATGTAGCATCTAAAGAGAACCCAAAGGAGAATTTTCTTTCATCAAAATTTTTCAGAAAATCACGTTTTTAGGAAATCCCGCATCGTGCGAAATTATCTTGTTTTTCCTAAACAACACGTTGAAAGTCGAAAAGCTTTCATGTTGCGTGTATGTCTAAGTGTGTAGCCTCAAAAGAGAAGGCACAGGAGAGTTTTCTCTCGAAAGAATATGAAAGAATACCAGTTCATAAGGAAATACAGTTTTGCAGAGTAAAGACATATAAGTACATAATGGAAACTCAATGAGAAGAAATAACGCATAGTACAAAATTAGCTTGTATCTCCAAAACTACACGTTGTAACTCGAAAGAATTGGTGTGGCGTGTACGTCTTAACGTGTAGTCTCAAAAGAGTGCCCAAAGTAGAATTTTCTTTCATCAAAATTTTTCAGAAAATCACGTTTTAAGGAAATCCAGCATCATGCCAAATTATCTTGTTTTTCCTGAACAACACGTTGTAACTCGAAAAGCTTTCGTGTTGCGTGTATGTCTAAGTGTGTAGCCTCAAAACAGAAGGCACAGGAGAGTTTTCTCTCGAAAGAATATTGTAGAATACCACGTTATAAGGAAATACAATTTTGCAGAGTAAAGACAAATACGTACATATTGGAAACTCTTTATGAGAAGTAATAACACATCGTACAAAATTAGCTTGTATCTCCAAAACTACACGTTGTAACTCGAAAAGAATTGTTGTGGCGTGTACGTCTTAACGTGTAGCCTCAAAAGAGAACCGAAAGGAGAATTTTCTTTCGTCAAAATTTTTCAGAAAATCGCGTATTGAGGAAATTCCGTATCGTGCGAAATTATCTTGTTTTTCCTAAACAACACGTTCTAAGTCGAAAAGCTTTCGTGTTCCCTGTATGTCTAAGTGTGTAGCCTCAAAAGAAAAGACACAGGAGAGTTTTCTCTCGAAAGAATATGTAAGAAAACCACGTTATAACGAAATACAGTTTTGCAGAGTAAAGACAAATACGTACTTATTGGAAACACTTTACTAGAAGAAATAATGCATCGTACAAAATATGCTTGTATCTCCAAAACTACACGTTGTAACTCGAAAAGAATTGTTGTGGCGTGTACGTCTTAACATGTATCATCAAAAGAGAACCCAAAGGTGAATTTTCTTTCCTCAAAATTTTTCAGAAAATCACGTTTTAAGGAAATCCCGCATCGTGCGAAATTATCTTGTTTTTCCTAAACAACACGTTGTAACTCAAAAGGCTTTCGTGTTGCGTGTATGTCTAAGTGTGTAGCCTCAAAAGAGAAGGCACAGGAGAGTTTTCTCTCGAAAGAATATGTAAGAATACCACTTCATAAGGAAGTATAGTTTTGCAGAGTAAAGACATATAAGTACGTATTGGAAACTCTTTACGAGAAGAAATAAGGCATAGTACAAAATTAGCTTGTATCTACAAAACTACACGTTGTAACTCGAAAAGAATTGGTCTGGCGTGTACATCTTAACATGTAACAACTAAAGAGAACCAAAAGGAGAATTTTCTTTCGTCAAAATTTTTCAGAAAATCACGTTTATGGAAATCCCGCATCGTGCGAAATTATCTTGTTTTTCCTAAACAACACGTTTTAACTCGAAAAGCTTTCGTGTTACGTGTATGTCTAAGTGTGTAGCCTCAAAGCAGAAGGCACAGGAGAGTTTTCTATCAAAAGAATATTGTAGAATACCACGGTATAAGGAAATACAATTTTGCAGAGTAAAGACAAATACGTACTTATTGGAAACACTTTACGAGAAGTAATAATGCATCGTACAAAATTAGCTTGTATCTCCAAAACTACACGTTGTAACTCGAAAAGAATTGGTGTGGCGTGTACGTCTTAACGTGTAGTCTCAAAAGAGAGTCCAAAGGAGGATTTTCTTTTGTCAAAATTTTTCAGAAAATCACGTTTTAAGGAAATCCCGCACCATGCGAAATTATCTTGTTTTTCCTAAACAACACGTTGTAACTCGAAAAGCTTTCGTGTTGCGAGTATGTCTAAGTGTGTAGCCTCAAAGCAGAAGGCACAGGAGAGTTTTCTGACGAAAGAATATTGTAGAATACCACGTTATAAGGAAATACAATTTTGCAGAGTAAAGACAAATGCGAACGTTTTGGAAACACTTTACGAGAAGAAATAACGCATCGTAAAAAATTAGCTTGTATCTCAAAAACTACACGTTGTAACTCGAAAAGAATTGTTGTGGCGTGTATGTCTTAACATGTAGCATCTAAAGAGAACCAAAAGGAGAATTTTCTTTCGTCAAAATTTTTCAGAAAATCACGTTTTAAGGAAATCCCGCATCGTGCGAAATTATCTTGTTTTTCCTAAACAACACGTTGTAACTCGAAAAGCTGTCGTGTTGCGTGCATGTCTACGTGTGTAGCCTCAAAAGAGAAGGCACAGGAGAGTTTTCTCTCGAAAGAATATGTAAGAATACCACTTCATAAGGAAATACAGTTTTGCAGAATAAAGACATATACATACATATTGGAAACTCTACGAGAAGAAATAACGAAGAGTACAAAATTAGCTTGTATCTCCAAAACTACACGTTGTGACTCGAAAAGAATTGGTGTGGCATGTACGTCTTAACGTGTAGTCTCAAAAGAGTGCCCAAAGGAGAATTTTCTTTCATCAAAATTTTTCACAAAATCACATTTTAAGGAAATGCCGCATCGTGCGAAATTATCTTGTTTTTCCTAAACAACACGTTGTAACTCGAAAAGCTTTCCTGTTGCGTGTATGTCTAAGTGTGTAGCCTCAAAACAGAAGGCACAGGAGAGTTTTCTCTCGAAAGAATATTGTAGAATACCACGTTATAAGGAAATACAATTTTGCAGAGTAAAGACAAATACATACGTATTGGAAATACTTTATGAGAAGAAATAACGCATCTTAAAAAATTAGCTTGTATCTCCAAAACTACACGTTGTAACTCGAAAAGAATTGTTGTGGCGTGTCCGTCTTAACATGTAGCATCTAAAGAGAACCAAAAGGAGAATTTTCTTTCGTCAAAATTTTTCAGAAAATCAAGTTTATGGAAATCCCGCATCGTGCGAAATTATCTTGTTTTTCCTAAACAACACGTTGTAACTCGAAAAGCTTTCGTGTTGCGTGTATGTCTAAGTGTGTAGCCTCAAAACAGAAGGCACAGGAGAGTTTTCTGTCGAAAGAATATTGTAGAATACCACGTTATAAGGAAATACAATTTTGCAGAGTAAAGACAAATACGTACATATTGGAAACACTTTATGAGAAGAAATAACGCATCATACAAAATTAGCTTGTATCTCCAAAACTACACTTTGTAACTCGAAAAGAATTGGTGTGCCGTGTACGTCTTAACGTGTAGCCTCAAAAGAGAAACCAAAGGAGAATTTTCTTTCCTCAAAATTTTTCAGAAAATCGCGTATTGGGGAAATTTTGCATCGTGCGAAATTATCTTGTTTTTCCTAAACAACACGTTCTAAGTCGAAAAGCTTTCGTGTTCCGTGTATGTCTAAGTGTGTAGCCTCAAAAGAAAAGGCACAGGAGAGTTTTCTCTCGAAAGAATATGTAAGAAAACCACGTTATAACGAAATACAGTTTTGCAGAGTAAAGACAAATACGTACTTATTGGAAACACTTTACGAGAAGAAATAACGCATCATACAAAATATGCTTGTATCTCCAAAACTCCACGTTGCAACTCAAAAAGAATTGTTGTGGCGTGTACGTCTTAACATGTGGCATCAAAAGAGAACCCAAAGGAGAATTTTCTTTCGTCAAAATTTTTCAGAAAATCACGTTTTAAGGAAATCCCGCATCGTGGGAAATTATCTTGTTTTTCCTAAACAACACGTTGTAACTCAAAAGGCTTTCGTGTTGCGTGTATGTCTAAGTGTGTAGCCTCAAAAGAGAAGGCACAGGAGAGTTTTCTCTCGAAAGAATATGTAAGAATACCACTTCATAAGGAAGTACAGTTTTGCAGAGTAAAGACATATAGGTACGTATTGGAAACTCTTTACGAGAAGAAATAACGCATAGTACAAAATTAGCTTGTATCTCCAAAACTACACGTTGTAACTCGAAAAGAATTGGTCTGCCGTGTACATCTTAACATGTAGCAACTAAAGAGAACCAAAAGGAGAATTTTCTTTCGTCAAAATTTTTCAGAAAATCACGTTTATGGAAATCCCGCATCGTGCGAAATTATCTTGTTTTTCCTAAACAACACGTTTTAACTCGAAAAGCTTTCGTGTTACGTGTATGTCTAAGTGTGTAGCCTCAAAACAGAAGGCACAGGAGAGTTTTCTATCAAAAGAATATTGTAGAATACCACGGTATAAGGAAATACAATTTTGCAGAGTAAAGACAAATACGTACTTATTGGAAACACTTTACGAGAAGTAATAATGCATCGTACAAAATTAGCTTGTATCTCCAAAACTACACGTTGTAACTCGAAAAGAATTGGTGTGGCGTGTACGTCTTAACGTGTAGTCTCAAAAGAGAGTCCAAAGGAGGATTTTCTTTCGTCAAAATTTTTCAGAAAATCACGTTTTAAGGAAATCCCGCACCGTGCGAAATTATCTTGTTTTTCCTAAACAACACGTTGTAACTCGAAAAGCTTTCGTGTTGCGAGTATGTCTAAGTGTGTAGCCTCAAAACAGAACGCACAGGAGAGTTTTCTGTCGAAAGAATATTGGAGAATACCACGTTATAAGGAAAAACAATTTTGCAGAGTAACAACAAACACGTACATATTGGAAACACTTTACAAGAAGAAATAACGCATCGTACAAAATTAGCTTGTATCTCCAAAACTACACGTTGTAACTCGAAAAGAATTGTTTGGCGTTTACGTCTTAACATGTAGCATCTAAAGAGAACCAAAAGGAGAATTTTCTTTCGTCAAAAATTTTCAGAAAATCACGTTTTAAGGAAATGCCGCATCTTGCGAAATTATCTTGTTTTTCCTAAACAACACGTTGTAACTCGAAAAGCTGTCGTGTTGCGTGTATGTCTATGTGTGTAGCCTCAAAAGAGAAGGCACAGGAGAGTTTTCTCTCGAAAGAATATGTAAGAATACCACTTCATAAGGAAATACAGTTTTGCAGAGTAAAGACATATACGTACATAATGGAAACTCAATGAGAAGAAATAACGCATAGTACAAAATTAGCTTGTATCTCCAAAACTACACGTTGTAACTCGAAAAGAATTGGTTTGGCGTGTACGTCTTAACGTGTAGTCTCAAAAGAGTGCCCAAAGTAGAATTTTCTTTCATCAAAATTTTTCAGAAAATCACGTTTTAAGGAAATCCAGCATCGTGACAAATTATCTTGTTTTTCCTGAACAACACGTTGTAACTCGAAAAGCTTTCGTGTTGCGTGTATGTCTAAGTGTGTAGCCTCAAAACAGAAGGCACAGGAGAGTTTTCTCTCGAAAGAATATTGTAGAATACCACGTTATAAGGAAATACAATTTTGCAGAGTAAAGACAAATATGTACGTATTGGAAACTCTTTATGAGAAGTAATAACATATCGTAAAAAATTAGCTTGTATCTCCAAAACTACACGTTGTAACTCGAAAAGAATTGTTGTGGCGTGTACGTCTTAACGGGTAGCCTCAAAAGAGAATCCAAAGGAGAATTTTCTTTCGTCAAAATTTTTCAGAAAATCGCGTATTGAGGAAATTCCGCATCGTGCGAAATTATCTTGTTTTTCCTAAACAACACGTTCTAAGTCGAAAAGCTTTCGTGTTCCGTGTATGTCTAAGTGTGTAGCCTCAAAAGAAAAGGCACAGGAGAGTTTTCTCTCGAAAGAATATGTAAGAAAACCACGTTATAACGAAATACAGTTTTGCAGAGTAAAGACAAATGCGTACGTATTGGAAACACTTTACGAGAAGAAATAACGCATCGTACAAAATTAGCTTGTATCTCAAACTACACGTTGTAACTCGAAATGAATTGTTGTGGCGTGTACGTCTTAACATGTAGCATCTAAAGAGAACCCAAAGGAGAATTTTCTTTAGTCAAAATTTTTCAGAAAATCACGTTTTAAGGAAATCCCGCACCGTGCGAAATTATCTTGTTTTTCCTTAACAACACGTTGTAACTCAAAAAGCTGTCGTGTTGCGTGTATGTCTAAGTGTGTAGCCTCAAAAGAGAAGGCACAGGAGTGTTTTCTCTCGAAAGAATATGTAAGAATACCACTTCATAAGGAAATACAGTTTTGCAGAATAAAGACATATACGTACATATTGGAAACTCTACGAGAAGAAATAACGAAGAGTACAAAATTAGCTTGTATCTCCAAAACTACACGTTGTGACTCGAAAAGAATTGGTGTGGCGTGTACGTCTTAACGTGTAGTCTCAAAAGAGTGCCCAAAGGAGAATTTTCTTTCATCAAAATTTTTCACAAAATCACATTTTAAGGAAATGCCGCATCGTGCGAAATTATCTTGTTTTTCCTAAACAACACGTTGTAACTCGAAAAGCTTTCGTGTTGCGTGTATGTCTAAGTGTGTAGCCTCAAAACAGAAGGCACAGGAGAGTTTTCTCTCGAAAGAATATTGTAGAATACCACGTTATAAGGAAATACAATTTTGCAGAGTAAAGACAAATACATACGTATTGGAAATACTTTATGAGAAGAAATAACGCATCGTACAAAATTTGCTTGTATCTCCAAAACTACACGTTGTAACTCGAAAAGAATTGTTGTGGCGTTTACGTCTTAACATGTAGCATCAAAAGAGAACCCAAAGGAGAATTTTCTTTCGTCAAAATTTTTCAGAAAATCACGTTTTAAGGAAATCCCGCATCGTGCGAAATTATCTTGTTTTTCCTAAACAACACGTGGTAACTCGAAAAGCTTTCGTGATGCAGGTATGTCTAAGTGTGCAGCCTCAAAAGAGAAAGCACAGGAGAGTTTTCTCTCGAAAGAATATGTAAGAATACCACTTCATAAGGAAATACAGTTTTGCAGAGTAAAGACAAATACGTACTTATTGGAAACTCTTTACGAGAAGAAATAAAGCATAGTAAAAATTAGCTTGTATCTCCAAAACTACACGTCGTAACACGAAAAGAATTGGTGTGGCGTGTACTTCTTAACATGTAGTCTCAAAAGAGAGCCCAAAGGAGAATTTTCTTTGGTAAAAATTTTTCAGAAAATCACGTTTTAAGGAAATCCCGCATCATGCGAAATTATCTTGTTTTTCCTAAACAACACGTTGTAACTCGAAAATCTTTCGTGTTGCGTGTATGTCTAAGTGTGTAGCCTCAAAACAGAAGGCACAGGAGAGTTTTCTGTCGAAAGAATATTGTAGAATACCACGTTATAAGGAAATACAATTTTGCAGAGTAAAGACAAATACGTACATATTGGAAACACTTTATGAGAAGAAATAACGCATCATACAAAATTAGCTTGTATCTCCAAAACTACACTTTGTAACTCGAAAAGAATTGGTGTGCCGTGTACGTCTTAACGTGTAGCCTCAAAAGAGAAACCAAAGGAGAATTTTCTTTCCTCAAAATTTTTCAGAAAATCGCGTATTGAGGAAATTTTGCATCGTGCGAAATTATCTTGTTTTTCCTAAACAACACGTTCTAAGTCGAAAAGCTTTCGTGTTCCGTGTATGTCTAAGTGTGTAGCCTCAAAAGAAAAGGCACAGGAGAGTTTTCTCTCGAAAGAATATGTAAGAAAACCACGTTATAACGAAATACAGTTTTGCAGAGTAAAGACAAATACGTACTTATTGGAAACACTTTACGAGAAGAAATAACGCATCATACAAAATATGCTTGTATCTCCAAAACTCCACGTTGCAACTCAAAAAGAATTGTTGTGGCGTGTACGTCTTAACATGTGGCATCAAAAGAGAACCCAAAGGAGAATTTTCTTTCGTCAAAATTTTTCAGAAAATCACGTTTTAAGGAAATCCCGCATCGTGGGAAATTATCTTGTTTTTCCTAAACAACACGTTGTAACTCAAAAGTCTTTCGTGTTGCGTGTATGTCTAAGTGTGTAGCCTCAAAAGAGAAGGCACAGGAGAGTTTTCTCTCGAAAGAATATGTAAGAATACCACTTCATAAGGAAGTACAGTTTTGCAGAGTAAAGACATATAGGTACGTATTGGAAACTCTTTACGAGAAGAAATAACGCATAGTACAAAATTAGCTTGTATCTCCAAAACTACACGTTGTAACTCGAAAAGAATTGGTCTGCCGTGTACATCTTAACATGTAGCAACTAAAGAGAACCAAAAGGAGAATTTTCTTTCGTCAAAATTTTTCAGAAAATCACGTTTATGGAAATCCCGCATCGTGCAAAATTATCTTGTTTTTCCTAAACAACACGTTTTAACTCGAAAAGCTTTCGTGTTACGTGTATGTCTAAGTGTGTAGCCTCAAAGCAGAAGGCACAGGAGAGTTTTCTGACGAAAGAATATTGTAGAATACCACGTTATAAGGAAATACAATTTTGCAGAGTAAAGACAAATGCGAACGTTTTGGAAACACTTTACGAGAAGAAATAACGCATCGTAAAAAATTAGCTTGTATCTCAAAAACTACACGTTGTAACTCGAAAAGAATTGTTGTGGCGTGTATGTCTTAACATGTAGCATCTAAAGAGAACCAAAAGGAGAATTTTCTTTCGTCAAAATTTTTCAGAAAATCACGTTTTAAGGAAATCCCGCATCGTGCGAAATTATCTTGTTTTTCCTAAACAACACGTTGTAACTCGAAAAGCTGTCGTGTTGCGTGTATGTCTACGTGTGTAGCCTCAAAAGAGAAGGCACAGGAGAGTTTTCTCTCGAAAGAATATGTAAGAATACCACTTCATAAGGAAATACAGTTTTGCAGAATAAAGACATATACATACATATTGGAAACTCTACGAGAAGAAATAACGAAGAGTACAAAATTAGCTTGTATCTCCAAAACTACACGTTGTGACTCGAAAAGAATTGGTGTGGCATGTACGTCTTAACGTGTAGTCTCAAAAGAGTGCCCAAAGGAGAATTTTCTTTCATCAAAATTTTTCACAAAATCACATTTTAAGGAAATGCCGCATCGTGCGAAATTATCTTGTTTTTCCTAAACAACACGTTGTAACTCGAAAAGCTTTCCTGTTGCGTGTATGTCTAAGTGTGTAGCCTCAAAACAGAAGGCACAGGAGAGTTTTCTCTCGAAAGAATATTGTAGAATACCACGTTATAAGGAAATACAATTTTGCAGAGTAAAGACAAATACATACGTATTGGAAATACTTTATGAGAAGAAATAACGCATCTTAAAAAATTAGCTTGTATCTCCAAAACTACACGTTGTAACTCGAAAAGAATTGTTGTGGCGTGTCCGTCTTAACATGTAGCATCTAAAGAGAACCAAAAGGAGAATTTTCTTTCGTCAAAATTTTTCAGAAAATCAAGTTTATGGAAATCCCGCATCGTGCGAAATTATCTTGTTTTTCCTAAACAACACGTTGTAACTCGAAAAGCTTTCGTGTTGCGTGTATGTCTAAGTGTGTAGCCTCAAAACAGAAGGCACAGGAGAGTTTTCTGTCGAAAGAATATTGTAGAATACCACGTTATAAGGAAATACAATTTTGCAGAGTAAAGACAAATACGTACATATTGGAAACACTTTATGAGAAGAAATAACGCATCATACAAAATTAGCTTGTATCTCCAAAACTACACTTTGTAACTCGAAAAGAATTGGTGTGCCGTGTACGTCTTAACGTGTAGCCTCAAAAGAGAAACCAAAGGAGAATTTTCTTTCCTCAAAATTTTTCAGAAAATCGCGTATTGAGGAAATTTTGCATCGTGCGAAATTATCTTGTTTTTCCTAAACAACACGTTCTAAGTCGAAAAGCTTTCGTGTTCCGTGTATGTCTAAGTGTGTAGCCTCAAAAGAAAAGGCACAGGAGAGTTTTCTCTCGAAAGAATATGTAAGAAAACCACGTTATAACGAAATACAGTTTTGCAGAGTAAAGACAAATACGTACTTATTGGAAACACTTTACGAGAAGAAATAACGCATCATACAAAATATGCTTGTATCTCCAAAACTCCACGTTGCAACTCAAAAAGAATTGTTGTGGCGTGTACGTCTTAACATGTGGCATCAAAAGAGAACCCAAAGGAGAATTTTCTTTCGTCAAAATTTTTCAGAAAATCACGTTTTAAGGAAATCCCGCATCGTGGGAAATTATCTTGTTTTTCCTAAACAACACGTTGTAACTCAAAAGGCTTTCGTGTTGCGTGTATGTCTAAGTGTGTAGCCTCAAAAGAGAAGGCACAGGAGAGTTTTCTCTCGAAAGAATATGTAAGAATACCACTTCATAAGGAAGTACAGTTTTGCAGAGTAAAGACATATAGGTACGTATTGGAAACTCTTTACGAGAAGAAATAACGCATAGTACAAAATTAGCTTGTATCTCCAAAACTACACGTTGTAACTCGAAAAGAATTGGTCTGCCGTGTACATCTTAACATGTAGCAACTAAAGAGAACCAAAAGGAGAATTTTCTTTCGTCAAAATTTTTCAGAAAATCACGTTTATGGAAATCCCGCATCGTGCGAAATTATCTTGTTTTTCCTAAACAACACGTTTTAACTCGAAAAGCTTTCGTGTTACGTGTATGTCTAAGTGTGTAGCCTCAAAACAGAAGGCACAGGAGAGTTTTCTATCAAAAGAATATTGTAGAATACCACGGTATAAGGAAATACAATTTTGCAGAGTAAAGACAAATACGTACTTATTGGAAACACTTTACGAGAAGTAATAATGCATCGTACAAAATTAGCTTGTATCTCCAAAACTACACGTTGTAACTCGAAAAGAATTGGTGTGGCGTGTACGTCTTAACGTGTAGTCTCAAAAGAGAGTCCAAAGGAGGATTTTCTTTCGTCAAAATTTTTCAGAAAATCACGTTTTAAGGAAATCCCGCACCGTGCGAAATTATCTTGTTTTTCCTAAACAACACGTTGTAACTCGAAAAGCTTTCGTGTTGCGAGTATGTCTAAGTGTGTAGCCTCAAAACAGAACGCACAGGAGAGTTTTCTGTCGAAAGAATATTGGAGAATACCACGTTATAAGGAAAAACAATTTTGCAGAGTAACAACAAACACGTACATATTGGAAACACTTTACAAGAAGAAATAACGCATCGTACAAAATTAGCTTGTATCTCCAAAACTACACGTTGTAACTCGAAAAGAATTGTTTGGCGTTTACGTCTTAACATGTAGCATCTAAAGAGAACCAAAAGGAGAATTTTCTTTCGTCAAAAATTTTCAGAAAATCACGTTTTAAGGAAATGCCGCATCTTGCGAAATTATCTTGTTTTTCCTAAACAACACGTTGTAACTCGAAAAGCTGTCGTGTTGCGTGTATGTCTAAGTGTGTAGCCTCAAAAGAGAAGGCACAGGAGAGTTTTCTCTCGAAAGAATATGTAAGAATACCACTTCATAAGGAAATACAGTTTTGCAGAGTAAAGACATATACGTACATAATGGAAACTCAATGAGAAGAAATAACGCATAGTACAAAATTAGCTTGTATCTCCAAAACTACACGTTGTAACTCGAAAAGAATTGGTGTGGCGTGTACGTCTTAACGTGTAGTCTCAAAAGAGTGCCCAAAGTAGAATTTTCTTTCATCAAAATTTTTCAGAAAATCACGTTTTAAGGAAATCCAGCATCGTGACAAATTATCTTGTTTTTCCTGAACAACACGTTGTAACTCGAAAAGCTTTCGTGTTGCGTGTATGTCTAAGTGTGTAGCCTCAAAACAGAAGGCACAGGGGAGTTTTCTCTCGAAAGAATATTGTAGAATACCACGTTATAAGGAAATACAATTTTGCAGAGTAAAGACAAATACGTACTTATTGGAAACTCTTTATGAGAAGCAATAACACATCGTACAAAATTAGCTTGTTTCTCCAAAACTACACGTTGTAACTCGAAAAGAATTGTTGTGGCGTGTACGTCTTAACATGTAGCCTCAAAAGAGAATCCAAGGGAGAATTTTCTTTCGTCAAAATTTTTCAGAAAATCGCGTATTGAGGAAATTCCGCATCGTGGGAAATTATCTTGTTTTTCGTAAACAACACGTTCTAAGTCGAAAAGCTTTCGTGTTCCGTGTATGTCTAAGTGTGTAGCCTCAAAAGAAAAGGCACAGGAGAGTTTTCTCTCGAAAGAATATGTAAGAAAACCACGTTATAACGAAATACAGTTTTGCAGAGTAAAGACAAATGCGTACGTATTGGAAACACTTTACGAGAAGAAATAACGCATCGTACAAAATTAGCTTGTATCTCAAAAACTACACGTTGTAACTCGAAAAGAATTGTTGTGGCGTGTACGTCTTAACATGTAGCATCTAAAGAGAACCCAAAGGAGAATTTTCTTTAGTCAAAATTTTTCAGAAAATCACGTTTTAAGGAAATCCCGCATCGTGCGAAATTATCTTGTTTTTCCTTAACAACACGTTGTAACTCGAAAAGCTGTCGTGTTGCGTGTATGTCTAAGTGTGTAGCCTCAAAAGAGAAGGCACAGGAGTGTTTTCTCTCGAAAGAATATGTAAGAATACCACTTCATAAGGAAATACAGTTTTGCAGAATAAAGACATATACGTACATATTGGAAACTCTAAGAGAAGAAATAACGAAGAGTACAAAATTAGCTTGTATCTCCAAAACTACACGTTGTGACTCGAAAAGAATTGGTGTGGCGTGTACGTCTTAACGTGTAGTCTCAAAAGAGTGCCCAAAGGAGAATTTTCTTTCATCAAAATTTTTCACAAAATCACATTTTAAGGAAATGCCGCATCGTGCGAAATTATCTTGTTTTTCCTAAACAACACGTTGTAACTCGAAAAGCTTTCGTGTTGCGTGTATGTCTAAGTGTGTAGCCTCAAAACAGAAGGCACAGGAGAGTTTTCTCTCGAAAGAATATTGTAGAATACCACGTTATAAGGAAATACAATTTTGCAGAGTAAAGACAAATACATACGTATTGGAAATACTTTATGAGAAGAAATAACGCATCGTAAAAAATTAGCTTGTATCTCCAAAACTACACGTTGTAACTCAAAAGAATTGTTGTGGCGTGTCCGTCTTAACATGTAGCATCTGAAGAGAACCAAAAGGAGAATTTTCTTTCGTCAAAATTTTTCAGAAAATCAAGTTTATGGAAATCCCGCATCGTGCGAAATTATCTTGTTTTTCCTAAACAACACGTTGTAACTCGAAAAGCTTTCGTGTTGCGTGTATGTCTAAGTATGTAGCCTCAAAACAGAAGGCACAGGAGAGTTTTCTGTCGAAAGAATATTGTAGAATACCACGTTATAAGGAAATACAATTTTGCAGAGTAAAGACAAATACGTACATATTGGAAACACTTTATGAGAAGAAATAACACATCATACAAAATTAGCTTGTATCTCCAAAACTACACTTTGTAACTCGAAAAGAATTGGTGTGCCGTGTACTTCTTAACGTGTAGCCTCAAAAGAGAACCCAAACAAGAATTTTCTTTCGTCAAAATTTTTCAGAAAATCGCTTATTGAGGAAATTCCGCTTCGTGCGAAATTATCTCGTTTTTCCTAAACAACACGTTGTAAGTCGAAAAGCTTTCGTGTTGCGTGTATGTCTAAGTGTGTAGCCTCAAAAGAGAAGGCACAGGAGAGTTTTCTCTCGAAAGAATATGTAAGAAAACCACGTTATAACGAAATACAGTTTTGCAGAGTAAAGACAAATAAGTACTTATTGGAAACACTTTACGAGAAGAAATAACGCATCGTACCAAATTTGCTTGTATCTCCAAAACTACACGTTGTAACTCGAAAAGAATTGTTGTGGCGTTTACGTCTTAACATGTAGCATCAAAAGAGAACCCAAAGGAGAATTTTCTTTCGTCAAAATTTTTCAGAAAATCACGTTTTAAGGAAATCCCGCATCGTGCGAAATTATCTTGTTTTTCCTAAACAACACGTGGTAACTCGAAAAGCTTTCGTGATGCAGGTATGTCTAAGTGTGCAGCCTCAAAAGAGAAAGCACAGGAGAGTTTTCTCTCCAAAGAATATGTAAGAATACCACTTCATAAGGAAATACAGTTTTGCAGAGTAAAGACAAATACGTACTTATTGGAAACTCTTTACGAGAAGAAATAAAGCATAGTAAAAATTAGCTTGTATCTCCAAAACTACACGTCGTAACACGAAAAGAATTGGTGTGGCGTGTACTTCTTAACATGTAGTCTCAAAAGAGAGCCCAAAGGAGAATTTTCTTTGGTAAAAATTTTTCAGAAAATCACGTTTTAAGGAAATCCCGCATCATGCGAAATTATCTTGTTTTTCCTAAACAACACGTTGTAACTCGAAAATCTTTCGTGTTGCGTGTATGTCTAAGTGTGTAGCCTCAAAACAAAAGGCACAGAAGAGTTTTCTCTCAAAAGAATATTGTAGAATACCACGTTATAAGGAAATACAATTTTGCAGAGTAAAGACAAATACGTACGTATTGGAAACACTTTACGAGAAGAAATAACGCATCGTACAAAATTAGCTTGTATCTCCAAAACTACACGTTGTAACTCGAAAAGAATTGTTGTGGCGTGTCCGTCTTAACATGTAGTATCTAAAGAGAACCAAAAGGGGAATTTCCTTCGTCAAAATTTTTCAGAAAATCACGTTTTAAGGAAATCCCGCATCGTGCGAAATTATCTTGTTTTTCCTAAACAACATGTTGTAACTCGAAAAGCTGTCGTGTTGCGTGTATGTCTAAGTGTGTAGCCTCAAAAGAGAAGGCACAGGAGTGTTTTCTCTCGAAAGAATATGTAAGAATACCACTTCATAAGGAAATACAGTTTTGCAGAATAAAGACATATACGTACATATTGGAAACTCTACGAGAAGAAATAACGCATAGTACAAAATTAGCTTGTATCTCCAAAACTACACGTTGTGACTCGAAAAGAATTGGTGTGGCGTGTACGCCTTAACGTGTAGTCTCAAAAGAGTGCCCAAAGGAGAATTTTCTTTCGTCAAAATTTTTCAGAAAATCACGTTTTAAGGAAATCCCGCACTGTGCGAAATTATCTTGTTTTTCCTAAACAACACGTTGTAACTCGAAAAGCTTTCGTGTTGCGAGTATGTCTAAGTGTGTAGCCTCAAAACAGAACGCACAGGAGAGTTTTCTGTCGAAAGAATATTGTAGAATACCACGTTATAAGGAAATACAATTTTCCAGAGTAACAACAAACACGTACATATTGGAAACACTTTATGAGAAGAAAAACGCATCGTAAAAAATTAGCTTGTATCTCCAAAACTACACGTTGTAACTCGAAAAGAATTGTTTGGCGTTTACGTCTTAACATGTAGCATCTAAAGAGAACCAAAAGGAGAATTTTCTTTCGTCAAAATTTTTCAGAAAATCACGTTTTAAGGAAATGCCGCATCGTGCGAAATTATCTTGTTTTTCCTAAACAACACGTTGTAACTCGAAAAGCTTTCCTGTTGCGTGTATGTCTAAGTGTGTAGCCTCAAAACAGAAGGCACAGGAGAGTTTTCTCTCGAAAGAATATTGTAGAATACCACGTTATAAGGAAATACAATTTTGCAGAGTAAAGACAAATACATACGTATTGGAAATACTTTATGAGAAGAAATAACGCATCTTAAAAAATTAGCTTGTATCTCCAAAACTACACGTTGTAACTCGAAAAGAATTGTTGTGGCGTGTCCGTCTTAACATGTAGCATCTAAAGAGAACCAAAAGGAGAATTTTCTTTCGTCAAAATTTTTCAGAAAATCAAGTTTATGGAAATCCCGCATCGTGCGAAATTATCTTGTTTTTCCTAAACAACACGTTGTAACTCGAAAAGCTTTCGTGTTGCGTGTATGTCTAAGTGTGTAGCCTCAAAACAGAAGGCACAGGAGAGTTTTCTGTCGAAAGAATATTGTAGAATACCACGTGATAAGGAAATACAATTTTGCAGAGTAAAGACAAATACGTACATATTGGAAACACTTTATGAGAAGAAATAACGCATCATACAAAATTAGCTTGTATCTCCAAAACTACACTTTGTAACTCGAAAAGAATTGGTGTGCCGTGTACGTCTTAACGTGCAGCCTCAAAAGAGAAACCAAAGGAGAATTTTCTTTCCTCAAAATTTTTCAGAAAATCGCGTATTGAGGAAATTCCGCATCGTGCGAAATTATCTTGTTTTTCCTAAACAACACGTTCTAAGTCGAAAAGCTTTCGTGTTCCGTGTATGTCTAAGTGTGTAGCCTCAAAAGAAAAGGCACAGGAGAGTTTTCTCTCGAAAGAATATGTAATAAAACCACGTTATAACGAAATACAGTTTTGCAGAGTAAAGACAAATACGTACTTATTGGAAACACTTTACGAGAAGAAATAACGCATCATACAAAATATGCTTGTATCTCCAAAACTCCACGTTGCAACTCAAAAAGAATTGTTGTGGCGTGTACGTCTTAACATGTGGCATCAAAAGAGAACCCAAAGGAGAATTTTCTTTCGTCAAAATTTTTCAGAAAATCACGTTTTAAGGAAATCCCGCATCGTGGGAAATTATCTTGTTTTTCCTAAACAACACGTTGTAACTCAAAAGGCTTTCGTGTTGCGTGTATGTCTAAGTGTGTAGCCTCAAAAGAGAAGGCACAGGAGAGTTTTCTCTCGAAAGAATATGTAAGAATACCACTTCATAAGGAAGTACAGTTTTGCAGAGTAAAGACATATAGGTACGTATTGGAAACTCTTTACGAGAAGAAATAACGCATAGTACAAAATTAGTTTGTATCTCCAAAACTACACGTTGTAACTCGAAAAGAATTGGTCTGCCGTGTACATCTTAACATGTAGCAACTAAAGAGAACCAAAAGGAGAATTTTCTTTCGTCAAAATTTTTCAGAAAATCACGTTTATGGAAATCCCGCATCGTGCGAAATTATCTTGTTTTTCCTAAACAACACGTTTTAACTCGAAAAGCTTTCGTGTTACGTGTATGTCTAAGTGTGTAGCCTCAAAACAGAAGGCACAGGAGAGTTTTCTATCAAAAGAATATTGTAGAATACCACGGTATAAGGAAATACAATTTTGCAGAGTAAAGACAAATACGTACTTATTGGAAACACTTTACGAGAAGTAATAATGCATCGTACAAAATTAGCTTGTATCTCCAAAACTACACGTTGTAACTCGAAAAGAATTGGTGTGGCGTGTACGTCTTAACGTGTAGTCTCAAAAGAGAGTCCAAAGGAGGATTTTCTTTTGTCAAAATTTTTCAGAAAATCACGTTTTAAGGAAATCCCGCACCATGCGAAATTATCTTGTTTTTCCTAAACAACACGTTGTAACTCGAAAAGCTTTCGTGTTGCGAGTATGTCTAAGTGTGTAGCCTCAAAACAGAGCGCACAGGAGAGTTTTCTGTCGAAAGAATATTGTAGAATACCACGTTATAAGGAAATACAATTTTGCAGAGTAACAACAAACACGTACATATTGGAAACACTTTACAAGAAGAAATAACGCATCGTACAAAATTAGCTTGTATCTCCAAAACTACACGTTGTAACTCGAAAAGAATTGTTTGGCGTTTACGTCTTAACATGTAGCATCTAAAGAGAACCAAAAGGAGAATTTTCTTTCGTCAAAAATTTTCAGAAAATTACGTTTTAAGGAAATGCCGCATCTTGCGAAATTATCTTGTTTTTCCTAAACAACACGTTGTAACTCGAAAAGCTGTCGTGTTGCGTGTATGTCTAAGTGTGTAGCCTCAAAAGAGAAGGCACAGGAGAGTTTTCTCTCGAAAGAATATGTAAGAATACCACTTCATAAGGAAATACAGTTTTGCAGAGTAAAGACATATACGTACATAATGGAAACTCAATGAGAAGAAATAACGCATAGTACAAAATTAGCTTGTATCTCCAAAACTACACGTTGTAACTCGAAAAGAATTGGTTTGGCGTGTCCGTCTTAACGTGTAGTCTCAAAAGAGTGCCCAAAGTAGAATTTTCTTTCATCAAAATTATTCAGAAAATCACGTTTTAAGGAAATCCAGCATCGTGACAAATTATCTTGTTTTTCCTGAACAACACGTTGTAACTCGAAAAGCTTTCGTGTTGCGTGTATGTCTAAGTGTGTAGCCTCAAAACAGAAGGCACAGGAGAGTTTTTGTCGAAAGAATATTGTAGAATACCACGTTATAAGGAAATACAATTTTGCAGAGTAAAGACAAATATGTACGTATTGGAAACTCTTTATGAGAAGTAATAACACATCGTACAAAATTAGCTTGTATCTCCAAAACTACACGTTGTAACTCGAAAAGAATTGTTGTGGCGTGTACGTCTTAACGGGTAGCCTCAAAAGAGAATCCAAAGGAGAATTTTCTTTCGTCAAAATTTTTCAGAAAATCGCGTATTGAGGAAATTCCGCATCGTGCGAAATTATCTTGTTTTTCCTAAACAACACGTTCTAAGTCGAAAAGCTTTCGTGTTCCGTGTATGTCTAAGTGTGTAGCCTCAAAAGAAAAGGCACAGGAGAGTTTTCTCTCGAAAGAATATGTAAGAAAACCACGTTATAACGAAATACAGTTTTGCAGAGTAAAGACAAATGCGTACGTATTGGAAACACTTTACGAGAAGAAATAAAGCATCGTACAAAATTAGCTTGTATCTCAAAAACTACACGTTGTAACTCGAAAAGAATTGTTGTGGCGTGTACGTCTTAACATGTAGCATCTAAAGAGAACCCAAAGGAGAATTTTCTTTAGTCAAAATTTTTCAGAAAATCACGTTTTAAGGAAATCCCGCATCGTGCGAAATTATCTTGTTTTTCCTTAACAACACGTTGTAACTCGAAATGCTGTCGTGTTGCGTGTATTTCTAAGTGTGTAGCCTCAAAAGAGAAGGCACAGGAGTGTTTTCTCTCGAAATAATATGTAAGAATACCACTTCATAAGGAAATACAGTTTTGCAGAATAAAGACATATACGTACATATTGGAAACTCTACGAGAAGAAATAACGAAGAGTACAAAATTAGCTTGTATCTCCAAAACTACACGTTGTGACTCGAAAAGAATTGGTGTGGCGTGTACGTCTTAACGTGTAGTCTCAAAAGAGTGCCCAAAGGAGAATTTTCTTTCGTCAAAATTTTTCAGAAAATCACGTTTTAAGGAAATCCCGCACTGTGCGAAATTATCTTGTTTTTCCTAAACAACACGTTGTAACTCGAAAAGCTTTCGTGTTGCGAGTATGTCTAAGTGTGTAGCCTCAAAACAGAACGCACAGGAGAGTTTTCTGTCGAAAGAATATTGTAGAATACCACGTTATAAGGAAATACAATTTTCCAGAGTAACAACAAACACGTACATATTGGAAACACTTTACGAGAAGAAAAACGCATCGTACAAAATGAGCTTGTATCTCCAAAACTACACGTTGTAACTCGAAAAGAATTGTTTGGCGTTTACGTCTTAACATGTAGCATCTAAAGAGAACCAAAAGGAGAATTTTCTTTCGTCAAAATTTTTCAGAAAATCACGTTTTAAGGAAATGCCGCATCGTGCGAAATTATCTTGTTTTTCCTAAACAACAAGTTGTAACTCGAAAAGCTTTCCTGTTGCGTGTATGTCTAAGTGTGTAGCCTCAAAACAGAAGGCACAGGAGAGTTTTCTCTCGAAAGAATATTGTAGAATACCACGTTATAAGGAAATACAATTTTGCAGAGTAAAGACAAATACATACGTATTGGAAATACTTTATGAGAAGAAATAACGCATCTTAAAAAATTAGCTTGTATCTCCAAAACTACACGTTGTAACTCGAAAAGAATTGTTGTGGCGTGTCCGTCTTAACATGTAGCATCTAAAGAGAACCAAAAGGAGAATTTTCTTTCGTCAAAATTTTTCAGAAATTCAAGTTTATGGAAATCCCGCATCGTGCGAAATTATCTTGTTTTTCCTAAACAACACGTTGTAACTCGAAAAGCTTTCGTGTTGCGTGTATGTCTAAGTGTGTAGCCTCAAAACAGAAGGCACAGGAGAGTTTTCTGTCGAAAGAATATTGTAGAATACCACGTTATAAGGAAATACAATTTTGCAGAGTAAAGACAAATACGTACATATTGGAAACACTTTATGAGAAGAAATAACGCATCATACAAAATTAGCTTGTATCTCCAAAACTACACTTTGTAACTCGAAAAGAATTGGTGTGCCGTGTACGTCTTAACGTGTAGCCTCAAAAGAGAAACCAAAGGAGAATTTTCTTTCCTCAAAATTTTTCAGAAAATCGCGTATTGAGGAAATTCCGCATCGTGCGAAATTATCTTGTTTTTCCTAAACAACACGTTCTAAGTCGAAAAGCTTTCGTGTTCCGTGTATGTCTAAGTGTGTAGCCTCAAAAGAAAAGGCACAGGAGAGTTTTCTCTCGAAAGAATATGTAAGAAAACCACGTTATAACGAAATACAGTTTTGCAGAGTAAAGACAAATACGTACTTATTGGAAACACTTTACGAGAAGAAATAACGCATCATACAAAATATGCTTGTATCTCCAAAACTCCACGTTGCAACTCAAAAAGAATTGTTGTGGCGTGTACGTCTTAACATGTGGCATCAAAAGAGAACCCAAAGGAGAATTTTCTTTCGTCAAAATTTTTCAGAAAATCACGTTTTAAGGAAATCCCGCATCGTGCGAAATTATCTTGTTTTTCCTAAACAACACGTTGTAACTCAAAAGTCTTTCGTGTTGCGTGTATGTCTAAGTGTGTAGCCTCAAAAGAGAAGGCACAGGAGAGTTTTCTCTCGAAAGAATATGTAAGAATACCACTTCATAAGGAAGTACAGTTTTGCAGAGTAAAGACATATAGGTACGTATTGGAAACTCTTTACGAGAAGAAATAACGCATAGTACAAAATTAGCTTGTATCTCCAAAACTACACGTTGTAACTCGAAAAGAATTGGTCTGCCGTGTACATCTTAACATGTAGCAACTAAAGAGAACCAAAAGGAGAATTTTCTTTCGTCAAAATTTTTCAGAAAATCACGTTTATGGAAATCCCGCATCGTGCGAAATTATCTTGTTTTTCCTAAACAACACGATTTAACTCGAAAAGCTTTCGTGTTACGTGTATGTCTAAGTGTGTAGCCTCAAAACAGAAGGCACAGGAGAGTTTTCTATCAAAAGAATATTGTAGAATACCACGGTATAAGGAAATACAATTTTGCAGAGTAAAGACAAATACGTACTTATTGGAAACACTTTACGAGAAGTAATAATGCATCGTACAAAATTAGCTTGTATCTCCAAAACTACACGTTGTAACTCGAAAAGAATTGGTGTGGCGTGTACGTCTTAACGTGTAGTCTCAAAAGAGAGTCCAAAGGAGGATTTTCTTTCGTCAAATTTTTTCAGAAAATCACGTTTTAAGGAAATCCCGCACCGTGCGAAATTATCTTGTTTTTCCTAAACAACACGTTGTAACTCGAAAAGCTTTCGTGTTGCGAGTATGTCTAAGTGTGTAGCCTCAAAACAGAACGCACAGGAGAGTTTTCTGTCGAAAGAATATTGTAGAATACCACGTTATAAGGAAATACAATTTTGCAGAGTAACAACAAACACGTACATATTGGAAACACTTTACAAGAAGAAATAACGCATCGTACAAAATTAGCTTGTATCTCCAAAACTACACGTTGTAACTCGAAAAGAATTGTTTGGCGTTTACGTCTTAACATGTAGCATCTAAAGAGAACCAAAAGGAGAATTTTCTTTCGTCAAAAATTTTCAGAAAATCACGTTTTAAGGAAATGCCGCATCTTGCGAAATTATCTTGTTTTTCCTAAACAACACGTTGTAACTCGAAAAGCTGTCGTGTTGCGTGTATGTCTATGTGTGTAGCCTCAAAAGAGAAGGCACAGGAGAGTTTTCTCTCGAAAGAATATGTAAGAATACCACTTCATAAGGAAATACAGTTTTGCAGAGTAAAGACATATACGTACATAATGGAAACTCAATGAGAAGAAATAACGCATAGTACAAAATTAGCTTGTATCTCCAAAACTACACGTTGTAACTCGAAAAGAATTGGTTTGGCGTGTACGTCTTAACGTGTAGTCTCAAAAGAGTGCCCAAAGTAGAATTTTCTTTCATCAAAATTTTTCAGAAAATCACGTTTTAAGGAAATCCAGCATCGTGACAAATTATCTTGTTTTTCCTGAACAACACGTTGTAACTCGAAAAGCTTTCGTGTTGCGTGTATGTCTAAGTGTGTAGCCTCAAAACAGAAGGCACAGGAGAGTTTTCTCTCGAAAGAATATTGTAGAATACCACGTTATAAGGAAATACAATTTTGCAGAGTAAAGACAAATATGTACGTATTGGAAACTCTTTATGAGAAGTAATAACATATCGTAAAAAATTAGCTTGTATCTCCAAAACTACAAGTTGTAACTCGAAAAGAATTGTTGTGGCGTGTACGTCTTAACGGGTAGCCTCAAAAGAGAATCCAAAGGAGAATTTTCTTTCGTCAAAATTTTTCAGAAAATCGCGTATTGAGGAAATTCCGCATCGTGCGAAATTATCTTGTTTTTCCTAAACAACACGTTCTAAGTCGAAAAGCTTTCGTGTTCCGTGTATGTCTAAGTGTGTAGCCTCAAAAGAAAAGGCACAGGAGAGTTTTCTCTCGAAAGAATATGTAAGAAAACCACGTTATAACGAAATACAGTTTTGCAGAGTAAAGACAAATGCGTACGTATTGGAAACACTTTACGAGAAGAAATAACGCATCGTACAAAATTAGCTTGTATCTCAAACTACACGTTGTAACTCGAAATGAATTGTTGTGGCGTGTACGTCTTAACATGTAGCATCTAAAGAGAACCCAAAGGAGAATTTTCTTTAGTCAAAATTTTTCAGAAAATCACGTTTTAAGGAAATCCCGCACCGTGCGAAATTATCTTGTTTTTCCTTAACAACACGTTGTAACTCAAAAAGCTGTCGTGTTGCGTTTATGTCTAAGTGTGTAGCCTCAAAAGAGAAGGCACAGGAGTGTTTTCTCTCGAAAGAATATGTAAGAATACCACTTCATAAGGAAATACAGTTTTGCAGAATAAAGACATATACGTACATATTGGAAACTCTACGAGAAGAAATAACGAAGAGTACAAAATTAGCTTGTATCTCCAAAACTACACGTTGTGACTCGAAAAGAATTGGTGTGGCGTGTACGTCTTAACGTGTAGTCTCAAAAGAGTGCCCAAAGGAGAATTTTCTTTCATCAAAATTTTTCACAAAATCACATTTTAAGGAAATGCCGCATCGTGCGAAATTATCTTGTTTTTCCTAAACAACACGTTGTAACTCGAAAAGCTTTCGTGTTGCGTGTATGTCTAAGTGTGTAGCCTCAAAACAGAAGGCACAGGAGAGTTTTCTCTCGAAAGAATATTGTAGAATACCACGTTATAAGGAAATACAATTTTGCAGAGTAAAGACAAATACATACGTATTGGAAATACTTTATGAGAAGAAATAACGCATCGTACAAAATTTGCTTGTATCTCCAAAACTACACGTTGTAACTCGAAAAGAATTGTTGTGGCGTTTACGTCTTAACATGTAGCATCAAAAGAGAACCCAAAGGAGAATTTTCTTTCGTCAAAATTTTTCAGAAAATCACGTTTTAAGGAAATCCCGCATCGTGCGAAATTATCTTGTTTTTCCTAAACAACACGTGGTAACTCGAAAAGCTTTCGTGATGCAGGTATGTCTAAGTGTGCAGCCTCAAAAGAGAAAGCACAGGAGAGTTTTCTCTCGAAAGAATATGTAAGAATACCACTTCATAAGGAAATACAGTTTTGCAGAGTAAAGACAAATACGTACTTATTGGAAACTCTTTAGGAGAAGAAATAAAGCATAGTAAAAATTAGCTTGTATCTCCAAAACTACACGTCGTAACACGAAAAGAATTGGTGTGGCGTGTACTTCTTAACATGTAGTCTCAAAAGAGAGCCCAAAGGAGAATTTTCTTTGGTAAAAATTTTTCAGAAAATCACGTTTTAAGGAAATCCCGCATCATGCGAAATTATCTTGTTTTTCCTAAACAACACGTTGTAACTCGAAAATCTTTCGTGTTGCGTGTATGTCTAAGTGTGTAGCCTCAAAACAAAAGGCACAGAAGAGTTTTCTCTCAAAAGAATATTGTAGAATACCACGTTATAAGGAAATACAATTTTGCAGAGTAAAGACAAATACGTACGTATTGGAAACACTTTACGAGAAGAAATAACGCATCGTACAAAATTAGCTTGTATCTCCAAAACTACACGTTGTAACTCGAAAAGAATTGTTGTGGCGTGTCCGTCTTAACATGTAGTATCTAAAGAGAACCAAAAGGGGAATTTCCTTCGTCAAAATTTTTCAGAAAATCACGTTTTAAGGAAATCCCGCATCGTGCGAAATTATCTTGTTTTTCCTAAACAACATGTTGTAACTCGAAAAGCTGTCGTGTTGCGTGTATGTCTAAGTGTGTAGCCTCAAAAGAGAAGGCACAGGAGTGTTTTCTCTCGAAAGAATATGTAAGAATACCACTTCATAAGGAAATACAGTTTTGCAGAATAAAGACATATACGTACATATTGGAAACTCTACGAGAAGAAATAACGCATAGTACAAAATTAGCTTGTATCTCCAAAACTACACGTTGTGACTCGAAAAGAATTGGTGTGGCGTGTACGTCTTAACGTGTAGTCTCAAAAGAGTGCCCAAAGGAGAATTTTCTTTCGTCAAAATTTTTCAGAAAATCACGTTTTAAGGAAATCCCGCACTGTGCGAAATTATCTTGTTTTTCCTAAACAACACGTTGTAACTCGAAAAGCTTTCGTGTTGCGAGTATGTCTAAGTGTGTAGCCTCAAAACAGAACGCACAGGAGAGTTTTCTGTCGAAAGAATATTGTAGAATACCACGTTATAAGGAAATACAATTTTCCAGAGTAACAACAAACACGTACATATTGGAAACACTTTACGAGAAGAAATAACGCATCGTACAAAATTAGCTTGTATCTCCAAAACTACACGTTGTAACTCGAAAAGAATTGTTTGGCGTTTACGTCTTAACATGTAGCATCTAAAGAGAACCAAAAGGAGAATTTTCTTTCGTCAAAATTTTTCAGAAAATCACGTTTTAAGGAAATGCCGCATCGTGCGAAATTATCTTGTTTTTCCTAAACAACACGTTGTAACTCGAAAAGCTTTCCTGTTGCGTGTATGTCTAAGTGTGTAGCCTCAAAACAGAAGGCACAGGAGAGTTTTCTCTCGAAAGAATATTGTTGAATACCACGTTATAAGGAAATACAATTTTGCAGAGTAAAGACAAATACATACGTATTGGAAATACTTTATGAGAAGAAATAACGCATCTTAAAAAATTAGCTTGTATCTCCAAAACTACAAGTTGTAACTCGAAAAGAATTGTTGTGGCGTGTCCGTCTTAACATGTAGCATCTAAAGAGAACCAAAAGGAGAATTTTCTTTGGTCAAAATTTTTCAGAAAATCAAGTTTATGGAAATCCCGCATCGTGCGAAATTATCTTGTTTTTCCTAAACAACACGTTGTAACTCGAAAAGCTTTCCTGTTGCGTGTATGTCTAAGTGTGTAGCCTCAAAACAGAAGGCACAGGAGAGTTTTCTGTCGAAAGAATATTGTAGAATACCACGTTATAAGGAAATACAATTTTGCAGAGTAAAGACAAATACGTACATATTGGAAACACTTTATGAGAAGAAATAACGCATCATACAAAATTAGCTTGTATCTCCAAAACTACACTTTGTAACTCGAAAAGAATTGGTGTGCCGTGTACGTCTTAACGTGTAGCCTCAAAAGAGAAACCAAAGGAGAATTTTCTTTCCTCAAAATTTTTCAGAAAATCGCGTATTGAGGAAATTTTGCATCCTGCGAAATTATCTTGTTTTTCCTAAACAACACGTTCTAAGTCGAAAAGCTTTCGTGTTCCGTGTATGTCTAAGTGTGTAGCCTCAAAAGAAAAGGCACAGGAGAGTTTTCTCTCGAAAGAATATGTAAGAAAACCACGTTATAACGAAATACAGTTTTGCAGAGTAAAGACAAATACGTACTTATTGGAAACACTTTACGAGAAGAAATAACGCATCATACAAAATATGCTTGTATCTCCAAAACTCCACGTTGCAACTCAAAAAGAATTGTTGTGGCGTGTACGTCTTAACATGTGGCATCAAAAGAGAACCCAAAGGAGAATTTTCTTTCGTCAAAATTTTTCAGAAAATCACGTTTTAAGGAAATCCCGCATCGTGGGAAATTATCTTGTTTTTCCTAAACAACACGTTGTAACTCAAAAGGCTTTCGTGTTGCGTGTATGTCTAAGTGTGTAGCCTCAAAAGAGAAGGCACAGGAGAGTTTTCTCTCGAAAGAATATGTAAGAATACCACTTCATAAGGAAGTACTGTTTTGCAGAGTAAAGACATATAGGTACGTATTGGAAACTCTTTACGAGAAGAAATAACGCATAGTACAAAATTAGCTTGTATCTCCAAAACTACACGTTGTAACTCGAAAAGAATTGGTCTGCCGTGTACATCTTAACATGTAGCAACTAAAGAGAACCAAAAGGAGAATTTTCTTTCGTCAAAATTTTTCAGAAAATCACGTTTATGGAAATCCCGCATCGTGCGAAATTATCTTGTTTTTCCTAAACAACACGTTTTAACTCGAAAAGCTTTCGTGTTACGTGTATGTCTAAGTGTGTAGCCTCAAAACAGAAGGCACAGGAGAGTTTTCTATCAAAAGAATATTGTAGAATACCACGGTATAAGGAAATACAATTTTGCAGAGTAAAGACAAATACGTACTTATTGGAAACACTTTACGAGAAGTAATAATGCATCGTACAAAATTAGCTTGTATCTCCAAAACTACACGTTGTAACTCGAAAAGAATTGGTGTGGCGTGTACGTCTTAACGTGTAGTCTCAAAAGAGAGTCCAAAGGAGGATTTTCTTTCGTCAAAATTTTTCAGAAAATCACGTTTTAAGGAAATCCCGCACCGTGCGAAATTATCTTGTTTTTCCTAAACAAAACGTTGTAACTCGAAAAGCTTTCCTGTTGCGTGTATGTCTAAGTGTGTAGCCTCAAAACAGAAGGCACAGGAGAGTTTTCTGTCGAAAGAATATTGTAGAATACCACGTTATAAGGAAATACAATTTTGCAGAGTAAAGACAAATACGTACATATTGGAAACACTTTATGAGAAGAAATAACGCATCATACAAAATTAGCTTGTATCTCCAAAACTACACTTTGTAACTCGAAAAGAATTGGTGTGCCGTGTACGTCTTAACGTGTAGCCTCAAAAGAGAAACCAAAGGAGAATTTTCTTTCCTCAAAATTTTTCAGAAAATCGCGTATTGAGGAAATTTTGCATCGTGCGAAATTATCTTGTTTTTCCTAAACAACACGTTCTAAGTCGAAAAGCTTTCGTGTTCCGTGTATGTCTAAGTGTGTAGCCTCAAAAGAAAAGGCACAGGAGAGTTTTCTCTCGAAAGAATATGTAAGAAAACCACGTTATAACGAAATACAGTTTTGCAGAGTAAAGACAAATACGTACTTATTGGAAACACTTTACGAGAAGAAATAACGCATCATACAAAATATGCTTGTATCTCCAAAACTCCACGTTGCAACTCAAAAAGAATTGTTGTGGCGTGTACGTCTTAACATGTGGCATCAAAAGAGAACCCAAAGGAGAATTTTCTTTCGTCAAAATTTTTCAGAAAATCACGTTTTAAGGAAATCCCGCATCGTGGGAAATTATCTTGTTTTTCCTAAACAACACGTTGTAACTCAAAAGGCTTTCGTTTTGCGTGTATGTCTAAGTGTGTAGCCTCAAAAGAGAAGGCACAGGAGAGTTTTCTCTCGAAAGAATATGTAAGAATACCACTTCATAAGGAAGTACAGTTTTGCAGAGTAAAGACATATAGGTACGTATTGGAAACTCTTTACGAGAAGAAATAACGCATAGTACAAAATTAGCTTGTATCTCCAAAACTACACGTTGTAACTCGAAAAGAATTGGTCTGCCGTGTACATCTTAACATGTAGCAACTAAAGAGAACCAAAAGGAGAATTTTCTTTCGTCAAAATTTTTCAGAAAATCACGTTTATGGAAATCCCGCATCGTGCGAAATTATCTTGTTTTTCCTAAACAACACGTTTTAACTCGAAAAGCTTTCGTGTTACGTGTATGTCTAAGTGTGTAGCCTCAAAACAGAAGGCACAGGAGAGTTTTCTATCAAAAGAATATTGTAGAATACCACGGTATAAGGAAATACAATTTTGCAGAGTAAAGACAAATACGTACTTATTGGAAACACTTTACGAGAAGTAATAATGCATCGTACAAAATTAGCTTGTATCTCCAAAACTACACGTTGTAACTCGAAAAGAATTGGTGTGGCGTGTACGTCTTAACGTGTAGTCTCAAAAGAGAGTCCAAAGGAGGATTTTCTTTCGTCAAAATTTTTCAGAAAATCACGTTTTAAGGAAATCCCGCACCGTGCGAAATTATCTTGTTTTTCCTAAAAAACACGTTGTAACTCGAAAAGCTTTCGTGTTGCGAGTATGTCTAAGTGTGTAGCCTCAAAACAGAACGCACAGGAGAGTTTTCTGTCGAAAGAATATTGTAGAATACCACGTTATAAGGAAATACAATTTTGCAGAGTAACAACAAACACGTACATATTGGAAACACTTTACAAGAAGAAATAACGCATCGTACAAAATTAGCTTGTATCTCCAAAACTACACGTTGTAACTCGAAAAGAATTGTTTGGCGTTTACGTCTTAACATGTAGCATCTAAAGAGAACCAAAAGGAGAATTTTCTTTCGTCAAAAATTTTCAGAAAATCACGTTTTAAGGAAATGCCGCATCTTGCGAAATTATCTTGTTTTTCCTAAACAACACATTGTAACTCGAAAAGCTGTCGTGTTGCGTGTATGTCTAAGTGTGTAGCCTCAAAAGAGAAGGCACAGGAGAGTTTTCTCTCGAAAGAATATGTAAGAATACCACTTCATAAGGAAATACAGTTTTGCAGAGTAAAGACATATACGTACATAATGGAAACTCAATGAGAAGAAATAACGCATAGTACAAAATTAGCTTGTATCTCCAAAACTACACGTTGTAACTCGAAAAGAATTGTTTGGCGTTTACGTCTTAACATGTAGCATCTAAAGAGAACCAAAAGGAGAATTTTCTTTCGTCAAAAATTTTCAGAAAATCACGTTTTAAGGAAATGCCGCATCTTGCGAAATTTTCTTGTTTTTCCTAAACAACACGTTGTAACTCGAAAAGCTGTCGTGTTGCGTGTATGTCTAAGTGTGTAGCCTCAAAAGAGAAGGCACAGGAGAGTTTTCTCTCGAAAGAATATGTAAGAATACCACTTCATAAGGAAATACAGTTTTGCAGAGTAAAGACATATACGTACATAATGGAAACTCAATGAGAAGAAATAACGCATAGTACAAAATTAGCTTGAATCTCCAAAACTACACGTTGTAACTCGAAAAGAATTGGTGTGGCGTGTACGTCTTAACGTGTAGTCTCAAAAGAGTGCCCAAAGTAGAATTTTCTTTCATCAAAATTTTTCAGAAAATCACGTTTTAAGGAAATCCAGCATCGTGACAAATTATCTTGTTTTTCCTGAACAACACGTTGTAACTCGAAAAGCTTTCGTGTTGCGTGTATGTCTAAGTGTGTAGCCTCAAAACAGAAGGCACAGGAGAGTTTTCTCTCGAAAGAATATTGTAGAATACCACGTTATAAGGAAATACAATTTTGCAGAGTAAAGACAAATACGTACGTATTGGAAACTCTTTATGAGAAGTAATAACACATCGTACAAAATTAGCTTGTATCTCCAAAACTACACGTTGTAACTCGAAAAGAATTGTTGTGGCGTGTACGTCTTAACGTGTAGCCTCAAAAGAGAATCCAAAGGAGAATTTTCTTTCGTCAAAATTTTTCAGAAAATCGCGTATTGAGGAAATTCCGCATCGTGCGAAATTATCTTGTTTTTCCTAAACAACACGTTCTAAGTCGAAAAGCTTTCGTGTTCCGTGTATGTCTAAGTGTGTAGCCTCAAAAGAAAAGGCACAGGAGAGTTTTCTCTCGAAAGAATATGTAAGAAAACCACGTTATAACGAAATACAGTTTTGCAGAGTAAAGACAAATGCATACGTATTGGAAACACTTTACGAGAAGAAATAACGCATCGTACAAAATTAGCTTGTATCTCAAAAACTACACGTTGTAACTCGAAAAGAATTGTTGTGGCATGTACGTCTTAACATGTAGCATCTAAAGAGAACCCAAAGGAGAATTTTCTTTAGTCAAAATTTTTCAGAAAATCACGTTTTAAGGAAATCCCGCATCGTGCGAAATTATCTTGTTTTTCCTTAACAACAGGTTGTAACTCGAAAAGCTGTCGTGTTGCGTGTATGTCTAAGTGTGTAGCCTCAAAAGAGAAGGCACAGGAGTGTTTTCTCTCGAAAGAATATGTAAGAATACCACTTCATAAGGAAATACAGTTTTGCAGAATAAAGACATATACGTACATATTGGAAACTCTACGAGAAGAAATAACGAAGAGTACAAAATTAGCTTGTATCTCCAAAACTACACGTTGTGACTCGAAAAGAATTGGTGTGGCGTGTACGTCTTAACGTGTAGTCTCAAAAGAGTGCCCAAAGGAGAATTTTCTTTCATCAAAATTTTTCACAAAATCACATTTTAAGGAAATGCCGCATCGTGCGAAATTATCTTGTTTTTCCTAAACAACACGTTGTAACTCGAAAAGCTTTCGTGTTGCGTGTATGTCTAAGTGTGTAGCCTCAAAACAGAAGGCACAGGAGAGTTTTCTCTCGAAAGAATATTGTAGAATACCACGTTATAAGGAAATACAATTTTGCAGAGTAAAGACAAATACATACGTATTGGAAATACTTTATGAGAAGAAATAACGCATCGTAAAAAATTAGCTTGTATCTCCAAAACTACACGTTGTAACTCGAAAAGAATTGTTGTGGCGTGTCCGTCTTAACATGTAGCATCTAAAGAGAACCAAAAGGAGAATTTTCTTTCGTCAAAATTTTTCAGAAAATCAAGTTTATGGAAATCCCGCATCGTGCGAAATTATCTTGTTTTTCCTAAACAACACGTTGTAACTCGAAAAGCTTTCGTGTTGCGTGTATGTCTATGTATGTAGCCTCAAAACAGAAGGCACAGGAGAGTTTTCTGTCGAAAGAATATTTTAGAATACCACGTTATAAGGAAATACAATTTTGCAGAGTAAAGACAAATACGTACATATTGGAAACACTTTATGAGAAGAAATAACGCATCATACAAAATTAGCTTGTATCTCCAAAACTACACTTTGTAACTCGAAAAGAATTGGTGTGCCGTGTACGTCTTAACGTGTAGCCTCAAAAGAGAACCCATAGGAGAATTTTCTTTCGTCAAAATTTTTCAGAAAATCGCTTATTGAGGAAATTCCGCTTCGTGCGAAATTATCTCGTTTTTCCTAAACAACACGTTGTAAGTCGAAAAGCTTTCGTGTTGCGTGTATGTCTAAGTGTGTAGCCTCAAAAGAGAAGGCACAGGAGAGTTTTCTCTCGAAAGAATATGTAAGAAAACCACGTTATAACGAAATACAGTTTTGCAGAGTAAAGACAAATAAGTACTTATTGGATACACTTTACGAGAAGAAATAACGCATCGTACAAAATTTGCTTGTATCTCCAAAACTACACGTTGTAACTCGAAAAGAATTGCTGTGTCGTGTACGTCTTAACATGTAGCATCAAAAGAGAACCCAAAGGAGAATTTTCTTTCGTCAAAATTTTTCAGAAAATCACGTTTTAAGGAAATCCCGCATCGTGCGAAATTATCTTGTTTTTCCTAAACAACACGTGGTAACTCGAAAAGCTTTCGTGATGCAGGTATGTCTAAGTGTGCAGCCTCAAAAGAGAAAGCACAGGAGAGTTTTCTCTCGAAAGAATATGTAAGAATACCACTTCATAAGGAAATACAGTTTTGCAGAGTAAAGACAAATACGTACTTATTGGAAACTCTTTACGAGTAGAAATAAAGCATAGTAAAAATTAGATTGTATCTCCAAAACTACACGTCGTAACTCGAAAAGAATTGGTGTGGCGTGTACGTCTTAACATGTAGTCTCAAAAGAGAGCCCAAAGGAGAATTTTCTTTGGTAAAAATTTTTCAGAAAATCACGTTTTAAGGAAATCCCGCATCATGCGAAATTATCTTGTTTTTCCTAAACAACACGTTGTAACTCGAAAATCTTTCGTGTTGCGTGTATGTCTAAGTGTGTAGCTTCAAAACAAAAGGCACAGAAGAGTTTTCTCTCAAAAGAATATTGTAGAATACCACGTTATAAGGAAATACAATTTTGCAGAGTAAAGACAAATACGTACGTATTGGAAACACTTTACGAGAAGAAATAACGCATCGTACAAAATTAGCTTGTATCTCCAAAACTACACGTTGTAACTCGAAAATAATTGTTGTGGCGTGTCCGTCTTAACATGTAGTATCTAAAGAGAACCAAAAGGGGAATTTCCTTCGTCAAAATTTTTCAGAAAATCACGTTTTAAGGAAATCCCGCACCGTGCGAAATTATCTTGTTTTTCCTAAACAACATGTTGTAACTCGAAAAGCTGTCGTGTTGCGTGTATGTCTAAGTGTGTAGCCTCAAAAGAGAAGGCACAGGAGTGTTTTCTCTCGAAAGAATATGTAAGAATACCACTTCATAAGGAAATACAGTTTTGCAGAATAAAGACATATACGTACATATTGGAAACTCTACGAGAAGAAATAACGCATAGTACAAAATTAGCTTGTATCTCCAAAACTACACCTTGTGACTCGAAAAGAATTGGTGTGGCGTGTACGTCTTAATGTGTAGTCTCAAAAGAGTGCCCAAAGGAGAATTTTCTTTCGTCAAAATTTTTCAGAAAATCACGTTTTAAGGAAATCCCGCACTGTGCGAAATTATCTTGTTTTTCCTAAACAACACGTTGTAACTCGAAAAGCTTTCGTGTTGCGAGTATGTCTAAGTGTGTGGCCTCAAAACAGAACGCACAGGAGAGTTTTCTGTCGAAAGAATATTGTAGAATACCACGTTATAAGGAAATACAATTTTCCAGAGTAACAACAAACACGTACATATTGGAAACACTTACGAGAAGAAATAACGCATCGTACAAAATTAGCTTGTATCTCCAAAACTACACGTTGTAACTCGAAAAGAATTGGTGTGGCGTGTACGTCTTAACGTGTAGTCTCAAAAGAGTGCCCAAAGTAGAATTTTCTTTCGTCAAAATTTTTCAGAAAATCACGTTTTAAGGAAATCCAGCATTGTGACAAATTATCTTGTTTTTCCTGAACAACACGTTGTAACTCGAAAAGCTTTCGTGTTGCGTGTATGTCTAAGTGTGTAGCCTCAAAACAGAAGGCACAGGAGAGTTTTCTCTCGAAAGAATATTGTAGAATACCACGTTATAAGGAAATACAATTTTGCAGAGTAAAGACAAATACGTACGTATTGGAAACTCTTTATGAGAAGTAATAACACATCGTACAAAATTAGCTTGTATCTCCAAAACTACACGTTGTAACTCGAAAAGAATTGTTGTGGCGTGTACGTCTTAACGTGTAGCCTCAAAAGAGAATCCAAAGGAGAATTTTCTTTCGTCAAAATTTTTCAGAAAATCGCGTATTGAGGAAATTCCGCATCGTGCGAAATTATCTTGTTTTTCCTAAACAACACGTTCTAAGGCGAAAAGCTTTCATGTTCCGTGTATGTCTAAGTGTGTAGCCTCAAAAGAAAAGGCACAGGAGAGTTTTCTCTCGAAAGAATATGTAAGAAAACCACGTTATAACGAAATACAGTTTTGCAGAGTAAAGACAAATGCATACGTATTGGAAACACTTTACGAGAAGAAATAACGCATCGTACAAAATTAGCTTGTATCTCAAAAACTACACGTTGTAACTCGAAATGAATTGTTGTGGCATGTACGTCTTAACATGTAGCATCTAAAGAGAACCCAAAGGAGAATTTTCTTTAGTCAAAATTTTTCAGAAAATCACGTTTTAAGGAAATCCCGCATCGTGCGAAATTATCTTGTTTTTCCTTAACAACAGGTTGTAACTCGAAAAGCTGTCGTGTTGCGTGTATGTCTAAGTGTGTAGCCTCAAAAGAGAAGGCACAGGAGTGTTTTCTCTCGAAAGAATATGTAAGAATACCACTTCATAAGGAAATACAGTTTTGCAGAATAAAGACATATACGTACATATTGGAAACTCTACGAGAAGAAATAACGAAGAGTACAAAATTAGCTTGTATCTCCAAAACTACACGTTGTGACTCGAAAAGAATTGGTGTGGCGTGTACGTCTTAACGTGTAGTCTCAAAAGAGTGCCCAAAGGAGAATTTTCTTTCATCAAAATTTTTCACAAAATCACATTTTAAGGAAATGCCGCATCGTGCGAAATTATCTTGTTTTTCCTAAACAACACGTTGTAACTCGAAAAGCTTTCGTGTTGCGTGTATGTCTAAGTGTGTAGCCTCAAAACAGAAGGCACAGGAGAGTTTTCTCTCGAAAGAATATTGTAGAATACCACGTTATAAGGAAATACAATTTTGCAGAGTAAAGACAAATACATACGTATTGGAAATACTTTATGAGAAGAAATAACGCATCTTAAAAAATTAGCTTGTATCTCCAAAACTACACGTTGTAACTCGAAAAGAATTGTTGTGGCGTGTCCGTCTTAACATGTAGCATCTAAAGAGAAACAAAAGGAGAATTTTCTTTCGTCAAAATTTTTCAGAAAATCAAGTTTATGGAAATCCCGCATCGTGCGAAATTATCTTGTTTTTCCTAAACAACACGTTGTAACTCGAAAAGCTTTCGTGTTGCGTGTATGTCTATGTATGTAGCCTCAAAACAGAAGGCACAGGAGAGTTTTCTGTCGAAAGAATATTTTAGAATACCACGTTATATGGAAATACAATTTTGCAGAGTAAAGACAAATACGTACATATTGGAAACACTTTATGAGAAGAAATAACGCATCATACAAAATTAGCTTGTATCTCCAAAACTACACTTTGTAACTCGAAAAGAATTGGTGTGCCGTGTACGTCTTAACGTGTAGCCTCAAAAGAGAACCCAAAGGAGAATTTTCTTTCGTCAAAATTTTTCAGAAAATCGCTTATTGAGGAAATTCCGCTTCGTGCGAAATTATCTCGTTTTTCCTAAACAACACGTTGTAAGTCGAAAAGCTTTCGTGTTGCGTGTATGTCTAAGTGTGTAGCCTCAAAAGAGAAGGCACAGGAGAGTTTTCTCTCGAAAGAATATGTAAGAAAACCACGTTATAACGAAATACAGTTTTGCAGAGTAAAGACAAATAAGTACTTATTGGAAACACTTTACGAGAAGAAATAACGCATCGTACAAAATTTGCTTGTATCTCCAAAACTACACGTTGTAACTCGAAAAGAATTGCTGTGGCGTGTACGTCTTAACATGTAGCATCAAAAGAGAACCCAAAGGAGAATTTTCTTTCGTCAAAATTTTTCAGAAAATCACGTTTTAAGGAAATCCCGCATCGTGCGAAATTATCTTGTTTTTCCTAAACAACACGTGGTAACTCGAAAAGCTTTCATGATGCAGGTATGTCTATGTGTGCAGCCTCAAAAGAGAAAGCACAGGAGAGTTTTCTCTCGAAAGAATATGTAAGAATACCACTTCATAAGGAAATACAGTTTTGCAGAGTAAAGACAAATACGTACTTATTGGAAACTCTTTACGAGTAGAAATAAAGCATAGTAAAAATTAGCTTGTATCTCCAAAACTACACGTCGTAACTCGAAAAGAATTGGTGTGGCGTGTACGTCTTAACATGTAGTCTCAAAAGAGAGCCCAAAGGAGAATTTTCTTTGGTAAAAATTTTTCAGAAAATCACGTTTTAAGGAAATCCCGCATCATGCGAAATTATCTTGTTTTTCCTAAACAACACGTTGTAACTCGAAAATCTTTCGTGTTGCGTGTATGTCTAAGTGTGTAGCCTCAAAACAAAAGGCACAGAAGAGTTTTCTCTCAAAAGAATATTGTAGAATACCACGTTATAAGGAAATACAATTTTGCAGAGTAAAGACAAATACGTACGTATTGGAAACACTTTACGAGAAGAAATAACGCATCGTACAAAATTAGCTTGTATCTCCAAAACTACACGTTGTAACTCGAAAATAATTGTTGTGGCGTGTCCGTCTTAACATGTAGTATCTAAAGAGAACCAAAAGGGGAATTTCCTTCGTCAAAATTTTTCAGAAAATCACGTTTTAAGGAAATCCCGCACCGTGCGAAATTATCTTGTTTTTCCTAAACAACATGTTGTAACTCGAAAAGCTGTCGTGTTGCGTGTATGTCTAAGTGTGTAGCCTCAAAAGAGAAGGCACAGGAGTGTTTTCTCTCGAAAGAATATGTAAGAATACCACTTCATAAGGAAATACAGTTTTGCAGAATAAAGACATATACGTACATATTGGAAACTCTACGAGAAGAAATAACGCATAGTACAAAATTAGCTTGTATCTCCAAAACTACACGTTGTGACTCGAAAAGAATTGGTGTGGCGTGTACGTCTTAACGTGTAGTCTCAAAAGAGTGCCCAAAGGAGAATTTTCTTTCGTCAAAATTTTTCAGAAAATCACGTTTTAAGAAATCCCGCACTGTGCGAAATTATCTTGTTTTTCCTAAACAACACGTTGTAACTCGAAAAGCTTTCGTGTTGTGAGTATGTCTAAGTGTGTAGCCTCAAAACAGAACGCACAGGAGAGTTTTCTGTCGAAAGAATATTGTAGAATACCACGTTATAAGGAAATACAATTTTCCAGAGTAACAACAAACACGTACATATTGGAAACACTTACGAGAAGAAATAACGCATCGTACAAAATTAGCTTGTATCTCCAAAACTACACGTTGTAACTCGAAAAGAATTGTTTGGCGTTTACGTCTTTACATGTAGCATCTAAAGAGAACCAAAAGGAGAATTTTCTTTCATCAAAATTTTTCAGAAAATCACGTTTTAAGGAAATGCCGCATCGTGCAAAATTATCTTGTTTTTCCAATACAACACGTTGTAACTCGAAAAGCTGTCGTGTTGCGTGTATGTCTAAGTGTGTAGCCTCAAAAGAGAAAGCACAGGAGAGTTTTCTCTCGAAAGAATATGTAAGAATACCACTTCATAAGGAAATACAGTTTTGCAGAGTAAAGACATATAAGTACATAATGGAAACTCAATGAGAAGAAATAACGCATAGTACAAAATTAGCTTGTATCTCCAAAACTACACGTTGTAACTCGAAAAGAATTGTTGTGGCGTGTACGTCTTAACGTGTAGCCTCAAAAGAGAAACCAAAGGAGAATTTTCTTTCGTCAAAATTTTTCAGAAAATCGCGTATTGAGGAAATTCCGCATCGTGCGAAATTATCTTGTTTTTCCTAAACAACACGTTCTAAGTCGAAAAGCTTTCGTGCTCCGTGTATGTCTAAGTGTGTAGCCTCAAAAGAAAAGGCACAGGAGAGTTTTCTCTCGAAAGAATATGTAAGAAAACCACGTTATAACGAAATACAGTTTTGCAGAGTAAAGACAAATACCTACTTATTGGAAACACTTTACGAGAAGAAATAACGCATCGTACAAAATATGCTTGTATCTCCAAAACTACACATTGTAACTCGAAAAGAATTGTTGTGGCGTATACGTCTTAACATGTAGCATCAAAAGAGAACCCAAAGGAGAATTTTCTTTCGTCAAAATTTTTCAGAAAATCACGTTTTAAGGAAATCCCGCATCGTGCGAAATTATATTGTTTTTCCTAAACAACACGTTGTAACTCAAAAAGCTTTCGCGTTGCATGTATGTCTAAGTCTGTAGCCTCAAAAGAGAAGGCACAGGAGAGTTTTCTCTCGAAAGAATATGTAAGAATACCACTTCATAAGGAAGTACAGTTTTGCAGAGTAAAGACATATACGTACGTATTGGAAACTCTTTATGAGAAGAAATAACGCATAGTACAAAATTAGCTTGTATCTCCAAAACTACACGTTGTAACTCGAAAAGAATTGGTCTGGCGTGTACATCTTAACATGTAGCATCTAAAGAGAACCAAAAGGAGAATTTTCTTTCGTCAAAATTTTTCAGTAAATCACGTTTCTGGAAATCACGCATCGTGCGAAATTATCTTGTTTTTCCTAAACAACACATTGTAACTCGAGAAGCTTTCATGTTGCGTGTATGTCTAAATGTGTACCCTCAAAACAGAAGGCACCGGAGAGTTTTCTCTCGAAAGAATATTGTAGAATACCACGTTATAAGGAAATACAATTTTGCGGAGTAAAGACAAATATGTACGTATTGGAATCTCTTTATGAGAAGTAATAACGCATCGTACAAAATTAGCTTGTATCTCCAAAACTACACGTTGTAACTCGAAATGAATTGTTGTGGCGTGTACGTCTTAACGTGTAGCCTCAAAAGAGAACCCAAAGGAGAATTTTCTTTCGTCAAAATTTTTCAGAAAATCGCGTATTGAGGAAATTCCGCATCGTGCGAATTATCTTGTTTTTCCTAAACAACATGTTGTAAGTCGAAAAGCTTTTGTATTGCGTGTATGTCTAAGTATGTAGCCTCAAAAGAGAAGGCACAGGAGAGTTTTCTCTCGAAAGAATATGTAAGAATACCACTTCATAAGGAAGTACAGTTTTGCAGAGTAAAGACATATACGTATGTATTGGAAACTCTTTACGAGAAGAAATAACGCATAGTACAAAATTAGCTTGTATCTCCAAAACTACACGTTGTAACTCGAAAAGAATTGGTGTGGCGTGTACGTCTTAACATGTAGCATCTAAAGAGAACCAAAAGGAGAATTTTCTTTCGTCAAAATTTTTCAGAAAATCACGTTTATGGAAATCCCGCATCGTGCGAAATTATCTTGTTTTTCCTAAACAACACGTTGTAACTCGAAAAGCTTTCGTGTTGCGTGTATGTCTAAGTGTGTAGCCTCAAAACAGAAGGCACAGGAGAGTTTTCTATCGAAAGAATATTGTAGAATACCACGCTATAAGGAAATACAATTTTGCAGAGTAAAGACAAATACGTACTTATTGGAAACACTTTACGAGAAGAAATAACGCATCGTACAAAATTAGCTTGTATCTCCAAAACTACACGTTGTAACTCGAAAAGAATTGTGTGGCGTTTCCGTCTTAACGTGTAGCCTCAAAAGAGAACCCTAAGGAGATTTTTCTTTCGTCAAAATTTTTCAGAAAATCGCGTATTGAGGAAATCCCGCATCGTGGGAAATTATCTTGTTTTTCCTAAACAACACGTTGTAAGTCGAAAAGCTTTCGTGTTGCATGTATGTCTAAGTCTGTAGCCTCAAAAGAGAAGGCACAGGAGAGTTTTCTCTCGAAAGAATATGTAAGAAAACCACGTTATAACGAAATACAGTTTTGCAGAGTAAAGACAAATACGTACTTATTGGAAACACTTTACGAGAAGAAATAACGCATCTTACAAAATTAGCTTGTATCTCCAAAACTACATGTTGCAAATCGAAAAGAATTGTTGTGGCGTGTTCGTCTTAACATGTAGCATCTAAAGAGAACCAAAAGGAGAATTTTCTTTCGTCAAAATTTTTCAGAAAATCACGTTTTAAGGAAATCCCGCATCATGCGAAATTATCTTGTTTTTCCTAAACAACACGTTGTAAGTCGAAAAGCTTTCATGTTGCGTGTATGTCTAAGTGTGTAGCCTCAAAAGAGAAGGCACAGCAGAGTTTTCCCTCGAAAGAATATGTAAGAATACCACTTCATAAGGAAATACAGTTTTGCAGAGTAAAGACATATACGTACCTATTGGAAACTCTTTACGAGAAGAAATAATGCATAGTACAAAATTAGCTTGTATCTCCAAAACTACACGTTGTAACTCGAAAAGAATTGCTGTGGCGTGTATGTCTTAACGTGTAGTCTCAAAAGAGAGCCGAAAGGAGAATTTTCTTTTGTCAAAATTTTTCAGAAAATCACGTTTTAAGGAAATCACGCACTGTGTGAAATTATCTTGTTTTTCGTAAACAACACGTCGTAACTCGAAAAGCTTTCGTGTTGCGAGTATGTCTAAGTGTGTAGCCTCAAAACAGAAGGCACGGGAGAGTTTTCTGTCGAAAGAATATTGTAGAATACCACGTTATAAGGAAATACAATTTTGCAGAGTAAAGACACATACGTACGTATTGGAAACACTTTACTAGAAGAAATAACGCATCGTACAAAATTAGCTTGTATCTCCAAAACTACACGTTGTAACTCGAAAAGAATTGGTGTGGCGTGTACGTCTTAACACGTAGCATCAAAAGAGAACCCAAAGGAGAATTTTCTTTCGTCAAAATTTTTCAGAAAATCACGTTTTAAGGAAATCCCGCATCGTGCGAAATTATCTTGTTTTTCCTAAACAACATGTTGTAACTCGAAAAGCTTTCGTGTTGCGTGTATGTCTAAATGTGTAGCCTCAAAAGAGAAGGCACAGGAGAGTTTTCTCTCGAAAGAATATGTAAGAAAACCACGTTATAACGAAATACAGCTTTGCAGAGTAAAGATAAATACATACTTATTGGAAACACTTTACGAGAAGAAATAAAGCATCGTACAAAATTAGCTTGTATCTCCAAAACTACACGTTGTAACTCGAAAAGAATTGTTGTGGCGTGTACGTCTTAACATGTAGCATCAAAAGAGAACCCAAAGGAGAATTTTCTTTCGTCAAAAATTTTCAGAATATCACGTTTTAAGGAAATCCCGCATCGTGCAAAATTATCTTGTTTTTACTAAACAACACGTTGTAACTCGAAAAGCTTTCGTGTTACGTGTATGTCTAAGTGTGTAGCCTCAAACAGAAGGCACAGGAGAGTTTTCTGTCGAAAGAATATTGTAGAATACCACGTTATAAGGAAATACAATTTTGCAGAGTAAAGACAAATACATACATATTGGAAACACTTTACGAGAAGAAATAACGCATCGTACAAAAATAGCTTGTATCTCCAAAACTACATGTTGTAATTCGAAAAGAATTGATGTGGCGTGTACTTTTTAACATGTAGCATCAAAAGAGAAACCAAAGGAGAATTTTCTTTCGTCAAAATTTTTCAGAAAATCACGTTTTAAGGAAATCCCGCATCGTGCGAAATTATCATGTTTTTCCTAAACAACACCCTGTAACTTGAAAAGCTTTCGTGTTGCGTGTATGTCTACGTGTGTAGCCTCAAAAGAGAAAGCCCAGGAGAGTTTTCTCTCGAAAGAATATGTAAGAATACCACTTCATAAGGAAATACAGTTTTGCAGAGTAAAGACAAATACATACTTTTTGGAAACTCTTTACGAGAAGAAATAACGCATAGTAAAAAATTAGGTTGTATCTCCAAAACTACACGTTGTAACACGAAAAGAATTGGTGTGGCGTGTACGTCTTAACGTGTAGTCTCAAAAGAGTGCCCAAAGGAGAATTTTCTTTCGTCAAAATTTTTCAGAAAATCATGTTTATTGAAATCCCGCATTGTGCGAAATTATCTTGTTTTTCCTAAACAACACGTTGTAACTCGAAAAGCTTTCGTGTTGCGTGTATGTCTAAGTGTGTAGCCTCAAAACAGAAGGCACAGGAGAGTTTTCTATCGAAAGAATATTGTAGAATACCACGTTATAAGGACATACAATTTTGCAGAGTAAAGACAAATACGTACTTATTGGAAACACTTTACGAGAAGAAATAACGCATCGTACAAAATTAGCTTGTGTCTCCAAAACTACACGTTGTAACTCGAAAAGAATTGGTGTGGCGTGTCCGTCTTAACGTGTAGCCTCAAAAGAGAACCCTAAGGAGATTTTTCTTTCGTCAAAATTTTTCAGAAAATCGCGTATTGAGGAAATCCCGCATCGTGCGAAATTATCTTGTTTTTCCTAAACAACACGTTGTAAATCGAAAAGCTTTCATGTTGCGTGTATGTCTAAGTCTGTAGCCTCAAAAGAGAAGGCACAGGAGAGTTTTCTCTCGAAAGAATATGTAAGAAAACCACGTTATAACGAAATACAGTTTTGCAGAGTAAAGACAAATACGTACTTATTAGAAACACTTTACGAGAAGAAATAACGCATCTTACAAAATTAGCTTGTATCTCCAAAACTACACGTTGCAACTCGAAAAGAATTGTTGTGGCGTGTACGTCTTAACATGTAGCATCTAAAGAGAACCAAAAATAGAATTTTCTTTCGTCAAAATTTTTCAGAAAATCACGTTTTAAGGAAATCCCGCATCGTGCGAAATTATCTTGTTTTTCCTAAACAACACGTTGTAAGTCGAAAAGCTTTCATGTTGCGTGTATGTCTAAGTGTGTAGCCTCAAAAGAGAAGGCACAGCAGAGTTTTCCCTTGAAAGAATATATAAGAATACCACTTCATAAGGAAAAACAGTTTTGCAGAGTAAAGACATATATGTACGTATTGGAAACTCTTTATGAGAAGAAATAATGCATAGTACAAAATTAGCTTGTATCTCCAAAACTACACGTTGTAACTCGAAAAGAATTGGTGTGGCGTGTACGTCTTAACGTGTAGTCTCAAAAGAGAGCCGAAAGGAGAATTTTCTTTGGTCAAAATTTTTCAGAAAATAACGTTTTAAGGAAATCCCGCACTGTGCGAAATTATCTTGTTTTTCCTAAACAACACGTTGTAACTCGAAAAGCTTTCGTGTTGCGAGTATGTCTAAGTGTGTAGCCTCAAAACAGAAGGCACAGGAGAGTTTTCTGTCGCAAGAATATTGTAGAATACCACGTTATAAGGAAATACAATTTTGCAGAGTAAAGACACATACGTACGTATTGGAAACACTTTACGAGAAGTAATCACGCATCGTACAAAATTAGCTTGTATCTCCAAATCTACACGTTGTAACTCGAAAAGAATTGGTGTGGTGTGTACGTCTTAACGTGTAGTCTCAAAAGAGTGCCCAAAGTAGAATTTTCTTTCATCAAAATTTTTCAGAAAATCACGTTTTAAGGAAATCCCTCATCGTGCGAAATTATCTTGTTTTTCCTAAACAACACATTGTAACTCGAAAAGCTTTCATGTTGCGTGTATGTCTAAGTGTGTAGCCTCAAAACAGAAGGCACCGGAGAGTTTTCTCTCGAAAGAATATTGTAGAATACCACGTTATAAGGAAATACAATTTTGCAGAGTAAAGACAAATATGTACGTATTGGAATCTCTTTATGAGAAGTAATAACGCATCGTACAAAATTAGCTTGTATCTCCAAAACTACACGTTGTAACTCGAAATGAATCGTTGTGGCGTGTACTTCTTAACGTGTAGCCTCAAAAGAGAACCCAAAGGAGAATTTTCTTTCGTCAAAATTTTTCAGAAAATCGCGTATTGAGGAAATTCCGCATTGTGCGAATTATCTTGTTTTTTTTAAACAACACGTTGTAAGTCGAAAAGCTTTCGTATTGCGTGTATGCCTAAGTATGTAGCCTCAAAAGAGAAGGCACAGGAGAGTTTTCTCTCGAAAGAATATGTAAGAATACCACTTCATAAGGAAGTACAGTTTTGCAGAGTAAAGACATATACGTATGTATTGGAAACTCTTTATGAGAAGAAATGACGCATAGTACAAAATTAGCTTGTATTTCCAAAACTACACGTTGTAACTCGAAAAGAATTGGTGTGGCGTGTACTCCTTAACATGTAGCATCTAAAGAGAACCAAAAGGAGAATTTTCTTTCGTCAAAATTTTTCAGAAAATCACGTTTATGGAAATCCCTCATCGTGCGAAATTATCTTGTTTTTCCTAAACAACACGTTGTAACTCGAAAAGCTTTCGTGTTGCGTGTATGTCTAAGTGTGTAGCCTCAAAACAGAAGGCACAGGAGAGTTTTCTATCGAAAGAATATTGTAGAATACCAAGTTATAAGGAAATACAATTTTGCAGAGTAAAGACAAATACGTACTTATTGGAAACACTTTACAAGAAGAAATAACGCATCGTACAAAATTAGCTTGTATCTCCAAAACTACACGTTGTAACTCGAAAAGAATTGGTGTGCCGTATCCGTCTTAACGTGTAGCCTCAAAAGAGAACCCTAAGGAGATTTTTCTTTCGTCAAAATTGTTTCAGAACATCGCGTATTGAGGAAATTCCGCATCGTGCGAAATTATCTTGTTTTTCCTAAACAACACGTTGTAAGTCGAAAAGCTTTCGTGTTGCGTGTATGTCTAAGTCTGTTGCCTCAAAAGAGAAGGCACAGGAGAGTTTTCTCTCGAAAGAATATGTAAGAAAACCACGTTATAACGAAATACAGTTTTGCAGAGTAAAGACAAATACGTACTTATTGGAAACACTTTACGAGAAGAAATAACGCATCTTACAAAATTAGCTTGTATCTCCAAAACTACACGTTGCAACTCGAAAAGAATTGTTGTGGCGTGTTCGTCTTAACATGTAGCATCTAAAGAGAACCAAAAGGGGAATTTTCTTTCTTCAAAATTTTTCAGAAAATCACGTTTTAAGGAAATCCCGCATCGTGCGAAATTATCTTGTTTTTCCTAAACAACACGTTGTAAGTCGAAAAGCTTTCATGTTGCGTGTATGTCTAAGTGTGTAGCCTCAAAAGAGAAGGAACAGCACAGTTTTCCCTCGAAAGAATATGTAAGAATACCACTTCATAAGGAAATACAGTTTTGCAGAGTAAAGACATATACGTACGTATTGGAAACTCTTTATGAGAAGAAATAATGCAGAGTACAAAATTAGCTTGTATCTCCAAAACTACACGTTGTAACTCGAAAAGAATTGGTGTGGCGTGTACGTCTTAACGTGTAGTCTCAAAGGAGAGCCGAAAGGAGAATTTTCTTTGGTCAAAATTTTTCAGAAAATCACGTTTTAAGGAAATCGCGCACTGTGCGAAATTATCTTGTTTTTACTAAACAACACGTTGTAACTCGAAAAGCTTTCGTGTTGCGAGTATGTCTAAGTGTGTAGCCTCAAAACAGAAGGCACAGGAGAGTTTTCTGTCGAAAGAATATTGTAGAATACCACGTTATAAGGAACTACAATTTTGCAGAGTAAAGACACATACGTACGTATTGGAAACACTTTACTAGAAGAAATAACGCATCGTACAAAATTAGCTTGTATCTCCAAAACTACACGTTGTTACTCGAAAAGAATTGGTGTGGCGTGTACGTCTTAACATGTAGCATCAAAAGAGAACCCAAAGGAGAATTTTCTTTCGTCAAAATTTTTCAGAAAATCACGTTTTAAGGAAATCCCGCATCGTGCGAAATTATCTTGTTTTTCCTAAACATCACGTTGTAACTCGAAAAGCTTTCGTGTTACGTGTATGTCTAAGTGTGTAGCCTCAAACAGAAGGCACAGGAGAGTTGTCTGTCGAAAGAATATTGTAGAATACTACGTTATAAGGAAATACAATTTTGCAGAGTAAAGACACATACGTACGTATTAGAAACACTTTACGAGAAGTAATCACGCATCGTACAAAATTAGCTTGTATCTCCAAAACTACACGTTGTAACTCGAAAAGAATTGTTGTGGCGTGTACGTCTTAACCTGTAGCCTCAAAAGAGAACCCAAAGGAGAATTTTCTTTCGTCAAAATTTTTCAGAAAATCGCGTATTGAGGAAATTCCGCATCGTGCGAAATTATCTTGTTTTTCCTAAACAACACGTTCTAAGTCGAAAAGCTTTCGTGTTCCGTGTATGTCTAAGTGTGTAGCCTCAAAAGAGAAGGCACAGGAGAGTTTTCTCTCGAAAGAATATGTAAGAAAACCACATTATAACGAAATACAGTTTTGCAGAGTAAAGACAAATACGTACTTATTAGAAACAATTTACGAGAAGAAATAACGCATCGTACAAAATTAGCTTGTATCTCCAAAACTACACGTTGTAACTCGAAAAGAATTGGTGTGGTGTGTACGTCTTAACGTGTAGTCTCAAAAGAGTCCCCAAAGTAGTATTTTCTTTCATCAAAATTTTTCAGAATATCACGTTTTAAGGAAATCCCGCATCGTGCGAAATTATCTTGTTTTTCCTAAACAACACATTGTAACTCGAAAAGCTTTCATGTTGTGTGTATGTCTAAGTGTGTAGCCTCAAAACAGAAGGCACCGGAGAGTTTTCTCTCGAAAGAATATTGTAGAATACCACGTTATAAGGAAATATAATTTTGCAGAGTAAAGACAAATATGTACGTATTGGAATCTCTTTTTGAGAAGTAATAACGCATCGTACAAAGTTAGCTTGTATCTCCAAAACTACACGTTGTAACTCGAAATGAATTGTTGTGGCGTGTACGTCTTAACGTGTAGCCTCAAAAGAGAACCCAAAGGAGAATTTTCTTTCGTCAAAATTTTTCAGAAAATCGCGTATTGAGGAAATTCCGCATCGTGCGAATTATCTTGTTTTTCCTAAACAACATGTTGTAAGTCGAAAAGCTTTCGTATTGCGTGTATGTCTAAGTATGTAGCCTCAAAAGAGAAGGCACAGGAGAGTTTTCTCTCGAAAGAATATGTAAGAATACCACTTCATAAGGAAGTACAGTTTTGCAGAGTAAAGACATATACGTATGTATTGGAAACTCTTTACGAGAAGAAATAATGCATAGTACAAAATTAGCTTGTATCTCCAAAACTACACGTTGTAACTCGAAAAGAATTGGTGTGGCGTGTACGTCTTAACATGTAGCATCTAAAGAGAACCAAAAGGAGAATTTTCTTTCGTCAAAATTTTTCAGAAAATCACGTTTATGGAAATCCCGCATCGTGCGAAATTATCTTGTTTTTCCTAAACAACACGTTGTAACTCGAAAAGCTTTCGTGTTGCGTGTATGTCTAAGTGTGTAGCCTCAAAACAGAAGGCACAGGAGAGTTTTCTATCGAAAGAATATTGTAGAATACCACGTTATAAGGAAATACAATTTTGCAGAGTAAAGACAAATACGTACTTATTGGAAACACTTTACGAGAAGAAATAACGCATCGTACAAAATTAGCTTGTATCTCCAAAACTACACGTTGTAACTCGAAAAGAATTGGTGTGGCGTGTCCGTCTTAACGTGTAGCCTCAAAAGAGAACCCTAAGGAGATTTTTCTTTCGTCAAAATTTTTCAGAAAATCGCGTATTGAGGAAATCCCGCATCGTGCGAAATTATCTTGTTTTTCCTAAACAACACATTGTAAGTCGAAAAGCTTTCGTGTTGCGTGTATATCTAAGTCTGTAGCCTCAAAAGAGAAGGCACAGGAGAGTTTTCTCTCGAAAGAATATGTAAGAAAACCACCTTATAACGAAATACTGTTTTGCAGAGTAAAGACAAATACGTACTTATTGGAAACACTTTAAGAGAAGAAATAACGCATCTTACAAAATTAGCTTGTATCTCCAAAACTACACGTTGCAACTCGAAAAGAATTGTTGTGGTGTGTTCGTCTTAACATGTAGCATCTAAAGAGAACCAAAAGGAGAATTTTCTTTCGTCAAAATTTTTCAGAAAATCACGTTTTAAGGAAATCCCGCATGGTGCGAAATTATCTTGTTTTTCCTAAACAACACGTTGTAAGTCGAAAAGCTTTCATGTTGCGTGTATGTCTAAGTGTGTAGCCTCAAAAGAGAAGGCACAGCAGAGTTTTCCCTCGAAAGACTATGTAAGAATACCACTTCATAAGGAAATACAGTTTTGCAGAGTAAAGACATATACGTACGTATTGGAAACTCTTTACGAGAAGAAATAATGCATAGTACAAAATTAGCTTGTATCTCCAAAACTACACGTTGTAACTCGAAAAGAATTGGTGTGGCGTGTACGTCTTAACGTGTAGTCTCAAAAGAGAGCCGAAAGGAGAATTTTCTTTGGTCAATATTTTTCAGAAAATCACGTTTTAAGGAAATCCCGCACTGTGCGAAATTATCTTGTTTTTCCTAAACAACACGTTGTAACTCGAAAAGCTTTCGTGTTGCGAGTATGTCTAAGTGTGTAGCCTCAAAACAGAAGGCACAGTAGAGTTTTCTGTCGAAAGAATATTGTAGAATACCACGTTATAAGGAAATACAATTTTGCAGAGTAAAGACAAATACGTACGTATTGGAAACACTTTACTAGAAGAAATAACGCATCGTAAAAAATTAGCTTGTATCTCCAAAACTACACGTTGTAACTCGAAAAGAATTGGTGTGGCGTGTACGTCTTAACACGTAGCATCAAAAGAGAACCCAAAGGAGAATTTTCTTTTGTCAAAATTTTTCAGAAAATCACGTTTTAAGGAAATCCCGCATCATGCGAAATTATCTTGTTTTTCCTAAACAACACGTTGTAACTCGAAAAGCTTTCGTGTTGCGTGTATGTCTAAATGTGTAGCCTCAAAAGAGAAGGCACAGGAGAGTTTTCTCTCGAAAGAATATGTAAGAAAACCACGTTATAACGAAATACAGCTTTGCAGAGTAAAGACAAATACATACTTATTGGAAACACTTTACGAGAAGAAATAAAGCATCGTACAAAATTAGCTTGTATCTCCAAAACTACACGTTGTAACTCGAAAAGAATTGTTGTGGCGTGTACGTCTTAACATGTAGCATCAAAAGAGAACCCAAAGGAGAATTTTCTTTCGTCAAAAATTTTCAGAATATCACGTTTAAGGAAATCCCGCATCGTGCAAAATTATCTTGTTTTTCCTAAACAACACGTTGTAACTCGAAAAGCTTTCGTGTTACGTGTATGTCTAAGTGTGTAGCCTCAAACAGAAGGTACAGGAGAGTTTTCTGTCGAAAGAATATTGAAGAATACCACGTTATAAGGAAATACAATTTTGCAGAGTAAGACAAATACATACATATTGGAAACACTTTACGAGAAGAAATAACGCATTGTACAAAAATAGCTTGTATCTCCAAAACTACACGTTGTAATTCGAAAAGAATTGATGTGGCGTGTACGTCTTAACATGTAGGATCAAAAGAGAACCCAAAGGAGAATTTTCTTTCGTCAAAATTTTTCAGAAAATCACGTTTTAAGGAAATCCATCATAGTGCGAAATTATCATGTTTTTCCTAAACAACACCCTGTAACTCGAAAAGCTTTCGTGTTGCGTGTATGTCTAAGAGTGTAGCCTCAAAAGAGAAAGCACAGGAGAGTTTTCTCTCGACAGAATATGTAAGAATACCACTTCATAAGGAAATACAGTTTTGCAGAGTAAAGACAAATACATACTTTTTGGAAACTCTTTACGAGAAGAAATAACGCATAGTACAAAATTAGGTTGTATCTTCAAAACTACACGTTGTAACACGAAAAGAATTGGTGTGGCGTGTAAGTCTTAACGTGTAGTCTCAAAAGAGAGCCCAAAGGAGAATTTTCTTTCGTCAAAATTTTTCAGAAAATCACGTTTATGGAAATCCCGCATCGTGCGAAATTATCTTGTTTTTCCTAAACAACACGTTGTAACTCGAAAAGCTTTCGTGTTGCGTGTATGTCTAAGTGTGTAGCCTCAAAACAGAAGGCACAGGAGAGTTTTCTATCGAAAGAATATTGTAGAATACCACGTTATAAGGAAATACAATTTTGCAGAGTAAAGACAAAAACTTACTTATTGGAAACACTTTACAAGAAGAAATAACGCATCCTACAAAATTAGCTTGTATCTCCAAAACTACACGTTGTAACTCGAAAAGAATTGGTGTGGCGTGTCCGTCTTAACGTGTAGCCTCAAAAGAGAACCCTAAGGAGATTTTTCTTTCGTCAAAATTTTTCAGAAAATCGCGTATTGAGGAAATCCCGCATCGTGAGAAATTATCTTGTTTTTCCTAAACAACACGTTGTAAGTCGAAAAGCTTTCGTGTTGCGTGTATGTCTAAGTCTGTAGCCTCAAAAGAGAAGGCACAAGAGAGTTTTCTCTCGAAAGAATATGTAAGAAAACCACGTTATAACGAAATACAGTTTTGCAGAGTAAAGACAAATACGTACGTATTGGAAACTCTTTATGAGAAGAAATAACGCATAGTAAAAATTAGCTTGTATCTCCAAAACTACACATTGTAACTCGAAAAGAATTGCTGTGGCATGTACCTCTTAAGGTGTAGTCTCAAAAGAGAGCCCAAAGGAGAATTTTCTTTCGTCAAAATTTTTCAGAAAATCACGTTTTAAGGAAATCCCGCATCATGCGAAATTATCTTGTTTTTCCTACACAACACGTTGTAAGTCGAAAAGCTTTCGTGTTGCGTGCATGTCTAAGTGTGCAGCCTCAAAACAGAAGGCACAGGAGAGTTTTTTCTCGAAAGAATATTGTAGAATACCACGTTATAAGGATATACAATTTTGCAGAGTAAAGACAAATACGTACGTATTAGAAACACTTTACGAGAAGAAATAAGGCATCGTACAAAATTAGCTTGTATCTACAAAACTAAACGTTGTAACTCGAAAAGAATTGTTGTGGCGTGTACGTCTTAACATGTAGCATCTAAAGAGAACCCAAAGGAGAATTTTCTTTCGTCAAAATTTTTCAGAAAATCACGTTTTAAGGAAATCCCGCATCATTCGAAATTATCTTGTTTTTCCTAAACAACACGTTGTAAGTCGAAAAGCTTTCATGTTGCGTGTATGTCTAAGTGTGTAGCCTCAAAAGAGAAGGCACAGGAGAGTTTTATCTCCAAAGAATATGTAAGAATACCACTTCATAAGGAAATACAGTTTTGCAGAGTAAAGACATATTCATACGTACTGGAAACTCTTTACGAGAAGAAATAACGCATCGTACAAAATTAGCTTGTATCTCCAAAACTACACGTTGTAACTCGAAAAGAATTGTTGTGGCGTGTACGTCTTAACATGTAGCATCTAAAGAGAACCAAAAGGAGAATTTTCTTTCGTCAAAATTTTTCAGAAAATCACGTTTTAAGGAAATCCCGCATCGTGCGAAATTATCTTGTTTTTCCTAAACAACACGTTGTAAGTCGAAAAGCTTTCATGTTGCGTGTATGTCGAAGTGTGTAGCCTCAAAAGAGAAGGCAAAGGAGAGTTTTCTCTCGAAAGAATATGTAAGAATACCACTTCATAAGGAAATACAGTTTTGCAGAGTAAAGACATATACGTACTTTTTGGAAACTCTTTACGAGAAGAAATAACGCATAGTACAAAATTAGCTTGTATCTGCAAATCTACACGTTGTAACTCGAAAAGAATTGGTGTGGCTTGTAATTGTAGTCTCAAAAGAGAGCCCAAAGGAGAATTTTCTTTCGTCAAAATTTTTCAGAAAATCACGTTTTAAGGAAATCCCGCATCGTGCGAAAATATCTTGTTTTTCCTAAACAACACGTTGTAACTCGAAAAGCTTTCGTGTTGCGTGTATGTCTAAGTGTGTAGCCTCAAAAGAGAAGGCACAGGAGAGTTTTCTCTCGAAAGAATATGTAAGAATACCACTTCATAAGGAAATACAGTTTTGCAGAGTAAAGACATATACGTACGTATTAGAAACTCTTTACGAGAAGAAATAACGCATAGTACAATATTAGCTTGTATCTCCAAAACTACACGTTGTAACTCGAAAAGAATTGGTGTGGCGTGTACCTCTTAACGTGTAGTCTCAAAAGAGTGCCCAATGGAGAATTTTCTTTCGTCAAAATTTTACAGAAAATCACGTTTTAAGGAAATTCCGCATCATGCGAAATTATCTTGTTTTTCCTAAACAACACGTTGTAACTCGAAAAGCTTTCGTGTTGCGTGTATGTCTAAGAGTGTAGCCTCAAAAGGGAAGGCACAGTAGAGTTTTCTCTCGAAAGAATATGTAAGAATACCACTTCATAAGGAAATACAGTTTTGCATAGTAAAGACATGTACATACATATTGGAAACTCTATGAGAAGAAATAACGCATAGTACAAAATTAGCTTGTATCTCCAAAACTACAAGTTGTAACTCGAAAAGAATTGGTGTGGCGTGTACGTCTTAACGTGTAGTTTCAAAAGAGTGCCCAAAGGAGAATTTTCTTTCGTCAAAAATTTTCAGAATATCACGTTTAAGGAAATCCCGCATCGTGCAAAATTATCTTGTTTTTCCTAAACAACACGTTGTAACTCGAAAAGCTTTCGTGTTACGTGTATGTCTAAGTGTGTAGCCTCAAACAGAAGGTACAGGAGAGTTTTCTGTCGAAAGAATATTGAAGAATACCACGTTATAAGGAAATACAATTTTGCAGAGTAAGACAAATACATACATATTGGAAACACTTTACGAGAAGAAATAACGCATTGTACAAAAATAGCTTGTATCTCCAAAACTACACGTTGTAATTCGAAAAGAATTGATGTGGCGTGTACGTCTTAACATGTAGGATCAAAAGAGAACCCAAAGGAGAATTTTCTTTCGTCAAAATTTTTCAGAAAATCACGTTTTAAGGAAATCCATCATAGTGCGAAATTATCATGTTTTTCCTAAACAACACCCTGTAACTCGAAAAGCTTTCGTGTTGCGTGTATGTCTAAGAGTGTAGCCTCAAAAGAGAAAGCACAGGAGAGTTTTCTCTCGACAGAATATGTAAGAATACCACTTCATAAGGAAATACAGTTTTGCAGAGTAAAGACAAATACATACTTTTTGGAAACTCTTTACGAGAAGAAATAACGCATAGTACAAAATTAGGTTGTATCTTCAAAACTACACGTTGTAACACGAAAAGAATTGGTGTGGCGTGTAAGTCTTAACGTGTAGTCTCAAAAGAGAGCCCAAAGGAGAATTTTCTTTCGTCAAAATTTTTCAGAAAATCACGTTTATGGAAATCCCGCATCGTGCGAAATTATCTTGTTTTTCCTAAACAACACGTTGTAACTCGAAAAGCTTTCGTGTTGCGTGTATGTCTAAGTGTGTAGCCTCAAAACAGAAGGCACAGGAGAGTTTTCTATCGAAAGAATATTGTAGAATACCACGTTATAAGGAAATACAATTTTGCAGAGTAAAGACAAAAACTTACTTATTGGAAACACTTTACAAGAAGAAATAACGCATCCTACAAAATTAGCTTGTATCTCCAAAACTACACGTTGTAACTCGAAAAGAATTGGTGTGGCGTGTCCGTCTTAACGTGTAGCCTCAAAAGAGAACCCTAAGGAGATTTTTCTTTCGTCAAAATTTTTCAGAAAATCGCGTATTGAGGAAATCCCGCATCGTGAGAAATTATCTTGTTTTTCCTAAACAACACGTTGTAAGTCGAAAAGCTTTCGTGTTGCGTGTATGTCTAAGTCTGTAGCCTCAAAAGAGAAGGCACAAGAGAGTTTTCTCTCGAAAGAATATGTAAGAAAACCACGTTATAACGAAATACAGTTTTGCAGAGTAAAGACAAATACGTACGTATTGGAAACTCTTTATGAGAAGAAATAACGCATAGTAAAAATTAGCTTGTATCTCCAAAACTACACATTGTAACTCGAAAAGAATTGCTGTGGCATGTACCTCTTAAGGTGTAGTCTCAAAAGAGAGCCCAAAGGAGAATTTTCTTTCGTCAAAATTTTTCAGAAAATCACGTTTTAAGGAAATCCCGCATCATGCGAAATTATCTTGTTTTTCCTACACAACACGTTGTAAGTCGAAAAGCTTTCGTGTTGCGTGCATGTCTAAGTGTGCAGCCTCAAAACAGAAGGCACAGGAGAGTTTTTTCTCGAAAGAATATTGTAGAATACCACGTTATAAGGATATACAATTTTGCAGAGTAAAGACAAATACGTACGTATTAGAAACACTTTACGAGAAGAAATAAGGCATCGTACAAAATTAGCTTGTATCTACAAAACTAAACGTTGTAACTCGAAAAGAATTGTTGTGGCGTGTACGTCTTAACATGTAGCATCTAAAGAGAACCCAAAGGAGAATTTTCTTTCGTCAAAATTTTTCAGAAAATCACGTTTTAAGGAAATCCCGCATCATTCGAAATTATCTTGTTTTTCCTAAACAACACGTTGTAAGTCGAAAAGCTTTCATGTTGCGTGTATGTCTAAGTGTGTAGCCTCAAAAGAGAAGGCACAGGAGAGTTTTATCTCCAAAGAATATGTAAGAATACCACTTCATAAGGAAATACAGTTTTGCAGAGTAAAGACATATTCATACGTACTGGAAACTCTTTACGAGAAGAAATAACGCATCGTACAAAATTAGCTTGTATCTCCAAAACTACACGTTGTAACTCGAAAAGAATTGTTGTGGCGTGTACGTCTTAACATGTAGCATCTAAAGAGAACCAAAAGGAGAATTTTCTTTCGTCAAAATTTTTCAGAAAATCACGTTTTAAGGAAATCCCGCATCGTGCGAAATTATCTTGTTTTTCCTAAACAACACGTTGTAAGTCGAAAAGCTTTCATGTTGCGTGTATGTCGAAGTGTGTAGCCTCAAAAGAGAAGGCAAAGGAGAGTTTTCTCTCGAAAGAATATGTAAGAATACCACTTCATAAGGAAATACAGTTTTGCAGAGTAAAGACATATACGTACTTTTTGGAAACTCTTTACGAGAAGAAATAACGCATAGTACAAAATTAGCTTGTATCTGCAAATCTACACGTTGTAACTCGAAAAGAATTGGTGTGGCTTGTAATTGTAGTCTCAAAAGAGAGCCCAAAGGAGAATTTTCTTTCGTCAAAATTTTTCAGAAAATCACGTTTTAAGGAAATCCCGCATCGTGCGAAAATATCTTGTTTTTCCTAAACAACACGTTGTAACTCGAAAAGCTTTCGTGTTGCGTGTATGTCTAAGTGTGTAGCCTCAAAAGAGAAGGCACAGGAGAGTTTTCTCTCGAAAGAATATGTAAGAATACCACTTCATAAGGAAATACAGTTTTGCAGAGTAAAGACATATACGTACGTATTAGAAACTCTTTACGAGAAGAAATAACGCATAGTACAATATTAGCTTGTATCTCCAAAACTACACGTTGTAACTCGAAAAGAATTGGTGTGGCGTGTACCTCTTAACGTGTAGTCTCAAAAGAGTGCCCAATGGAGAATTTTCTTTCGTCAAAATTTTACAGAAAATCACGTTTTAAGGAAATTCCGCATCATGCGAAATTATCTTGTTTTTCCTAAACAACACGTTGTAACTCGAAAAGCTTTCGTGTTGCGTGTATGTCTAAGAGTGTAGCCTCAAAAGGGAAGGCACAGTAGAGTTTTCTCTCGAAAGAATATGTAAGAATACCACTTCATAAGGAAATACAGTTTTGCATAGTAAAGACATGTACATACATATTGGAAACTCTATGAGAAGAAATAACGCATAGTACAAAATTAGCTTGTATCTCCAAAACTACAAGTTGTAACTCGAAAAGAATTGGTGTGGCGTGTACGTCTTAACGTGTAGTTTCAAAAGAGTGCCCAAAGGAGAATTTTCATTCGTCAAAATTTTTCAGAAAATCACGTTTTAAGGAAATCCCGCATCGTGCGAAATTATCTTGTTTTTCCTACACAACACGTTGTAACTCGAAAAGCTTTCGTGTTGCGTGTATGTCTAAGTGTGCAGCCTCAAAACAGAAGGCACAGGAGAGTTTTCTCTCGAAAGAATATTGTAGAATACCACGTTATAAGGAAATACAATTTAGCAGAATAAAGACAAATATGTACGTATTGGAAACACTTTACGAGAAGAAATAAAGCATCATACAAAATTAGCTTGTATCTCCAAAACTACACGTTGTAACTCGAAAAGAATTGTTGTGGCGTGTACGTCTTAACATGTAGCATCAAAAGAGAACCCAAAGGAGAATTTTCTTTCGTCAAAATTTTTCAGAAAATCACGTTTTAAGGAAATCCCGCATCGTGCGAAATTATCTTGTTTTTCCTAAACAACACGTTGTAAGTCGAAAAACGTTTGTGTTGCGTTTATGTCTAAGTGTGTAGCCTCAAAACAGAAGGCACAGGAGACTTTTCTGTCGAAAGAATATTGTAGAATACCACGTTATAAGGAAATACAATTTTGCAGAGTAAAGACATATACGTACGTATTGGAAACTCTTTATGATAAGAAAAAACACATCGTACAAAAGTAACTTGTATCTCCAAAACTACACGTTGTAACTCGAAAAGAATTGGTGTGGCGTGTACGTCTTAACGTGTAGTCTCAAAAGAGAGCCCAAGGAGAATTTTCTTTCGTCAAAATTTTTCAGAAAATCACGTTTTAAGGAAATCCCGCATCTTGCGAAATTATCTTGTTTTTCCTAAACAACACGTTTTACCTCGAAAAGCTTTCGTGTTGCGTGTATGTCTAAGTGTGTAGCCTCAAAACAGAAGGCACAGGAGACTTTTCTGTCGAAAGAATATTGTAGAATACCACCTTATAAAGAAATACAATTTTGCAGAGTAAAGACAAATACTTACATATTGGAAACACTTTATGAGAAGAAATAATGCATCGTACAAAATTAGCTTGTATCTCCAAAACTACACGTTGTAACTCGTAAATAATTGTTGTGGCGTGTACGTCTTAACATGTAGCATCAAAAGAAAACCCAAAGGAGAATTTTCTTTCGTCAAAATTTTTCAGAAAATCACGTTTTAAGGAAATCCCGCATCATGCGAAATTATCTTGTTTTTCATAAACAACACGTTGTAACTCGAAAAGCTTTCGTGTTGCGTGTATGTCTAAGTGTGTAGCCTCAAAAGAGAAGGCACAGGAGAGTTTTCTCTTGAAAGAATATGTAAGAATACCACTTCATAAGGAAATACAGTTTTGCAGAGTAAAGACATATACGTACGTATTGGAAACTCTTTACGAGAAGAAATAACGCATAGTAAAACTTAGCTTGTATCTCCAAAACTACACATTGTAACTCGAAAAGAATTGGTGTGGCGTGTACCTCTTAAGGTGTAGTCTCAAAAGAGAGCCCAAAGGAGAATTTTCTTTTGTCAAAATTTTCAGAAAATCACGTTTTAAGGAAATCCCGCATCATGCGAAATTATCTTGTTTTTCCTACACCACAAGTTGTAAGTCGAAAAGCTTTCGTGTTGCGTGTATGTCTAAGTTTGCAGCCTCAAAACAGAAGGCACAGGAGAGTTTTCTCTCGAAAGAATATTGTAGAATACCACGTTATAAGGAAATACAATTTTGCAGAGTAAAGACAAATACGTACGTATTAGAAACACTTTACGAGAAGAAATAAGGCATCGTACAAAATTAGCTTGTATCTCCAAAACTACACGTTGTAACTCGAAAAGAATTGTTGTGGCGTGTACGTCTTAACATGTAGCATCTAAAGAGAACCCAAAGGAGAATTTTCTTTCGTCAAAATTTTTCAGAAAATCACGTTTTAAGGAAATCCCGCATCGTTCGAAATTATCTTGTTTTTCCTAAACAACATGTTGTAAGTCGAAAAGCTTTCATGTTGCGTGTATGTCTAAGTGTGTAGCCTCAAAAGAGAAGGCACAGGAGAGTTTTCTCTCGAAAGAATATGTAAAAATACCACTTCATAAGGAAATACAGTTTTGCAGAGTAAAGACATATACATACCTACTGGAAACTCTTTACGAGAAGAAATAATGCATCGTACAAAATTAGCTTGTATCTCCAAAACTACACGTTGTAACTCGAAAAGAATTGGTGTGGCGTGTACGTCTTAACGTGTAGTCTCAAAAGAGAGCCCAAAGGAGAATTTTCTTTCGTCAAAATTTTTCAGAAAATCACGTTTTAAGGAAATCCCGCATCTGCGAAATTATCTTGTTTTTCCTAAACAACATGTTGTAACTCGAAAAGCTTTCGTGTTGCGTGTATGTCTAAGTGTGTAGCCTCAAAACAGAAGGCACAGGAGAGTTTTCTCTTGAAAGAATATTGTAGAATACCACGTTATAAGAAAATACAATTTTGCAGAGTAAAGACAAATATGTACGTATTGGAAACACTTTACGAGAAGAAATAACACATCGTAAAAAATTATCTTGTATCTCCAAAACTACACGTGGTAACTGGAAAAGAATTGTTGTGGCGTGTACGTCTTAACATGTAGCATCAAAAGAGAACCCAAAGGAGTATTTTCTTTCATCAAATTTTTTCAGAAAATCACGTTTTAAGGAAATCCCTCATTGTGCGAAAATATCTTGTTTTTCCTAAACAACACGTTTTAAGTCGAAAAGCTTTCGTGTTGCGTGTATGTCTAAGTGTGTAGCCTCAAAACAAAAGGCACAGGAGAGTTTTCTGTCGAAAGAACATTGTAGAATACCACGTTATAAGGAAATACAATTTTGCAGAATAAAGACAAATACATACATATTGGAAACACTTTATGAGAAGAAATAACGCATCGTACAAAATTAGCTTGTATCTCCAATACTACACGTTGTAACTAGAAAAGAATTGTTGTGGCATATACGTCTTAACATGTAGCATCAAAAGAGAACCCAAAGGAGAATTTTCTTTCGTCAAAATTTTTCTGAAAATCACGTATTAAGGAAATCCCGCATCGTGCGAAATTATCTTGTTTTTCCTAAACGACACGTTGTAACTCGAAAAGCTTCCATGTTGCGTGTATGTCTAAGTGTGTAGCCTCAAAAGAGAAGGCACAGGAGAGTTTTCTCTCGAAAGAATATGTAAGAATACCACTTCATAAGGAAATACAGTTTTGCAGTAAAAGACATGTACGTACGTATTGGAATCTCTTTACTAGAAGAAATAACGCATAGTACAAAATTAGCTTGTATCTCCAAAACTACACGTTGTAACTCGAAAAGAATTGGTGTGGCTTCTACCTCTTAACGTGTAGTCTCAAAAGATAGCCCAGTGGAGAATTTTCTTTCATGAAAATTTTTCAGAAAATCACGTTTTAAGGAAATCCCGCATCATGCGAAATTATCTTGTTTTTCCTACACAACACGTTGTAACTCGAAAAGCTTTCATGTTGCGTATATGTCTAAGTGTGCAGCCTCAAAACAGAAGGCACAGGAGAGTTTTCTCTCGAAAGAATATTGTAGAATACCACGTTATAAGGAAGTATAATTTTGCAGGGTAAAGACAAATACGTACGTATTGGATACACTTTACGAGAAGAAATAACGCATCGTACAATATTATCTTGTATCTCCAAAACTACACGTTGTAACTCGAAAAGAATTGTTGTGGCGTGTACGTCTTAACATGTAGCATCTAAAGAGAACCCAAAGGAGAATTTTCTTTCGTCAAAATTTTTCAGAAAATCACGTTTTAAGGAAATCCCGCATCGTGCGAAATTATCTTGTTTTTCCTAAACAACACGTTGTAACTCGAAAACCTTTTATGTTGCGTGTATGTCTAAGTGTGCAGCCTCAAAAGAGAAGGCACAGGAGAGTTTTCTCTCGAAAGAATATGTAAGAATACCACTTCATAAGGAAATACAGTTTTGCAGAGTAAAGACATATACGTACTTATTGGAAACTCTTTACGAGAAAAAATAACGCATAGTAAAAAATTAGCTTGTATCTCCAAATCTACACGTTGTAACTCGAAAAGAATTGGTGTGGCGTGTAATTGTAGTCTCAAAAGAGAGCCCAAAGGAGAATTTTATTTCGTCAAAATTTTTCAGAAAATCACGTTTTAAGGAAATCCCTCATCGTGCGAAATTATCTTGTTTTTCCTAAACAACACGTTGTAACACGAAAAGCTTTCGTGTTGTGTGTATGTCTAAGTGTGTAGCCTCAAAAGAGAAGGCACAGGAGAGTTTTCTCTTGAAAGAATATGTAAGAATACCACTTCATAAGGAAATACAGTTTTGCAGAGTAAAGACATATACTTACGTATTAGAAACTCTTTACGAGAAGAAATAACGCATAGTACAATATTAGCTTGTATCTCCAAAACTACACGTTGTAACTCGAAAAGAATTGGTGTGGCGTGTACCTCTTAACGTGTATCTCAAAAGAGTGCCCATAGGAGAATTTTCTTTCGTCAAAATTTTTCAGAAAATCACGTTTTAAGGAAATCCCGCATCATGCGAAATTATCTTGTTTTCCTACACAACACGTTGTAACTAGAAAATCTTTCGTGTTGCGAGTATGTCTAAGTGTGCAGCCTCAAAACAGAAGGCACAGGAGAGTTTTCTCTCGAAAGAATATTGTAGAATACCACGTTATAAGGAAATACAATTTTGCAGAGTAAAGACAAATATGTACGTATTGGAAACACTTTACGAGAAGAAATAACGCATCGTACAAAATTAGCATGTATCTCCAAAACTACACGTTGTAACTCGAAATGAATTGTTGTAGCGTGTACGTCTTAACATGTAGCATCAAAAGAGAACCCAAAGGAGAATTTTCTTTCGTCAAAATTTTTCAGAAAATCACGTTTTAAGGAAATCCCGCATCGTGCGAAATTATCTTGTTTTTCCTAAACAACACGTTGTAAGTCGAAAAGCTTTTGTGTTGCGTGTATGTCTAAGTGTGTAGCCTCAAAACAGAAGGCACAGGAGAGTTTTCTGTCGAAAGAATATTGTAGAATACCACGTTATAAGGAAATACAATTTTGCAGTGTAAAGACAAATACGTACGTATTGGAAACACTTTACAATAAGAAAAAACACATCGTACAATATTAACTTGTATCTCCAAAACTACACGTTGTAACTCGAAAAGAATTGGTGTGGCGTGTACGTCTTAACGTGTAGTCTCAAAACAGAGCCCAAAGGAGAATTTTCTTTCATCAAAATTTTTCAGAAAATCACGTTTTAAGGAAATCCCGCATCGTGCGAAATTATCTTGTTTTTCCTAAACAACACGTTGTAAGTCGAAAAGCTTTCGTGTTCGTGTATGTCTAAGTGTGTAGCCTCAAAACAGAAGGCACAGGAGACTTTTCTGTCGAAAGAATATTGTAGAATACCACCTTATAAAGAAATACAATTTTGCAGAGTAAAGACAAATACTTACGTATTGGAAACACTTTATGAGAAGAAATAATGCATCTTACAAAATTAGCTTGTATCTCCAAAACTACACGTTGTAACTCGTAAAGAATTGGTGTGGCGTGTACGTCTTAACATGTAGCATCAAAAGAGAACCCAAAGGAGAATTTTCTTTCTTCAAAATTTTTCAGAAAATCACGTTTTAAGGAAATCCCGCATCGTGCGAAATTATCTTGTTTTTCCTAAACAACACGTTGTAACTCGAAAAGCTTTCGTGTTGCGTGTATGTCTAAGTGTGTAGCCTCAATAGAGAAGGCACAGGAGAGTTTTCTCTTGAAAGAATATGTAAGAATACCACTTCATAAGGAAATACAGTTTTTCAGAGTAAAGACATATACGTACGTATTGGAAACTCTTTACGAGAAGAAATAACGCATAGTAAAACTTAGCTTGTATCTCCAAAACTACACATTGTAACTCGAAAAAAATTGGTGTGGCGTGTACCTCTTAAGGTGTAGTCTCAAAAGAGAGCCCAAAGGAGAATTTTCTTTTGTCAAAATTTTCAGAAAATCACGTTTTAAGGAAATCCCGCATCATGCGAAATTATCTTTTTTTTCCTACACAACACGTTGTAAGTCGAAAAGCTTTCGTGTTGCGTGTTTGTCTAAGTGTGCAGCCTCAAAACAGAAGGGACAGGAGAGGTTTCTCTCGAAAGAATATTGTAGAATACCACGTTATAAGGAAATACAATTTTGCAGAGTAAAGACAAATACGTACATATTAGAAACACTTTATGAGAAGAAATAAGGCATCGTACAAAATTAGCTTGTATCTCCAAAACTACACGTTGTAACTCGAAAAGAATTGTTGTGGCGTGTACGTCTTAACATGTAGCATCTAAAGAGAACCCAAAGGAGAATTTTCTTTCGTCAAAATTTTTCAGAAAATCACGTTTTAAGGAAATCCCGCATCTTGCGAAATTATCTTGTTTTTCCTAAACAACACCCTGTAACTCGAAAAGCTTTCGTGTTGCGTGTATGTCTAAGTGTGTAGCCTCAAAAGAGAAGGCACAGGAGAGTTTTCTCTCGAAAGAATATGTAAGAAAACCACGTTATAAAGAAATACAGTTTTGCAGAGTAAAGACAAAATGTAATTATTGGAAACTCTTTAGAAGAAATAACACATCGTACAAAATTAGCTTGTATCTCCAAAACTACACGTTGTAACTCGAAAAGAATTGTTGTGGCGTGTACGTCTTAACGTGTAGCATCAAAAGAGAACCCAAAGGAGAATTTTCTTTCGTCAAAATTTTTCAGCAAATCACGTTTTAAGGAAATCCCGCATCGTGCGAAATTATCTTGTTCTTCCTAAACAACACGTTGTAACTCGAAAAGCTTTCATGTTGCGTGTATGTCTAAGTGTGTAGCCTCAAAAGGGAAGGCACAGGAGAGTTTTTTCTCGAAATAATATGTAAGAATACCACTTCATAAGGAAATACAGTTTTGCAGAGTAAAGACAAATACGTACTTATTGGAAACACTTTAAGAGAAGAAATAACGCATAGTACAAAATTAGCTTGTATCTCCAAAACTACACGTTGTAACTCGAAAAGAATTGGTGTGGCGTGTACCTCTTAACATGTAGTCTCAAATGAGAGCCCAAAGGAGAATTTTCTTTCGTCAAAATTTTTCAGAAAATCACGTTTTAAGGAAATCCCGCATCATGCGAAATTATCTTGTTTTTCCTACACAACACGTTGTAACTCGAAAAGCTTTCGTGTTGCGTGTATGTCTAAGTGTGCAGCCTCAAAACAGAAGGCACAGGAGAGTTTTCTCTCGAAAGTATATTGTAGAATACCACGTTATAAGGAAATACAATTTTGCAGAGTAAAGACAAATAAGTACGTATTGGAAACACTTTAGGAGAAGAAATAACGCATCGTACAAAATTAGCTTGTATCTTCAAAACTACACGTTGTAACTCGAAAAGAATTGTTGTGGCATGTACGTCTTTACATGTAGCATCTAAAGAGAACCAAAAGGAGAATTTTCTTTCGTCAAAATTTTTCAGAAAATCACGTTTTAAGGAAATCCCGCATCGTGCGAAATTATCTTGTTTTTGCTAAACAACACGTTGTAAGTCGAAAAGCTTTCATGTTGCGTGTATGTCTAAGTGTGTAGCCTCAAAAGAGAAGGCACAGGAGAGTTTTCTCTTGAAAGAATATGTAAGAATACCAATTCATAAGGAAATACAGTTTTGCAGAGTAAAGACATATAAGTACGTATTGGAAACTCTTAATGAGAAGAAATAACGCATAGAACAACATTAGCTTGTATCTCCAAAACTACACGTTGTAACTCGAAAAGAATTGGTGTGGCGTGTATGTCTTAACGTGTAGTCTCAAAAGAGAGCCCAATGGAGAATTTTCTTTCGTCAAATTTTTTCAGAAAATCACGTTTTAAGGAAATCCTGCATCGTGCGAAATTATCTTGTTTTTCCTAAACAGCACGTTGTAACTCGAAAAGCTTTCGTGTAGCGTGTATGTCTAAGTGTGTAGCCTCAAAACAGAAGGCACAGGAGAGTTTTCTGTCGAAAGAATATTGTAGAATACCTCGTTATAAGGAAATACAATTTTGCAGAGTAAAGACAAATACGTACGTATTGGAAACACTTTATGAGAAGAAATAATGCATCGTACAAAATTAGCTTGTATCTCCAAAACTACACGTTGTAACTCGAAGAGAATTGTTGTGGCATGTACGTCTTAACATGTAGCATCTAAAGAGAACGAAAAGGAGAATTTTCATTCCTCAAAATTTTTCAGAAAATCACGTTTGAAGGAAAACCCGCATCGTGCGAAATTATCTTGTTTTTCCTAAACAACACGTTGTAACTCGAAAAGCTTTCGTGTTGCGTGTATGTCTAAGTGTGTAGCCTCAAAACAGAAGGCACAGGAGAGTTTTCTGTCGAAAGAATATTGTAGAATACCACGTTATAAGGAAATACAATTTTGCAGATTAAAGACAAATACTTACGTATTGGAAACACTTTACGAGAAGAAATAACGCATCGTACAAAATTAGCATGTATCTCCAAATCTACACGTTGTAACTCGAAATGAATTGGTGTGGCGTGTACGTCTTAACGTGTCGCCTCAAAAGAGAACCCAAAGGAGTATTTTCTTTCGTCAAATTTTTCAGAAAATGCGTTTTGAGGAAATCCTGCATCGTGCGAAATTATCTTGTTTTTCCTAAACAACACGTTGTAAGTCGAAAAGCTTTCGTGTTGCGTGTATGTCTAAGTGTGTAGCCTCAAAAGAGAAGGCACAGGAGAGTTTTCTCTCAAAAGAATATGTAAGAAAACCACGTTATAACGAAGTACAGTTTTGCAGAGTAAAGACAAATACGTACTTATTGGAAACACTTTACGAGAAGAAATAACGCATGGTACAAAATTAGCTTGTATCTCCAAAACTACACGCTGTAACTCGAAAAGAATTGTTGTGGCGTGTACGTCTTAACATGTGGCATCAAAAGAGAACCCAAAGGAGAATTTTCTTTTGTCAAAATTTTCAGAAAATCACGTTTTAAAGAAATCCCGCATCGTGAGAAATTATCTTGTTTCTCCTAAACAACACGTTGTAACTCGAAAGATTTCGTGTTGCGTGTATGTCTAAGTGGGTAGCCTCAAAAGAGAAGTCACAGGAGAGTTTTTTCTCGAAAGAATATGTAAGAATACCACTTCATAAGGAAACAGTTTTGCAGGGTAAAGACATATACATACATATTGGAAACTCTTAACGAAAAGAAATAACGCATAGTACAAAATTAGCTTGTATCTCCAAAACTACACATTGTAACTCGAAAAGAATTGGTGTGGCGTGTACGTCTTAACGTGTAGTCTCAAAAGAGAGCCCAAAGGAGAATTTTCTTTCGTCAAAATTTTTCAGAAAATCACATTTTAAGGAAATCCCGCATCGTGCGAAATTATCTTGTTTTTCCTAAACAACACGTTGTAACTCGAAAAGCTTTCGTGTTGCTTGTATGTCTAAGTGTGTATCCTCAAAACAGATGGCACAGGAGAGTTTTCTGTCGAAAGAATATTGTAGAATACCATGTTATAAGGAAATACAATTTTGCAGAGTAAAGACAAATACGTATGTATTGGAAACACTATATGAGAAGAAATAATGCATCGTAAAAAATTAGCTTGTATCTCCAAAACTACACGTTGTAAATCGAAGAGAATTGTTGTGGCGTGTACGTCTTAAACTGTAGCATCTAAAGAGAACCAAAAGGAGAATTTTCATTCCTCAAAATTTTTCAGAAAATCACGTTTGTCGGAAAACCCGCATCATGCGAAATTATCTTGTTTTTCCTAAACAACACGTTGTAACTCGAAAAGCTTTCATGTTGCGTGTATGTCTAAGTGTGTAGCCTCAAAACAGAAGGCACAGGAGAGTTTTCTCTCGAAAGAATATGTATGAAAACCACGTTATAACGAAATACAGTTTTGCAGAGTAAAGACAAATATGTACTTATTGGAAACTCTTTACGAGAAGAAATAACGCATGGTTCAAAATTAGCTTGTATCTCCAAAACTACAGGTTGTAACTCGAAAAGAATTGGTGTGGCGTGAACGTCTAAACGTGTAGCCCCAAAAGAGAACCGAAAGGAGAATTTTCTTTCGTCAAAATTTTTCAGAAAATCACGTTTTAAGGAAATCCCGCATCGTGCAAATTTATCTTGTTTTTCCTAAACAACACGTTGTAAGTCGAAAAGCTTTCATGTTGCGTGTATGTCTAAGTGTGTAGCCTCAAAAGAGAAGGCACAGGAGAGTTTTCTCTCGAAAGAATATGTAAGAATACCACTTCATAAGGAAATACAGTTTTGCAGAGTAAAGACATATACGTACGTATTGGAAACTCTTTAGGAGAAGAAATAACGCATAGTACAAAATTAGCTTGTATCTCCAAAACTTCACGTTGTAACTCGAAAAGAATTGGTGTGGCGTGTACGTCTTAACGTGTAGTCTCAAAAGAGTGCCCAAAGGAGAATTTTCTTTCGTCAAAATTTTTCAGAAAATCACGTTTTAAGGAAATCCTGCATCGTGCGAAATTATCTTGTTTTTCCTAAACAACACGTTGTAACTCGAAAAGCTTTCATGTTGCGTGTATGTCTAAGTGTGTAGCCTCAAAACAGAAGGCACAGGAGAGTTTTCGGTCAAAAGAATATTGTAGAATACCACGTTATAAGGAAATACAATTTTGCAGAGTAAAGACAAATACTTACGTATTGGAAACACTTTACGTGAAGAAATAACACATCGTACAAAATTAGCTTGTATCTCCAAATCTACACGTTGTAACTCGAAATGAATTGGTGTGGCCTGTACGTCTTAACGTGTAGCCTCAAAAGAGAACCCAAAGGAGAATTTTCTTTCGTCAAATTTTTCAGAAAATGCATTTTGAGGAAATCCTGCATCGTGCGAAATTATCTTGTTTTTCCTAAACAACACGTTGTAAGTCGAAAAGCTTTCGTGTTGCGTGTATGTCTAAGTGTGTAGCCTCAAAAGAGAAGGCACAGGAGAGTTTTCTCTCGAAAGAATATGTAAGAAAACCACTTTATAACGAAATACAGTTTTGCAGAGTAAAGACAAATATGTACTTATTGGAAACACTTTACGAGAAGAAATAATGCATCGTACAAAATTAGCTTGTATCTCCAAAACTCCACGTTGTAACTCGAAAAGAATTGTTGTGGCATGTACGTCTTAACATGTAGCATCAAAAGAGAACCGAAAGGAGAATTTCCTTTTGTCAACATTTTTCAGAAAATCACGTTTTAAAGAAATCCCGCATCGTGAGAAATTATCTTGTTTTTCCTAAACAACACGTTGTAACTCGAAAGATTTCGTGTTGCGTGTATATCTAAGTGGGTAGCCTCAAAAGAGAAGGCACAGGAGAGTTTTCTCTCGAAAGAATATGTAAGAATACCACTTCATAAGGAAATACAGTTTTGCAGGGTAAAGGCATATACATACATTTTGGAAACTCTTTACGAGAAGAAATAACGCATAGTACAAAATTAGCTTGTATCTCCAAAACTACACATTATAACTCGAAAAGAATTGGTGTGGCGTGTACGTCTTAACGTGTCGCCTCAAAAGAGAACCCAAAGGAGTATTTTCTTTCGTCAAATTTTTCAGAAAATGCGTTTTGAGGAAATCCTGCATCGTGCGAAATTATCTTGTTTTTCCTAAACAACACGTTGTAAGTCGAAAAGCTTTCGTGTTGCGTGTATGTCTAAGTGTGTAGCCTCAAAAGAGAAGGCACAGGAGAGTTTTCTCTCAAAAGAATATGTAAGAAAACCACGTTATAACGAAGTACAGTTTTGCAGAGTAAAGACAAATACGTACTTATTGGAAACACTTTACGAGAAGAAATAACGCATGGTACAAAATTAGCTTGTATCTCCAAAACTACACGCTGTAACTCGAAAAGAATTGTTGTGGCGTGTACGTCTTAACATGTGGCATCAAAAGAGAACCCAAAGGAGAATTTTCTTTTGTCAAAATTTTCAGAAAATCACGTTTTAAAGAAATCCCGCATCGTGAGAAATTATCTTGTTTCTCCTAAACAACACGTTGTAACTCGAAAGATTTCGTGTTGCGTGTATGTCTAAGTGGGTAGCCTCAAAAGAGAAGTCACAGGAGAGTTTTTTCTCGAAAGAATATGTAAGAATACCACTTCATAAGGAAACAGTTTTGCAGGGTAAAGACATATACATACATATTGGAAACTCTTAACGAAAAGAAATAACGCATAGTACAAAATTAGCTTGTATCTCCAAAACTACACATTGTAACTCGAAAAGAATTGGTGTGGCGTGTACGTCTTAACGTGTAGTCTCAAAAGAGAGCCCAAAGGAGAATTTTCTTTCGTCAAAATTTTTCAGAAAATCACATTTTAAGGAAATCCCGCATCGTGCGAAATTATCTTGTTTTTCCTAAACAACACGTTGTAACTCGAAAAGCTTTCGTGTTGCTTGTATGTCTAAGTGTGTATCCTCAAAACAGATGGCACAGGAGAGTTTTCTGTCGAAAGAATATTGTAGAATACCATGTTATAAGGAAATACAATTTTGCAGAGTAAAGACAAATACGTATGTATTGGAAACACTATATGAGAAGAAATAATGCATCGTAAAAAATTAGCTTGTATCTCCAAAACTACACGTTGTAAATCGAAGAGAATTGTTGTGGCGTGTACGTCTTAAACTGTAGCATCTAAAGAGAACCAAAAGGAGAATTTTCATTCCTCAAAATTTTTCAGAAAATCACGTTTGTCGGAAAACCCGCATCATGCGAAATTATCTTGTTTTTCCTAAACAACACGTTGTAACTCGAAAAGCTTTCATGTTGCGTGTATGTCTAAGTGTGTAGCCTCAAAACAGAAGGCACAGGAGAGTTTTCTCTCGAAAGAATATGTATGAAAACCACGTTATAACGAAATACAGTTTTGCAGAGTAAAGACAAATATGTACTTATTGGAAACTCTTTACGAGAAGAAATAACGCATGGTTCAAAATTAGCTTGTATCTCCAAAACTACAGGTTGTAACTCGAAAAGAATTGGTGTGGCGTGAACGTCTAAACGTGTAGCCCCAAAAGAGAACCGAAAGGAGAATTTTCTTTCGTCAAAATTTTTCAGAAAATCACGTTTTAAGGAAATCCCGCATCGTGCAAATTTATCTTGTTTTTCCTAAACAACACGTTGTAAGTCGAAAAGCTTTCATGTTGCGTGTATGTCTAAGTGTGTAGCCTCAAAAGAGAAGGCACAGGAGAGTTTTCTCTCGAAAGAATATGTAAGAATACCACTTCATAAGGAAATACAGTTTTGCAGAGTAAAGACATATACGTACGTATTGGAAACTCTTTAGGAGAAGAAATAACGCATAGTACAAAATTAGCTTGTATCTCCAAAACTTCACGTTGTAACTCGAAAAGAATTGGTGTGGCGTGTACGTCTTAACGTGTAGTCTCAAAAGAGTGCCCAAAGGAGAATTTTCTTTCGTCAAAATTTTTCAGAAAATCACGTTTTAAGGAAATCCTGCATCGTGCGAAATTATCTTGTTTTTCCTAAACAACACGTTGTAACTCGAAAAGCTTTCATGTTGCGTGTATGTCTAAGTGTGTAGCCTCAAAACAGAAGGCACAGGAGAGTTTTCGGTCGAAAGAATATTGTAGAATACCACGTTATAAGGAAATACAATTTTGCAGAGTAAAGACAAATACTTACGTATTGGAAACACTTTACGTGAAGAAATAACACATCGTACAAAATTAGCTTGTATCTCCAAATCTACACGTTGTAACTCGAAATGAATTGGTGTGGCCTGTACGTCTTAACGTGTAGCCTCAAAAGAGAACCCAAAGGAGAATTTTCTTTCGTCAAATTTTTCAGAAAATGCATTTTGAGGAAATCCTGCATCGTGCGAAATTATCTTGTTTTTCCTAAACAACACGTTGTAAGTCGAAAAGCTTTCGTGTTGCGTGTATGTCTAAGTGTGTAGCCTCAAAAGAGAAGGCACAGGAGAGTTTTCTCTCGAAAGAATATGTAAGAAAACCACTTTATAACGAAATACAGTTTTGCAGAGTAAAGACAAATATGTACTTATTGGAAACACTTTACGAGAAGAAATAATGCATCGTACAAAATTAGCTTGTATCTCCAAAACTCCACGTTGTAACTCGAAAAGAATTGTTGTGGCATGTACGTCTTAACATGTAGCATCAAAAGAGAACCGAAAGGAGAATTTCCTTTTGTCAACATTTTTCAGAAAATCACGTTTTAAAGAAATCCCGCATCGTGAGAAATTATCTTGTTTTTCCTAAACAACACGTTGTAACTCGAAAGATTTCGTGTTGCGTGTATATCTAAGTGGGTAGCCTCAAAAGAGAAGGCACAGGAGAGTTTTCTCTCGAAAGAATATGTAAGAATACCACTTCATAAGGAAATACAGTTTTGCAGGGTAAAGGCATATACATACATTTTGGAAACTCTTTACGAGAAGAAATAACGCATAGTACAAAATTAGCTTGTATCTCCAAAACTACACATTATAACTCGAAAAGAATTGGTGTGGCGTGTACGTCTTAACGTGTAGTCTCAAAAGAGAGCCCAAAGGCGAATTTTCTTTTGTCAAAATTTTTCAGAAAATCACGTTTTAAGGAAATCCCGCATCGTGCGAAATTATCTTGTTTTTCCTAAACAACATGTTGTAACTCGAAAAGATTTCGTGTTGCGTGTATGTCTAAGTGTGTAGCCTCAAAAGAGAAGGCACAGGAGAGTTTTCTCTCGAAAGAATATTTAAGAATACCACTTCATAGGAAAATATAGTTTTGCAGAGTAAAGACATATACGTATGTATTGGAAACTCTTTACGAGAAGAAATAACGTATAGTACAAAATTAGCTTGTATCTCCAAAACTACACGTTGTAACTCGAAAAGAATTGGTGTGGCGTGTACCTCTTAACATGTAGTCTCAAATGAGAGCCCAAAGGAGAATTTTCTTTCATCAAAATTTTTCAGAAAATCACGTTTTAAGGAAATCCCGCATCGTGCGAAATTATCTTGTTTTTCCTAAACAACACGTTGTAACTCGAAAAGCTTTCGTGTTGCTTGTATGTCTAAGTGTGTAGCCTCAAAACAGATGGCACAGGAGAGTTTTCTGTCGAAAGAATATTGTAGAATACCACGTTATAAGGAAATACAATTTTGCAGAGTAAAGACAAATACGTATGTATTGGAAACACTTTATGAGAAGAAATAATGCATCGTAAAAAAAATAGCTTGTATCTCCAAAACTACACATTGTAAATCGAAGAGAATTGTTGTGGCGTGTACGTCTTAAAATGTAGCATCTAAAGAGAACCAAAAGGAGAATTTTCATTCCTCAAAATTTTTCAGAAAATCACGTTTGTCGGAAAACCCGCATCGTGCGAAATTATCTTGTTTTTCCTAAACAACACGTTGTAACTCGAAAAGCTTTCGTGTTGCGTGTATGTCTAAGTGTGTAGCCTCAAAACAGAAGGCACAGGAGAGTTTTCTGTCGAAAGAATATGTAAGAGTAACACTTCATAAGGAAATACAGTTTTGCAGATTAAAGACAAATACGTACTTATTGGAAACTCTTTACGAGAAGAAATAACGCACCGACAAAATTAGCTTGTATCTCCAAAACTACAAGTTGTAACTCGAAAAGAATTGGTGGGGCGTGAACGTCTAAACGTGTAGCCTCAAAAGAGAACCGAAAGGAGAAATTTCTTTCGTCAAAATTTTTCAGAAAATCACGTTTTAAGGAAATCCCGCATCGTGCGAAATTATCTTGTTTTTCCTAAACAACACGTTGTAAGTGGAAAAGCTTTCATTTTGCGTGTATGTCTAAGTGTGTAGCCTCAAAAGAGATGGCCCAGGAGAGTTTTCTCTCGAAAGAATATGTAAGAATACCACTTCATAAGGAAATACAGTTTTGCAGAGTAAAGACATATACGTACATATTGGAAACTCTTTACGAGAACAAATAACGCATAGTATAAAATTAGCTTGTATCTCCAAAATTACACGTTGTAACTCGAAAAGAATTGGTGTGGCGTGTACGTCTTATCGTGTAGTCTCAAAAGAGAGCCCAATGGAGAATTTTCTTTCCTCAAAATTTTTCAGAAAATCACGTTTTAAGGAAATCCCGCATCGTGCGAAATTATCTTGTTTTTCCTAAACAACGCATTGTAACTCGAAAAGCTTTCGTGTTGCGTGTATGTCTAAGTGTGTAGCCTCAAAACAGAAGGCACAGGAGAGTTTTCTGTCGAAAGAATATTGTAGAATACCACGTTATAAGGAAATACAATTTTGCAGAGTAAAGACAAATACATACGTATTGGAAACACTTTATGAGAAGAAATAACGCATCGTACAAAATTAGCTTGTATCTCCAAAACTACACGTTGTAACTCGAAAAGAATTGGTGTGGCGTGTACGTCTTAACGTGTAGCCTCAAAAGAGAACCCAAAGGAGAATTTTCTTTCTTCAAAATTTTTCAGAAAATCGCGTTTTGAGGAAATTCCGCATCGTGCGAAATTATCTTGTTTTTCCTAAACAACACGTTGTAAGTCGAAAAGCTTTCGTGTTGCGTGTATGTCTAAGTGTGTAGCCTCAAAAGAGAAGTCACAGGAGAGTTTTCTCTCGAAAGAATATGTATAAAAACCACGTTATAACGAAATACAGTTTTGCAGAGTAAAGACAAATATGTACCTATTGGAAACTCTTTATGAGAAGAAATAACGCATCGTACAAAATTAGCTTGTATCTCCAAAACTACAGTTTGTAACTCGAAAGAATTGGTGTGGCGTGAACGTCTAAACGTGTAGCCTCAAAAGAGAACCGAAAGGAGAATTTTCTTTCCTCAAAATTATTCAGAAAATCGCGTTTTAAGGAAATCCCGCATCGTGCAAAATTATCTTGTTTTTCCTAAACAACACGTTGTAAGTCGAAAAGCTTTCATGTTGTGTGTATGTCTAAGTGTGTAGCCTCAAAACAGAAGGCACAGGAGAGTTTTCTCTCGAAAGAATATGTAAGAATACCACTTCATAAGGAAATACAGTTTTGCAGAGAAAGACATATACGTACGTATTGGAAACTCTTTATGAGAAGAAATAACGCATAGTACAAAATTAGCTTGTATCTCCAAAACTACACGTTGTAACTCGAAAAGAATTGGTGTGGCGTTTACCTCTTAACGTGTAGTCTCAAAAGAGAGCCCAATGGAGAATTTTCTTTTGTCAAAATTTTTCAGAAAATCACGTTTTAAGGAAAGCCCGCATCGTGCGAAATTATCTTGTTTTTCCTAAACAACACGTTGTTACTCGAAAAGCTTTCGTGTTGCGTGTATGTCTAAGTGTGTAGCCTCAAAACAGAAGACACAGGAGAGTTTTCTGTCGAAAGAATATTGTAGAATACCACGTTATAAGGAAATACAATTTTGTACAGTAAAGACAAATACGTACGTATTGGAAACACTTTATGAGAAGAAATAAAGCTTCGTACAAAATTAGCTTGTATCTCCAAAACTACACGTTGTAACTCGAAAAGAATTGTTGTGGCGTGTACGTCTTAACATGTAGCATCAAAAGAGAACCCAAAGGATAATTTTCTTTTGTCAAAATTTTTCAGAAAATCACGTTTTAAGGAAATCCCGCATCGTGGGAAATTATCTTGTTTTTCCTAAACAACACGTTGTAACTTGAGAAGCTTTCGTGTTGCGTGTATGTCTTAGTGTGTAGCCTCAAAACAGAAGGCACAGGAGAGTTTTCTCTCGAAAAAATATTGTAGAATACCACGTTATAAGGAAATACAATTTTGCAGAGTAAAGACAAATACGTATGTATTGGAAACACTTTACGAGAAGAAATAACGCATTGTACAAAATTAGCTTGTATCTCCAAAACTACACGTTGTATCTCGAAAAGAATTGGTGTGCCGTGTACGTCTTAACATGTAGCATCTAAAGAGAACCAAAAGGAGAATTTCCTTTCGTCAAAATTTTTCAGAATATCACGTTTTAAGGAAATCCCGCATCTTGCGAAATTATCTTGTTTTTCCTAAACAACACGTTGTAAGTCGAAAAGCTTTCGTGTTGCGTGTATGTCTAAATGTGTAGCCTCAAAAGAGAAGGCACAGGAGAGTTTTCTCTCGAAAGAATGTGTTAGAAAACCACGTTATAATGAAATACAGTTTTGCAGAGAAAAGACAAATAAGTACTTATTGGAAACACTTTACAAGAAGAAATAACGCATCATACAAAATTAGCTTGTATCTCCAAAACTACACGTTGTAACTCGAAAAGAATTGTTGTGGCGTGTACGTCTTAACATGTAGCATCAAAAGAGAACCCAAAGGAGAATTTTCTTTTGTCAACATTTTTCAGAAAATCACGTTTTAAAGAAATCCCGCATCGTGAGAAATTATCTTGTTTTTCCTAAACAACACGTTGTAACTCGAAAGATTTCGTGTTGCGTGTATGTCTAAGTGGGTAGCTTCAAAAGAGAAGGCACAGGAGAGTTTTCTCTCGAAAGAATATGTAAGAATACCACTTCATAAGGAAATACAGTTTTGCAGGGTAAAGACATATACATACATATTGGAAACTCTTTACGAGAAGAAATAACGCATAGTACAAAATTAGCTTGTATCTCCAAAACTACACATTATAACTCGAAAAGAATTGGTGTGGCGTGTACGTCTTAACGTGTAGTCTCAAAAGAGAGCCCAAAGGAGAATTTTCTTTCGTCAAAATTTTTCAGAAAATCACTTTTTAAGGAAATCCCGCTTCGTTCGAAATTATCTTGTTTTTCCTAAACAACACGTTGTAACTCGAAAAGCTTTCGTGTTGCGTGTATGTCTAAGTGTGTAGCCTCAAAACAGATGGCACAGGAGAGTTTTCTGTCGAAAGAATATTGTAGAATACCACGTTATAAGGAAATACAACTTGGCAGAGTAAAGACAAATACGTACGTATTGGAAACACTTTATGAGAAGAAATAATGCATCGTAAAAAATTAGCTTGTATCTCCAAAACTACACGTTGTAATTCGAAGAGAATTGTTGTGGCGTGTACCTCTTATCATGTAATCTCAAAAGAGAGCCCAAAGGAGAATTTTCTTTCGTCAAAATTTTTCAGAAAATCACGTTTTAAGGAAATCCCGCATCATGCGAAATTATCTTGTTTTTCCTACACAACACGTTGTAACTCGAAAAGCTTTCGTGTTGCGTGTATGTCTAAGTGTGCAGCCTCAGAACAGAAGGCACAGGAGAGTTTTCTCTTGAAAGAATATTGTAGAATATCACGTTATAAGGAAATACAATTTTGCAGAGTAAAGACAAATACCTACGTATTGGAAACACTTTAGGAGAAGAAATAACGCATCGTAAAAAATTAGCTTGTATCTCCAAAACTACACGTTGTAACTCGAAAAGAATTGGTGTGGCGTGTACGTCTTAACGTGTAGCCTCAAAAGAGAACCCAAAGGAGAATTTTCTTTCGTCAAAATTTTTCAGAAAATCGCGTTTTGAGGAAATCCCGCATCGTGCGAAATTATCTTGTTTTTCCTAAACAACACGTTGTAAGTCGATAAGCTTTCGTGTTGCGTGTATGTCTAAGTGTGTAGCCTCAAAAGAGAAGGCACAGGAGAGTTTTCTCTCGAAATAATATGTAAGAAAACCACGTTATAACGAAATACAGTTTTACAGAGTAAAGACAAATACATATTTATTGGAAACACTTTACGAGAAGAAATAATGCATCGTACAAAATTAGCTTGTATCTCCAAAACTACACGTTGTAACTCGAAAAGAATTGGTGTGGCGTGTACGTCTTAACATGTAGCATCAAAAGAGAACCCAAAGGAGAGTTTTCTTTCGTCAAAATTTTTCAGAAAATCACGTTTTATGGAAATCCCGCATCGTGCGAAATTATCTTGTTTTTCCTAAACAACACGTTGTAACTCGAAAAGCTTTCGTGGTGCATGTATGTCTAAGTGTGTAGCCTCAAAAGAGAAGGCACAGGAGAGTTTTCTCTCGAAAGAATATGTAAGAATACCACTTCATAGGGAAATATAGTTTTGCAGAGTAAAGACATATACGTACGTACTGGAAACTCTTTAAGTGAAGAAATAACGCATAGTACAAAATTAGCTTGTATCTCCAAAACTACACGTTGTAACACGAAAAGAATTGTTGTGGCGTGTACGTCTTAACATGTAGCATCAAAAGAGAACCCAAAGAAGAATTTTCTTTCTTCAAAATTTTTCAGAAAATCACGTTTTAAGGAAATCCTGCATCGTGCGAAATTATCTTGTTTTTCCTAAACAACACGTTGTAGGTCGAAAAGCTTTCATGTTGCGTGTATGTCTAAGTGTGTAGCCTCAAAACAGAAGGCACAGGAGAGTTTTCGGTCGAAAGAATATTGTAGAATACCACGTTATAAGGAAATACAATTTTGCAGAGTAAAGACAAATACTTACGTATTGGAAACACTTTACGTGAAGAAATAACACATCGTACAAAATTAGCTTGTATCTCCAAATCTACACGTTGTAACTCGAAATGAATTGGTGTGGCCTGTACGTCTTAACGTGTAGCCTCAAAAGAGAACCCAAAGGAGAATTTTCTTTCGTCAAATTTTTCAGAAAATGCATTTTGAGGAAATCCTGCATCGTGCGAAATTATCTTGTTTTTCCTAAACAACACGTTGTAAGTCGAAAAGCTTTCGTGTTGCGTGTATGTCTAAGTGTGTAGCCTCAAAAGAGAAGGCACAGGAGAGTTTTCTCTCGAAAGAATATGTAAGAAAACCACTTTATAACGAAATACAGTTTTGCAGAGTAAAGACAAATATGTACTTATTGGAAACACTTTACGAGAAGAAATAATGCATCGTACAAAATTAGCTTGTATCTCCAAAACTCCACGTTGTAACTCGAAAAGAATTGTTGTGGCATGTACGTCTTAACATGTAGCATCAAAAGAGAACCGAAAGGAGAATTTCCTTTTGTCAACATTTTTCAGAAAATCACGTTTTAAAGAAATCCCGCATCGTGAGAAATTATCTTGTTTTTCCTAAACAACACGTTGTAACTCGAAAGATTTCGTGTTGCGTGTATATCTAAGTGGGTAGCCTCAAAAGAGAAGGCACAGGAGAGTTTTCTCTCGAAAGAATATGTAAGAATACCACTTCATAAGGAAATACAGTTTTGCAGGGTAAAGGCATATACATACATTTTGGAAACTCTTTACGAGAAGAAATAACGCATAGTACAAAATTAGCTTGTATCTCCAAAACTACACATTATAACTCGAAAAGAATTGGTGTGGCGTGTACGTCTTAACGTGTCGCCTCAAAAGAGAACCCAAAGGAGTATTTTCTTTCGTCAAATTTTTCAGAAAATGCGTTTTGAGGAAATCCTGCATCGTGCGAAATTATCTTGTTTTTCCTAAACAACACGTTGTAAGTCGAAAAGCTTTCGTGTTGCGTGTATGTCTAAGTGTGTAGCCTCAAAAGAGAAGGCACAGGAGAGTTTTCTCTCAAAAGAATATGTAAGAAAACCACGTTATAACGAAGTACAGTTTTGCAGAGTAAAGACAAATACGTACTTATTGGAAACACTTTACGAGAAGAAATAACGCATGGTACAAAATTAGCTTGTATCTCCAAAACTACACGCTGTAACTCGAAAAGAATTGTTGTGGCGTGTACGTCTTAACATGTGGCATCAAAAGAGAACCCAAAGGAGAATTTTCTTTTGTCAAAATTTTCAGAAAATCACGTTTTAAAGAAATCCCGCATCGTGAGAAATTATCTTGTTTCTCCTAAACAACACGTTGTAACTCGAAAGATTTCGTGTTGCGTGTATGTCTAAGTGGGTAGCCTCAAAAGAGAAGTCACAGGAGAGTTTTTTCTCGAAAGAATATGTAAGAATACCACTTCATAAGGAAACAGTTTTGCAGGGTAAAGACATATACATACATATTGGAAACTCTTAACGAAAAGAAATAACGCATAGTACAAAATTAGCTTGTATCTCCAAAACTACACATTGTAACTCGAAAAGAATTGGTGTGGCGTGTACGTCTTAACGTGTAGTCTCAAAAGAGAGCCCAAAGGAGAATTTTCTTTCGTCAAAATTTTTCAGAAAATCACATTTTAAGGAAATCCCGCATCGTGCGAAATTATCTTGTTTTTCCTAAACAACACGTTGTAACTCGAAAAGCTTTCGTGTTGCTTGTATGTCTAAGTGTGTATCCTCAAAACAGATGGCACAGGAGAGTTTTCTGTCGAAAGAATATTGTAGAATACCATGTTATAAGGAAATACAATTTTGCAGAGTAAAGACAAATACGTATGTATTGGAAACACTATATGAGAAGAAATAATGCATCGTAAAAAATTAGCTTGTATCTCCAAAACTACACGTTGTAAATCGAAGAGAATTGTTGTGGCGTGTACGTCTTAAACTGTAGCATCTAAAGAGAACCAAAAGGAGAATTTTCATTCCTCAAAATTTTTCAGAAAATCACGTTTGTCGGAAAACCCGCATCATGCGAAATTATCTTGTTTTTCCTAAACAACACGTTGTAACTCGAAAAGCTTTCATGTTGCGTGTATGTCTAAGTGTGTAGCCTCAAAACAGAAGGCACAGGAGAGTTTTCTCTCGAAAGAATATGTATGAAAACCACGTTATAACGAAATACAGTTTTGCAGAGTAAAGACAAATATGTACTTATTGGAAACTCTTTACGAGAAGAAATAACGCATGGTTCAAAATTAGCTTGTATCTCCAAAACTACAGGTTGTAACTCGAAAAGAATTGGTGTGGCGTGAACGTCTAAACGTGTAGCCCCAAAAGAGAACCGAAAGGAGAATTTTCTTTCGTCAAAATTTTTCAGAAAATCACGTTTTAAGGAAATCCCGCATCGTGCAAATTTATCTTGTTTTTCCTAAACAACACGTTGTAAGTCGAAAAGCTTTCATGTTGCGTGTATGTCTAAGTGTGTAGCCTCAAAAGAGAAGGCACAGGAGAGTTTTCTCTCGAAAGAATATGTAAGAATACCACTTCATAAGGAAATACAGTTTTGCAGAGTAAAGACATATACGTACGTATTGGAAACTCTTTAGGAGAAGAAATAACGCATAGTACAAAATTAGCTTGTATCTCCAAAACTTCACGTTGTAACTCGAAAAGAATTGGTGTGGCGTGTACGTCTTAACGTGTAGTCTCAAAAGAGTGCCCAAAGGAGAATTTTCTTTCGTCAAAATTTTTCAGAAAATCACGTTTTAAGGAAATCCTGCATCGTGCGAAATTATCTTGTTTTTCCTAAACAACACGTTGTAACTCGAAAAGCTTTCATGTTGCGTGTATGTCTAAGTGTGTAGCCTCAAAACAGAAGGCACAGGAGAGTTTTCGGTCGAAAGAATATTGTAGAATACCACGTTATAAGGAAATACAATTTTGCAGAGTAAAGACAAATACTTACGTATTGGAAACACTTTACGTGAAGAAATAACACATCGTACAAAATTAGCTTGTATCTCCAAATCTACACGTTGTAACTCGAAATGAATTGGTGTGGCCTGTACGTCTTAACGTGTAGCCTCAAAAGAGAACCCAAAGGAGAATTTTCTTTCGTCAAATTTTTCAGAAAATGCATTTTGAGGAAATCCTGCATCGTGCGAAATTATCTTGTTTTTCCTAAACAACACGTTGTAAGTCGAAAAGCTTTCGTGTTGCGTGTATGTCTAAGTGTGTAGCCTCAAAAGAGAAGGCACAGGAGAGTTTTCTCTCGAAAGAATATGTAAGAAAACCACTTTATAACGAAATACAGTTTTGCAGAGTAAAGACAAATATGTACTTATTGGAAACACTTTACGAGAAGAAATAATGCATCGTACAAAATTAGCTTGTATCTCCAAAACTCCACGTTGTAACTCGAAAAGAATTGTTGTGGCATGTACGTCTTAACATGTAGCATCAAAAGAGAACCGAAAGGAGAATTTCCTTTTGTCAACATTTTTCAGAAAATCACGTTTTAAAGAAATCCCGCATCGTGAGAAATTATCTTGTTTTTCCTAAACAACACGTTGTAACTCGAAAGATTTCGTGTTGCGTGTATATCTAAGTGGGTAGCCTCAAAAGAGAAGGCACAGGAGAGTTTTCTCTCGAAAGAATATGTAAGAATACCACTTCATAAGGAAATACAGTTTTGCAGGGTAAAGGCATATACATACATTTTGGAAACTCTTTACGAGAAGAAATAACGCATAGTACAAAATTAGCTTGTATCTCCAAAACTACACATTATAACTCGAAAAGAATTGGTGTGGCGTGTACGTCTTAACGTGTAGTCTCAAAAGAGAGCCCAAAGGCGAATTTTCTTTTGTCAAAATTTTTCAGAAAATCACGTTTTAAGGAAATCCCGCATCGTGCGAAATTATCTTGTTTTTCCTAAACAACATGTTGTAACTCGAAAAGATTTCGTGTTGCGTGTATGTCTAAGTGTGTAGCCTCAAAAGAGAAGGCACAGGAGAGTTTTCTCTCGAAAGAATATTTAAGAATACCACTTCATAGGAAAATATAGTTTTGCAGAGTAAAGACATATACGTATGTATTGGAAACTCTTTACGAGAAGAAATAACGTATAGTACAAAATTAGCTTGTATCTCCAAAACTACACGTTGTAACTCGAAAAGAATTGGTGTGGCGTGTACCTCTTAACATGTAGTCTCAAATGAGAGCCCAAAGGAGAATTTTCTTTCATCAAAATTTTTCAGAAAATCACGTTTTAAGGAAATCCCGCATCGTGCGAAATTATCTTGTTTTTCCTAAACAACACGTTGTAACTCGAAAAGCTTTCGTGTTGCTTGTATGTCTAAGTGTGTAGCCTCAAAACAGATGGCACAGGAGAGTTTTCTGTCGAAAGAATATTGTAGAATACCACGTTATAAGGAAATACAATTTTGCAGAGTAAAGACAAATACGTATGTATTGGAAACACTTTATGAGAAGAAATAATGCATCGTAAAAAAAATAGCTTGTATCTCCAAAACTACACATTGTAAATCGAAGAGAATTGTTGTGGCGTGTACGTCTTAAAATGTAGCATCTAAAGAGAACCAAAAGGAGAATTTTCATTCCTCAAAATTTTTCAGAAAATCACGTTTGTCGGAAAACCCGCATCGTGCGAAATTATCTTGTTTTTCCTAAACAACACGTTGTAACTCGAAAAGCTTTCGTGTTGCGTGTATGTCTAAGTGTGTAGCCTCAAAACAGAAGGCACAGGAGAGTTTTCTGTCGAAAGAATATGTAAGAGTAACACTTCATAAGGAAATACAGTTTTGCAGAGTAAAGACAAATACGTACTTATTGGAAACTCTTTACGAGAAGAAATAACGCACCGACAAAATTAGCTTGTATCTCCAAAACTACAAGTTGTAACTCGAAAAGAATTGGTGGGGCGTGAACGTCTAAACGTGTAGCCTCAAAAGAGAACCGAAAGGAGAAATTTCTTTCGTCAAAATTTTTCAGAAAATCACGTTTTAAGGAAATCCCGCATCGTGCGAAATTATCTTGTTTTTCCTAAACAACACGTTGTAAGTGGAAAAGCTTTCATTTTGCGTGTATGTCTAAGTGTGTAGCCTCAAAAGAGATGGCCCAGGAGAGTTTTCTCTCGGAAGAATATGTAAGAATACCACTTCATAAGGAAATACAGTTTTGCAGAGTAAAGACATATACGTACATATTGGAAACTCTTTACGAGAACAAATAACGCATAGTATAAAATTAGCTTGTATCTCCAAAATTACACGTTGTAACTCGAAAAGAATTGGTGTGGCGTGTACGTCTTATCGTGTAGTCTCAAAAGAGAGCCCAATGGAGAATTTTCTTTCCTCAAAATTTTTCAGAAAATCACGTTTTAAGGAAATCCCGCATCGTGCGAAATTATCTTGTTTTTCCTAAACAACGCATTGTAACTCGAAAAGCTTTCGTGTTGCGTGTATGTCTAAGTGTGTAGCCTCAAAACAGAAGGCACAGGAGAGTTTTCTGTCGAAAGAATATTGTAGAATACCACGTTATAAGGAAATACAATTTTGCAGAGTAAAGACAAATACATACGTATTGGAAACACTTTATGAGAAGAAATAACGCATCGTACAAAATTAGCTTGTATCTCCAAAACTACACGTTGTAACTCGAAAAGAATTGGTGTGGCGTGTACGTCTTAACGTGTAGCCTCAAAAGAGAACCCAAAGGAGAATTTTCTTTCTTCAAAATTTTTCAGAAAATCGCGTTTTGAGGAAATTCCGCATCGTGCGAAATTATCTTGTTTTTCCTAAACAACACGTTGTAAGTCGAAAAGCTTTCGTGTTGCGTGTATGTCTAAGTGTGTAGCCTCAAAAGAGAAGTCACAGGAGAGTTTTCTCTCGAAAGAATATGTATAAAAACCACGTTATAACGAAATACAGTTTTGCAGAGTAAAGACAAATATGTACCTATTGGAAACTCTTTATGAGAAGAAATAACGCATCGTACAAAATTAGCTTGTATCTCCAAAACTACAGTTTGTAACTCGAAAGAATTGGTGTGGCGTGAACGTCTAAACGTGTAGCCTCAAAAGAGAACCGAAAGGAGAATTTTCTTTCCTCAAAATTATTCAGAAAATCGCGTTTTAAGGAAATCCCGCATCGTGCAAAATTATCTTGTTTTTCCTAAACAACACGTTGTAAGTCGAAAAGCTTTCATGTTGTGTGTATGTCTAAGTGTGTAGCCTCAAAACAGAAGGCACAGGAGAGTTTTCTCTCGAAAGAATATGTAAGAATACCACTTCATAAGGAAATACAGTTTTGCAGAGAAAGACATATACGTACGTATTGGAAACTCTTTATGAGAAGAAATAACGCATAGTACAAAATTAGCTTGTATCTCCAAAACTACACGTTGTAACTCGAAAAGAATTGGTGTGGCGTTTACCTCTTAACGTGTAGTCTCAAAAGAGAGCCCAATGGAGAATTTTCTTTTGTCAAAATTTTTCAGAAAATCACGTTTTAAGGAAAGCCCGCATCGTGCGAAATTATCTTGTTTTTCCTAAACAACACGTTGTTACTCGAAAAGCTTTCGTGTTGCGTGTATGTCTAAGTGTGTAGCCTCAAAACAGAAGACACAGGAGAGTTTTCTGTCGAAAGAATATTGTAGAATACCACGTTATAAGGAAATACAATTTTGTACAGTAAAGACAAATACGTACGTATTGGAAACACTTTATGAGAAGAAATAAAGCTTCGTACAAAATTAGCTTGTATCTCCAAAACTACACGTTGTAACTCGAAAAGAATTGTTGTGGCGTGTACGTCTTAACATGTAGCATCAAAAGAGAACCCAAAGGATAATTTTCTTTTGTCAAAATTTTTCAGAAAATCACGTTTTAAGGAAATCCCGCATCGTGGGAAATTATCTTGTTTTTCCTAAACAACACGTTGTAACTTGAGAAGCTTTCGTGTTGCGTGTATGTCTTAGTGTGTAGCCTCAAAACAGAAGGCACAGGAGAGTTTTCTCTCGAAAAAATATTGTAGAATACCACGTTATAAGGAAATACAATTTTGCAGAGTAAAGACAAATACGTATGTATTGGAAACACTTTACGAGAAGAAATAACGCATTGTACAAAATTAGCTTGTATCTCCAAAACTACACGTTGTATCTCGAAAAGAATTGGTGTGCCGTGTACGTCTTAACATGTAGCATCTAAAGAGAACCAAAAGGAGAATTTCCTTTCGTCAAAATTTTTCAGAATATCACGTTTTAAGGAAATCCCGCATCTTGCGAAATTATCTTGTTTTTCCTAAACAACACGTTGTAAGTCGAAAAGCTTTCGTGTTGCGTGTATGTCTAAATGTGTAGCCTCAAAAGAGAAGGCACAGGAGAGTTTTCTCTCGAAAGAATGTGTTAGAAAACCACGTTATAATGAAATACAGTTTTGCAGAGAAAAGACAAATAAGTACTTATTGGAAACACTTTACAAGAAGAAATAACGCATCATACAAAATTAGCTTGTATCTCCAAAACTCCACGTTGTAACTCGAAAAGAATTGTTGTGGCGTGTACGTCTTAACATGTAGCATCAAAAGAGAACCCAAAGGAGAATTTTCTTTTGTCAACATTTTTCAGAAAATCACGTTTTAAAGAAATCCCGCATCGTGAGAAATTATCTTGTTTTTCCTAAACAACACGTTGTAACTCGAAAGATTTCGTGTTGCGTGTATGTCTAAGTGGGTAGCTTCAAAAGAGAAGGCACAGGAGAGTTTTCTCTCGAAAGAATATGTAAGAATACCACTTCATAAGGAAATACAGTTTTGCAGGGTAAAGACATATACATACATATTGGAAACTCTTTACGAGAAGAAATAACGCATAGTACAAAATTAGCTTGTATCTCCAAAACTACACATTATAACTCGAAAAGAATTGGTGTGGCGTGTACGTCTTAACGTGTAGTCTCAAAAGAGAGCCCAAAGGAGAATTTTCTTTCGTCAAAATTTTTCAGAAAATCACTTTTTAAGGAAATCCCGCTTCGTTCGAAATTATCTTGTTTTTCCTAAACAACACGTTGTAACTCGAAAAGCTTTCGTGTTGCGTGTATGTCTAAGTGTGTAGCCTCAAAACAGATGGCACAGGAGAGTTTTCTGTCGAAAGAATATTGTAGAATACCACGTTATAAGGAAATACAACTTGGCAGAGTAAAGACAAATACGTACGTATTGGAAACACTTTATGAGAAGAAATAATGCATCGTAAAAAATTAGCTTGTATCTCCAAAACTACACGTTGTAATTCGAAGAGAATTGTTGTGGCGTGTACCTCTTATCATGTAATCTCAAAAGAGAGCCCAAAGGAGAATTTTCTTTCGTCAAAATTTTTCAGAAAATCACGTTTTAAGGAAATCCCGCATCATGCGAAATTATCTTGTTTTTCCTACACAACACGTTGTAACTCGAAAAGCTTTCGTGTTGCGTGTATGTCTAAGTGTGCAGCCTCAGAACAGAAGGCACAGGAGAGTTTTCTCTTGAAAGAATATTGTAGAATATCACGTTATAAGGAAATACAATTTTGCAGAGTAAAGACAAATACCTACGTATTGGAAACACTTTAGGAGAAGAAATAACGCATCGTAAAAAATTAGCTTGTATCTCCAAAACTACACGTTGTAACTCGAAAAGAATTGGTGTGGCGTGTACGTCTTAACGTGTAGCCTCAAAAGAGAACCCAAAGGAGAATTTTCTTTCGTCAAAATTTTTCAGAAAATCGCGTTTTGAGGAAATCCCGCATCGTGCGAAATTATCTTGTTTTTCCTAAACAACACGTTGTAAGTCGATAAGCTTTCGTGTTGCGTGTATGTCTAAGTGTGTAGCCTCAAAAGAGAAGGCACAGGAGAGTTTTCTCTCGAAATAATATGTAAGAAAACCACGTTATAACGAAATACAGTTTTACAGAGTAAAGACAAATACATATTTATTGGAAACACTTTACGAGAAGAAATAATGCATCGTACAAAATTAGCTTGTATCTCCAAAACTACACGTTGTAACTCGAAAAGAATTGGTGTGGCGTGTACGTCTTAACATGTAGCATCAAAAGAGAACCCAAAGGAGAGTTTTCTTTCGTCAAAATTTTTCAGAAAATCACGTTTTATGGAAATCCCGCATCGTGCGAAATTATCTTGTTTTTCCTAAACAACACGTTGTAACTCGAAAAGCTTTCGTGGTGCATGTATGTCTAAGTGTGTAGCCTCAAAAGAGAAGGCACAGGAGAGTTTTCTCTCGAAAGAATATGTAAGAATACCACTTCATAGGGAAATATAGTTTTGCAGAGTAAAGACATATACGTACGTACTGGAAACTCTTTAAGTGAAGAAATAACGCATAGTACAAAATTAGCTTGTATCTCCAAAACTACACGTTGTAACACGAAAAGAATTGTTGTGGCGTGTACGTCTTAACATGTAGCATCAAAAGAGAACCCAAAGAAGAATTTTCTTTCTTCAAAATTTTTCAGAAAATCACGTTTTAAGGAAATCCTGCATCGTGCGAAATTATCTTGTTTTTCCTAAACAACACGTTGTAGGTCGAAAAGCTTTCATGTTGTGTGTATGTCTAAGTGTGTAGCCTCAAAAGAGAAGGCACAGGAGAGTTTTCTCTCGAAAGAATATGTAAGAATACCACTTCATAAGGAAATACATTTTTGCAGAGTAAAGACATACACGTAGGTATTGGAAACTCTTTATGAGAAGAAATAACGCATAGTACAAAATTAGCTTGTATCTCCAAAACTACACGTTGTAACTCGAAAAGAATTGGTGTGGCGTGTACGTCTTAACGTGTAGTCTTAAAAGAGAGCCCAAAGGTGAATTTTCTTTCGTCAAAATTTTTCAGAAAATCACGTTTTAAAGAAATCCTGCATCGTGCGAAATTATCTTGTTTTTCCTAAACAACATGTTGTAACTCGAAAAGCTTTCGTGTTGCGTGTATGTCTAAGTGTGTAGCCTCAAAACAGAAGGCACAGGAGAGTTTTCTCTCGAAAGAATATGTAAGAATACCACTTCATAAGGAAATACAGTTTTGCAGAGAAAGACATATATGTACATATTGGAAACTCTTTACGAGAAGAAATAACGCATAGTACAAAATTAGCTTGTATCTCCAAAACTACACGTTGTAACTCGAAAAGAATTGGTGTGGCGTTTACCTCTTAACGTGTAGTCTCAAAAGAGAGCCCAAAGGAGAATTTTATTTTGTCAAAATTTTTCAGAAAATCACGTTTTAAGGAAATCCCGCATCGTGCGAAATTATCTTGTTTTTCCTAAACAACACGTTGTTACTCGAAAAGCTTTCGTGTTGCGTGTATGTCTAAGTGTGTAGCCTCAAAACAGAAGACACAGGAGAGTTTTCTGTCGAAAGAATATTGTAGAATACCACGTTATAAGGAAATACAATTTTGTACAGTAAAGACAAATACGTACGTATTGGAAACACTTTACGAGAAGAAATAAAGCTTCGTACAAAATTAGCTTGTATCTCCAAAACTACACGTTGAAACTCGAAAAGAATTGTTGTGGCGTGTACGTCTTAACATGTAGCATCAAAAGAGAACCCAAAGGATAATTTTCTTTTGTCAAAATTTTTCAGAAAATCACGTTTTAAGGAAATCCCTCATCGTGCGAAATTATCTTGTTTTTCCTAAACAACACGTTGTAACTCGAGAAGCTTTCGTGTTGCGTGTATGTCTTAGTGTGTAGCCTCAAAACAGAAGGCACAGGAGAGTTTTCTCTCGAAAAAATATTGTAGAATACCACGTTATAAGGAAATACAATTTTGCAGAGTAAAGACAAATACGTACGTATTGGAAACACTTTACGAGAAGAAATAACGCATTGTACAAAATTAGCTTGTATCTCCAAAACTACACGTTGTAACTCGAAAAGAATTGGTGTGCCGTGTACGTCTTAACATGTAGCATCTAAAGAGAACCAAAAGGAGAATTTTCTTTCGTCAAAATTTTTCAGAAAATCACGTTTTAAGGAAATCCCGCATCGTGCGAAATTATCTTCTTTTTCCTAAACAACACGTTGTAACTCGAAAAGCTTTCATGTTGCGTGTATGTCTAAGTGTGTAGCCTCAAAACAGAAGGTACAGGAGAGTTTTCTGTCGAAAGAATATTGTAGAATACCACCTTATAAGGAAATACAATTTTGCAGAGTAAAGACAAATACGTACGTATTGGAAACCCTTTACCAGAAGAAATAACGCATCTTACAAAATAAGCTTGTATCTCCAAAACTACACGTTGTAACTCGAAAAGAATTGTTGTGGCGTGTACTTCTTAACATGTAGCATCAAAAGAGAACCCAAAGGAGAATTTTCTTTTTTAAAATTTTTTAGAAAATCACGTTTTATGGAAATCCCCCATCGTGCGAAATTATCTTTTTTTTCCTAAACAACACGTTGTAACTCGAAAAGCTTTCGTGTTGCGTGTATGTCTAAGTGTGTAGCCTCAAAAGAGAAGGCACAGGAGAGTTTTCTCTCGAAAGAATATGTAAGAATACCACTTCATAAGGAATTACAGTTTTGCAGAGTAAAGACATATACGTACGTTTTGGAAACTCTTTACTAGAAGAAATAATGCATAGTACAAAATTAGCTTGTATCTCCAAAACTACACGTTGTAACTCGAAAAGAATTGGTGTGGCATGTACGTCTTAACGTGTAGACTCAAAAGAGAGCCCAAAGGAGAATTTTCTTTCGTCAAAATTTTTCAGAAAATCACGTTTTAAGGAAATCCCGCATCATGCGAAATTATCTTGTTTTTCCTAAACAACACGTTGTAACTCGAAAAGCTTTCGTGTTGCGTGTATGTCTAAGTGTGTAGCCTCAAAACAGAAGGCACAGGATAGTTTTCTCTCGAAAGAATATTGTAGAATACCACGTTATAAGGAAATACAATTTTGCAGAGTAAAGACAAATACGTATGTATTGGAAACACTTTACGAGAAGAAATAATGCATCGTACAAAATTAGCTTGTATGTCCAAAACTACACGTTGTAACTCGAAAAGAATTGTTGTGGCGTGTACGTCTTAACATGTAGCATCTAAAGAGAATCAAAAGGAGAATTTTCTTTTGTCAAAATTTTTCAGAATATCACGTTTTAAGGAAATCCCGCCTCGTGCGAAATTATCTTATTTTTCCTAAACAACACGTTTTAAGTCGAAAAACTTTCATGTTGCGTGTATGTCTAAGTGTGTAGCCTCAAAAGAGAAGGCACAGGATAGTTTTCTCTCGAAAGAATATGTAAGAATACCACTTCATAAGGAAATACAGTTTTGCAGAGTAAAGACATATACATACGTATTGGAAACTCTTTTTTTTTTTATTGTTTGAAGTTTTATTTCTTTACTTTTTTTTATTCGATATAATTTATTTACATTTCAAATGATTTCCCCTTTTCTAGCCCCCCCCCACTCTCCGAAAGTCCCGCAAGCCCCCTTCTCTTCCCCTGTCCTCCCACCCACCCCTTCCCACTTCCCCGTTCTGGTTTTGCTGAATACTGTTTCACTGAGTCTTTCCAGAACCAGGGGCCACTCCTCCTTTCTTCTTGTACCTCATTTGATGTGTGGATTATGTTTTGGGTATTCCAGTTTTCTACGTTAATATCCACTTATTAGTGAGTGCATACCATGATTCACCTTTTGAGTCTGGGTTACCTCACTTAGTATGATATTCTCTAGCTCCATCCATTTGCCTAAGAATTTCATGAAATCATTGTTTCTAATGGCTGAATAGTACTCCATTGTGTAGATATACCACATTTTTTGCATCCACTCTTCTGTTGAGGGATACCTGGGTTCTTTCCAGCATCTGGCAATTACAAATAGGGCTGCTATGAACATAGTAGAACATGTATCCTTATTACATGGTGGGGAGTCTTCTGGGTATATGCCCAGGAGTGGTATAGCAGGATCTTCTGGAAGTAAGGTGCCCAGTTTTCGGAGGAACCGCCAGACTGATTTCCAGAGTGGTTGTACCAATTTGCAACCCCACCAGCAGTGGAGGAGTGTTCCTCTTTCTCCACACCCTCTCCAACACCTGCTGTCTCCTGAATTTTTAATCTTAGCCATTCTGACTGGTGTAAGATGAAATCTTAGGGTTGTTTTGATTTGCATTTCCCTAATGACTAATGAAGTTGAGCATTTTTTAAGATGCTTCTCCGCCATCCGAAGTTCTTCAGGTGAGAATTCTTTGTTTAACTCTGTACCCCATTTTTTAATAGGGTTGTTTGGTTTTCTGGAGTCTAGCTTCTTGAGTTCTTTATATATATTGGATATTAGCCCTCTATCTGATGTAGGATTGGTGAAGATCTTTTCCCAATTTGTTGGTTGCCGATTTGTCCTCTTGATGGTGTCCTTTGCCTTACAGAAACTTTGTAATTTTATGAGGTCCCATTTGTCAATTCTTGCTCTTAGAGCATACGCTATTGGTGTTCTGTTCAGAAACTTTCTCCCTGTACCGATGTCCTCAAGGGTCTTCCCCAGTGTCTTTTCTATTAGCTTCAGAGTGTCTGGCTTTATGTGGATGTCCTTGATCCATTTGGATTTGAGCTTAGTACAAGGAGACAAGGATGGATCAATTCGCATTCTTCTGCATGCTGACCTCCAGTTGAACCAGCACCATTTGTTGAAAAGGCTATCTTTTTTCCATTGGATGTTTTCAGCCTCTTTGTCGAGGATCAAGTGGCCATAGGTGTGTGGGTTCATTTCTGGATCTTCAATCCTGTTCCATTGATCCTCCAGCCTGTCACTGTACCAATACCATGCAGTTTTTAACACTATTGCTCTGTAGTATTGCTTGAGGTCAGGGATACTGATTCCCCCAGATTTCCTTTTGTTGCTGAGAATAGTTTTAGCTATCCTGGGTTTTTTGTTGTTCCAGATGAATTTGATAATTGCTCTTTCTAACTCTGTGAAGAATTGAGTTGGGATTTTGATGGGTATTGCATTGAATCTGTATAGTGCTTTAGGCAAAATGGCCATTTTAACTATATTGATTCTACCGATCCATGAGCATGGGAGGTTTTCCCATTTTTTGAGGTCTTCTTCCATTTGCTTCTTCAGAGTCTTGAAGTTCTTGTCATACAGATCTTTCACATGTTTGATAAGAGTCACCCCAAGATACTTTATACTGTTTGTGGCTATTGTGAAGGGGGTCATTTCCGTTGCGTGTATGTCTAAGTGTGTAGCCTCAAAAGAGAAGGCACAGGAGAATTTTCTCTCGAAAGAATATGTAAGTCTTTACTCTGCAGCAATATATTTCCTTATAACGTGGTATTCTTACATATTCTTTCGAGAGAAAACTCTCCTGTGCTTTTTCTTTTGAGGCTACACGCTTAGGCATACAAGCAACACCAAAGCTTTTCTAGTTTCAATGTGTTGTTTAGGAAAAACAAGATAATTCCACACAATGCGGGATTTCCATAAAACGTGGTTTTCTGACAAATTTTGACGAAAGAAAACTCTCCTGTGGGTTCTCTTTTGAGGCTACACTTTTAGACGTACACGCCACACCAAATCTGTTCGAGTTACAACGTGTTGTTTAGGATATACAAGCTAATTTTGCAAGATGCGGTATTTCTCTCATAAAGTGCTTCCATTATGTACGTATTTGTCTTTACTCTGCCACACTGTATTTCCTTATAACGTGATATTCTTACATATTCTTTCGAGAGAAAACTCTCCTGTGCGTTCTCTTTGGAGGCTACACGCTTAGACATTCACGCCAAACCAAAGCTTTTCGAGTTACAACCTGTTGTTTAGGAAAAACAAGATAATTTCGCATGATGCGGGATTTCCTTAACACGTGGTTTTCTGAAAAGTTTTGACGAAAGAAAATTCTCCTGTGGGTTCTCTTTTGAGGCTACACGTTTAGACGTACACGCCACACCAAATCCTTTCGAGTTATAACGTGTTGTTTAGGATATTCAAGCTAATTTTATACTATGTGTTATTTCTTCTCTTAAAGCTTAACTGTTTCCAATAAGTATGTATTTGTCTTTACTCTGCAACACTGTATTTCCTTCTAACATGGTATTCCTACATATTCTTTCGGGAGAAAACTCCCCTGTGCATTCTCTTTTGAGGCTACACGTTTAGACTTACAGGCCACACCAAATCTTTTTGAGTTACAACTTGTTGTTTAGGAGATACAAGCTAATTTGTTTACGATGAATTATTTCTTCTCGTAAAGTTTAAGTGTTTCCAATATGTATGTATTTGCCTCTACTCTGCAACACTGTATTTCCTTATAACGTGATATTCTTACATATTCTTTCGAGAGAAAACTCTCCTGTGCGTTCTCTTTGGAGGCTACACGCTTAGACATTCACGCAACATGAAAGCTTTTCGAGTTACAACGTGTTGTTTAGGAAAAACACAATAATTTCGCATAATGCGGTATTTCCTTAAAACGTGGTTTTCTGACTAATTTTGACTAAAGAAAATTCTCCTCTGGGTTCTCTTTAGAGGCTACACGTTTAGACGTACATGCCACACCAAATCCTTTCGAGTTATAACGTTTTGTTTAGGATATACAAGCTAATTTTGTACTATGTGTTATTTCTTCTTGTAAAGCTTAAGTGTTTCCAATAAGTATGTATTTGTCTTTACTCTGCAACACTGTATTTCCTTATAATGTGGTATTCCTTCATATTCTTTCGGAAAAACCTCTCCTGTGCGTTCTCTTTTGAGGCCGCACGCTTAGACATACACGCAACACCAAAGCTTTTCGAGTTACAACATGTTGTTTAGGAAAAACAAGATAATTTCGCACGATGCGGTATATCCTTACAACGTGGTTTTCTGACAAATTTTGATGAAAGAAAACTCTCCTGTGGGTTCTCTTTTGAGGCTACACGTTTAGACATACACGCCACACCAAATCTTGTCGAGTTACAACGTGTTGTTTAGGAGATACAACCTAATTTTACATGATGCGTTATTTCTTCTCCTAAAGTGTTTCCAAAAAGTGCATATTTGTCTATACTCTGCAACACTGTATTTCCTTATAACGTGGTATTCTTACATATTCTTTCGTGAGAAAACTATACTGTGCATTCTCGTTGGAGGCTACACGCTTAGGCATACACGCAACACCAAAGCTTTTCGAGTTACCACGTGTAGATTAGGAAAAACAAGATAATTTCCCATGATGCGCAATTTCCTTAAAACGTGGTTTTCTGACAAATTTTGACGTAAGAAAATTCTCCTGTGGGTTCTCATTTGAGGCTACACGTTTAGACGTACACGCCACACCAAATCTTTTTGAGTTACCACGTGTTGTTTCTGAGATACAAGCTAATTTTGTACCATGTATTATTTCTTCTCATAATGTGTTTCCAATACGTACGTATTTGTCTTTACTCTGCAGCAATATATTTCCTTATAACGTGGTATTCTTACATATTCTTTCGAGAGAAAACTCTCCTGTGCGTTCTCTTTTGAGGCTACACGCTTAGGCATACATGCAACACCAAAGCTTTTCTAGTTTCAACGTGTTGTTTAGGAAAAGCAAGATAATTTCGCACGATGCGGGATTTCCTTAAATCGTGGTTTTCTGACAAATTTTGACAAAAGAATACTCTACTGTCGGTTCTCTTTTGAGGCTACACTTTTAGACGTACATGCCACACCAAATCTTTTCGAGTTACAACGTGTTGTTTAGGACATACAAGCTAATTTTGCAAGATGCGTTATTTCTCTCATAAAGTGCTTCCACTACGTACTTATTTGTCTTTCCTCTACCACACTGTATTTCCTTATAACGTGGTATTCTTACATATTCTTTCGAGAGAACACTCTCCTGTGCGTTCTCTTTGGAGGCTACAAGCTTAGACATTCACGAAACACCTAAGCTTTTCGAGTTATAACCTGTTGTTTAGGAAAAACAAGATAATTTTGCATGATGCGGAATTTCCTTGAAACGTGGTTTTCTGAAAAGTTTTGATGAAATAAAATTCTCCTGTGGGTTCTCTTTTGAGGCTACACGTTTAGACGTACACGCCATACCAAATCCTTTCGAGTTATAAGGTGTTGTTTAGGATATACAAGCTAATTTTATACTATGTGTTATTTCTTCTCGTAAAGCTTAACTGTTTCCAATAAGTATGTATTTGTCTTTACTCTGCAACACTGAATTTCCTTCTAACATGGAATTCCTACATATTCTTTCGGGAGAAAACTCCCCTGTGCATTCTCTTTTGAGGCTACACGTTTAGACGTACACGCCACACCAAATCTTTTTGAGTTACAACTTGTTGTTCAGGAGATACAAGCTAATTTGTTTATGATGAATTATTTCTTCTCATAAAGTTTAAGTGTTTCCAATACGTATGTATTTGCCTCTACTCTGCAACACTGTATTTCCTTATAACGTGGTATTCTTACATATTCTTTCGCGAGAAAACTCTCCTGTGTAATCTCATTTGAGGCTACAAGCTTAGACATACACGCAACAGCAAAGCTTTTCAAGTTACAACGTGTTGTTTAGGAAAAACAAGATAATTTCGCACGATGCGGGATTTCCTTAAAACGTGGTTTTCTGACAAATTTTGATGAAAGAAAACTCTCCTGTGGGTTCTCTTTTGAGGCTACACTTTTAGAAGTACACGCCACACCAAATCTGTTCGAGTTACAACGTGTTGTTTCGGACATACAAGCTAATTTTGCAAGATGCGTTATTTCTCTCATAAAGTGCTTCCATTATGTACGTATTTGTCTTTACTCTGCCACACTGTATTTCCATATAACGTGGTATTCTTACATATTCTTTCGAGTGAAAACTCTCCTGTGCGTTGTCTTTTGAGGCTCCACGCTTAGACATACACGCAACACCAAAGCTTTTCGAATTACAACGTGTTGTTTAGAAAAAACAAGATAATTTCGCACGATGCGGTATTTCCTTAAAACGTGGTTTTCTGACAAATTTTGACGAAAGAAAACTCTCCTGTGGTTTCCCTTTTGAGGCTACACGTTTAGACATACACGCCACACCAAATCTTGTCGAGTTACAACGTGTTGTTTAGGAGATACAAGCTAATTTTACATGATGCGTTATTTCTTCTCCTAAAGTGTTTCCAATAAGTACATATTTGTCTATACTCTGCAACACTGAATTTCCTTATAACGTGGTATTCTTACATATTCTTTCGAGAGAAAACTATCCTGTGCGTTCTCTTTGGAGGCTACACGCTTAGACATACATGCAACACCAAAGCATTTCGAGTTACAACGTGTAGATTAGGAAAAACAAGATAATTTTGCACAATGCGGGATTTACTTAAAACGTGGTTTTCTGACAAATTTTGACGTAAGAAAATTCTCCTGTGGGTTCTCTTTTGAGGCTACACGTTTAGATGTACACGCCACACCAAATCTTTTTGAGTTACCACATGTTGTTTCGGAGATACAAGCTAATTTTGTACCATGCGTTATTTCTTCTCATAATGTGTTTCCAATATGTACGTATTTGTCTTTACTCTGCAGCAATATATTTCCTTATAACGTGGTATTCTTAAATATTCTTTAGAGAGAAAACTCTCCTGTGCGTTCTCTTTTGAGGGTACACGCTTAGGCATACACGCAACACCAAAGCTTTTCTAGTTTCAATGTGTTGTTTAGGAAAAACAAGATAATTCCACACAATGCGGGATTTCCATAAAACGTGGTTTTCTGACAAATTTTGACGAAAGAAAACTCTCCTGTGGGTTCTCTTTTGAGGCTACACTTTTAGACGTACACGCCACACCAAATCTTTTCGAGTTACAACGTGTTGTTTAGGACATACAAGCTAATTTTGCAAGATGCGTTATTTCTCTCATAAAGTGCTTCCAATAGGTACGTATTTTTCTTTACTCTGCCACCCTGTATTTCCTTATAAGGTGGTATTCTTACATATTCTTTCGAGAGAAAACTCTCCTGTGCGTTCTCTTTTGGGGCTACATGCTTAGACATACACCCAACACCAAAGCTTTTCGAGTCAAAACGTGTTGTTTAGGAAGAACAAGATAATTTCTCACGATGCGGGACTTCCTTAAAATGTGGTTTTCTGAAAAATTTTGACGAAAGAAAATTGTCCTGTGGTTTCTCTTTTGAGGCTACACGTTTAGACGTACACGCCACACCAAATCCCTTTGAGTTACAACGTTTTGTTTTGGAGATACAAGCTAATTTTGTACCATGCTTTATTTCATCTCTTAAAGTTTATGGGTTTCCAATACATTCATATTTTTCTTTACTCTGCAACTCTGTATTTCCTTATAACGTGGTATTCTTCCATATTCTTTCGAGAGAAAACTCTCCTGTGCGTTCTCTTTTGAGGCTACACGCTTAGATATACACGCAACACCAAAGCTTTTCGCATTACAACATGGTGTTTAGGAAAATCAAGTTAATTCCGCACGATGAGGGATTTCCTTAATACGTGGTTTTCTGACAAATTTTGACGAAAGAAAATTCTCCTGTGGGTTCTCCTTTGAGGCTACACCTTTAGACGTACACGCCACACCAAATCTTTTCGAGTTAACGTGTTGTTTAGGAGATACAAACTAATTTTTTACGATGCGTTATTTCTTCTCATAAAGTGTTTCAAATACATACGTATTTGCCTTTAATCTGCAAAACTGTATTTCCTTATAACGTGGTATTCTTATATCTTCTTTCGAGAGAAAACGCTCCTGTGGGTCCTCTTTTGAGGCTACACGCTTAGACATACATGCAACACCAAAGCTTTTCGCGTTTCAACGTGTTGTTTAGGAAAAACAAGATAATTTCGCACGATGAGGGATTTCCTTAATACGTGGTTTTCTGACAAATTTTGACCAAAGAAAATTCTCCTATGGGTTCTCTTTTGAGACTACATGTTTAGGCGTACAGGCCACACCAAAACTTTTTAAGTTACAACGTGTTGTTTAGGAGATACAAGCTAATTTTGTATGATGCGTTATTTCTTCTCGTAAAGTTTTTCCAATAAGTAAGTATTTGTCTTTACTCAGCAACACTGTATTTCCTTATAACATGGTATTCTTAAATATTTTTTCGAGAGAAAACTCTCCTGTGCATTCTCATTTGAGGCTACACGCTTAGACATACAAGCAACAGCAAAGCTTTTCGAGTTACAACATGTTGTTTAGGAAGAACAAGATAATTTCTCACGATGCAGGATTTCCTTAAAACGTGGTTTTCTGACAAATTTTCACGAAAGAATATTCTCCTGTGGGTTCTCTTTTGAGGCTACACGTTTAGACGTACACGCCACACCAAATCTTTTTGAGTTACAACTTGTTGTTTAGGAGATACATGCTAATTTTTTTACGATGCGTTATTTCTTCTCGTAAAGTTTATGTGTTTCCAATACGTATGTATTTGCCTTTATTCTGCAACACTGTATTTCCTTATAACGTGGTATTCTTACATATTCTTTCGAGAGATAACTCTCCTGTGCGTTCTCATTGGAGGCTACACGCTTAGACATACACGCAACACCAAAGCTTTTCGAGTTACAACGAGTTGATTAGGAAAAAGAAGATAATTTCGCACGATGCGGGATTTCCTTAAAACGTGGTTTTCTGACAAATTTTGACGAAAGAAAACTCTCCTGTGGGTTCTCTTTTGAGGCTACACTTTTAGACGTACATGCCACACCAAATCTTTTCGAGTTACAACGTGTTGTTTAGGACATACAAGCTAATTTTACATGATGCTTTATTTCTCTCATAAAGTGCTTCCATTACGTACGCATTTATCTTTACTCTGCCACATTGTGTTTCCTTATAACGTGGTATTCTTACATATTCTTTCGAGAGAAAACTATCCTGTGCGTTCTCTTTGGAGGCTACACGCTTAGACATACACGCAACACCAAAGCTTTTCGAGTTAAAACGTGTTGATTAGGAAAAACAAGATAATTTCGCACGATGCGGGATTTCCTTAAAACGTGGTTTTCTGACAAATTTTGACGTAAGAAAATTCTCCTGTCTGTTCTCTTTTGAGGCTACATGTTTAGATGTACACGCCACACCAAATCTTTTTGAGTTACCACGTGTTGTTTTGGAGATACAAGCTAATTTTGTACCATGCGTTATTTCTTCTCATAATGTGTTTCCAATACGTACGTATTTGTCTTTACTCTGCAGCAATATATTTCCTTATAACGTGGTGTTCTTACATATTCTTTCGAGAGAAAACTCTCCTGTGCATTCTCTTTTGAGGCTACATGCTTAGACATACATGCAACACCAAATCCTTTCAAGTTATAACGTGTTGTTTAGGATATACAAGTTAATTTTGTACTATGTTTTATTTCTTCTCGTAAAGTTTAAGTGTTTCCAATAAGTATGTATTTGTCTTTACTCTGCAACACTGTATTTCCTTATAACATGGTATTCCTACATATTCTTTCGGGGAAAACTCTCCTGTGTGTTCTCTTTTGAGGCTACACGCTTAGACATATACGCAACACCAAAGCTTTTCGAGTTACAACATGTTGTTTAGGAAAAACAAGATAATTTCGCACGATACAGGATTTCCTTAAAACGTGGTTTTCTGACAAATTTTGATGAAAGAAAACTCTCCTGTGGGTTCTACTTTGAGGCTACATGTTTAGTCGTACATGCCACACCAAATTTTTTCGAGTTACAACGTGTTGTTTAGGAGATACAAGCTAAATTTGCATGATGCGTTATTTCTTCTCATAAAGTGTTTGCAATAAGTACATATTTGTCTATACTCAGCAACACTGTATTTCCTTATAACTTGGTATTCTTACATATTCTTTCGAGAGAAAACTATCCTGTGCGTTCTCTTTGGAGGCTACACGCTTAGACATACACACAACACCAAAGCTTTTCGAGTTACAACGTTTTGATTAGGAAAAACAAGATAATTTCGCACGATGCGGGATTTCCTTAAAATGTGGTTTTCTGACAAATTTTGACGTAAGAAAATTCTCCTGTTGGTTCTCTTTTGAGGCTACACATTTAGACGTACACGCCACACCAAATCTTTTTGAGTTACCACGTGTTGTTTAGGAGAAACAAGCAAATTTTGTACCATGCGTTTTCTTCTCATAATATGTTTCCAATATGTATGTATTTGTGTTTACTCTGCAGAAATATATTTCCTTATAACGTGGTATTCTTACATTTTCTTTCGAGAGAAAACTCTCCTGTGCATTCTCTTTTGAGGCTACACGCTTACACATACACCCAACACCAACGCTTTTCGAGTTACAATGTTTTGTTTATGAAATCAAGATAATTGCGCACAATGCGGGATTTCCTTAAAACGTGGTTTTCTGAAAATTTTGACGAGAGAAAATTCTCCCCTGGGTTCTCTTTTGAGGCTACATGTTTAGACATACACGCCACACCGAATCTTTTCGAGTTACAACGTGTTGTTTAGGAGATACAAGCTAATTTTGTATGATGCGTTATTTCTTCTCCTAAAGTGTTTCCAATACGTACATATTTGTCTTTACTCTACAACACTGTATTTCCTTATAACATGGTATTCGTACATATTCTTTCCAGAGAGAACTCTCCTGTGCATTCTCTTTTGAGGCTACACGCTTAGACATACATGCAACACCGAAGCATTTCGAGTTAGAACGTGTTGTTTAGGAAAAACAAGATAATTTCGCACGATGAGGGATTTCCTTAATACGTGGTTTTCTGACAAATTTTGACCAAAGAAAATTCTCCTATGGGTTCTCTTTTGAGACTACATGTTTAGACGTACAGGCCACACCAAAACTTTTTAAGTTACAACGTGTTGTTTAGGAGATACAAGCTAATTTTGTATAATGCGTTATTTCTTCTCGTAAAGTTTTTCCAATAAGTAAGTATTTGTCTTTACTCAGCAACACTGTATTTCCTTATAACATGGTATTCTTACATATTTTTTCGAGAGAAAACTCTCCTGTGCATTCTCATTTTAGGCTACTCGCTTAGACATACAAGCAACAGCAAAGCTTTTCGAGTTACAACATGTTGTTTAGGAAGAACAAGATAATTTCTCACGATGCAGGATTTCCTTAAAACGTGGTTTTCTGACAAATTTTCACGAAAGAATATTCTCCTGTGGGTTCTCTTTTGAGGCTACATGTTTAGACGTACACGCCACACCAAATCTTTTTGAGTTACAACTTGTTGTTTAGGAGATACATGCTAATTTTTTTTACGATGCGTTATTTCTTCTCGTAAAGTTTATGTGTTTCCAATACGTATGTATTTGCCTTTATTCTGCAACACTGTATTTCCTTATAACGTGGTATTCTTACATATTCTTTCGAGAGAAAACTCTCCTGTGCGTTCTCATTGGAGGCTACACGCTTAGACATACACGCAACACCAAAGCTTTTCGAGTTACAACGAGTTGATTAGGAAAAAGAAGATAATTTCGCACGATGCGGGATTTCCTTAAAACGTGGTTTTCTGACAAATTTTGACGAAAGAAAACTCTCCTGTGGGTTCTCTTTTGAGGCTACACTTTTAGACGTACACGCCACACCAAATCTTTTCGAGTTACAACGTGTTGTTTAGGACATACAAGCTAATTTTACATGATGCTTTATTTCTCTCATAAAGTGCTTCCATTACGTACGCATTTATCTTACTCTGCCACATTGTGTTTCCTTATAACGTGGTATTCTTACATATTCTTTCGAGAGAAAACTATCCTGTGCGTTCTCTTTGGAGGCTACACGCTTAGACATACACGCAACACCAAAGCTTTTCGAGTTAAAACGTGTTGATTAGGAAAAACAAGATAATTTCGCACGATGCGGGATTTCCTTAAAACGTGGTTTTCTGACAAATTTTGACGTAAGAAAATTCTCCTGTCTGTTCTCTTTTGAGGCTACATGTTTAGATGTACACGCCACACCAAATCTTTTTGAGTTACCACGTGTTGTTTCGGAGATACAAGCTAATTTTGTACCATGCGTTATTTCTTCTCATAATGTGTTTCCAATACGTACGTATTTGTCTTTACTCTGCAGCAATATATTTCCTTATAACGTGGTATTCTTACATATTCTTTCGAGAGAAAACTCTCCTGTGCATTCTCTTTTGAGGCTACATGCTTAGACATACATGCAACACCAAATCCTTTCAAGTTATAACGTGTTGTTTAGGATATACAAGCTAATTTTGTACTATGTTTTATTTCTTCTCGTAAAGTTTAAGTGTTTCCAATAAGTATGTATTTGTCTTTACTCTGCAACACTGTATTTCCTTATAACATGGTATTCCTACATATTCTTTCGGGGAAAACTCTCCTGTGTGTTCTCTTTTGAGGCTACACGCTTAGACATATACGCAACACCAAAGCTTTTCGAGTTACAACATGTTGTTTAGGAAAAACAAGATAATTTCGCACGATACAGGATTTCCTTAAAACGTGGTTTTCTGACAAATTTTGATGAAAGAAAACTCTCCTGTGGGTTCTACTTTGAGGCTACATGTTTATTCGTACATGCCACACCAAATTTTTTCGAGTTACAACGTGTTGTTTAGGAGATACAAGCTAAATTTGCATGATGCGTTATTTCTTCTCATAAAGTGTTTGCAATAAGTACATATTTGTCTATACTCAGCAACACTGTATTTCCTTATAACTTGGTATTCTTACATATTCTTTCGAGAGAAAACTATCCTGTGCGTTCTCTTTGGAGGCTACACGCTTAGACATACACACAACACCAAAGCTTTTCGAGTTACAACGTGTTGATTAGGAAAAACAAGATAATTTCGCACGATGCGGGATTTCCTTAAAATGTGGTTTTCTGACAAATTTTGACGTAAGAAAATTCTCCTGTTGGTTCTCTTTTGAGGCTACACATTTAGACGTACACGCCACACCAAATCTTTTTGAGTTACCACGTGTTGTTTAGGAGAAACAAGCAAATTTTGTACCATGCGTTTTCTTCTCATAATATGTTTCCAATATGTATGTATTTGTGTTTACTCTGCAGAAATATATTTCCTTATAACGTGGTATTCTTACATTTTCTTTCGAGAGAAAACTCTCCTGTGCATTCTCTTTTGAGGCTACACGCTTACACATACACCCAACACCAACGCTTTTCGAGTTACAATGTTTTGTTTATGAAATCAAGATAATTGCGCACAATGCGGGATTTCCTTAAAACATGGTTTTCTGAAAATTTTGACGAAAGAAAATTCTCCCCTGGGTTCTCTTTTGAGGCTACATGTTTAGACATACACGCCACACCGAATCTTTTCGAGTTACAACGTGTTGTTTAGGAGATACAAGCTAATTTTGTATGATGCGTTATTTCTTCTCCTAAAGTGTTTCCAATACGTACATATTTGTCTTTACTCTACAACGCTGTATTTCCTTATAACATGGTATTCGTACATATTCTTTCCAGAGAGAACTCTCCTGTGCATTCTCTTTTGAGGCTACACGCTTAGACATACATGCAACACCAAAGCATTTCGAGTTAGAACGTGTTGTTTAGGAAAAACAAGATAATTTCGCACGATTCAGGAATTCCTTAAAACGTGGTTTTCTGACAAATTTTGACAAAAGAAAATTCTCCTGTGGGTTTTCATTTGAGGCTAAACGTTTAGACGTACACGCCACACCAAATGTTTTCGAGTTACAACATGTTGTTTAGGAGATACAAGCTAATTTTTTACGATGCTTTATATCTTCTTGTAAAGTTTAAGTGTTTCCAAAAGGAACGTATTTATCTTTAATTTGCCACAATGTATTTCCTTATAACGTGGTATTCTTACATACTCGTTCGAGAGAAATCTCTCCTGTGCGTTCTCTTTTGAGGCTACATGCTTAGACATACACGCAACACCAAAGATTTTCGAGTTACAATGTGTTGGTTAGGAAAAACAAGATCGTTTCGCACGATGCGGGATTTCCTTAATAAGTGGTTTTCTGACAAATTTTGACGAAAGAAAATTCTCCTGTGGGTTCTCTTTTGAGGCTACACGTTTAGACGTACATGCCACACCAAATCTTTTCGAGTTACAACGTGTTGTTTAGGAGATACAAACTAATTTTTTACGATGCGTTATTTCTTCTCGAAAAGTGTTTCAAATACATACGTATTTGTCTTTACTCTGCAAAACTGTATTTCCTTATAATGTGGTATTCTTACATGTTCTTTCGAGAGAAAACTCTCCTGTGTGTTCTCTTTTGAGGCTACACACTTAGACATACATGCAACATCAAAGCTTTTCGAGTTACAACGTGTTGTTTAGGAAAAACAAGATAATTTCGCACGATGAGTGATTTCCATAAACATGGTTTTCTGACAAATTTTAACGAACAAAAATTCTCCTGTGGGTTCTCTTTTGAGGCTACACGTTTAGACGTACACGCCACACCAAATCTTTTCGAGTTACAACTTGTTGTTTAGGAGATACAAGCTAATTTTTACGATGCGTTATTTCTTCTCGTAAAGTGTTTCCAATACATACGTATTTGCCTTTAGTCTGCAACACTGTATTTCCTTATAACGTGGTATTCTTACATATTCTTTCGAGAGAAAACTCTCCTGTGCGTCCTCTTTTGAGGCTACACGCTTAGACATACACGCAACACCAAAGCTTTTCGCGTTACAACGTGTTGTTTAGGAAAAACAAGATAATTTCGCATGATGAGGGATTCCCTTAATACGTGGATTTCTGACAAATTTTGACAAAAGAAATTTCTCCTATTGGTTCTCTTTTGAGACTACACTTTTAGACGTACAGGCCACACTAAATATTTTTAAGTTTCAACGTGTTGTTTAGGAGATACAAACTAATTTTGTACGATGCGTTATTTCTTCTCATAAAGTTTATCCAATAAGTAAGTATTTGTCTTTACTCTGCATCACTGTATTTCCTTATAACGTGGTATTCTTACATATTTTTTCGAGAGAAAACTCTCCTGTGCGTTCTCATTTGAGGCTACACGCTGAGACATACACGAAACAGCAAAGTTTTTCGAGTTACAACGTGTTGTTTAGGAAGTACAAGATAATTTCTCACGATGCGGGATTTCCTTAAAACGTGGTTTTCTGACAAATTTTGACGAAAGAATATTCTCCTGTGGGTTCTCTTTTGAGGCTAAACGTTTAGATGTACACGCCACACCAAATCTTTTTGAGTTACAACTTGTTGTTTAGGAGATACAAGCTAATTTTTTTTATGATGAATTATTTCTTCTCGTAAAGTTTAAGTGTTTCCAATACGTATGTATTTGCCTCTACTCTGCAACACTGTATTTCCTTATAACGTGGTATTCTTACATATTCTTTCGAGAGAAAACTCTCCTGTGCGTTCTCTTTGGAGGCTACACACTTAGACATTCACGCAACACCAAAGCTTTTCGAGGTACAACGTGTTGTTTAGGAAAAACAAGATAATTTCGCATGATGCGGGCTTTCCTTAAAACGTGGTTTTCTGACAAATTTTGACGAAAGAAAATTCTCCTGTGGGTTCTCTTTTGAGGCTTCAGGTTTAGACGTACACGCCACACCAAATCCTTTCGAGTTATAACGTGTTGTTTAGGATATACAAGCTAATTTTGTACTATGTGTTATTTCTTCTGGTAAAGCTTAAGTGTTTCCAATAAGTATGTATTTGTCTTTACTCTGCAACATTGTATTTCCTTATAATGTAGTATTCCTACATATTCTTTCGGGAGAAAACTCTCCTGTGCGTTCTCTTTTGAGGCTACACGTTTAGACGTACACGCCACACCAAATCTTTTTGAGTTACAACTTGTTGTTTAGGAGATACAAGCTAATTTTTTATCGATGAATTATTTCTTCTCGTAAAGTTTAAGTGTTTGCAATATGTATATATTTGCCTCTACTCTGCAACACTGTATTTCCTTATAACGTGGTATTATTACATATTCTTTCGAGAGAAAACTCTCCTATGCATTCTCTTTGGAGGCTACACGCTTAGACATTCACGCAACACCAAAGCTTTTCGAGTTACAACGTGTTGTTTAGGAAAAACAAGATAATTTCGCACGATGAGGGATTTCCTTAATACGTGGTTTTCTGACAAATTTTGACCAAAGAAAATTCTCCTATGGGTTCTCTTTTGAGACTACATGTTTAGACGTACAGGCCACACCAAATCTTTTTAAGTTACAACGTGTTGTTTAGGATATACAAGCTAATTTTGTACTATGTGTTATTTCTTCTAGTAAAGCTTAACTGTTTCCAATAAGTATGTATTTGTCTTTATTCTGCAACACTGTATTGCCTTATAACGTGGTATTCCTATATATTCTTTCGGGAGAAAACTCCCCTGTGTGTTCTCTTTTGAGGCTACACGTTTAGATGTACACGCCACACCAAATCTTTTTGAGTTACAACTTGTTGTTTAGGAGATACAAGCTAATTTTTTTACGATGAATTATTTCTTCTCGTAAAGTTTAAGTGTTTCCAATACGTATGTATTTGCCTCTACTCTGCAACACTGTATTTCCTTATAACGTGATATTCTTACATATTCTTTCGAGAGAACACTCTCCCTTGCGTTCTCTTTGGAGGCTACACGCTTAGACATTCACGCAACACCAAAGCTTTTCGAGTTACAACCTGTTGTTTAGGAAAAACAAAATAATTTCGCATGATGCGGGATTTCCTTAAAACGTGGATTTCTGACAAATTTTGACGAAAGAAAATTCTCCTGTGGGTTCTCTTTTGAGGCTACACGTTTAGATGTACACGCCACACCAAATCCTTTCGAGTTATAACGTGTTGTTTAGGATATACAAGCTAATTTTTTTTCTATGTGTTATTTCTTCTCGTAAAGCTTAAGTGTTTCCAATAAGTATGTTTTTGTCTTTACTCTGCAACACTGTATTTCCTTATAACGTGGTATTCCTACATATTCTTTCGGGAGAAAACTCTCCTGTGCATTCTCTTTTGAGGCTACACGCTTAGACATACACGCAACACCAAAGATTTTCGAGTTACAACATGTTGTTTAGGAAAAACAAGATAATTTCGCACGATGCGGTATTTCCTTACAATGTGGTTTTCTGACAAATTTTGACGAAAGAAAACTCTCCTGTGGGTTCTCTTTTGAGGCTACACCTTTAGACATACACGCCACACCAAATCTTGTTGAGTTACAACGTGTTGTTTAGAAGATACAAGCTAATTTTACATGATGCGTTATTTCTTCTCCTAAAGTGTTTCCAATAAGTACATATTTGTCTATACTCTGCAACACTGTATTTCCTTATAACGTGGTATTCTTACATATTATTTCGAGAGAAAACTATCCTGTGCGTTCTCTTTGTAGGCTACACGCTTAGACATACACGCAACACCAAAGCTTTTCGAGTTACAACGTGTAGATTAGGAAAAACAAGATAATTTCGCACGATGCAGGATTTCCTTAAAACGTGGTTTTCTGACAAATTTTGACGTAAGAAAATTCTCCTGTGGGTTCTCATTTGAGGCTACACTTTTAGACGTACTCGCCACACCAAATCTTTTTGAGTTACCACGTGTTGTTTCAGAGATACAAGCTAATTTTGTACCATGTGTTATTTCTTCTCATAATGTGTTTCCAATACGTACTTATTTGTCTTTACTCTGCAGCAATATATTTCCTTATAATGTGGTATTCTTACATATTCTTTAGAGAGAAAACTCTCCTGTGCGTTCTCTTTTGAGGCTACACGCTTAGGCATACACGCAACACCAAAGCTTTTCTAGTTTCAATGTGTTGTTTAGGAAAAACAAGATAATTTCGCATGATGCGGGATTTCCTTAAAACGTGGTTTTCTGACAAATTTTGACGAATGAAAACTCTCCTGTGGGTTCTCTTTTGAGGCTACACTTTTAGACGTACACGCCACACAAAATCTTTTCGAGTTACAACGTGTTGTTGAGGAGATACACACTAATTTTTTACGATGCGTTATTTCTTCTCGTAAAGTGTTTCAAATTCATACGTATTTGTCTTTACTCTGCAAAACTGTATTTCCCTATAATGTGGTATTCTTACATGTTCTTTCGAGAGAAAACTCTCCTGTGCATTCACTTTTGAGGCTACATGCTTAGACATACACGCAACATCAAAGCTTTTCGAGTTACAACGTGTTGTTTAGGAAAACAAGATAATTTCGCACGATGAGTGATTTCCTTAAAACATGGTTTTCTGACAAATTTTAACGAACAAAAATTCTCCTGTGGGTTCTCTTTTGAGGCTAATCTTTTAGATGTACACGCCACACCAAATCTTTTCGAGTTACAACGTGTTGTTTAGGAGATACAAGCTAATTTTGTACGATGCGTTATTTCTTCTCGTAAAGTGTTTCCAATACGTACGTATTTGCCTTTAGTCTGCAACACTGTATTTCCTTATAACGTGGTATTCTTACATATTCTTTCGAGAGAAAACTCTCCTGTGCGTCCTCTTTTGAGGCTACACGCTTAGACATGCATGCAACACCAAAGCTTTTCGCGTTACAACGTGTTGTTTAGGAAAAACAAGATAATTTCACACGATGAGGGATTTCCTTAATACGTGGTTTTCTGACAAATTTTGACGAAGGAAAATTCTCTTTTGCGTTCTCTTTTTTGACGAAAGAAAATTCTCCTGTGGGTTCTCTTTTGAGGCTAAACGTTTAGATGTACACGCCACACAAAATATTTTTGAGTTACAACTTGTTGTTTAGGAGATACAAGCAAATTTTTTACGATGAATTATTTCTTCTCATAAAGTTTAAGTGTTTCCAATACATATGTATTTGCCTCTACTCTGCAACACTGTATTTCCTTATAACGTGGTATTCTTACATATTCTTTCGAGAAAAAACTCTCCTGTGCATTCTCTTTGGAGGCTACATGATTAGACATTCAAGCAACACTAAAGCTTTTCGAGTTACAACGTGTTGTTTAGGGAAAAGAAGATAATTTCGCATGATGCGGGATTTCCTTAAAACGTGGTTTTCTGACAAATTTTGACGAAAGAAAATTCTCCTGTGGGTTCTCTTTTGAGGCTACACGTTTAGACGTACACGCCACACCAAATCCTTTCGAGTTATAACGTGTTGTTTAGGATATACAAGCTAATTTTGTACTATGTGTTATTTCTTCTCGTAAAGCTTAAGTGTTTCCAATATGTATGTATTTGTCTTTACTCTGCAACACTGTATTTCCTTATAACGTGGTATTCCTACATATTCTTTCGGGAGCAAACTCTCCTGTACGTTCTCTTTTGAGGCTACACGTTTAGACGTACACGCCACACCAAATGTTTTTGAGTTACAACTTGTTGTTTAGGAGATACAAGCTAATATTTTTACGATGAATTATTTCTTCTCGTAAAGTTAAATGTTTCCAATACGTATGTATTTGCCTCTAATCTGCAACACTGTATTTCCTTATAACGTGGTATTCGTACATATTCTTAAGAGAGAAAACTCTCGTCTGCGTTCTCTTTGGAGGCTACATGCTTAGACATTCACGCAACACCAAAGCTTTTCGAGTTAATACGTGTTGTTTAGGAAAAACAAGATAATTTCGCTTGATGCGGGATTTCCTTAAAACATGGTTTTCTGACAAATTTTGACGAAAAAAATTCTCCTGTGGGTTCTCTTTTGAGGCTACATGTTTAGACGTACACTCAACACCATATCCTTTCGAGTTATAACGTGTTGTTTAGGATATACAAGCTAATTTTGTACTATGTGTTATTTCTTCTCGTAAAGCTTAAGTGTTTCCAATAAGTATGTATTTGTCTTTACTCTGCAACACTGTATTTCCTTATAACGTGGTATTCCTACATATTCTTTCGGAAGAAAACTCTCCTGTGCGTTCTCTTTGAGGCTACACGCTTAGACATACACGCAACACCAAAGATTTTCGAGTTACAACATGTTGTTTAGGAAAAACAAGATAATTTCGCACGATGAGGTATTTCCTTAAAGCGTGGTTTTCTGACAAATTTTGACGAAAAAAAACTCTCCTGTGGGTTCTCTTTTGAGGCTACACGTTTAGACATACACGCCACACTAAATCTTTTCGAGTTACAACGTGTTGTTTAGGAGATACAAGCTAATTTTTCATGATGCGTTATTTCTTCTACTAAAGTGTTTCCAATAAGTACATATTTGTCTATACTCTGCAACACTGTATTTACTTATAACGTGGTATTCTTACATATTCTTTCGAGAGAAAACTATCCTGTGCATTCTCTTTGAAGGCTACACGCTTAGACATACATGCAACACCAAAGCTTTTCGAGTAACAACGTGTTGATTAGGAAAAACATGATAATTTCGCAGGATGCGGGATTTCCTTAAAACGTGGTTTTCTGACAAATTTTGACGTAAGAAAATTCTCCTGTGGGTTCGCTTTTGAGGCTACACGTTTAGACGTACACGCCACACCAAATCTTTTTGAGTTACCACGTGTTTTTTCGGAGATACAAGCTAATTTTGTACCCTGCGTTATTTTTTCTCATAATGTGTTTCCAATACGTAAGTATTTGTCTTTACTCTGCAGCAATATATTTCCTTATAACATGGTATTCTTACATATTCTTTCGAGAGAAAACTCTCCTGTGCATTCTCTTTTGGGGCTACAATGCTTTATTTCATCTCTTAAAGTTTATGGGTTTCCAATACATACATATTTGTCTTTACTCTGCAACACTGTATTTCCTTATAACGTGATATTCTTACATATTCTTTTGAGAGGAAACTCTGCTGTGCGTTCTCTTTTGAGGCTACACGCTTAGACATACAAGCAACACCAAAGCTTTTTGCGTTACAACGTGTTGTTTAGGAAAAACAAGGTAATTTCGCACGATGAGGGATTTCCTTAAAACGTGGTTTTCTGATAAATTTTGACGAAAGAAAATTGTCCTCTGGGTTCTCTTTTGAGGCTACACCTTTAGACGTACACGCCACACCAAATCTTTTTGAGTTACAACTTGTTGTTTAGGAGATACAAGCTAATTTTTTTACGATGCGTTATTTCTTCTCGTAAAGTTTAACTGTTTCCAATACGTATGTATTTGCCTTTATTCTGCAACACTGTATTTCCTTATAACGTGGTATTCTTACATATTCTTTCGAGAGAAAACTCTCCTGTGCATTCTCTTTGGAGTCTGCATGCTTAGACATTCACGCAACACCAAAGCTTTTCGAGTTACAACGTGTTGTTTAGGAAAAACAAGACAATTTCTCATGATGCAGGATTTTCGTAAAACGTGATTTTCTGACAAATTTTGACGAAAGAAAATTGTCCTGTGGGTTCTCTTTTGAGACTACACGTTTAGACGTACAAGCCACACCAAATCCTTTCGAGTTATAGCGTGTTGTTTACGATGTACAAGCAAATTTTGTACTATGTGTTATTTCTTCTCGTAAAGTTTAAGTGTTTCCAATAAGTATGTATTTGTCTTTACTCTGCAACACTGTATTCCTTATAACGTGGTATTCCTACATATTCTTTCAGGAGAAAACTCTCCTGTGCGTTCTCTTTTGAGGCTACACGCTTAGACATAAACGCAACACCAAAGCTTTTCGAGTTACAACATGTTGTTTAGGAAAAACAAGATAATTTCGCACGATGAGGGATTTCCTTAAAACATGATTTTCTGACAAATTTTGACGAAAGAAAACTCTCCTGTGGGTTCTCTTTTGAGGCTACACGTTTAGACGTACACTCCACACCAAATCTTTTCGAGTTACAACGTGTTGTTTAGGAGATACAAGCTAATTTTGCATGATGCGTTATTTCTTCTCGTAAAGTGTTTCCAATAAGTACATATTTGTGTATACTCTGCAACACTGTATTTCCTTATAACGTGGTATTCTTACATATTCTTTCGAGAGAAAACTCTCCTCTGCGTTCTCTTTTGGGGCTACACACTTAGACATACACCCAACACCAAAGCTTTTCGAGTTAAAACGTGTTGATTAGGAAGAACAAGATAATTTCTCATGATGCGGGATTTCCTTAAAACGTGGTTTTCTGACAAATTTTGACGAAAGAAAATTGTCCTGTGGGTTGTCTTTTGAGGCTACACGTTTAGACGTACACGCCACACCAAATCTTTTCGAGTTACAACGTGTTGTTTAGGAGATACACGCTAATTTTGTACGATGCTTTATTTCATCTCCTAAAGTTTATGGGTTTCCAATACATACGTATTTGTCTTTACTCTGCAACACTGTATTTCCTTATAACGTGGTATTCTTACATATTCTTTTGAGAGAAAACTCTCCTGTGCGTTCTTCTTTGAGGCTACAAGCTTAGACATACACGCAACACCAAAGCTTTTCGAGTTACAATGTGTTGTTTAGGAAAAACAAGATAATTTCACACGATGCGGGATTTACTTAAAACGTGGTATTCTGAAAAATTTTGACGAAAGAAAATTCTCCTGTGGGTTCTCTTTTGAGGGTACACGTTTAGACGTACACGCCACACCAAATCTTTTCGAGTTACAACATGTTGTTTAGGAGATACAACCTAATTTTGTACGATGCATTATTTCTTCTAGTAAAGTGTTTCCAATACGTACGTATTTGCCTTTAGTCTGCAGCACTGTATTAACTTATAACTTGGTATTCTTACATATTCTTTCGAGAGAAAACTCTCCTGTGCATCCTCTATTGAGGCTACACGCTTAGACATACACGTAATACCAAAGATTTTCGCGTTACAACGTGTTGTTTAGGAAAAACAAAATAAGTTCGCACAAATAGGGATTTCCTTAATAAGTGGATTTCTGACAAATTTTGACCAAAGAAAATTCTCCTATGGGTTCTCTTTTGAGACTACACGTTTAGACGTACAGGCCCCTCCAAATTTTTTTAAGTTACAACGTGTTGTTTAGGCGATACGAGCTAATTTTTTACGATGCGTTATTTCTTCTCATAAAGTGTTTCCAATAAGTACATATTTGTCTTTATTCTGCAACACTGTATTTCCTTATAACGTGGTATTCTTACATATTCTTTCGAGAGAAAACTCTCCTGTGCGTTCTCTTTTGACGCTACACGCTTAGACATACACGCAACACCCAAGATTTTCAAAATACAACGTGTTTTTTAGGAAAAACAAGATAATTTCGCACAATGCAGGATTTCCTTAAAACGTGGTTACTGACAAATTTTGATGAAAGAAAATTCTCCTGTCCGTTCTCTTTTGAGGCTACATGTTGAGACGTACATGTCACACCAAACCTTTTCGAGTTACAACGTGTTGTTTAAGAGATACAAGCTAATTTTTTACGATGCTTTATTTCTGCTCTTAAAGTGTTTCCAATATGTACGTATTTGTCTTTTCTCTGCAACACTGTATTTCCTCATAACGTGGTATTCTTACATTTTCTTTCGAGAGAAAAAACTCTCCTGTGCATTCCCTGTTGAGGCTACACACTTAGACATACACTCAACACCAAAGCTTTTCGAGTTACAACTTGTTGTTTAGGAAAAACAAGATAATTTCGCAGGATGTGGGATTTCGTTAAAACGTGGTTTTCTGACAAATTTGGAATAAAGAAAATTCTACAGTGGTTTCTCTTTTGAGGCTTCACTTTTAGACGTACACGCCAAACCAAATGTTTTCGAGTTTCCACTTGTTGTTTAGGTGATACAAGCTAATATTGTATGATGCGTAATTTCTTCTCGTAAAGTGTTTCCAATATGTACGTATATGTCTTTACTCTGCAACACTGTATTTCCTTATAACTTTGTATTCTTACATGTTCTTTCGAGAGAAAATTCTCCTGTGCATTCTCTTTTGAGGTTACATGCTTAGACATACACGCAATACCAAAGATTTTCGAGTTACAACGTGTTGTTTAGGAAAAACAAGATAATTTCGCACGATGCGGGATTTCCTTAAAACGTGGTTTTCGGACAAATTTTGACAAAAGGAAATTCTCCTTTGTGTTCTCTTTTGAGGCTACACGTTTAGACGTACACGCCACACCAAATCTTTTCGAGTTACAACGTGTTGTTTAGGAGATACAAGCTAATTTATACGATGAGTTAATTCTTCTCGTAAGGTGTTTCCAATACGTAAGTATTTGTCTTTACTCTGCAACACTGTATTTCCTTATAACGTGGTATTCTTACATATTCTTTCGAGAGAAAACTATCCTGTGCGTTCCCCTTTGAGGCTACACACTTAGACATACAGGCAACACCAAAGCTTTTCGAGTTACAATGTGTTGTTTATGAATAAAAAGATAATTTCGCACGATGCGGGATTTCCTTAAAACGTGGTTTTCTGACAAATTTTGACAAAAGAAAATTCTCCTGTGGGTTCTCTTTTGACGCTAAATGTATAGACGTACACGCCACACGAAATCCTTTCGAGTTACCACGTGTTGTTTAGGAGATACAAGCTAATTTTGTATGATGTGTTATTTCTTCTCGTAAAGTGTTTCCAAAACGTACGTATTTGTCTTTCTCTGCAACACTGTATTTCCTTATAACGTGGTATTCTTACATATTCTTTCGAGGAAAAACTCTCCTGTGCGTTCTCTTTTGAGGGTACACGCTTAGACATAAACACAACACCAAAGCTTTTCGAGTTACAATGTGTTGTTTAGGAAAAACAAGATAATTTCGCACGATGCGAGATTTCCATAAAACGTGGTTTTCTGAAAAATTTTGACTAAAGAAAGTTCTCCTCTGGGTTCTCTTTTGAGGCTACACGTGTAGAGGTACGAGCCACACCAAATCTTTTCGAGTTACAACATGTTGTTTTTCGAGTTACAACGTGTTGTTTAGGAAAAACAAGATAATTGCGCACAATGCGGGATTTCCTTAAAACGTGGTTTTCTGACAAATATTGACAAAAGAAAATTCTCCTGTGGGTTCTCTTTTGAGGCTACAAGTTTCAAATTACATGCCACACCAAATCCTTCGAGTTACAACGTGTTGTTTAGGAAATACAAGCTAATTTTGTACGAAGTATTATTCCTTCTCGTAAAGTGTTTCCAATAAGTAAGTATCTGTCTTTACTCTGCAACACTGTATTTCCTTATAACGTGGTATTCTTACATATTCTTTCGAGAGAATACACTACAGTGCCTTCTCTTTTGAGGCTACACGCTTAGACATACACGCAACACCAAAGCTTTTCGAGTTACAACGTGTTGTTAAGGAAAAACAAGATGATTTCGCACGATGCAGGACTTCCTTAAAACGTGGTTTTCTGAAAAAAAAATTGACGAAAGAAAATTCTCCTGTGGGTTCTCTTTTGAGGCTACACGTTTAGATGTAAACACCACACCAAATCTTTTCGAGTTACAACGTGTTGTTTAGGAGATACAAGCTAATTTTGTACCATGCGTTATTTCTTCTCATTAAGTGTTTCCAATACATAAGTATTTGTCTTTTCTCTGCAACACCGTATTTCCTTATTACGTGGTATTCTTACATATTCTTTCGAGAGAAAACTCTCCTGTGGGTTCTCTTTTGAGGCTACATGCTTAGACATACATGTGACACCAACGCTTTTCGAGTTACAACGTGTTATTTAGGAAAGACAAGATAATTTCGCACAATGCGGGATTTCCTAAAAACGTGATTTCTGAAAAATTTTGACGAAAGAAAATTCTCCTGTGGGTTCTCTTTTGAGGCTACACATTTAGACGTACACGCCACACCAAATCTTTTCGAGTTACAACGTGTTGTTTAGGAGATACAAGCTAATTTTGAACGATGCGTTATTTCATCTCTAAAAGTGTTTCCAATAAGTACCTATTTGTCTTTAGTCTGCAATGCTTTATTTCCTTAGAACGTGGTATTCTTACATCTTATTTCGAGAGAAAACACTCCTGTACGTTCGCTTTTGAGGATACACGCTTAGACATACACGCAACACCAAAGCTTTTCAAGTTACAACGTGTTGTTTAGGAAAAACAAGATAATTTCGAACGATGCGGGATAACCGTAAAACGTGGTTTTCTGACATATTTTGACGAAAGAAAATTCTCCTGTGGGTTCTCTTTTGAGGCTACACATTTAGACGTACATGCCACACCAACTCTTTTCGAGTTACAATGTGTTGTTTAGGAGACACACGCTAATTTTGTACGAAGCGTTATTTCTTCTCATAAAGTGTTTCCAATATGTTCGTATTTGTCTTTATTCTGCAACACTGTATTTCCTTATAACGTGGTATTCTTAAATATTCTTTCGAGAGAAAACTCTCCTGTTCGTTCTCTTTTGAGGCTACACGCTTAGACATACACGCCACACCAAATCTTTTCGAGTTACAACGTGTTGTTTAGGAGATACAAACTAATTTTGAACGAAGTTTTATTTCTTCTCGTAAAGTGTTTCCAATACATACGTGTTTGTCTTTATTCCGCAATACTGTATTTCCTTATAACGTGGTATTCTTACATATTCTTTCGAGAGATAACTCTACTCTGCGTTCTCTTTTGAGACTACACGCTTAGACATACACGTAACACCAAAGCTTTTCGAGTTACAACGTGTTGTTTAGGAAAAACAAGATAATTTCGCACAATGCGGGATTTCCTAAAAACGTGATTTCTGAAAAATTTTGAAGAAAGAAAATTCTCCTCTGGGTTCTCTTTTGAGACTACACGTTTAGTTGTACACGCCAAACCAAATCGTTTCGAGTTACAACGTGTTGTTAAGGAGATACAAGCTAATTTTGAACGATGCGTTATTTCATCTCTAAAAGTTTTTCCAATACATACGTATTTGGCTTTAGTCTACAACACTGTATTTCCTTAGAACGTGGTATTCTTACATCTTCTTTCGAGAGAAAACTCTCCTGTGCATTCGCTTTTGAGGCTACATGCTTAGACATACACGCAACACCAAATCTTTTCAAGTTACAACGTGTTGTTTAAGAAAAGCAAGATAATTTCACACGATGCGGGATTTCCTTAAAACGTGGTTTTCTGACATATTTTGACGAACGAAAATTCTCCTGTGGGTTCTCTTTTGAGGCTACACATTTAGACGTACATGCCACACCAAATCTTTTCGAGTTACAACGTGTTGTTTAGGAGATACAAGCTAATTTTGTATGATGCGTTATTTCTTCTCGTAAAGTGTTTACAATGTGTACATATTTGTCTTTATTCTGCAACACTGTATTTCCTTATAACGTGGTTTTCTTACATGTTCTCTCGAGAGAAAACTCTCCTGTGGGTTCTCTTTTGAGTCTACTCGTTTAGATGTACACGCCACACAATATCTTTTTCAGTTACAACGTGTTGTTTAGGAGATACAAGCTAATTTTGAACGATGCATTATTTCTTCATGTAGCCTCAAAAGAGAACCCACAGGAGAATTTTGTTTCGTCAAAATTTGTCAGAAAACCACGTTTTAAGTAAATCCCGCATCGTGTGAAATTACCTTGTTTTTCCTAAACAGCACGTTGTATCTCGAAAAGCTTTGGTGTTGCGTGTATGTCTAAGCGTGTAGCCTCAAAAGAGAATGCAGAGGAGAGTTTTCTCTCGAAAGAATATGTAAGAATACCACGTTATAAGTAAATACAGTGTTGCAGAGTAAAGATAAATAGGTACATATTGTAAATACTTTATGAGAAGAATTAATGCATTTTACAAAATTAGCTTGTATCTCCTAAACAACACCTTGTAACTCGAAAGGATTTGGTGTGGCGTGTAGGTCTAAATGCTTAGCCTCATAAGAGAACCCACAGGAGAATTTTCTTTCCTTAAAACTTGTCAGAAAACCACGTCTTAAGGAAATCCCGCATCGTACGAAATTATCTTGTTTTTCCTAAACAACACGTTGTAACTCGAAAAGCTTTGTACTTGCGTGTATGTCTAAGCATGTAGCCTCAAAAGAAAAGGCAAAAGAGTTTTCTCTCGAAAGAATATGAAAGAATACCACGTTATAAGGAAATACAGTGTTGCAGAGTAAAGACAAATAAGTACGTATTGGAAACACTTTACGAGAAAAAATAAAGCTACCTACAAAATTAGCTTGTATCTCCTAAACAACACGTTGTAACTCGAAAAGATTTGGTGTGGGGTGTACGTCTAAACGTGTAGCCTCAAAAGAGCACCCACAGGAGAATTTTCTTTAGTCAAAATTTGTCAGAAAACCACGTTTTAAGGAAATCCCGCATCTTGCGAAATTATCTTGTTTTATCTAAACAACACGTCGTAACTCGAAAAGCTTTGGTGTTGTGTGTATGTCTCAGCGTGTAGCCTCAAAAGAGAACGGACAGGAGAGTTTTCTCTCGAAAGAATATATAAGAATACCACGTTATAAGGAAATACAGTGTTGCAGAATACAGAAAAATACGTACGTATTGGAAACACATTATGAGAAGAAATAACGTAAAGTACAAATTACCTTGTATCTCCTAAACAACAGGTTGTAACTCGAAAAGATTTGGTGAGGCATTTACATCTAAACGTTTAGCCTCAAAAGAGAACCCGCAGGAGAATTTTCTTTAGTCAAAATTTTTCAGAAAACCACGTTTTGAGGAAATCCCGCATCATGCGAAATTATCTTCTTTTTCCTAAACAACACATTGTAACTCGAAAAGCTTTGGTGTTGCGTGTATGTCTAAGCGTGTATCCTCAAAAGAGAACACACAGGAGAGTTTTCTCTCGAAAGAATATGTAAGAATACAACGTTTTAAGGAAATACAGTGTTGCAGAGTAAAGACAAAAACGTACATATTGGCTACACTTTACAAGAAGAAATAACGCATCGTACAATATTAGCTTGTATCTCCTAAACAACACGTTGTAACTCAAAAAGATTTGATGTGGCATGTACGTCTAAACGTGTAGCCTCAAAAGAGAACCCACAGGAGAATTTTCTTTAGTCAAGATTTGTCAGAAAACCACGTTTTAAGGAAATCCCGCATCGTGCGAAATTAACATGTTTTTCCTAAACAACACGTTGTCACTCAAATAACTTTGGTGTTGCGTGTATGTCTAAGCGTGTAGCCTCAAAAGAGAATGCACAGGAGAGTTTTCTCTCTAAAGAATATGTAAGAATACCACGTTTTAAAGAAATACAGTGTTGCAGAGTAAAGACAAATACGTACATATTGGAAACACTTTAAGAGAAGAAATGATGCATCGTACAAAATTAGCTTGTATCTCCTAAACAAAACGTTGTAATTCGAAAAGATTTGGTGTGGCGTGTACGTCTAAACGTGTAGTCTCAAAACAGAACCCACAGGAGAATTTCCTTACATCAATATATGTCAGAAAACCACGTTTTAAGGAAATCCCGCATCTTGCGAAATTATCTAGTTTTTCCTAAACAACACGTTGTAACTCGAAAAGCTTTGGTGTTGCGTGTGTGTCTAAGGGTGTAGTCTCAAAAGAGAATGCACAGGAGTGTTTTCTCTCGAAAGAATATGTAAGAATACCACGTTATAAGGAAATACAGTGTTGCAGAGTAAAGACAAATACATTCGTTTTGGAAACACTTTATGAGAAGAAATAACTCTTCGTGCAAAATTAGCTTGTATCTCCTAAACAACACGTTGTAACTCGAAATGATTTGGTGTGGCGTGTACATCTAAACGTGTGGCCTCAAAAGAGAACCCACGGGATAATTTTCTTTCGTCAAAATTTGTCAGAAAACCACGTTTTATGGAAATCCCTCATCGTGCGAAATTATCTAGTTTTTCCTAAACAACACGTTGTAACTCGAAAAGCTTTGGTGTTGCGTGTATGTCTAAGTGTGTAGCCTCAAAAGAGAATGCAGAGGAGAGTTTTCTCTCAAAAGAATATGTAAGAATACTATGTTATATGGAAATACAGTGTTGCAGAGTAAAGACAAATACGTATATATTGGAAACACTTTACGAGAAGAAATAACGCATCGTTCAAAATTAGCTTGTATCTCCTAAACAACACGTTGTAATTGGAAAGGATTTGGTGTGGCCTGTACGTCTATATGTGTCGCCTCAAAAGAGAACCCACAGGATACTTTTCTATCGTCAAAATTTTTCAGAAAACCTCGTTTTATGGAAATCCCGCATCATGCGAAATTATCCTGTTTTTCCTAAACAACTCATGGTAACTCGAAAATCTTTGGGTTGCGTGTATGGCTAAGTGTGTAGCCTCAAAAGAGAAGGCAGAGGAGAGTTTTCTCTCGAAACAATATGTAAGAATACCACGTTATAAGGAAATACAGTGTTGCAGAGTAAAGACAAATACGTACATATTGGAAACATTTTACGAGAAGAAATAATGCATCGTACAAAATTAGCTTGTATCTCCTAATCAAAACGTTGTAACTCGAACTGTTTTGGTGTGCTGTTTACATCTAAACGTGTAGCCTCAAAAGAGAACCCACAGGAGAATTTTGTTTCGTCAAAATTTGTCAGAAAACCACGTTTTAAGAAAATCCCGCATCGTGCGAAATTACCTAGTTTTTCCTAAACCACACATTGTAACTCGAAAAACTTTGGTATTGCATGTATGTCTAAGCGTGTAGGCTCAAAAGAGAACGCACAGGAAAGTTTTTTCTCGAAAGAATACGTAAGAATACCACGTTATAAGGAAATAAAGTGTTGCAGATTAAAGATAAATAGGTACATATTGTAAATACTTTATGAGAAGAAATAACGCATGGTACAAAATTAGCTTGTATCTCCTAAACAACACCTTGTAACTCGAAAGAATTTGGTGTGGCGTGTACGTGTAAACGTGTAGCCTCATAGGAGAACCCACAGGAGAACTTTCTTACGTCAAAATTTTTTCAGAAAACCACGTTTTATGGAAATCTCGCATCGTGCGAAATTATCTTGTTTTTCCTAAACAGCACGTTGTAACTCGAAAAGATTTGGTGTGGCTCGTACGTCTAAATGTGTAGCCTCCAAAGTGAACCCACAGGAGAATTTTCTTTCATCAAAATTTGTCAGAAACCACGTTTTAAGGAAATCTCACATCGTGTGAAATTATCTTGTTTTTCCTAAACAACACGTTGTAACTCGAAAAGCTTTGGTGTTGCGTGTTTGTCTAAGCGTGTAGCCTCAAAAGAGAATGCACAGGAGAGTTTTCTCTCAAAAGAATATGTAAGAATACCACGTTATAAGGAAATACAATTTTGCAGAGTAAAGAAAAATAAGTACATATTGGAAAAACTTTACGAGAAGAAATAATGCATCGTACAAAATTAGCTTGTATCTCCTAAACAACACGTTGTAACTCGAAAGGATTTGGTGTGACGTGTACGTCGAAACGTGTAGCCTCAAAAAAGAACCCACAGGAGAATTTTCTTTCATCAAAATTTGTCAGAAACCACGTTTTAAGGAAATATCGCATCGTGCGAAATTATCTTGTTTTTTCTAAACAACAGGTTTTAACTAGAAAAGCTTTGGTGTTGCGTGTATGTCTAAGCGTTTAGCTTCAAAAGAGAATGCACAGGAGAGTTTTCTCTCGAAAGAATATGTAAGAATACCATGTTATAAGGAAATACAGTGTTGCAGAGTAAAGACAACTATGTACGTATTGGAAACCCTTTAAGAGAATAAATAACGCATCTTACAAAATTAGCTTGTATCTCCTAAACAACACGTTGTAATTCGAAAAGATTTGGTGTGGCTCATACCTCTACACGTTTAGCCTCAAAAGATAACCCACAGGAGAACTTTCTTTCGTCAAAATTTTTCAGAAAACCACGTTTTATGGAAATCACGCATTGTGCGAAATTATCTTGTTTTTCCTAAACAACACGTCGTAACTCGAAAATCTTTGGCGTTGCGTGTATGTCTATGCGTGTAGTCTCAAAAGAGAACGCACAGGAGAGTTTTCCCTCGAAAGAATATGTAAGAATACCATGTTATAAGGAAATACAGTGTTGCAGAGTAAAGACAAATAAGTACGTATTGGAAACACTTTACGAGAAGAAATAACGCATCGTACAAAATTTGTTTGTATCTCCTCAACAACACGTTGTAACTCGAAAAGTTTGTTGTATCTCGTACGTCTAAACGTGTAGCTTCAAAAGAGAACCCACAGGAGAACTTTCCTTCGTCCAAATTTGTCAGAAAACCACGTTTTAAGTAAATCCTGCATCGTGCAAAATTATCTTGTTTTTTCTAAACAACACGTTGTAACTCGAAAATTTTTGGTGTTGCGAGTATGTCTAAGTGTGTAGCCTCTAAAGAGAACGCACAGGAGATTTTTCTCTCGAAAGAACATGTAAGAATACAACGTCATAAGGAAATACAGTGTTGCAGAGTAAAGACAAATACGTACTTATTGGAAACTCTTTACGAGAAGAAATAACGCATCGTACAAACTTAGCTTGTATCTCCTAAACAACAATTGGTAACTCGAAAGGATTTGGTGTGGTGTGCACGTCTAAACATGTAGCCTCAAAAGAGAACCCCAGGAGAATTTTCTTTCGTCAAAATTTGTCAGAACACCACATTTTAAGGAAATCCCGCATCGTGCAAAATCATCTTCTTTTTCCTAAACAACACGTTGTAACTCGAAAAGCTTTGGTGTTGCCTGTATGTCTAAGTGTGTAGCCTCAAAAGGGAACGCACAGGATAGTTTTCTCTCGAAAGAATATGTAAGAATACCACGTTATAAGGAAATACAGTGTTGCAGAGTAAAGACAAATACGTAAGTATTGGAAACACTTTATGAGAAGAAATAACGCATCGTACAAAATTAGCTCGTATCTCCTAAACAACACATGGTAACTCGAACGGATTTGGCGTGGCGTGCACTTCTAAACGTGAATCTTCAAAAGAGAACCCACAGGAGAATTTTCTTTCGTCAAAATTTGTCAGAAAACCACGTTTTAAGGAAATCTGGCATCGTGCGAAATTATCATGTTTTTCATAAACAACACGTTGTAACTTGAAAAGCTTTGGTGTTGCCTGTATGTCTAAGTGTGTAGCCTCAAAAGGGAACGCACAGGATAGTTTTCTCTCTAAAAAATATGTAAGAATACCACGTTATAAGGAAAAACAGTGTTGCAGAGTAAAGACAAATGCATACGTATTGGAAACACTTTACAAGAAGAATTCACGCATTGTAAAAAATCAGCTTGTATCTCCTAAACTACACGTTGTAACTCGAAAAGATTTGGTGTGGCGTGTACATCTAAATATGTAGCTTAAAAAGAGAACCAACAGGAGAATTTTCTTTCGTCAAAAATTTTCAGAAAACCACGTTTTAAGGAAATCGCGCAAATTGCGAAATCATCTCCTTTTTCCTAAACAACATGTTGTAACTCGAAAAGCTTTGGTGTTGCGTGTATGTGTAAGCGTGGAGCCTCAAAAGAGAAGGCACAGGAGAGTTTTCTGTCGAAAGAATATGTAAGAATACCACGTTATAAGGAAATACACTTTTGCAGAGTAAAACAAATAAATACATATTGGAAACACTTTACGAGAAGAAATAACGCATCGAAAAAAATTAACTTGTATCACCTAAACAACACGTTGTAAATCGAAAATATTTGGTGTGACGTGTATTTCTAAACGTGTAGCCTCAAAAGAGAACCCACAGGAGAATTTTCTTTCATCAAAATTTGTCAGAAACCACGTTTTAAGGAAATCTCGCATCGTGCGAAATTATCTTGTTTTTCCTAAACAACACGTTGTAACTCGAAAAGCTTTGGTGTTGCGTATATGTCTAAGCTTGTAGCCTCAAAGGAAAATGCACAGGAGAGTTTTCTCTCGAAAAAATATGTACGAATACCACGTTATAAGGAAATACAGTGTTGCAGATAAAAGACAAATACGTACATATTGGAAACACTTTAAGAGAAGATATAATGCATCGTACTAAATTAGCTTGTATCTCCTAAACAACACGTTGTAACTCGAAAAGATTTGGTGTGGCTCATACCTCTACACGTGTAGCCTCAAAAGAGAACCCACAGGAGAACTTTCTTTCGTCAAAATTTTTCAGAAAACCACGTTTTATGGAAATCTCGCATCGTGCGAAATTATCTTGTTTTTCCTAAACAACACGTTGTAACTCGAAAAGCTTTGGCGTTGCCTGTTTGTCTAAGCGTTTAGCCTCAATAGAGAACGCACAGGAGAGTTTTCTATCGAAAGAATATGTAAGAATACCACGTTATAAGGAAATACATTGTTGGAGAGTAAACACAAATAAGAACATATTGGAAACACTTTACGAGAAGAAATAACGCATCCTACAAAATTTGCTTCTATCTCCTAAACAACACGTTGTAACTTGAAAATATTTGGTGTGGCTCGTACGTATACATGTGTAACCTCAAAAGAGAACCCACAGGAGAACTTTATTTCGTCAAAATTTGTCAGAAAACCACGTTTTAAGGAAATCCCGCATCGTGCAAAATTATCTTGTTTTTCCTAAACAACACATTGTAACTCAAAAAGCTTTGGTGTTGCGTGTATGTCTAAGCATGTAGCCTCTAATGAGAACGCACAGGAGAGTTTTCTCTCGAAAGAACTTGTAAGAATACAACGTTATAAGGAAATACAGTGTTGCTGAGCAAAGACAAATACGTACGTATTGTAAACACTTTACGAGAAGAAATAACGAATCTTAAAATATTAGATTGTCTCTCCTAAACAACACGTGGTAACTCGAAAAGATTTGGTGTGGCGTGTACTTCAAAACTTTTAGCCTCAAAAGAGAACCCACAGGAGAATTTTCTTTCGTCAAAATTTGTCAGAAAACCACGTTTTAAGGAAATCCTGCATCGTGCGAAATTATCTTGTTTTTCCTAAACAACACGTTGTAACTCGAAAAGCTTTGGTGTTGCCTGTATGTCTAAGTGTGTAGCCTCAAAAGGGAACGCACAGGATAGGTTTCTCTCGAAATAATATGTAAGAATACCACGTTATAAGGAAAAACAATGTTGCAGAGTAAAGACAAATACATCCATATTGGAAACACTTTATGAGAAGAAGTACCACATTGTACAAAATTAGCTTGTATCTCCTAAACAACACGTTGTAACTCGAAAATATTTGGTGTGGCATGTATGTCTAAATATGTAGCCTCAAAAGAGAACCCACAGGAGAATTTTCTTCCATCAAAATTTTTCAGAAAACCACGTTTTAAGGAAATCCCGCATCGTGCGAAATCATCTCCTTTTTCTGAAATAACATGTTGTAACTCAAAAAGCTTTGGTGTTGCATGTATGTGTAAGCGTGGAGCCTCAAAAGAGAAGGCACAAAAGAGTTTTCTCTTGAAAGAATATGTAAGAAGACCACATTATAAGAAAATACACTTTTGCAGAGTAAAACAAATAAGTACATATTGGAAACACTTTACAAGAAGAAATAACGCATCGTACAAAATTAACTTGTATCACCAAACAACACGTTGTAAATCGAAATGATTTGGTGTGACGTGTATGTCTAAAAATGTAGCTTCAAAAGAGAACCCACAGGATAATTTTCTTTCATCAAAATTTGTCAGAATCCACGTTTTAAGGAAATCTCGCATCGTGTAAAATTATCTTGTTTTTCCTAAACAGCACGTTGTAACTTGAAAAGCTTTGGTGTTGTGTATATGTCTAAGCGTGTAACCTCAAAAGGGAATGCCCAGGATAGTTTTCTCTCGAAAGTATATGTAAGAATACCACGTTAAAAGGAAATACAATGTTGCAGAGTAAAGACAAATACGTACGTATTGGAAACACTTTACGAGAAGAATTAATGCATAGTAAAAAATTAGCTTGTATCTCCTAAACAACACGTTGTAACTCGAAAAGATTTGGTGTGGCATGTACGTCTAAACGTGTAGCCTCAAAAGAGAACCCACAGGAGAGTTTTCTTTCTTCAAAATCTTTTCAGAAAACCACGTTTTAAGGAAATCCCGCATCGTGCGAAATCATCTTATTTTCCTAAACAGCATGTTGTAACTCGAAAAGCTTTGGTGTTGCGTGTGTGTGTAAGCGTGGAGCCTCAAAAGTGAAGGCACAGGAGAGTTTTCTCTCGAAAGAATATGTAAGAATAACACGTTATAAGGAAATACAATTTTGCAGAGTAAAGACACATAAATACATATTGGAAACACTTTATGAGGAGAAATAACGCATCGTACAAAATTAGCTTGTATCTCCTAAACAACACGTTGTAACTCGAAAAGATTTGGTGTGACGTGTACGTCTAAAAGTATAGCCTCAAACGAGAACCCACAGGAGAATTTTCTTTCGTCAAAATTTGTCAGAAACCACGTTTAAGGAAATCTCGCACCATACGAAATTATCTTGTTTTTCCTAAACAACACGTTGTAACTCGAAAAGCTGTGGTGTTGCGTGTATGTCTAAGCGTGTAGCCTCAAAAGCGAACGGACAGGACAGTTTTCTCTCGAAAGAATATGTAAGAATACCACGTTATAAGGAAATACAGTGTTGCAGAGTAAAGACAACTACATACGTATTGGAAACACTTTAAGAGAAGAAATAACGCATCGTACAAAATTAGCTTGTATCTCCTAAACAAAACGTTGTAACTCGAAAAGATTTGGTGTGGCTCGTACCTCTACACGTGTAGCCTCAAAAGAGAACCCCCAGGAGACGTTTCTTTCATCAAAATTTTTCAGAAAACCACGTTTTACGGAAAACTCTCATCGTGCGAAATTATCTTGTTTTTCCTAAACAACACGTTGTAACTCGAAAAGCTTTGGCGTTGTGTGTTTGTCTAAGCGTGTAGACTCAAAAGAGAATGCACAGGAGAGTTTTCCCTCGAAAGAATATGTAAGAATACCACGTTATAAGGAAATACAGTGTTGCAGAGTAAAGACAAAAAAAAGTACATATTGGAAACTCTATATGAGAAGAAATATAGGATCGTACAGTATTTGCTTGTATCTCCTAAACAACACGTTGTAACTCGAAATTATTTGGTGTGGCTCGTACGTCTACACGTGTAGCCTCTAAAGAGAATCCACAGGAGAATTTTATTTCGTCAAAATTTGTCAGAAAACCACGTTTTAAGGAAATCCCGCATCGTGCGAAATTATCTTGTTTTTCATAAACAACACGTTGTAACTCGAAAAGCATTAGTGTTGCCTGTATGTCTAAGTGTGTAGCCTCAAAAGGGAACGCACAGGATAGTTTTCTCTCGAAAGAATATGTAAGAATACCACGTTATAAGGAAATACAATGCTGCAGAGTAAAGACAAATACGTACGTATTGGAAACACTTTACGAGAAGAATTAAAGCATCGTAAAAAATTAGCTTGTATCTCCTAAACAACACGTTGTAACTCGACAAGATTTGGTGTGGCGTGTACGTCTAAACGTGTAGCCTCAAAAGAGAACCCACAGGAGAATTTTCTTTTGTCAAAATGTGTCAGAAAACCACGTTTTAAGGAAATCCCGCATCGTGCGAAATCATCTTATTGTTCCTAAACAACATGTTGTAACTTGAAAAGCTTTGGTGTTGTGTGTATGTGTAAGCGTTGAGCCTCAAAAGTGAAGGCACAGGAGAGTTTTCTCTCGAAAGAATATGTAAGAATACCACGTTATAAGGAAATACAATTTTGCAGAGAAAAGACAAATAAGTACTTATTGGAAACACTTTAAGAGAAGAAATAACGCATCGTACAAAATTGGCTTTTATCTCCTAAACAACATGTTGTAACTCGAAAAGATTTGGTGTGGCTCATATGTCTACACGTGTAGCCTCAAAAGAGAACGCACAGGAGAACAATCTTTCGTCAAAATTTCTCAGGAAACCACGTTTTAAGGAAATCCCGCATCATGCAAAATTATCTTGTTTTTCCTAAACAACACGATGTAACTCGAAAAGCTTTGTAGTTGCATGTATGTCTTAGCGTGTAACGTCTAAATAGAACGCACAGGATAGTTTTCTCTCGAAAGAGTATATTAGAATACCACGTTATTAGGAAATACAATTTTGCAGAGTAAAGACAAATAAGTACATATTGGAAACACTTTACAAGAAGAAATAACGCATCGTACAAAATTAGATTGTGTCTCCTAAACAACACGTTGTAACTCGAAAAGATTTGGTGTGACGTGTACGTCTAAACGTGTAGCTTCAAAAGAGAACCCACAAGATAATTTGCTTTCATCAAAATTTGTCAGAATCCACGTTTTAAGGAAATCTCGCATCATGCGAAATTATCTTGTTTTTTCCTAAACAGCACGTTGTAACTTGAAAAGCTTTGGTGTTGTGTGTATATCTAAGCGTGTAACCTCAAAAGGGAACGCCCAGGATAGTTTTCTCTCGAAAGAATATGTAAGAATACCATGTTAAAAGGAAATACAATGTTGCAGAATAAAGACAAATACCTACGTATTGGAAACACTTTATGAGAAGAATTAACGCATCGTAAAAAATTAGTTTGTATCTCCTAAACAACACGTTTTAACTCGAAAAGATTTGGTGTGGCATGTACGTCTAAACATGTAGCCTCAAAAGAGAACCCACAGGAGAATTTTCTTTCTTCAAAATCTTGTCAGAAAACCACGTCTTAAGGAAATCCCGCATCGTGCGAAATCATCTTATTTTCCTAAACATCATGTTGTAACTCGAAAAGCTTTGGTGTTGTGTGCATGTGTAAGCGTGGAGCGTCAAAAGTGAAGGCACAGGAGAGTTTTCTCTCGAAAGAATATGTAAGAATACCGCGTTATAAGGAAATACACTTTTGCAGAGTAAAGACAAATAAATACATATTGGAAACACTTTATGTGAAGAAATAACGCATCGTACAAAATTAGTTTTATCTCCTAAACAACACGTTGTAACTCGAAAAGATTTGGTGTGACGTGTACATCTAAAAGTGGAGCCTCAAACGAGAACCCACTGGAGAATTTTCTTTCGTCAAAAGTTGTCAGAAACCACGTTTAAGGAAATCTTGCATCGTACGAAATTATCTTGTTTTTCCTAAACAACATGTTGTAACTCGAAAAGCTTTGGTGTTGCGTGTATGTCTAAGCGTGTAGCCTCAAAAGCGAACGGACAGGAGAGTTTTCTCTCGAAAGAATATGTACGAATACCACGTTATAAGGAAATACAGTGTTGCAGAGTAAAGACAACAACATATGTATTGGAAACACTTTAAGAAAAGAAATAACGCATCGTACAAAATTAGCTTGTATCTCCTAAACAACACGTTGTAACTCGAAAAGATTTGGTGTGGCTCGTACCTCTACATGTGTAGCCTCAAAAGAGAACACCCAGGAGACCTTTCTTTCATCAAAATTTTTCAGAAAACCACGTATTATGGAAATCTCGCATCGTGCGAAATTATCTTGTGTTTCCTAAACAACACGTTGTAACTCGAAAAGCTTTGGCGTTGTGTGTTTGTCTAAGCGTGTAGCCTCAAAAGAGAATGCACAGGAGAGTTTTCCCTCGAAAGAATATGTAAGAATACCACGTTATAAGGAAATACAGTGTTGCAGAGTAAAGACAAAAAAAGTACGTATGGGAAACTCTATACGAGAAGAAATAACGCATCGTACAATATTTGCTTGTATCTCCTAAACAACACGTTGTAACTTGAAATTATTTGCTGTGGCTCGTACGACTACACGTGTAGCCTCTAAAGAGAACCCACAGGACAATTTTCTTTCGTCCAAATTTTTCTGAAAACCACGTTTTAAGGAAATCCCGCATCGTGCGAAATTATCTTGTTTTTCATAAACAACACGTTGTAACTCGAAAAGCGTTGGTGTTGCCTGTATGTCTAAGTGTGTAGCCTCAAAAGGGAACGCACAGGATAGTTTTCTCTCGAAAGAATATGTAAGAATACCACGTTATAAGGAAATACAATGTTGCAGAGTAAAGACAAACAAGTACGTCTTGGAAACACTTTACGAGAAGAATTAATGCATCGTAAAAAATTAGCTTGTATCTCCTAAACAACACGTTGTAACTCGACAAGATTTGGTGTGGCGTGTACGTCTAAACGTGTAGCCTCAAAAGAGAACCCACAGGAGAATTTTCTTTCGTCAAAATATGTCAGAAAACCACGTTTTAAGGAAATCCCGCATCGTGCGAAATCATCTTATTGTTCCTAAACAACATGTTGTAACTCGAAAAGCTTTGGTGTTGTGTGTATGTGTAAGCGTGGAGCCACAAAAGTGAAGGCACAGGAGTGTTTTCTCTCGAAGGAATATGTAAGAATACCGCGTTATAAGGAAATACAATTTTGCAGAGTAAAGACAAATAAGTACTTATTGGAAACACTTTACGAGAAGAAATAACGCATCTTACAAAATTGGCTTTTATCTCCTGAACAACACGTTGTAACTCGAAAAGATTTGGTGTGGCTCATATGTCTACACGTGTAGCCTCAAAAGAGAACGCACAGGAGAACATTCTTTCGTCAAAATTTCTCAGGAAACCACGTTTTAAGGAAATCCCGCATCATGCAAAATTATCTTGTGTTTCCTAAACAACACGTTGTAACTCGAAAAGCTTTGGTGTTGCGTGTATGTGTAAGCGTGGAGCCTCAAAAGTGAAGGCACAGGAGAGTTTTCTCTCGAAAGAATATGTAAGAATACCGCGTTATAAGGAAATACAATTTTGCAGAGTAAAGACAAATAAGTACATATTGGAAACACTTTACGAGAAGAAATAATGCATCTTACAAAATTGGCTTTTATCTCCTAAACAACACGTTGTAACTCGAAAAGATTTGGTGTGGCTCATATGTCTACAAGTGTAGCCTCAAAAGAGAACGCACAGGAGAACATTCTTTCGTCAAAATTTCTCAGGAAACGACGTTTTAAGGAAATCCCGGATCATGCAAAATTATCTTGTTTTTCCTAAACAACACGATGTAACTCGAAAAGCTTTGGTTTTGCATGTATGTCTAAGCGTGTAACCTATAAAGAGAACGCACAGGATAGTTTTCTCTCAAAAGAATATATAAGAATACCATGTTATTAGGAAATACAATGTTGCAGAGTAAAGTCAAATATGTAAGTATTGGAAACACTTTACGAGAAGAATTAACGCATCGCACAAAACTAACTTGTATCTCCTAAACAACACGTTGTAACTCGAAAAGATTTGGTGTGACGTGTATGTCTAAACATGTAGCCTCAAAAGAGAACCCAAAGGAGAATTTTCTTTCATCAAAATTTGTCAAAAACCACGTTTTAAGGAAATCTCACATCGTGTGAAATTATCTTGTTTTTCCTAAACAACACGTTGTAACTCGAAAAGCTTTGGTGTTCAGTGTATGTATAAGCGTGGAGCCTTAAAAGAGAACGAACAGGAGAGTTTTCTCTCCAACGAATATGTAAGAATACCACGTAATAAGAAAATACAGTGTTGCAGAGTAAAGACAAATACATACGTATTGGAAACACTTTAAGAAAAGAAATAACGCATCATACAAAATTAGCTTGTATCTCCTAAAAAACACGTTGTAACTAGAAAAGATTTGGTGTGGCTCGTACCTCTACACGTGTAGCCTCAAAAGAGAACCCAGAGGAGAACTTTCTTTCGTCAAAATTTTTCAGAAAACCTCCTTTTATGTAAATCTTGCTTCAAGCGAAATTATCTTGTTTTTCCTAAACAACACATTGTAACTCGAATAGCTTTGGCGGTGCATGTTTGTCTAAGCGTGTAGCCTCAAAAGAGAATGCACAGGAGAGTTTTCCCTTGAAATAATATGTAAGAATACCACGTTTTAAGGAAATACAGTGTTGCAGAGTAAAGACAAATAAGTACGTATTGGAAACACTTTACGATAAGAAATAATGCATCGTACAAAATTTGCTTGTATCTCCTAAACAACATATGTACGTATTGGAAACACTTTACGAGAAGAAATAACGCATCGTACAAAATTAGCTTGTATCTCCTAAACAACACGTTGTAACTCGAAAAGATTTGGTGTGGCGTGTACGTCTAAACGTATAGCCTCAATGAGAACCCACAAGAGAATTTTCTTTCTTCAAAATTTATCAGAAAACCACGTTTTAAGGAAATGCCTCATCGTGCGAAATTATCTTATTGTTCCTAAACAACATGTTGTAACTCGAAAAGCTTTGGTGTTGTGTGTATGTGTAAGCATGGAGCCTCAAAAGTGAAGGCACAGGCGAGTTTTCTCTCGAAAGAATATGTAAGAATACCACGTTATAAGGAAATACAATTTTTCAGAGTAAAGACAAATAAGTACATATTGGAAACACTTTACGAGAAGAAATAACGCATCGTAAAAAATTGGCTTTTATCTCCTAAACAACACGTTGTAACTCGAAAAGATTTGGTGTGGCTCATATGTCTACACGTGTAGCCTCAAAAGAGAACGAACAGGAGAACAATCTTTCGTCAAAATTTCTCAGGAAACCACGTTTTAAGGAAATCCCGCATCATGCAAAATTATCTTGTTTTTCCTAAACAACACGATGTAACTCGAAAAGATTTGTAGTTGCATGTTTGTCTAAGCGAGTAACCTCTAAAGAGAATGTTCAGGATAGTTTTCTCTCGAAAGAATACATAAGAATACCACGTTATTAGGAAATACAATTTTGCAAAGTAAAGACAAATATGTACATATTGGAAACACTTTACAAGAAGAAATAACACATCGTATAAAATTAGATTGTGTCTCCTAAACAACACGTTGTAACTCGAAAAGATTTGGTGTGACGTGTACGTCTAAACGTGTAGCCTCAAAAGAGAACCCACAAGATAATTTTCTTTCATCAAAATTTGTCAGAATCCACGTTTTAAGGAAATCTCGCATCGTGCGAAATTATCTTGTTTTTTCCTAAACAGCACGTTGAAACTTGAAAAGCTTTGGTGTTGTGTGTATGTCTAAGCGTGTAACCTCAAAAGGGAACGCCCAGGATAGTTTTCTCTCGAAAGAATATGTAAGAATACCACGTTATAAAGAAATACAGTGTTGCAGAGTAAAAACAAATATGTACGTATTGGAAACACTTTACGAGAAGAAATAAAGAATCACACAAAATTAGCTTGTATCTCCTAAACAACACGTTGTAACTCGAAAGGATTTGGTGTGGCATGTACTTCTAAATGTGTAGCCTCAAAAGAGAATCCATAGGAGAATTTTCTTTCGTCAAAATTTGTCAGAAAACCACGTTTTAAGGAAATCCCGCATCGTGCGAAATTATCTTGTTTTACCTAAACAACACGTTGGAACTCGGAAAGCTTTGCTGTTGCATGTATGTCTAAGCGTGTAGCCTCAAAAGAAAGCACAGGAGAGTTTTCTCTCGAAAGAATATGTAAGAATACCACGTTATAAGGAAATACAGTGTTGCAGAGTAAAGAAAAATAAGTACGTATTGGAAACACTTTACAAGAAGAAATAACGCATCGTAAAAATTAGCTTGTATCTCCTAAACTACACGTTGTAACTCGAAAAGATTTGGTGTGGCGTTTACGTCTATATGTGTATCCTCAAAACAGAACCCACAGGAGAATTTTCTTTCGTCAAAATTTTTTCAGAAAACCACGAATTAAAGAAATCCTGCATCGTGTGAAATTATCTTGTTTTTCCTAAACAACACGTCCTAACTCGAAAGCTTTGGTGTTGCGTGTATGGGTAAGCGTATAGCCTCAAAAGAGTAGGCAAAGGAGAGTTTTCTCCCGAAAGAATATGTAAGAATGCCACGTTATAAGGAAATACAGTGTTGCATAGTAAAGACATATATGTACGTATTGGAAACACTTTACGAGAAGAAATAACGCATCTTACAAAATTAGCTTGTATCTCGTAAACAACACGTTATAACTCGAAAAGTTTTAGTGTGGCGTGTACGTCTAAATGTATAGCCTCAAAGAGAACCAACAGGAGAATTTTCTTTCTTCAAAATTTGTCAGAAATCCACGTTTTAAGGAAATCCCGCATCGTGAGAAATTATCTTATTTTTCCTAATCAACAAGTTGTAACGCGAAAAGCTTTGGTGTTGCGTGTATGTCTAAGCGTGTAGCCTCAAAAGAGAACGCACAGAAGAGTTTTCTCTCAAAAGAATATGTAAGAATACCACGTTAAAAGGAAATACAGTGTTGCAGAGTAAAGACAAATACGTATGTATTGGAAACACTTTATGAGAAGAAATAACGCTTCGTACAAAATTAGCTTATATCTCCTATACAACACATTGTAACTCAAAACGATTTGGTGTGGCGTGTACGTCTAAACGTGTAACCTCAAAAGAGAACCAACAGGAGAATTTTCTTTCGTCAAAATTTGTCAGAAAACCATGTTTTAAGGAAATCCCGCATCGTGCGAAATTATCTTATTTTTCCTAATCAACACGTTGTAACACGAAATGCTATGGTTTTGCCAGTATGTCTAAGCGTGTAGCCTCAAAGGAGAAGGCACAGGAGACTTTTCTCTCGAAAGAATATGTAAGAATACCAGGTTATAAGGAAATACAGTGTTGCAGAGTAAAGACCAATACATACATATTGGAAACACTTTACGAGAAGAAATAACGCATCATAAAAAATTAGCTTGTATTTCCTAAACTACACGTTGTAACTCGAAAAGATTTGGTGTGGCATGTACGTCTAAACGTGTAACCTCAAAAGAGAACCCACAGGAGAATTTTCTTTCGTCAAAATTTTTCAGAATACCATGTTTTAAGGAAATCCGGCATCGTGCGAAATGATGTTGTCTTTCCTAAACAACACGTCATAACTCGAAAAGCTTTGGTATTGCGTGTATGGGTAAGCGTGTAGCCTCAAAAGAGTAGGCACAGGAGAATTTCCTCTCGAAAGAATATGTAAGCATACCACATTATAAGGAAATACAGTGTTGCAGAGTAAAGACAAATACGTACTTATTGGAAACACTTTAAGAGAAGAAATAACATATCGTAAAAATTAGCTTGTATCTCCTAAACAACAAGTTGTAACTCGAAAAGTTTTGGTGTGGCGTGTAGGTCTAAACGTGTAGCCTCAACAGAGAACCCACAGGAGAATTTTCTTCCGTCAAAATTTGTCAGAAAACCACGTTATAAGGAAATCCGGCATTGTGCGAAATGATCTTGTTTTTCCTAAACAACACGTCGTTACTCGAAAAGCTTTGGTGTTGCGTGTATGGGTTAGCGTGTAGCCTCAAAAGAGTAGGCACAGGAGAGTTTTCTCTCGAAAGAATATGTAAGCATACCACGTTCTAAGGAAATACAGTGATGCAGAGTAAAGACAAATATGTACCTATTGGAAACACTTTAAGAGAAGAAATAACGCATCGTACAAACTTAGCTTGTATCTCCTAAACAGCACGTTGTAACTCGAAAAGATTTGGAGTGGCGTGTACGCCTCAAAAGAGAACCAACAGGAGAATTTTCTTTCGTCAAAATTTGTCAGAAAACCACGTTTTAAGGAAATCCGGCATCGTGCGAAATTATCTTGTTTTTCCTAAACAACACATCCTAACTCGAAAAGCTATGGTGTTGCGTGTATGTCTAAGCATGTAGCCTCAAAAGAGAAGGCACAGGAAAGTTTTCTCTCGAAAGAATATGTAAGAATACCACCTTATAAGGAAATACATTGTTGCAGAGTAAAGACAAATAGGTACGTATTGGAAACACTTTACGTGAAGAAATAACGCTTCGTACAAAATTAGCTTGTATCTCCTAAACTACACGTTGTAACTCGAAAAGATTTGGTGTGGCGTGTACTTCTAAATGTGTAGCCTCAAAAGAGAACCCACAGGAGAATTTTCTTCCGTCAAAAATTTTTCAGAAAACCACGTTTTAAGGAAATCCCGCATCTTGCGAAATTATCTTGTTTTTCCTAAACAACAAGTTGTAACTCGAAAAGATTTGGAGTCGCGTGTATGTTTTAGAGTGTAGCTTCAAAAGAGAAGGCACAGGAGAGTTTTCTCTCGAAAGAATATGTAAGAATACCACGTTATAAGGAAATACAGTGTTGCATAGTAAAGACAAATATGTACGTATTGGAAACACTTTACGAGAAGAAATAATGCATCATACAAAATTAGCTTTATCACCTAAACAACACGTTGTAACTCGAAAAGATTTGGTGTGGCGTGTACGTCTAAACATATAGCCTCAATGAGAACCCACAGGAGAATTTTCTTTCTTCAAAATTTGTCAGAAAACCACGTTTTAAGGAAATCCTGCATCGTGCGAAATTATCATGTTTTTCCAAATCAACAAGTTGTAACGCGAAAAGCTTTGGTGTTGTGTGTATGTCTAAGCGTGTAGCCTCAAAAGAGAACTCACAGAAGAGTTTTCTCTCAAAAGAATATGTAAGAATACCACGTTATAAGGAAATACAGTGTTGCAGAGTACAGACAAATACGTATGTATTGGAAACACTTTATGAGAAGAAATAACGGTTCGTACAAAATTAGCTTATATCTCCTATACAACACGTTGTAACTCAAAACAATTTGGTGTGGCGTGTACGTCTAAACGTGTAGCCTCAAAAGAGAACCAACAGGAGAATTTTCTTTCGTCAAAATTTGTCAGAAAACCATGTTTTAAGGAAATCCCGCATCGTGCAAAATTAACTTATTTTTCCTAATCAACAGGTTGTAACATGAAATGCTTTGGTTTTGCCTGTATGTCTAAGCGTGTAGCCTCAAAAGAGAAGGCACAGGAGAGTTTTCTCTCGAAAGAATATGTAAGAATTCCACGTTATAAGGAAATACAGTGTTGCAGAGTAAAGACAAATACATACTTATTGGAAAAACTTCAAGAGAAGAAACAACGCATCGTACAAAATTAACTTGTATCTCCTAAAAACAGGTTGTAACTCGAAAAGCTTTGGTGTTGCGTGTATGTCTAAGTGTGCAGCATCAAAAGAGAAGGCACAGGAGAGTTTTCTCTCGAAAGAATATGTAAGAATACCACGTTATAGGGAAATACATTGTTGCAGAGTAAAGACAAATAGGTACGTATTGGAAACACTTTACGAGAAGAAATAACGCTTCGTACAAAATTAGCCTGTATCTCCTAAACTACACGTTGTAACTCGAAAAGATTTGGTGTGGCGTGTACTTCTAAATGTGTAGCCTCAAAAGAGAACCAACAGGAGAATTTTCTTTCCTCAAAAATTTTTCAGAAAACCACGTTTTAAGGAAATCCCGCATCGTGCGAAATTATCTTGTTTTTCCTAAACAACATGTTGTAACTCGAAAAGCTTTGGAGTCACGTTTATGTTTTAGAGTGTAGCTTCAAAAGAGAAGGCACAGGAGAGTTTTCTCCCGAAAGAATATATAAGAATACCACGTTATAAGGAAATACAGTGTTGCATAGTAAAGACAAATATGTACATATCAGAAACACTTTATGAGAAGAAATAATGCAACTTACAAAATTAGCTTTATCACCTAAACAACACGTTGTAACTCGAAAAGATTTGGTGTGGCGTGTACATCTAAACATATAGCCTCAATGAGAACCCACAGGAGAATTTTCTTTCTTCAAAATTTGTCAGAAAACCACGTTTTAAGGAAATCCCGCATCGTGCGAAATTATCATGTTTTTCCAAATCAACAAGTTGTAACGCCAAAAGGTTTGGTGTCGCTTGTAAGTCTAAGCGTGTAGCCTCAAAAGAGAACGCACAGAAGAGTTTTCTCTCAAAAGAATATGTAAGAATACCACGTTATAAGGAAATACAGTGTTGCAGAGTAAAGACAAATACGTATGTATTGGAAACACTTTATGAGACGAAATAACGGTTCATACAAAATTAGCTTATATCTCCTATACAACACGTTGTAACTCAAAACAATTTGGTGTGGCGTGTACGTCTAAACGTGTAGCCTCAAAAGAGAACCAACAGGAGAATTTTCTTTCGTCAAAATTTCTCAGAAAACCATGTTTTAAGGAAATCCCGCATCGTGCAAAATTAACTTATTTTTCCTAATCAACACGTTGTAACATGAAATGCTTTGGTTTTGCCTGTATGTCTAAGCATGTAGCTCAAAAGAGAAGGCACAGGAGAGTTTTCTCTCGAAAGAATATGTAAGAATTCCACGTTATAAGGAAATACAGGGTTGCAGAGTAAAGACAAATATGTACGTATTGGAAACACTTTATGAGAAGAAATAAAGCTTCATACAAAATTAGCTTGTATCTCCTAAACAACACATTGTAACTCGAAAGGATTTGGTGTGGCGTGTACATCTAAATGTGCAGCCTCAAAAGAGAACCCACAGGAGAATTTTCTTTAGTCAAAATTCGTCAGAAAACCACGTTTTAAGGAAATCCGGAATCATGCAAAATTATCTTGTTTTTCCTAAACAACACTTCGTAACTCGAAAAGCTTTGGTGTTGCGTGTATGGGTAAGCGTGTAGCCTCAAAAGAGTAGGCACAGGAGAGTTTTCTCTCGAAAGAATATATAAGCATACCACGTTATAAGGAAATACAGTGTTGCAGAGTAAAGACAAATACTAACGTATTGGAAACACTTTAAGAGAAGAAATAACGCATCGTACAATATTAACTTGTATCTCCTAAACAACACGTTGTAACTCGAAAAGATTTGGTGTGGCGTGTACGTCTAAATGTGTAGCCTCAAAAGAGAACCCACAGGAGAATTTTCTTTCGTCAAAATTTGTCAAAAACCACGTTTTATGGAAATCCCGCATCGTGCGGAATTATCTTGTTTTCCTAAACAACACGTTGTAACTCGAAAAGCTTTGGTGTTGAGTGTATGTCTAAGCGTGTAGCATCAAAAGAAAAGGCACAGGAGAGTTTTCTCTCGAGAGAATACGTAAGAATACCACGTTATAAAGAAATACAATGTTGCAGAGTAAAGACAAATACGTACATATTGGAAACACTTTACGAGAAGAAATAACGCTTCATACAAAATTAGCTTATATCTCCTATACATCACGTTGTAACTCGAAAAGATTTGGTGTGGCCTATACGACTATACGTGTAGCCTCAAAAGAGAACCAACAGGAGAATTTTCTGTCCTCAAAATTTGTCAGAAAACCACGTTTTAAGGAAATCCCGCATAGTGCGAAATTATCTTATTTTTCCTAATCAAAACGTTGTAATATGAAATGCTTTGGTTTTACCTGTATGTCTAAGCCAGTAGACTCAAAAGAGAAGGCACAGGAGAGTTTTCTCTCGAAAGAATATGTAAGAATACCATATTATAAAGAAATACAGTGTTGCAGAATAAAGACAAATACATACGTATTGGAAACACTTTACGAGAAGAAATAAAGCATCACACAAAATTAGCGTGTATCTCCTAAACAACACGTTGTAACTCGAAAGGATTTGGTGTGGCATGTACTTCTAAATGTGTAGCCTCGAAAGAGAATCCACAGGAGAATTTTCTTTCGTCAAAATTTGTCAGAAAACCACGTTTTAAGGCAATCCCGCATCGTGCGAAATTATCTTGTTTTTCCTAAACAAAACGTTGGAACTCGAAAAGCTTTGGTGTTGCATGTATGTCTAAGCGTGTAGCCTCAAAAGTAAGCACAGGAGAGTTTTCTCTCGAAATAATATGTAAGAATACCACGTTATAAGGAAATACAGTGTTGCAGAGTAAAGAAAAATACGTACGTATTGGAACACTTTACAAGAAGAAATAACGCACCGTAAAAATTTGATTGTATCTCCTAAACTACACATTGTAACTCGAAAAGATTTGGTGTGGCATGTACGTCTATATGTGTAGCCTCAAAACAGAACCCACAGGAGAATTTTCTTTCGTGAAAATTTGTCAGAAAACCACGTTTTAAGGAAATCCGGCATCGTGCAAAATGATCTTGTTTTTCCTAAACAACACGTCGTAACTCGAAAAGCTTTGGTGTTGCGAGTATGGGTAAGCATGTAGCCTCAAAAGAGTAGGCACAGGAGAGTTTTCTCTCAAAAGAATATGTAAGCATACCACGTTATAAGGAAATACAGTGATGCAGAGTAAAGACAAATACAATACGTACGTATTGGAAACACTGTAGGAGAAGAAATAACGCATCGTACAAAATTAGCTTGTATCTCCTAAACAACACGTTGTAACTCGAAAGGATTTGGTGTGGCGTGTACGTCTAAATGGGTAGCCTCAAAAGAGAACCCACAGGAGAATTTTCTTTCGTCAAAATTTGTCAGAAAACCACGTTTTATGGAAATCCCGCATCGTGCTAAATTATCTTTTTTTTCTTAAACAACACGTTGTAAATCGAAAAGCTTTGGTGTTGCGTGTATGTCTAAGCGTGTAGCCTCAAAAGAGAACGCACAGGAGAGTTTTCTCTCGAAAGAATATGTAAGAATACCACGGTATAAGAAAATACAGTGTTGCAGAGTAAAGACAAATACGTACATATTGGAAACACTTTATGAGAAGAAATAATGCATCATTCAAAATTAGCTTGTATCTCCTATACAACACGTTGTAACTCGAGAAGACTTGGTGTGGCGTGTATGTCTAAACTTGTAGTCTCAAAAGAGAACCCACAGGAGAATTTTCTTTCGTCAAAATTTGTTAGAAAACCACGTTTTAATGAAATCCCGCATCATGTGAAATTATCTTATTTTTCCTAATCAACACGTTGTAACACGAAATGCTTTGGTTTTGAGTGTATGTCTAAGCGTGTATCCTCAAAAGGGAAGGCACAGGAGAGTTTTCTCTCGAAAGAATATGTAAGAATACCACGTTATAAGGAAATACAGTGTTGCAGAGTAAAGACAAATACGTATTGGAAACACTTTACGAGAAGAAATAAAGCATCCTACAAAATTAGCTTACATCTCCTATACATCACGTTGTAACTCGAAAAGATTTGGTGTGGCCTGTACGACTATACGTGTAGCCTCAAAAGAGAACCAACAGGAGAATTTTCTTTCCTCAAAATTTGTCAGAAAACCACGTTTTAAGGAAATCCCGCATAGTGCGAAATTATCTTATTTTTCCTAATCAAAACGTTGTAATATGAAATGCTTTGGTTTTACCTGTATGTCTAAGCCAGTAGACTCAAAAGAGAAGGCACAGGAGAGTTTTCTCTCGAAAGAATATGTAAGAATACCATATTATAAAGAAATACAGTGTTGCAGAGTAAAGACAAATACATACGTATTGGAATCACTTTACGAGAAGAAATAAAGCATCACACAAAATTAGCGTGTATCTCCTAAACAACACGTTGTAACTCGAAAGGATTTGGTGTGGCATGTACTTCTAAATGTGTAGCCTCGAAAGAGAATCCACAGGAGAATTTTCTTTCGTCAAAATTTGTCAGAAAACCACGTTTTAAGGCAATCCCGCATCGTGCGAAATTATCTTGTTTTTCCTAAACAAAACGTTGGAACTCGAAAAGCTTTAATGTTGCATGTATGTCTAAGCATGTAGCCTCAAAAGAAAGCACAGGAGAGTTTTCTCTCGAAATAATATGTAAGAATACCACGTTATAAGGAAATACTGTGATGCAGAGTAAAGAAAAATACGTACGTATTGGAACACTTTACAAGAAGAAATAACGCATCGTAAAAATTAGATTGTATCTCCTAAACTACACATTGTAACTCGAAAAGATTTGGTGTGGTGTGTACGTCTATATGTGTAGCCTCAAAACAGAACCCACAGGAGAATTTTCTTTCGTGAAAATTTGTCAGAAAACCACGTTTTAAGGAAATCCCGCATCATGAGAAATTATCTTATTCTTCCTAATCAACATGTTGTAACATGAAATGCTTTGGTTTTGCCTGTATGTCTAAGCGTGTAGCCTCAAAAGTGATGGCACAGGAGAGTTTTCTCTCGAAAGAATATGTAAGAATACCACGTTATAAGAAAATACAGTGTTGCAGAGTAAAGACAAATATGTACTTATTGGAAACACTTTACGAGAAGAAATAAAGCATCATACAAAATTAGCTTGTATCTCCTAAACCACATGTTGTAACTCGAAAGGATTTGGTGTGGCGAGTACGTCTAAACGTGTAGCCTCAAAAGAGAACCAACAGGAGAATTTTCTTTCGTCAAAATTTGTTAGAAAACCACGTTTTAATGAAATCCCGCATCGTGTGAAATTATCTTGTTTTTCCTAAACAACACGATGTAACTCGAAAAGCTTTGGTGTTGCGTGTATTTCTAAGCATGTAGCCTCAAAGGGAAGGCACAGGAGAGTTTTCTCTCGAAAGAATATGTAAGAATACCACGTTATAAGGAAATACAGTGTTGCAGAGTAAAGACAAATATGTATTGGAAACACTTTACGAGAAGAAATAAAGCATCCTACAAAATTAGCTTGTATCTCCTATACAACAAGTTGTAACTCGAAAAGATTTGGTGTGGTGTGTACGTCTAAACGTGTAGCCTCAAAAGATAACCCACAGGAGAATTTTCTCGCGTCAAAATTTGTCAGAAAACCAAGTTTTAAGAAAATCCGGCAACGTGTGAAATGATCTTGTTTTTCCTAAACAACACGTCGTAACTCGAAAAGCTTTGGTATTGCGTGTATGGGTAAGTGTGTAGCCTCAAAAGAGTAGGAACAGGAGAATTTTCTCTCGAAAGAATATGTAAGCATACCACGTTATAATGAAATACAGTGTTGCAGAGTAAAGACAAATATGTACTTATTGGAAACACTTTACGAGAAGAAATAACGCATCGTACAAAATTAGCTTGTATCTCCTAAACAACAAGTTGTAACTCGAAAATATTTGGTCTGGCGTGTACGTCTAAACGTGTAGCCTCAAAAGAGAACCCACAGGAGAATTTACTTTCATCAAAATTTGTCAGAAAACCACATTTTAAGGAAATCCGGCATCGTGCGAAATGATCTTGTTTTCCTAAACAACAGGTTGTAACTCGAAAAGCTTTGGTGTTGCGTGTATGGGTAAACATGTAGCCTCAAAAGTGTAGGCACAGGAGAGTTTTTTCTCGAAAGAATATGTAAGCATACCACGTTATAAGGAAATACAGTGTTGCAGAGTAAAGTCAAATATGTACGTATTGGAAACACTTTAAAAGAAGAAATAACGCATCGTACAAAATTAACTTGTATCTCCTAAACAACACGTTGTAACTCAAAAGTATTTGGTGTGGCATGTACGTCTAAATGGGTAGCCTCAAAAGAGAACCCACAGGAGAATTTTCTTTCGTCAAAATTTGTCAGAAAAAAAACACGTTTTATGGAAATCCCGCATCGTGCTATATTATCTTTTTTTTTCCTAAACAACACGTTTTAACTCGAAAAGCTTTGTTGTTGCGTGTATGTCTAAGCGTGTAGCCTCAAAAGAGAAAACACAGGAGAGTTTTCTCTCGAAAGAATATGTAAGAATACCACGTTATAAGGAAATACAGTGTTGCAGAGTAAAGACAAATACGTATGTATTGGAAACACTTTACGAGAAGAAATAATACATCATACAAAATTAGCTTGTATCTCAAAAACAACACGTTGTAACTCGAAAGGATTTGGTGTGGCGTGTACATCTAAACTTGAAGCCTCAAAAGTGAACCCACAGGAGAATTTTCTTTCGTCCAAATTTGTCAGAAAACCACATTTTATGGAAATTCCGCATCGTGCGAAATTATCTTGTTTTTCCTAAACAACACGTTGTAACTCGAAAAGCTTTGGTGTTGCGTGTATTTCTAAGCGTGTAGCCTCAAAAGGGAAGGCACATGAGAGTTTTCTCTCGAAAGAATATGTAAGAATACCACGTTATAAGGAAATACAGTGTTGCAGAGTAAAGACAAATACATAAGGATTGGAAACACTTTACAAGAAGAAATAACGCATCGTAAAAATTAGCTTGTATCTCCTAAACTACACATTGTAACTCGAAAAGATTTGGTGTGGCATGTACGTCTAAATGTGTAACCTCATAAGAGAACTCACAGGAGAATTTTCTTTCTTCCAAATTTGTCAGAAATCCACGTTTTGAGGAAATACCGCATCGTGCTCAATTATCTTGTTTTTTTTTTTTTTTTAATCAACACATTGTAACGCGAAAATCTTTGGTGTTGAGTTTAGGTCTAAGCGTGTAGCCTCAAAAGAGAACGCACAGGAGAGTTTTCTCTCGAAAGAATATGTAAGAATACCACATTATAAGGAAATACAGTGTTGCAGAGTACAGACCAATACTTAAGTATTGGAAACACTTTACAAGAAGAAATAACACATCGTAAAAATTAGCTTGTATCTCCTAAACTACAAGTTGTAACTCGAAAAGATTTGGTGTGGCGTGTACGTCTAAACGTGTAGCCTCAAAAGAGAACCAACAGCAGAATTTTCTTTCGTCAAAATTTGTCAGAAAACCACGTTTTAAGGAAATCCCGCATCGTGCGAAACTATCTTATTTTTCCCAATCAACACGTTGTAACACGAAATGATTTGGTTTTGCCTGTATGTCTAAGCGTGTAGCCTCAAAAGGGAAGGCACAGGAGAGTTTTCTCTCGAAAGAATATGTAAGAATACCACGTTATAAGGAAATACAGTGTCGCAGAGTGAAGACAAATACGTATGTATTGGAAACACTTTACGAGAAGAAATAAAGCATCGTAAAAAATTAGCTTGTATCTCCTATACAACAAGTTGTAACTCGAAAAGATTTGGTGTGGCGTGTACGTCTAAACGTGTAGCCTCAAAAGAGAACCCACAGGAGAATTTTCTTTCGTCAAAATTTGTCAGAAAACCACGTTTTAAGGAAATCCGGCATCGTGCGAAATGATCTTGTTTTTCCTAAACAACACGTCTTAACTTGAAAAGCTTTGGTGTTGCGTGTATGTCTAAGCGAGTAGCATCAAAAAAGAAGAGGCACAGGAGAGTTTTCTTTTGAAAGAATATGTAAGCATACCATGTTATAAGGAAATACAGTGTTGCAGAGTAAAAACAAATACGTACATATTGGAAACACTTTAAGAGAAGAAATAACGCATCGTAAAAATTAGCTTGTATCTCCTAAACTACACGTTGTAACTCGAAAAGATTTGGTGTGGCGTGTACGTCTAAATGTGTAGCCTCAAAAGAGAACCCACAGGAGAATTTTCTTTCGTCAAAATTTGTCAGAAAACCACGTTTTATGGAAATTCCGCATCGTGCGAAATTATCTTGTTTTTCCTAAACAACACGATGTAACTCGAAAAGCTTTGGTGTTGCGTGTATTTCTAAGCATGTAGCCTCAAAGGGAAGGCACAGGAGAGTTTTCTCTCGAAAGAATATGTAAGAATACCACATTATAAGGAAATACAGTGTTGCAGAGTAAAGACAAATACATAAATATTGGAAACACTTTATAAGAAGAAATAACACATCGTAAAAATTAGCTTGTATCTCCTAAACTACACGTTGTAACTCGAAAAGATTTGGTGTGGCGTGTACGTCTAAATGTGTAGCCTCAAAAGAGAATCCACAGGAGAATTTTCTTTCTTCAAAGTTTGTCAGAAATCCACGTTTTAAGGAAATACCGCATCATGCTCTATTATCTTGTTTTTTCTAATCAACACATTGTAATGCGAAAATCTTTGGTGTTGCGTGTAAGTCTAAGCATGTAGCCTCAAAAGAGAACGCACAGGAGAGTTTTATCTCGAGAGAATATGGGAGATTACCACGTTATAAGGAAATACAGTGTTTCAGAATAAAGACAAATACGTATGTATTGGAAACACTTTACGAGAAGAAATAACGCTTCATACAAAATTAGCTTGTATCTCCTATACAACAAGTGGTAACTCGAAAAGATTTGGTGTGGCGTGTACATCTAAACGTGTAGCCTCAAAAGAGTACCAACAGCAGAATTTTATTTCGTCAAAATTTGTCAGAAAACCACGTTTTAAGGAAATCCCGCATCGTGCGAAATTATCTTATTTTTCCTAATCAACACGTTGTAACACGAAATGCTGTGGTTTTGCCCGTATGTCTAAGCGCGTAGCCTCAAAAGAGAAGGCACAGGAGAGTTTTCTCTCAAAAGAATATATAAGAATACCATGTTATAAGGAAATACAGTGTCGCAGAGGAAAGACAAATACGTAAGAATTGGAAACACTTTACGAGAAGAAATATAGCACCGTACAAAATTAGCTTGTATCTCCTAAACAACAAGTTGTAACTCGAAAAGATTTGGTGTGGCGTGTACGTCTAAACGTGTAGCCTCAAAAGAGAACCCACAGGAGAATGTTCTTTCGTCAAAATTTGTCAGAAAACCACGTTTTAAGGAAATCCGGCATCGTGCGAAATGATCTTATTTTTCCTAAACAACACTTCGTAACTCGAAAAGCTTTGGTGTTGCGTGTATGGGTAAGGTATAGCCTCAAAAGTGTAGGCACAGGAGAGTTTTATCTCGAAAGAATATGTAAGCATACCGTGTTATAAGGAAATACAGTGTTGCAGAGTAAAGACAAATATGTACATATTGGAAACACTTTAAGAGAAGAAATAACGCATTGTAAAAATTAGCTCGTATCTCCTAAACCACACGTTGTAACTCGAAAAGATTTGGTGTGGTGTGTACTTCTAAACGTGTAGCCTCAAAAGAGAACCCACAGGAGAATTTTCTTTCGTCAAAATTTGTCAGAAAACCACGTTTTATGGAAATTCCGCATCGTGCGAAATTATCTTGTTTTCCCTAAACAACACGTTGTAACTCGAAAAGCTTTGGTGTTGCGTGTATTTCTAAGCGTGTAGCCTCAAAAGGGAAGGCACAGGAGAGTTTTCTCTCGAAAGAATATGTAAGAATACCACGTTATAAGGAAATACAGTGTTGCAGATTAAAGACAAATACTTAAGTATTGGAAACACTTTACAAGAAGAAATAACGCATCGTAAAAATTAGCTTGTATCTCCTAAACTACAAGTTGTAACTCGAAAAGATTTGGTGTGGCGTGTACGTCTAAACGTATAGCCTCAAAAGAGAACCCACAGGAGAATTTTCTTTCTTCAAAATTTGTCAGAAATCCACGTTTTAAGGAAATACCACCGCATCGTGCTCAATTATCTTGTTTTTTCTTTCTTTTTTTTTTTTTACTTTTTTATTCAATATAATTTATTTACATTTCAAATGATTTCCCCTTTTCTAGCCCCCCCACTCCCCGATAGTCCCTTCTCTTCCCCTGTCCTCCCTCCCACCCCTTCCCACTTCCCCGTTCTGGTTTTGCCAAATACTGTTTCACTGAGTTTTTCCAGAACCAGGGGCCACTCCTCCTTTCTTCTTGTACCTCATTTGATGTGTGGATTATGTTTTGGGTATTCCAGTTTTCGAGGTTAATAACCACTTATTAGTGAGTGCATACCATGATTCACCTTTGGAGTATGGGTTACCTCACTTAGTATGATGTTCTCTAGCTCCTTCCATTTGCCTAAGAATTTCATGAATTCATTGTTTCTAATGGCTGAATAGTACTCCATTGTGTAGATATACCACATTTTTTGCATCCACTCTTCTGTTGAGGGATATCTGGGTTCTTTCCAGCATCTGGCATTATATATAGGGCTGCTATGAACATAGTAGAGCATGTATCCTTATTACATGGTGGGGAATCCTCTGGATATATGCCCAGGAGTGGTATAGCAGGATCTTCTGGAAGTGAGGTGCCCAATTTTCGGAGGAACCGCCAGACTGATTTCCAGAGTGGTTGTACCAATTTGCAAGCCCACCAGCAGTGGAGGAGTGTTCCTCTTTCTCCACACCCTCTCCAACACCTGCTGTCTCCTGAATTTTTAATCTTAGCCATTCTGACTGGTGTAAGATGAAATCTTAGGGTTGTTTTGATTTGCATTTCCCTAATGACTAATGAAGTTGAGCATTTTTTAAGATGCTTCTCTGCCATCCGAAGTTCTTCAGGTGAGAATTCTTTGTTTAACTCTGTACCCCATTTTTTAATAGGGTTGTTCGGTTTTCTGGAGTCTAACTTCTTGAGTTCTTTATATATATTGGATATTAGCCCTCTATCTGATGTAGGATTGGTGAAGATCTTTTCCCAATTTGTTGGTTGCCGATTTGTCCTCTTGATGGTGTCCTTTGCCTTACAGAATCTCTGTAACCTTATGAGGTCCCATTTGCCAATTCTTGCTCTTAGAGCATACGCTATTGGTGTTCTGTTCAGAAACTTTCTCCCTGTACCGATGTCCTCAAGGGTCTTCCCCAGTTTCTTTTCTATTAGCTTCAGAGTGTCTTGCTTTATGTGGAGGTCCTTGATCCATTTGGATTTGAGCTTAGTACAAGGAGACAAGGATGGATCAATTCGCATTCTTCTGCATGCTGACCTCCAGTTGAACCAGCACCATTTGTTGAAAAGGCTATCTTTTTTCCATTGGATGTTTTCAGCCTCTTTGTCGAGGATCAAGTGGCCATAGGTGTGTGGATTCATTTCTGGATCTTCAATCCTGTTCCATTGATCCTCCTGCCTGTCACTGTACCAATACCATGCAGTTTTTAACACTATTGCTCTGTAGTATTGCTTGAGGTCAGGGATACTGATTCCCCCAGATTCTTCAGAGTCTTGAAGTTCTTGTCATACAGATCTTTCACATGTTTGGTAAGAGTCACCCCATGGTACCTTCTCCAAAATCGACCATATAATTGGTCACAATACAGACCTCAACAAATATAAGAAGTTAGAACTAATCCCATGCCTCCTATCTGATCACTATGGAGTAAAAGTGGTCTTCAATAGCAACAGAAACAACAGAAAACCCACATACACGTGGAAACTGAACAATACTCTACTCAATGATACCTTGCTCAAGGAAGAAATAAAGAAAGAAGTTAAAGACTTTTTAGAACATAATGAAAATGAAAACACAACATACCCAAATCTATGGGACACAATGAAAGCAGTGCTAAGAGGAAAACTCATAGCCCTGAGTGCCTCCAAAAAGAAAATGGAGAGAGCATACATTACCAGCTTAATGACACACCTGAAAGCCCTAGAACAAAAAGAAGCTATTTCGCCCAGGAGGAGTAGAAGGCAGGAAATCATCAAACTCAGGGTCGAAATCAATCAAGTAGAAACAAAGAGAACCATACAAAAAATCAACAAAACCAGGAGCTGGTTCTTTGAGAAAATCAACAAGATAGATAAACCCTTAGCCAGACTGACCAAAGGGCACAGAGAAAGTATCCAAATTAACAAACTTAGAAATGAAAAGGGAGATATAACAACGGAAACTGAGGAAATCCAAAAAATCATCAGATCCTACTACAAGAGCCTGTACTCAACACAACTGGAGAATCTGGAGGAAATGGACAATTTCCTTGACAGATACCAAATACCAAAATTAAATCAGGACCAACTAGACCAACTAAACAGTCCCATAATGCCTAAAGAAATAGAAGGAGTCATAGAAAGTCTTCCAACCAAAAAAAGCACAGGACCAGATGGCTTCAGTGCAGAATTCTACCAGACCTTCAAAGAAGAGTTAACACCAATACTCTTCAAACTATTCCACAAAATAGAAACAGAAGGAACACTACCCAGTTCCTTCTACGAAGCCACAATTATGCTGATACCAAAGCCACAAAAAGATCCAACAAAGAAAGAGAACTTCAGACCGATTTCTCTTATGAACATCGATGCAAAAATACTCAATAAAATTCTTGCCAACCGAATCCAAGAACACATCAAAACGATCATCCACCATGATCAAGTAGGCTTTATCCTGGGAATGCAGGGTTGGTTCAATATACAGAAATCCATCAATACAATCCACTACATACATATTGGAAACACTTTAAGAGAAGAAATAACGCAGAACCCACAGGAGAATTTTCTTTCGTCAAAATTTGTCAGAAAACCACGTTTTAAGGAAATCCGTCATCGTGCGAAATGATTTTGTTTTTCTTAAACAATACATCGTAACTCGAAAAGCTTTGGTGTTGCGTGTATGGGTAAGCGTGTAGCCTCAAAAGTGTAGGCACAGGAGAGTTTTCTCTCGAAAGAATATGTAAGCATACCACGTTATAAGGAAATACAGTGTTGCAGAGTAAAGACAAATACGTACATATTGGAAACACTTTAAGAGAAGAAATAACGCATCGTCAAAATTAGCTTGTATCTCCTAAACTACACGTTGGAACTCGAAAAGATTTGGTGTGGCGTGTACGTCTAAACGTGTAGCCTCAAAAGAGAACCCACAGGAGAATTTTCTTTCCTCAAAATTTGTCAGAAAACCACGTTTTAAGGAAATCCGGCATCGTGCGAAATGATTTTGTTTTTCTTAAACAATACATCGTAACTCGAAAAGCTTTGGTGTTGCGTGTATGGGTAAGCGTGTAGCCTCAAAAGTGTAGGCACGGGAGAGTTTTCTCTCGAAAGAATATGTAAGCATACCACGTTATAAGGAAATACAGTGTTGCAGAGTAAAGACAAATACGTACATATTGGAAACACTTTAAGAGAAGAAATAACGCATCGTAAAAATTAGCTTGTATCTCCTAAACTACACGTTGGAACTCGAAAAGATTTGGTGTGGCATGTATGGCTAAACGTGTAGCTTCAAAAGAGAACCCACAGGAGAATTTTCTTTCTTCAAATTTAGTCAGAAAACCATGTTTTAAGGAAATCCCGCATCGTGCGAAATTGTCTTGTTTTTTCTGATTAACACATTGTAACGCGAAAATCTTTGGTGTTGCGTGTCTGTCTAAGCGTGTAGCCTCAAAAGAGAATGCACAGGAGAGTTTTATCTAGAAAGAATATGTAAGAATACCACGTTATAAGGAAATACAGTGTTGCAGAGTAAAGACAAATACGTATGTATTGGAAACACTTTACGAGAAGAAAAACCGCTTCATACAAAATTAGCTTGTATCTCCTATACAACAATTGGTAACTCGAAAAAAATTTTTGTGGCGTGTACGTCTAAACATGTAGCCTCAAAAGAGAAAAAACAGGAGAATTTTCTTTCGTCAAAATTTGTCAGAAAACCACGTTTTAATGAAATCCTGCATCGTGCGAAATTATCTTATTTTTCCTAATCAACACGTTGTAAAACGAAATGCTTTGGTTTTGCCTGTATGTCTAAGCGTGTAGCCTCAAAAGAGAAGGCACAGGAGAGTTTTCTCTTGAAAGAATATGTAAGAATAGCACGTTATAAGGAAATACAGTGTTGCATAGAAAAAATAAATACGTACTTATTGGAAAAACTTCAAGAGAAGAAATAACGCATCGTACAAAATTAACTTGTAGCTCCTAAAAACACGTTGTAACTCAAAAAGCTTTGGTGTTGCCTGTATGTCTAAATGTGCAGCCTCAAAAGAGAAGGCACAGGAGAGTTTTCTCTCGAAAGAATATGTAAGAATACCACGTTATAAAGAAATACATTGTTGCAGAGTAAAGACAAATAGGTACGTATTGGAAACACTTTACGAGAAGAAATAACGCTTTGTACAAAATTAGCTTGTATCTCCTATACAACACGTTGTAACTCGAAAAGGTTTGGTGTGGCGTGTACGTCCAAACGTGTAGCCTCAAAACAGAACCCACAGGAGAATTTTCTTCCGTCAAAATTTTCAGAAAACCACGTTTTATGGAAATCCCGCATCGTGCGAAATTATCTAGTTTTTCCTAAACAACACGTTGTAACTCGAAGAGCTTTGGTGTTGTGTGTATGTCTAAGCATGTAGCCTCAAAAGGGAAGGCACAGGAGAGCTTTCTCTCGAAAGAATATGTAAGAATACCACGTTATAAGGAAATACAGTGTTGCAGAGTAAAGACAAATACATAAGTATTGGAAACACTGTACAAGAAGAAATAACGCATCGTAAAAATTAGCTTGTATCTCCTAAACTACACGTTGTAACTCGAAATGATTTGGTGTGGCATTTATGTATAAATGTGTAGCCTCAAAACAGAACCCACAGGAGAATTTTCATTCGTCAAATTTTTTCAGAAAACCACGTTTTAAGGAAATCCCGCATCATGCGAAATTATCACGTTTTTCCTAAAAAACACGTTGTCACTCGAAAAGCTTTGGTGTTGCATGTATGTCTTAGCGTGTAGACTCCAAAGAGAAGGCACAGGAGAGTTTTCTCTCGAAAGAATATGTAAGAATACCACGTAATAAGGAAATACAGTGTTGCATAGTAAAGACAAATACGTACATATTGGAAACACTTTACGAGAAGAAATAACTCTTCTTAAAACATTAGCTTGTATCTCCTAAACAACAAGTTGTAACTCGAAAAGAATTGGTGTGGCGTGTATGTCTAAACGTGTAGCCTCAAAAGAGAACCCACAGGAGAATTTTCTTTCGTCAAAATTTGTCAGAAAACCACGTTTTAAGGAATTCCGGCATCATGCGAAATGATCTTGTTTTTCCTAAACAACACGTCGTAACTCGAAAAGCTTTGGTGCTGCATGTATGGGTAAGCTTGTAGCCTCAAAAGAGTAGGCACAGGAGAGTTTTCTCTCGAAAGAATATGTAAGCATACCACGTTATAAGGAAATACAGTGTTGCAGAGTAAAGACAAATACGTACGTATTGGAAACACTTTACAAGAAGAAGTAAAGCATCTTACAAATTTAGCTTGTATCTCCTAAACAAGTTGTAACTCGAAAAGATTTGGTGTGGCATGTACGTCTAAACATGTAGCCTCAAAAGAGAACCCACAGGAGAATTTTCTTTCGTGAAAATTTGTCAAAAAAACACGTTTAAAGGAAATCCGGAATAGTGCGAAATGATCTTGTTTTTCCTAAACAACACGTTGTAACTCGAAAGCTTTGGTGTTGCGTTTATGGGTAAGCGTGTAGCCTCAAAAGAGTAGGCACAGGAGAGTTTTCTTTCGAAAGAATATGTAAGCATACCACGTTATAAGGAAATACATTGTTGCAGAGTAAAGACAAATACGTACGTATTGGAAACACTTTACAAGAAGAAATAACGCTTCGTACAAAATTAGCTTGTGTCTCCTATACAACACGTTGTAACTCGAAAAGATTTGGTGTGGCATGTACGTCTAAACGTGTAGCCTCAAAAGAGAACCAACAGGAGAATTTTCTTTTGTCAAAATTCATCAGAAAACCACGTTTTAAGGAAATCCTGCATTGTGCGAAATTATCTTATTTTTCCTAATCAACACGTTGTAACACGAAATGCGTTGGTTTTGCCTCAATGTCTAACCGTGTAGCCTCAAAAGAGAAGGCACAGTAGAGTTTTCTCTCGAAAGAATATGTAAGAATACCACTTTATAAGGAAATACAGTGTTGCAGAGTAAAGACAAATACTTACTTATTAGAAACACTTTACGAGAAGAAATAAAGCATCATAAAAATTAGCTTGTATCTCCTAAACAACACGTTGTAACTCGAAAGGATTTGGTGTGGCGTGTACGTCTGTACGTGTAGCCTCAAAATAGAACCCACAGGAGAATTTTCTTTCGTCAAAATTTGTCAGAAAACCACGATTTAAGGAAATCCGGCATCGTGAGAAATTATCTTGTTTTTCCTAAACAACATGTAGTAACTCGAAAAGCTTTGGTGTTGCATGTATGTCTAAGCATGTAGCCTCAAAAGAGAAGGTACAGGAGAGTTTTCTCTCAAAAGAATATGTAAGAATACCACGTTATAAGGAAATACAGTGTTGCATAGTAAAGACAAATACGTACATATTGGAAACACTTTACAAGAAGAAATAACGCTTCGTACAAAATTAGCTTGTATCTCCTATACAACACGTTGTAACTCGAAAAGACTTAGTGTGGCGTGTACGTCTCAACGTGTAGCCTCAAAAGAGAACCCACAGGAGAATTTTCTTTCGTCAAAATTTGTCAGAAAACCACGTTTTAAGGAAATCCGGCATCGTGCGAAATGATCTAGTTTTTCCTAAACAACACGTTGTAACTTGAAAAGCTTTGGTGTTGCGTTTATGGGTAAGCTTGTAGCCTCAAAAGTGTAGGCACAGGAGAGTTTTCTCTCGAAAGAATATGTACGCATACCACGTTATAAGGAAATATAGTGTTGCAGAGTAAAGACAAATACATATGCATTGGAAACACTTTAGGAGAAGAAATAATGCATCATAGCAAATTAGCTTGTATCTCCTAAACAACACGTTGTAACTCGAAAGGATTTCGTGTGGCATGTACGTCTAAATGGGTAGCCTCAAAAGATAACCCACAGGAGGATTTTCTTTCGTCATAATTTGTCAGAAAACCACGTTTTAAGGAAATCCCGCATCGTGCGAAATTATCTTTTTTTTTTCCTAAACAACACGTTGTAACTCGAAAAGCTTTGGAGTTGCGTGTATGTCTAAGCATGTATCCTCAGAAGAGAAGGCAAAGGAGAGTTTTCTCTCGAAATAATGTGTAAGAATACCACGTTATAAGGAAATACAGTGTTGCAGAGTAAAGACAAATACGTACTTATTGGAAACACTTTAGGAGAAGAAATAACGCTTCGTACAATATTAGCTAGTATCTCCTATACAACACTTTGTAACTCGTAAAGACTTGGTGTGGCGTGTACGTCTAAATGTGTAGCCTCAAAAGAGAACCCACAGGAGAATTTTCTTTCGTCAACATTCGTCAGAAAACCACGTTTTAAGGAAATTCGGCATCGTGCGAAATTATCTTGTTTTTCCTAAACAACACGTAGTAACTCGAATAGATTTGGTGTTGCGTGTATGGGTAAGCGTGTAGCCTCAAAAGAGTAGGCACAGGAGAGTTTTTTTCTCGAAAGAATATGTAAGCATACCACGTTATAAGGAAATACAGAGTTGCAGAGTAAAGACAAATAGGTACATATTGGGAACACTTTATGAGAAGAAATAACGCTTCGTACAAAATTAGCTTATATCTCCTAAAGAACACGTTGTAACTCGAAAGGATTTGGTGCAGCGTGTACGTCTAAACTTGTAGCCTCAAAAGAGAACCCACAGGAGAATTTTCTTTCGTCAAAATTTGTCAGAAAACCACGTTTTAAGGAAATCCCTCATCGTGCGAAATTATCTTGTTTTTCCTAAACAACACGTTGTAACTCGAAAATCTTTGGTGTTGCGTGTATGTCTAAGCGTGTAGCCTCAAAAGAGAAGGCAAAGGAGAGTTTTCTCTCGAAAGAATACGTAAGAATACCACGTTATAAGGAAATACAGTGTTGAAGAGTAAAGACAAATACGTACGTATTGGAAACACTTTACGAGAAGAAATAACGCTTCGCACAATATTACCTTGTATCTCCTATACAACACGTTGTAACTCGAAAAGATTTGGTGTGTCATGTACGTCTAAACGTGTAGCCTCAAAAGAGAACCAACAGGAGAATTTTCTTCCATCAAAATTTGTCAGAAAACCACGTTTTATGGAAATCCCGCATCGTGAGATATTATCTTATTTTTCCTAATCAACACGTTGTAACACGAAATGCTTTCGGATTGCCTGTATGCCTAAGCGTGTATTCTCAAAAGAGAAGGCACAGGAGAGTTTTCTCTCGAAAGAATATGTAAGAATACCACGTTATAAGAAAATACAATGTAGCAGAGTAAAGACAAATACGTACGTATTGGAAACACTTTACGAGAAGAAATAAAGCATCATACAAAATTAGCTTGTATCTGCTAAACAACACGTTGTAACTCGAAAGGTTTTGGTGTGGCGTGTATGTCTAAATGTGTAGCCTCAAAAGAGAACCAACAGCAGAATTTTCTTTCGTCAAAATTTTTCAGAAAACCACGTTTTAAGGAAATCCCGCATCGTGCAAAATTATCTTATTTTTCCTAATCAACACGTTTTAACACGAAATGCTTTGGTTTTGCCTGTATGTCTAAGCGTGTAGCCTCAAAAGAGAAGGCACAGGAGAGTTTTCTCTCGAAAGAATATGTAAAAATACCACGTTACAAGGAAATACAGTGTTGCAGATAAAGACAAATACGTACGTATTGGAAACACTTAAACTTTACGAGAAGAAATAACTTATCGTAAAAAATTAGCTTGTATCTCCTAAACAACACGTTGTAACTCGAAAAGATTTGGTGTGGCGTGTATGTCTAAACGTGTAGCCTCAAAAGAGAGCCCAGAGGAAAATTTTCTTTTGTCAATATTTGTCAGAAAACCACGTTTTAAGGAAATCCCGCATCGGGCGAAATTATCTTGTTTTTCCTAAACAACATGTTGTAACTCGAAAAGCTTTCGTATTGCGTGTATGTCTAAGCGTGTAGCCTCAAAAGAGAAGGCACAGGAGAGTTTTCTCTTGAAAGAATACGTAAGAATACCACGTTATAAGGAAATACAATGTTGTAGAGAAAAGACAAATACGTACATATTGGAAACACTTAAACTATACGAGAAGAAATAACGCATCGTACAAAATTAGTTTGTATCTCCTAAACAGCACGTTGTAACTCGAAAAGATTTGGTGTGGCGTGTACGTCTAAATGTGTAGCCTCAAAGAGAACCCACAGGAAAATTTTCATTCATCAAAATTTGTCAGAAACCATGTTTTAAAGAAATCCCGCGTTGTGCGAAATTATATTGTTTTTCCTAAACAATATGTTATAACTCGAAAAGCTTTGGTGTTGCGTGTATGTCTAAGCATGTAGCCTCAAAAGAGAAGGCACAGGAGAGTTTTCTCGAAAGAATATGTAAGAATACCACGTTATAAGGAAATACTGTGTTGCAGAGTAAAGACAAATACGTACATATTGAAAACACTTTACAAGAAGAAATAACCCATCGTACAAAATTAGCTTGTATCTCCTAAACTACACGTTGTAACTCGAAAAGATTTGGTGTGGCGTGTATGTCTAAACGTGTTGCCTCAAATGAGAACCCACTGGAGAATTTTCGTTCTTCAAGTTTTTTTAGAAAACCACGTTTTTAGGAAATCATGCATCGTGTGAAATTATCTTGTTTTTCCTAAACAACAAGTTTTAACTCGAAAAGCTTTGTTGTTGCGTGTATGAATAAGCGAGTAGCATCAAAAAAGAAGAGGCACAAGAGAGTATTCTCTCGAAAGAATACATAAGAATACCACGTTATAAGGAAATACAGTGTGGCAGAGTAAAGACAAATACATACATAGTGGAAACACTTTACAAGAAGAAATAACGCATCGTACAAAATTAGGTTGTATCTCCTAAACAGCACGTTGTAATTCGAAAAGATTTGGTGTGGCGTGTACGTCTAAACGTGTAGCCTCAAAGGAGAACCCACAGGAGAATTTTCTTTCGTCAAAATTTGTCAGAAAACCACGTTTAAGGAAATCCCGCATCGTGTGAAATTATCTTGTTTTTCCTAAAGAACACGTTATAACTCGAAAAGCTTTGGTGTTGCGTGTATGTCTAAGCTTGTAGCCCCAAAAGAGAAGGCAAAGGAGAGTTTTCTCTCAAAAGAATATGTAAGAATACCACGTTATAAGGAAATACAGTGTTGCAAAGTAAAGACAAATACGTACATTTTGGAAACACTTTACGAGAAGAAATAACGCCTCGTTCAAAATTAGTTTGTATCTCCTAAACAACACGTTGTAACTCGAAAAGATTTGGAGTGGCTTGTACGTCTAAACGTGTAGCCTCAAAAGAGAACCCACAGGAGAATTTTCTTTCGTCAAAATTTGTCAGAAAACCATGTTTTAAGGAAATCCTGCATCGTGCGAACTTATCTTGTTTTTCCTAATCAACACGTTGTAACACAAAATGCTTTGCTTTTGCGTGTATGTCTAAGCGCGTAGCCTCAAAAGAAAAGGCACAGGAGAGTTTTCACTTGAAAGAATATGTAGGAATACCACGTTATAAGAAAATACAGTGTTGCAGAGTAAAGACAAATATGTACCTATTGGAAAAACTTAAACTTTACGAGAATAAAAAATGCATCGTAAAAATTAGCTTGTATCTCATAAACAGCACGTTGTAATTCGAAAAGATTTGGTGTGGCGTGTATGTCTAAACGTGTAGCCTCAAAAGAGAACCCACAGGAGAATTTTCTTTCATCAAAATTTGTCAGAAAACCAAGTTTTAAGGAAATCCCGCATCGTGCGAAATTATCTTGTTTTTCCTAAACAACATGTTGTAACTCAAAAGCTTTGGTGTTGCGTGTATGTCTAAGCATGTAGCCTCAAAAGAGAAGGCACAGGAGAGTTTTCTCTCGAAAGAATATGTAAGAATACCACGTTATAAGGAAATACAGTTTTGCAGAATAAAGACAAATACGTACCTATTGGAAACACTTAAAGGTTATGAGAAGAAATAACGCATCTTAAAAAATTAGCTTGTATCTCCTAAACAACACATTGTAACTCGAAAAGACATGGTGTGGCGTGTACATCTAAACTTGTAGCCTCAAAAGAGAACCTACAGGAGAATTTTCTTTCGTCAAAATTTGTCAGAAAACCACGTTTTAAGGAAATCCCATATCGTGCGAAATTATCTTATTTTTCCTAAACAACATGTTGTAACATGAAAAGCATTGGTGTTGCGAGTATGTCTTAACATGTAGCCTCAAAGGAGAACACACAGGAGAGTTTTGTCTCGAAAAAATATGTAAGAATACCACGTTATAAGGAAATCGAATGTTGCAGAGTAAAGACAAATACATACTTATTGGAAACACGTTCCGAGAAGAAATAACGCATCGTAAAAATTAGCTTGTATCTCCTAAACAACACGTGGTAACTCGAAAAGATTTGGTGGGGCGTGTACGTCTAAACGTGTAGCCTCAAAAGAGAACCCACAGGATAAATTTATTTCGTCAAAATTTGTCAGAAAACCATGTTTTAAGGAAATCCCTCATCGAGAGAAATTATCTTGTTTTTCCTAATCAACATGTTGTAACTCGAAAAGCTTTAGTGTTGCGTGTACATCTAAGCGTGTAGCCTCAAAAGAGAAGGCACAGGAGAGTTTTCCCTCGAAAGAATATGTAAGAATACCACGTTATAAAGAAATACAGTTTTGCAGAATAAAGACAAATATGTACGTATTGGAGAAACTTTATGAGGAGAAATAACGCATCATACAAAATTAGCTTGTATCTCCTAAACAACACGTTGTAACTCGAAAATATTTGGTATGGCGTGTATGTCTAAACATGTAGCCTCAAAAGAGAACCCACAGGAGAGTTTTCATTCGTCAAAATTTGTCAGAAAACCACGTTTTAAGGAAATCCTGCATCGTGCGAAATTTTCTTGTTTTGCCTAAACAACACGTTGTAATTCGAAAAGCTTTGGTGTTGCGTGTATGTCTAACCGTGTAGCCTGAAAAGAGAAGGCACAGGAGAGTTTTCTCTCGAAAGAATATGTAAAAATACCACGTTATAAGGAAATACAGTGTTGCAGATAAAGACAAATACGTACGTATTGGAAACACTTAAACTTTACGAGAAGAAATAACTTATCGTAAAAAATTAGCTTGTATCTCCTAAACAACACGTTGTAACTCGAAAAGATTTGGTGTGGCGTGTAAGTCTAAACGTGTAGCCTCAAAAGAGAACCCACAGGAGAATTTTCTTTGTCAAAATTTGTCAGAAAACCATGTTTTAAGGAAATCCCGCATCTTGCAAAATTATCTTGTTTTTCCTAAACAACTCATCTTAACGCAAAAAGCTTTGTTGTTGCGTGTATGTCTAAGCATGTAGCCTCAAAAGAGAAGGCACAGGAGAGTTTTCTCTCGAAACAATATGTAAGAATACCACGTTATAAGGAAATACAGTGTTGCAGAGTAAAGACAATTATGTACGTATTGGAAACACTTAAACTTTAGAGAAGAAATAAAGCATCATACAAAATTAGCTTATATCTCCTAAACAACACGTTGTAACTCGAAACGGTTTGGTGTGGCGTTTACAACTAAACATGTAGCCTTAAAAGAGAACCCACAGGAGAATTTTCTTTCGTCAAAATTTGTCAGAAAACCATGTTTTAAGGAAATCCCGCATCGTGCGAAAATATCTTGTTTTTTCTAAACAACACATCGTAATTCGAAAAGCTTTGGTGTTGCGTGTATGTCTAGGCGTGTAGCCTCAAAAGAGAAGGCACAAGAGAGTTTTCTCTCAAAAGAATATGTAAGAATACCACGTTATAAGGAAATACAGTGTTGCAGAGTAAAGACAAATAAGCACTTATTGGAAACACTTAAACTTTACGAGAAGAAATGATGCATCATACAAAATTATCTTGTATCTCCTAAACAGCACGTTGTAACTTGAAAAGATTTGGTGTGGCGCGTATATCTAAACGGGTAGCCTCAAAAGAGAACCCACAAGAGAATTTTCTTTCCTCAAAATTTGTCAGAAAACCACGTTTTAAGGAAATCCCGCATCGTGTGTAATTATCTTGTTTTTCCTAAACAACACGTTGTAACTCGAAAAGCTTTGGTGTTGCGTGTAAGTCTTAGCGTGTAGCCTCAAAAGAGACGGCAATGGAGAGTTTTCTCTCGAAAGAATATGTAAGAATACCACGTTATAAGGAAATAAAGTGTTGCAGAGTAAAGACAAATAAGTACGTATTTGAAACACTAAAACTTTATGAGAAATAATAACACATCGTAAAAAATAGCTTGTATCTCCTAAACAACACGTTGTAACTCGAAAGGATTTGGTGCGGCATATATGACAAAACGTGTAGCCTCAAAAGAGAACCCATAGGAGAATTTTCTTTCGTCAATATTTGTCAGAAAACCACATTTTAAGGAAATCCCGCATCATGCGAAATTATCTTGTTTTTCTTAAACAACACGTTGTAACTTGAAAAGCTTTGGTGTTGTGTGTATTTCTAAGCGTGTAGCCTCAAAAGAGAAGGCACAGGAGTGTTTTCTCTCGAAAGGATATGTAAGAATACCACGTTATAAGGAAATACAGTGTTGCAGAGTAAAGAAAAATACGTACATATTGGAAACACGTAAACTTTACGAGAAGAAATAACTTATCATACAAAATTAGCTTGTATCTCCTAAACAACACGTTGTAACTCAAAAAGATTTGGTGTGGCATGTGCGTCTAAACGTGGAGCCTCAAAAGAGAACCCACAGTAGAATTTTCTTTCGTCAAAATTTTTCAGACAGCCACGTTTTAAGGAAATCCGGCATTGTGCGAAATTATCTTTTTTTTCCTAAACAAAACGTCCAGACTCGAAAATCTTTGGTGTTGCGTGTATGTCTAAGCCTGTAGCCTCAAAAGAGAAGGCACAGGACAGTTTTCTCTCGAAAGAATATGTAAGCATACCACGTTATTAGGAAATACAGTGTTGCAGAGTCAAGAAAAATACGTATTGGAAACACTTTAGGAGAAGAAATAACGCATCAAACAAAATTAGCTTGTATCTCCTAAACAACACCTTGTAACTCGAAATGATTTGGTGTGGCGTGTATGTCTAAACGTTTAGCCTCAAAAGAGAACCCACAGGAGAATTTTCTTTCGTCAAAATTTGTCAGAAAACAATTTTTTAAGGAAATCCCGCATCGTGCGAAATTATCTTGTGTTTCCAAAACAACACATCATAACTCGAAAAGCTTTGATGTTGCTTGTATGTCTAAGCGTGTAGCCTCAAAAGAGAAGGCACAGGACAGTTTTCTCTCGAAAGAATATGTGAGAATACCACGTTATAAGGAAATACAGTGTTGCAGACTAAAGACAAATACGTACGTATTGGAAACACTTAAACTTTACGAGAAGAAATAACTCATCATACAAAATTTGCTTGTATCTCCTAAACAGCACGTTGTAACTCGAAAAGATTTGGTGTGGCGTGTACGTCGAAATGTGTAGCCTTAAAAGAGAACCCCCAGGAGAATTTTCTTTCGTCAAAATTTTTCAGAAAAGCACGTTTTAAGGAAATCCCGCATCGTGCGAAATTATCTTGTTTTTCCTAAACAACACGTCGTTACTAGAAAAGCTTTGGTGTTGCGTGTATGTCTAAGCATGTAGCCTCAAAAGAGAATGCACTGGAGAGTATTCTCTCGAAAGAATATGTAAGAATACCACAATATAAGGAAATACAGTGTTGCAGAGTAAAGACAAATATGTACTTATTGGAAACACTTTACGAGGAGAAATAACGCATTGTAAAACAATTACCTTGTATCTCCTAAACAACACATTGTAACTCGAAAACATTTGGTGTGGCGTGTACGTCTAAAGGTGTAGCCTCAAAAGAGTACCCGCAGGAGAATTTTCTTTCGTCAAAATTTGTCACAAAACCACGTTTTAAGGAAATCACGCATCGTGCGAAAATATCTTGTTTTTCCTAAACAACACGTTGTAACTCAAAAAGCTTTGTTGTTGCTTGTATGTCTATGCGTGTAGCCTCAAAAGAGAAGGCACAGGAGAGTTTTCTCTGGAAACAATATGTAAAAATACCACGTTATAAGGAAATACAGTGTTGCAGAATAAAGACAAATCCATACATATTGGAAACACTTAAACTTTACGAGAAGAAATAATGCATCGTACTAAATTAGCTTGTATCTCTTAACAGCACGTTGTAACTAGAAATGATTTGGTGTGGCGTGTACTTCTAAACGTGTAGCTTCAAAAGAGAACCCACAGGAGAATTTTCTTGCGTCAATATTTGTCAGAAAACCACGGTTTAAGGAAATCCCGCATCATGAGAAATTATCTGGTTATTCCTAAACAACACGTTGTAACTCGAAAAGCTTGGGTGTTTCGTGTAAGTCTTAGCGTGTAGCCTCAAAAGAGAAGGCAACGGAGAGTTTTCTCTCGAAAGAATATGTAAGAATACCACGTTAATAGGAACTACAGCGTTGCAGAGTAAAGACAAGTACGTACGTATTTGAAACACTTTAGGAGAAGAAATAACGCATCATAAAAAATTAGCTTGTATCTCCTAAACAACACGTTGTAACTCGAAAATATTTGGTGTGGCGTGTGCATCTAAACGTGTAGCATCAAAAGAGAACCCACAGGAGAATTTTCTTTCTTCAAAATTTTTCAGAAAACCACGTTTTAAGGAAATCCCGCATCGTGCGAAATTATCTTGTTTTTCCTAAACAAAACATCGTAACTCGAAAAGCTTTGGCGTTGCTTGTATATCTAATCGTGTAGCCTCAAAAGAGAAGACACAGGAGAGTTTTCTCTCGAAAGAATATGTAAGAATACCACGTTATAAGGAAATACAGTGTTGCAGAGCAAAGACAAATACGTACGTTTTGGAAACATTTTAGGAGAAGAAATAACGCTTCGCACAAGCTTCTATCTCCTAAACAACACGTTTTAACTCGAAATGATTTGGTGTGGCGTGTACGTCTAAACGTGTAGCCTCAAAAGACAACCCACAGGAGAATTTTCTTTCGTCATAATTTGTCAGAAATCCACGTTTTAAGGAAATCTCGCATCGTGCGAAATTATCTTGTTTTTCCTAATCAACACGTTGTAACTCGAAAAGATTTGGTGTTGCGTGTATGTCTAAGCGTGTAGCCTCAAAAGAGAAGGCACAGGAGAGTTTTCTCTCGAAAGAATATGTAAGAATACCACGGTATAAGGAAATACAGTGTTGCAGAGAAAAGACAAATACTTACTTATTGGAAACACTTAAACTTTATGAGAAGAAATAACTTATCATACAAAATTAGCTTGTATCTCCTAAACAGCACGTTGTAACTCAAAAAGATTTGGTGTGTCGTGTAATTCTAAACGTGTAGCCTCAAAAGAGAACCCACAGGAGAATTTTCTTTCATCAAAATTTGTCAGAAAACCATGTTTTAAGGAAATCCCGCATCGTGCGAAATTATCTTGTTTTTCCTAAACAACACATCTTAACTCGAAAAGCTTTGGTGTTGCGTGTATGTCTAAGCGTATAGCCTCAAAAGAGAAGGCACAGGAGAGTTTTCACTCGAAACAATATGTAAGAATACCACGTTCTAAGGAAATACAGTGTGGCAGAGTAAAGACAAATACCTACTTATTGGAAACACTTAAACTTTACGAGAAGTAAAAACGCATCATATAAAATTAGCTTATATCTCCTAAACAACACGTTGTAAATGGAAAAGATTTGGTCTGGCGTTTACAACTAAACATGTAGGCTTAAAAGAGAACCCACAGGAGAATTTTTTTTCGTCAAAATTTGTCAGAAAACCATGTTTTAAGGAAATCCCGCATCGTGAGAAATTATCTTGTTTTTCCTAAACAACACATCGTAACTCGAAAAGCTTTGGTGTTGCGTGTATGTCTAGGCATGTAGCCTCAAAAGAGAAGGCACAGGAGAGTTTTCTCTCGAAAGAATATGTAAGAATACCACGTTATAAGGAAATACAGTGTTGCAGAGTAAAGACAAATACGCACTTATTGGAAACACTTAAACTTTATGAGAAGAAATAATGCATCGTACAAAATTAGCTTGTATCTCCTAAACAGCACGTTGTAACTTGAAAAGATTTGGTGTGGAGTGTACACCTAAACGTGTAGCCTCAAAAGAGAACCCACAGGAGAATTTTCTTTCATCAAAATATGTCAGAAAACCACGTTTTAAGGAAATCCCTCATCGTGTGAAATTATCTTGTTTTTCCTAAACAACATGTTGTAACTCGAAAAGCTTTGGCTTTGCGTGTAAGTCTTAGCGTGTAGCCTCAAAAGAGAAGGCAATGGAGAGTTTTCTCTAGAAATAATATGTAAGAATACCACGTTATAAGGAAATACAGTGTTGCAGAGTAAAGACAAATACATACATATTGGAAACACTTTAACTTTATGAGAAAAAATAACACATCGTAAAAAATAGCTTGTATCTCCTCAACAACACGTTGTAACTCGAAAAGACTTGGTGTGGCATGTATGACTAAACGTGTAGCCTCAAAAGAGAACCCACAGGAGTATTTTCTTTGGTCAAATTTTTTTCAGAAAACCACGATTTAAGGAAATCCCGCATCGTGCGAAATTGTCTGGTTTTTCCTAAACAACACGTTGTAACTCGAAAAGCTTTGGTGTTGCGTGTATGTCTAAGCGTGTAGCCTCAAAAGAGAACGCACAGGACAGTTTTCTCTCGAAAGAATATGTAAGAATACCACGTTATGAGGAAATACAATGTTGCAGAGTAAAGACAAATACGTACATATTGGAAACACTTAAACTTACGAGAAGAAATAATGCATCATAAAAAATTAGCTTGTAACTCCTAAACAGCACGTTGTAACGCGAAAAAGATTTGGTGTGGTGTGTACGTCTAAATGTGCAGCCTCAAAAGAGAACCCACAGGAGAATTTTCTTTCGTCAAAATTTGTCAGAAAACCACGTTTTAAGGAAATCCCACATCGTGCGAAATTATCTTGTTTTTCCTAAACATCACGGTGTCACTCGAAAAGCTTTGGTGTTGCGTGTATGTCTAAGCGTGTAGCCTCAAAAGAGAAGGCACAGGAGAGTTTTCTCTCAAAAGAATATATATGAATACCACGTTATTAGGAAATACAGTATTGCACACTAAAGAAAATACATACGTATTGGAAACACTTTACAAGAAGAAATAATGCATCGTACAAAATTAGCTTGTATCTCCTGAACAACACATGGTAACTCGAAATGATTCGGTGTTGCATGCACGTCTAAACGTGTAGCCTCAAAAGAGAACCCACAGGAGAATTTTCTTTCGTCAAAAGTTGTCAGAACACCACGTTTTAAGGAAATCCCGCATCGTGCGAAATTATCTTGTTTTTCATAAAAACACGTTGTAACTCGAAAAGCTTTGGTGTTGCCTGTATGTCTAAGTGTGTAGCCTCAAAAGGGAACGCACAGGATAGTTTTCTCTCGAAACAATATGTAAGAATACCACAAGATAAGGAAATACAGTGTTGCAGCATAAAGACAAATATGCACGTATTGGAAACGCTTTACGAGAAGATTTAACGCATCGTACAAAATTAGCTTGTATCTGCTAAACAACATGTTGTAACTCGAAAAAATTTGGTGTGGCATGTACATCTAAAAATGTAGCCTCAAAAGAGAACCCAAAGGAGAATTTTCTTTCTTCAAAATTTGTCAGAAAACCACGTTTTAAGGAAATCCCGCATCGTGCGATATCATCTTCTTTTTCCTAAACAACATGTTCTAACTCGAAAAGCTTTGGTGCTGCGTGTATGTGTAAGCGTGGAGCCTCAAAAGAGAAGGCACAGTAGAGTTTTCTCTTGAAAGAATATGTAAGAATACCACGTTATAAGAAAATACAATTTTGCAGGGTAAAGACAAATAAGAACTTATTGGAAACACTTTACTATAAGAAATAACGTATCATAGAAAATTAGCTTGTATCTCCTAAACAACACGTTGTAACTTGAAAAGATTTGGTGTGACGTGTACATCTAAATGCGTAGCATCAAAAGAGAACCCAGAGGAGAATTTTCTTACATCAAAATTTGTCAGAAACCACGTTTTATGGAAATCTCGCATCGTGCGAAATTATCTTGTTTTTCCTAAACAACACGTTGTAACTCGAAAAGCTTTGGTGGTGCGTGTATTTCTAAGCGTGTAGCCTCAAAAGAGAACACACAGGAGAGTTTTCTCTCGAAAGAATATGTAAGAATACCACGTTATAAGGAAATACAGTGTTGCAGAGTAAAGACAAATACATACGTATTAGAAACACTTTACGAGAAGAATTAAAGCATCGTACAAAATTAGCTTGTATCTCCTAAACAACACCTTGTAACTCGAAAAGATTTATTGTGGCTCGTACCCCTACACGTGTAGCCTCAAAAGAGAACCGACAGGAGAATTTTCTTTCGTCAAAATTTTTCAGAAAACCTCGTTTTAAGGAAATCCCGCATTATGCGAAATCATCTTCTTTTTCCTAAACAACATGTTGTAACTCGAAAAGCTTTGGTGTTGCTTGTATGTGTAAGCGTGGTGCCTCAAAAGAGAAGGCACAGGAGAGTTTTCTCTCGAAAGAATATGTAAGTATACCACGTTATAAGGAAATACAATTTTGCAGAGTAAAGACAAATAAGTACGTATTGGAAACACTTTATGAGCAGAAATATCTCACTGTACAAGTTTAGCTTGTATCTCCTAAACAACACGTTGTAACTCGAAAAGATTTGGTGTGACGTGTACGTCTAAACATGTAGCCTCAAAAGAGAACCCACAGGAAAACTTTCTGTCGTCAAAATTTTTCAGAAAACCACGTTTTATGGAAATCTCGCATCGTGCGAAATTATCTTGTTTTTCCTAAACAACACTTTGTAACTAGGAAAGATTTGGCGTTGCGTGTATGTCTAAGAATGTAGCCTCAAAAGAGAACGCACAGGAGAGTTTTCCCTCGAAAGAATATGTAAGAATACCACATTATAAGGAAATACAGTGTTGCAGAGTAAAGACAGATAAGTACTTATTGGAAACACTTTACAAGAAGAAATAACGCATCGTACAAAATTTGCTATTATCTCCTAAACAACAAGTTGTAACTCGAAATATTTGGTGTGGCTCGTACGCCTAAATGTGTAGCCTCAAAAGAGAACCCACAGGAGAATTTTCTTTCGTCAAAATTTGTCTGAACACCAAGTTTTAAGGAAATCCCCCATCGTGCGAAATTATCTTGTTTTTCATAAACAACACGTTGTAACTCGAAAAGCTTTGGTGTTGCCTGTATGTCTCAGTGTGTAGCCTCAAAATGGAACGCACAGGATAGTTTTCTCTCGAAAGAATATGCAAGAATGCCACGTTATAAGGAAATACAGTGTTGCAGAGTAAAGACAAATACGTACGTATTGGAAACACTTTACGAGAAGAAATAACGCTTCGTACAAAATTAGCATGTATCTCCTAAACAACACGTGTTAACTCGAAAGGATTAGGTGTGGCGTGCACGTCTAAACGTGAATCCTCAAAAGAGAACCCACAGAGTAATTTTCTTTCGTCAAAATTTGTCAGAAAATCATGTTTTAAGGAAATCCGGCATCGTGCGAAATTATCTTGTTTTTTATAAACAACTCGTTGTAACTCGAAAAGCTATGGTGTTGCCTCTATGTCTAAGTGTTTAGACTCAAAAGGGAACGCACAGGATAGTTTTCTTTCGAAAGAATATGTAAGAATACCACGTTATAAGGAAATACAATGTTGCAGAGTAAAGACAAATACGTACATATTGGAAACACTTTACGAGAAGAATTAATGCATTATAAAATATTAGCTTGTCTCTCCTAAACAACACGTTGTAACTCGAAAAGATTTGGTGTGGCATGTACGTTTAAATACATAGCCTCAAATGAGAACCCACAGGAGAATTTTCTTTCGTAAAAATTTTTCAGAAAACCAGGTTTTAAGGAAATCCCGCATAGTGCGAAATCATCTTCTTTCTCCTAAACAACATGTTTTAACTCGAAAAGCTTTGGTGTTGCGTGTTTGTCTAATCGTGTAGCCTCAAAAGAGAATGCACAGGAGAGTTTTCCCTCGAAAGAATATGTAAGAATACCATGTTATAAGGAAATACAGTGTTGCATAGTAATGACAAATATGTACGTATTGGAAACACTTTACGAGAAGAAATAACACATCGTACAATATTTGATTGTATCTCCTAAACAACACGTTGTAACTCAAAAATATTTGCTGTGGCTCGTACGTCTACACGTGTAGCCTCAAAAGAGAACCCACAGGAGAACTTTCTTTCGTCAAAATTTGTCAGAAAACCACGTTTTAAGGAAATCCCGCATCGTGCAAAATTAATTTGTTTTTCCTAAACAACACGTTGTAACTCGAAAAGCTTTAGTGTTGCGTGTATGTCTAAGTGTGTAGCCTCTAAAGAGAATGCACAGGAGAGTTTTCTCTCCAAAGAACATGTAAGAATACAACGTTATAAGGAAATACAGTGTTGCAGAGTAAAGACAAATACTTACGTATTGGAAACACTTTACGAAAAGAAATAACGCATCATACAAAATTAGCTTGTATCTCCTAAACAACACGTGGTAACTCGAAATGATTTGGTGTGGCATGCACGGCTAAACGTGTAGCCTCAAAAGAGAAGCCACAGGAGAATTTTCTTTCGTCAAAATTTGTCAGAAAACCACGTTTTAAGGAAATCCCGCATCGTGCGAAATTATCTTGTTTTCCATAAACAACACGTTGTAACTCGAAAAGCTTTGGTGTTGCCTGTATGTCTAAGTGTGTAGCCTCAAAATGGAACGCACAGGATCGTTTTCTCTCGGAGGAATATGTAAGAATACGACGTTATAAGGAAATAAAATGTTGCAAAGACAAATAGGTACTTATTGGAAACACTTTATGAGAATAATTAACACATCGTAAAAAATTAGCTTGTATCTCCTAAACAACACGTTGTAATCCGAAAAGATTTGGTGTGGCTCGTACCTCTACACGTGTAGCCTCAAAAGAGAACCCACAGGAGAACTTTCGTTTGTCAAAATTTTTCAGAAAACCACCTTCTATGGAAATCTCGCATCGTGCTAAATTATCTCGTTTTTCCTAAACAACACATTGTAACTCGAAAAGCTTTGGCATTGCGTGTTTGTCTAAGCGTGTCGCCTCAAAGAGAACGCACAGGAGAGTTTTCCCTCGAAATAATATGTAAGAATACCACGTTATAAGGAAATACAGTGTTGCAGATTAAAGACAAATAGGTACGTATTGGAAACACTTTACGAGAAGAAATAATGCATCGTAAAAAATTAGCTTGTATCTCCTAAACAACACGTGGTAACTTGAAAGGATTTGGTGTGGCGTGTACGTCTAAACTTGTAGCCTCAAAAGAGAACCCACAGGAGAATTTTCTTTCTTCAAAATTTTTCAGAAAACCACTTTTTAAGGAAATCCCGCATCGTGCGAAATCATTTTCTTTTTCCTAAATAACATGTTGTAACTCAAAAAGCTTTGGTGTTGTGTGTATGTGTAAGCATGGAGCCTCAAAAGAGAAGGCACTAGAGAGTTTTCTCTCGAAAGAATATGTAAGAATACCACGTTATAAGGAAATACAATTTTGCAGAGTAAAGACAAATAAGTACATATTGGAAACACTTTATGAGAAGAAATAACGCATCTTACAATATTAGCTTGTATCTCCTAAACAACACGTTGTAACTCGAAAATATTTGGTGTGACATGTACGTCTAAAAGTGTAGCCTCAAACGAGAACCCACAGGAGAATTTTCTTTCATCAAAATTTTTCAGAAAACCACGTTTTATGGAAATCTCGCATCGTGCGAAATTATCTTGTTTTCCTAAACAACACGTTGTAACTCAAAAAGTTTTGGCGTTGCGTATTTGTCTAAGTGTGTAGCCTCAAAAGAGAACGCACAGGCGAGTTTTCTCTCCAAAGAATATGTAAGAATACCATGTTATAAGGAAATACAGTGTTGCAGAGTAAAGACAAATACTACTGGAAACGCTTTAAGAGAAGAAATAACGCATCATAAAAAATTAGCTTGTATCTCCTAAACAACACGTTGTAACTCGAATAGATTTGGTGTGGCTCGTACCTCTACACGTGTAGCCTCAAAAGAGAACCCACAGGAGAACTTTCTTTGGTCAATATTTTTCAGAAAACCACGTTTTATGGAAATCTCGCATCGTGCGGAATTATCTTGTTTTTCCTAAACAACACATTGTAACTCGAAAAGCTTTGGCGTTGCGTGTATGTCTAAGCGTGTAGTCTCTAAAGAGAACGCACAGGAGAGTTTTCTCTAGAAAGAATATGTAAGAATACAACGTTATAAGGAAATACAGTGTTGCAGAGTAAAGACAAATACGTACGTGTTGGAAACACTTTATGAGAAGAAATAACGTATCTTACAAAATTAGCTTGTATCTCCTAAACCACACGTGGTAACTCGAAAGGATTTGGTGTGGCGTGTACGTCTAAACGTGTAGCCTCAAAAGAGAACCCACTGAAGAATTTTCTTTTGTCAAAATTTTTCAGAAAACTACGTTTTAAGGAAATCCCGCATCGTGCGAAATTATCTTGTTTTCATAAACAACACGTTGTAACTTGAAAAGCTGTGGTGTTGCCTGTATGTCTAAGTGTGTAGACTAAAAAGGGAACACACAGGATAGTTTTCTCTCGAACGAATATGTAAGAATACCACGTTATAAGGAAATACAGTGTTGCAGAGTAAAGACAAATAAGAACGTATTGGAAACAATTTAAGAGAAGAAGTAACTCATCTTACAAAATTACCTTGTATCTCCGTAACAACACGTTGTAACTCGAAAAGATTTGGTGTGGCGTGTAGGTCTAAACGTGTAGCCTCAAAAGATTACCCACAGGAGAATTTTCTTTCGTCAAAATTTTTCAGAAAACCACGTTTTAAGGAAATCCCGCATCGTGCGAAATCATCTTCTTTTTCCTAAACAACATGTTGTAACTCGAAAAGCTTTGGTGTTGCGTGTATGTGTAAGCGTGGAGCCTCAAAAGAGAAGGCACAGGAGAGTTTTATCTCGAAAGATTATGTAAGAATACCACGTTATAAGGAAATACAATTTTGCAGAGTAATGACAAATAAGTACATATTGGAAACACTTTACAAGAAGAAATAACGCATCGTACAAAATTAGCTTGTGTCTCCTAAACAACACGTTGTAACTCGAAAAGATTTGGTGTGACGTGTACGTTTAAGCATGTAGCCTCAAAAGGGAACCCACAAGAGAATTTTCTTTCATCAAAATATGTCAGAAACCACGTTTTAAGGAAATCTCGCATCATGTGAAATTATCTTGTTTTTCCTAAACAACACGTTGTAACTCGAAAAGCTTTGGTGTTGCGTGTATGTCTAAGCATGTAGCCTCAAAACAGAATGTAAAGGAGAGTTTTTTCTCGAAAGAATATGTAAGAATACCACGTTATAAGGAAATACATTGTTGCAGAGTAAAGACAAATACGTACATATATTGGAAACACATTGTGAGAAGAAATAACGCATCGTACAATATTAGCTTGTATCTCCTAAATAACACGTTGTAACTGGAAAAGATTTGGTGTGGCTTGTACGTCTAAACGTGTAGCCTCAAAAGAGAACACACAGGAGAATTTTCTTTCGTTAAAATTTTTCAGAAAGCCACGTTTTAAGGAAATCCCGCATCGTGCGAAATCATCTTCTTTTTCCTAAAAAACATATTGTAACTCGAAAAGCTTTAGTGTTGCGTGTATGTCTAAGCGTGGAGCCTCAAAGGAGAAGGCACAGGAGAGTTTTCTCTCGAAAGAATATGTAAGAATACCACGTTATAAGGAAATTCAATTTTTCAGAATAAAGACAAATAAGTACATATTGGAAACACTTTACAAGAAGAAATAACGCATCATACAAAATTAGCTTGTAACTCAAAAGGATTTGGTGTGACGTGTACGTCTAAATGTATAGCCTCAAAAGAGAACCCACAGGTGAATTTTCTTTTATCAAAATTTGTCAGAAACCACGTTTTAAGGAAATCTCGCAACGTGCGAAATTATATTGTTTTTCCTAAATAACACGTTCTTACTCGAAAAGGTTTGGTGTTGCGTGTATGTCTAAGTGTGTAACCTCAAAAGAGAACGAACAGGATAGTTTTCTCTCGAAAGAATATGTAAGAATACCACGTTATAAGGAAATACAATGTTGCAGAGTAAAGACAAATATGTATGTATTGGAAACACATTACGAGAAGAATTAACGCATCGTAAAAAATTAGGTTTTATCTCCTAAACAACACGTTGTAACTCGAAAAGATTTGGTGTGGCATGTACGTCTAAACGTGTAGCCTCAAAAGAGAACCTACAGGAGAATTTTCTTTCTTCAAAATTTTTCAGAAAACCATGTTTTAAGGAAATCCCGCTTCGTGGGAAATCACCTTCTTTTTCTAAACAACATGTTTAGAAAAAGAGAAGACACAGGAGACTTTTCTCTCGAAAGAATATGTAAGAATACCACGTTCTAAGGAAATACAGTGTAGCCTCAAAAGAGAATGCACAGGAGAGTTTTCCCTAGAAAGAATATGTAAGAATACCACGTTATAAGAAAATACAGTGTTGCAGAGTAAAGACAAATAAGTACATATTGGAAACACTTTAGGGAAGAAATAATGCATCGTACAATATTTGCTTGTATCTCCTAAACAACACGTTGTAACTCGAAAATATTTGGTGTGGCTCGTACGTCTACACGTGTAGCCTCAAAAGAGAAACCACAGGAGAATTTTCTTTCTTCAAAATGTGTCAAAAAACCACGTTTTAAGGAAATCCCGCATCGTGCAAAATTATCTTGTTTTTCCTAAACAACACGTTGTAACTCGAAAAGCTTTTGGTGTTGCGTGTATGTCTGAGCATGTTGCCTCTAAAGGTTGTACCTCGAAAAGATTTGGTGTGGCATGTACGTGTAAATGTGTAGCATCAAAAGAGAACCCACAGGAGAATTTTCTTCCTTCAAAATTTTTCAGAAAACCACGTTTTAAGGAAATCCCTCATCGTACGAAATCATCTTTTTCCTAAACAACATGTTGTAACTCGAAAAGCTTTGGTGTTGCGTGTATGTGTAAGCGTGGAGCCTCCAAAGAGAAGGCACAGGAGAGTTTTCTCTCGAAAGAATATGTAAGAATACCACGTTAAAAGGAAATACAGTTTTGCAGAGAAAAGACAAATAAGTACATATTGGAAACACTTTACGAGAAGAAATAACGCATCGTAAAAAATTAGCTTGTATCTCCTAAACAACACGTTGTAACTCGAAAAGATTTGGTGTGACATGTACATCTAAAAGTGTAGCCTCAAAAGAGAACCGACAGGATAATATTCTTTCATCAAAATTTGTCAGAAACCACGTTTTAAGGAAATCTCGCATCGTGCGAAATCATCTTGTTTTTCGGAAACAACAAGTTGTAACTCGAAAAGCTTTGGTGTTGCGTGTATGTCTAAGCATGGAGCCTCAAAAGAGAATGCACAGGAGAGTTTTCTCTCGAAAGAATATGTAAGAATACCACGTTATAAGGAAATACAGTGTTGCAGAGTAAAGACAAATACGTACGTATTGGAAACACTTTAAGAGAAGAAATAAAGCATAATACAAAATTAGCTTGTAGCTCCTAAACAACAGGTTATAACTCGAAAAGATTTGGTGTGGCTCATACCTCTACACGTGTAGCCTCAAAAGAGAACCCACAGGAGAACTTTCTTTCGTCAAAATTTGTCAGAAAACCACGTTTTATGGAAATCTCGCATTGTGCGAAATTATCTTGTTTTTCCTAAACAACACGTTGTAACTCGAAAAGCTTTGGCGTTGCTTGTTTGTCTAAGCCTGTAGCCTCAAAAGAGAATGCACAGGAGAGTTTTCCCTGGAAAGAATATGTAAGAATACCACGTTATAAAAAAATACAGTGTTGCAGAGTAAAGACAAATAAGTACATATTGGAAACACTTTAGGGAAGAAATAACGCATCGTACAATATTTGCTTGTATCTCCTAAACAACACGTTGTAACCCAAAAATATTTGGTGTAGCTCGTATGTCTACACGTGTAGCCTCAAAAGAGAAACCACAGGAGAATTTTCTTTCGTCAAAATTTGTCAAAAAACCACGTTTTAAGGAAATCCCGCATCGTGCAAAATTATCTTGTTTTTCCTAAACAACACGTTGTAACTCGAAAAGCTTTGTTGTTGCCTGTATGTCTGAGCATGTTTCCTCTAAAGACAATTCACAAGAGAGTTTTCTCTCGAAAGAACATGTAAGAATACAACGTTATATGGAAATACAGTGTTGCAGAGTAAAGACAAATACGTACATATTGGAAACACTTTACGAGAAGAAATAACGCATCGTACAAAATTAGCGTGTATCTCCTAAACAACACGTGGTAACTCGAAAGGATTTGTTGTGGCGTGTACGTCTAAACGTGTAGCCTCAAAGGAGAACTGACAGGAGAATTTTCTTTCATCAAAATTTATCAGAAACCACGTTTTAAGGAAATCTCGCATCGTGCAAAATTATTATGTTTTTCCTAAACAACACGTTGTAACTTGAAAAGCTTTGGAGTTGTCTGTATGTCTCAGTGTGTAGCCTCAAAAGGGAACGCACAGGATAGTTTTCTCTAGAAAGAATATGTAAGAGTACCACGTTATAAGGAAATACAGTGTTGCAGAGTAAAGACAAATACCTACATATTGGAAACACTTTATGAGAAGAAGTAATGCATCGTACAAAATTAGCTTGTATCTACTAAACAAAACGTTGTAACTCGAAAAGATTTGGTGTGGCGTGTACGTCTTAACGTGTAGCCTCAAAAGAGAACCCACAGGAGAATTTTCTTTCGTCTAATTTTTTCAGAAAACCACGTTTTAAGGATATCCCGCATCTTGCGAAATCATCTTCTTTTTTCTTAACAACATGTTGTAACTCCAAAAGCTTTGGTGTTGCGTGTATGTGTAAGCATGGAGCCTCAAAAGAGAAGGCACAGGAGAGTTTTCTCTCGAAAGAATATGTAAGAATACCACGTTATAAGGAAATACAATTTTGCAGAGTAAAGACAGTAAGTACATATTGGAAACACTTTACTAGAAGAAATAACGCATCGTACAAAATTAGCTTGTATCTCCTAAACAACACGTTGTAACTCGAAAAGATTTGGTGTGGCTCATACCTCTACACGTGTAGCCTCAAATAGAACACACATCAGAACTTTCTTTCGTCAAAATATATCAGAAAACCACGTTTTATGGAAATCTCGCATCGTGCGAAATTATCTTATTTTTCCTAAACAACACGTTGTAACTCGAAAAGCTTTGGCGTTGCATGTATGTCTAAGCGTGTAGCCCCAAAGGAGAACGCACAGGAGAGTTTTCCCTCGAAAGAATATGTAAGAATACCACGTTATAAGGAAATAAAGTGTTGCAGAGTAAAGACAAATAAGTACTTATTGGAAACACTTTATGAGAAGAAATATTGCATCGTACAAAATTTGCTTGTATCTCCTAAACAACACATTGTAATTCGAAAATAATTGGTGTGGCTCGTACGTCTACACGTGTAGACTCAAACGAACACAAACAGGAGAACTTTCTTTCGTCAAAATTTGTCAGAAAACCACGTTTTAAGGAAATCCCATATCGTGCAAAGTTATCTTGTTTTTCCTAAACAACACGTTGTAACTCTAAAAGCTTTGGTGTTGCGTGTATGTCTAAACATGTGGCCTCAAAAGAGAACGCACAGGAGAGTTTTGTCTCGAAAGAACATGTAAGAATACAACGTTATAAGGAAATACAGTGTTGCAGAGTAAAGACAAATACGTACGTATTGGAAACACTTTAGGAGAAGAAATAACGCATCATACAATATTAGCTTGTATCTCCTAAACAACACGTTGTAACTCGACGAGATTTGGTGTGGAGTCTACGTCGAAACGTGTAGTCTCAACAGAGAACCCACAGGAGAATTTTCTTTGTCAAAATTTGTCAGAAAACACGTTTTAAGGAAATCCTGTATAGTGCAAAATTATCTTGGTTTTCATAAACAACACGTTGTAACTCGAAAAGCTTTGGTGTTGCCTGTATGTCTAAGTGTGTAGCCTCAAAAGGGAATGCACAGGATAGTTTTCTCTAGAAAGAATATGTAAGAATACCACGTTATAAGGAAATACAGTGTTGCAGAGTAAAGACAAATACTTACATATTGGAAACACTTTAAGAGAAGAATTAACGCATCGTGCAAAATTAGCTTGTATCTCCTAAACAACACGTTGTAACTCGAAAAGATTTGGTGTGGCGTGTACGTCTAAACGTGTAGCCTCAAAAGAGAACCCACAGAAGAATTTTCTTTCGTCAAAATTTTTCAGAAAACCACGTTTTAAGGAAATCCTGCATCGTGTGAAATCATCTTGTTTTTCCTAAACAACATGTTGTAACTTGAAAAACTTTTATTTGCTTGTATGTGTAAGCATGGAGCCTCAAAAGAGAAGGCGCAGGAGAGTTTTCTCTCGAAGGAATATGAAAGAATACCACGTTATAAGGAAATACAATTTTGCAGAGTAAAGACAAATAAGTACATATTGGAAACACTTTACTAGAAGAAATAACGAATCATACAAAATTAGCTTGTATCTCCTAAACAACAAGTTGTAACTCGAAAAGATTTGGTGTGACGTGTACGTCTAAATGTGTAGCCTCAAAAGAGAACACACAGGAGAATTTTTTTCATCAAAATTTGTCAGAAACCATGTTTTAAGGAAATCTCGCATCGTGGGAAATTATCTTGTTTTTCCTAAACAACACGTTGTAACTCGAAAAGCTTTGGTGTTGCGTGTATGTCTAAGCGTGTAGCCTCAAAAGAGAACGCACAGGAGAGTTTTCTCTCAAAAGAATATGTAAGAATACCACGTTATAAGGAAATACAGTGTTGCAGAGTAAAGACAAATAGGTACGTATTGGAAACACTTTAAGAGAAGAAATAAAGCATCGTAAAAAATTAGCTTGTATCTCCTGAACAACACGTTGTAACTCGAAAAGATTTAGTGTGGCTCGTACCTCTACATGTGTAGCCTCAAAAGAGAACCAACAGGAGAACTTTCTTTCGTCAAAATTTGTCAGAAAACCACGTTTTATGGAAATCTCGCATCGTGCGAAATTATCTTGTTTTTCCTAAACAACACGTTGTAACTCGAAAAGCTTTGGAGTTGCGTGTATGTCTAAGCATGTAGCCTCAAAAGAGAATGCACAGGAGAGTTTTCCCTCGAAAGAATATGTAAGAATACCATGTTATAAGGAAATAATGTGATGCAGAGTAAAGACAAATAAGTACGTATTGGAAACACTTTATCAGAAGAAATAACGCATCATACAAAATTAGCTTGTATCTCCTAAACAACACGTGCTAACTAGAAAGGATTTGGTGTGGCATGTACATCTAAACGTGTAGCATCAAAAGAGAAACCACAGGAGAATTTTCTTTTGTCAAAATTTGTCAGAAAACCACATTTTAAGAAAATCACTCATCGTGCCAAATCATCTTGTTTTTCAAAAACAACAAGATGTAACTCGAAAAGCGTTGGTGTTGCCTGAATGTCTAAGTGTGTAGCCTCAAAAGGGAACGCACAGGATAGTTTTCTCTCGAAAGAATATGTAAGAATACCACATTATAAGGAAATACAGTGTTGCAGAGTAAAGAAAAATAAGTACTTATTGGAAACACTTTATGAGAAGAAATAACGCATCGTAAAAAAATAGCTTGTATCTCCTAAACAACACGTTGTAACTCGAAAAGATTTGGTGTGGCGTGTATGTCTAAACGTGTAGCCTCAAAAGAGAACCCAGAGAAGAATTTTCTTTCGTTAAAATTTTTCAGAAAACCACTTTTTAAGGAAACCCCGCATCGTGCGAAATCATCTTCTTTTTCCTAAGCAACATGTTGTAACTCGAAATGCTTTGGTGTTGCGTGTATGTCTAAGCGTGGAGCCTCAAAAGAGAAGGCACAGGAGAGTTTTCTCTCGAAAGATTATGTAAGAATACCACGTTATAAAGAAATACAATTTTCTAGAGTAAAGGCAAATAAGTACATATTGGAAACACTTTACGAGAAGAAATAATGCATCGTACAAAATTAGCATGTATCTCCTAAACAACACGTTGTAGATCGAAAAGATTTGGTGTGACCTGTACGTCTAAACGTGTAGCCTCAAAGGAAAGCCCACAGAAGAATTTTCTTTTGTCAAATTTTTCAGAAAACCACGTTTTAAATAAATCCCGCATCGTGCGAAATTATCTTTTTATTCATTAACAACATGTTGTAACTCGAAAAGCTTTGGTGTTGCCTGTATGTCTAAGTGTGTAGCCTCAAAACGGAACGCACAAGATAGTTTTCTCTCGAAAGAATATGTAAGAATACCACATTATAAGGAAATACAGTGTTTCAGAGTAAAGACAAATACTTACATATTGGGAACATTTTACGAGAAGAAATAACGCATCGAACAAAATTAGCTTGTATCTCCTAAACAACACATGGTAAGTCGAAATGATTTGGTTTGGCATGTATGTCTAAACGTGTAGCCTCAAAAGAGAACACAAAGGAGAATTTTCTTTCGTCAAAATTTGTCAGAAAACCACGTTTTAAGGAAATACCGCATCGTGGAAATTATCTTGTTTTTCCTAAACAACAAGTGGTAAGTCGAAATGCTTCGGTGTTGCGTGTATGTCTAAGCGTGTAGCCTCAAAAGAAAATGCACAGGAGAGTTTTCTCTCGTTAGAACATGTAAGAATTCAACGTTATAAGGAAATACAGTGTTGCAGAGTAAAGACAAATACGTACATATTGGAAACACATTACGAGAAGAAATTAAGCATCACACAATATTAGCTTGTATCTCCTAAAAAACAAGTGGAAACTCGAAAACATTTAGTTTGGCGTGTACGTCTAAAAGTTTAGCCTCAAAAGAGAACCCACTGGAGAATTTTCTTTCGTCAAAATTGGTCAGAAAACAACGTTTTAACGAAATCCCGCATCCTGCGAAATTATCTTGTTTTTCCTAAACAACACGTTGTAACTCAAAAAGCTTGGGTGTTGCGTGTATGTCTCAGTGTGTAGCCTCAAAAGAGAACACACAGGAGAGTTTTCACTCAAAAGAATATGTAAGAATACCAGGTTATAAGGAAATACAGTGTTGCAGAGTAAAGACAAATACGTACGTATTGGAAACACTTTACATGAAGAAATAACGAATCATACAAAATTAGCTTGTATCTCCTAAACAACACGTTGTAACTCAAAAATGTTTCGTGTGGCAGGTACGTCTAAACGTGTAGCCTCAAAAAGAGAACACACAGGAGAATTTTCTTTGGTCAAATTTGTCACAAAACCATGTATTAAGGAAATCCTACATCGTGCGAAATTATCTTGTTTTTCCTAAACAACACGTTGTAACTCGAAAAGCTTTGGAGTTGTCTATATGTCTCAGTGTGTAGCCTCAAAAGGGAACGCACAGGATAGTTTTCTCTCGAAAGAATATGTAAGAGTACCACGTTATAAGGAAATACAGTGTTGCAGAGTAAAGACAAATACCTACATATTGGAAACACTTTATGAGAAGAAGTAGTGCATCGTACAAAGTTAGCTTGTATCTACTAAACAAAACGTTGTAACTCGAAAAGATTTGGTGTGGCGTGTACGTCTTAACGTGTAGCCTCAAAAGAGAACCCACAGGAGAATATTCTTTCGTCACATTTTTTCAGAAAACCACGTTATAAGGATATCCCGCATCTTGCGAAGTCATCTTCTTTTTTCTTAACAACATGTTGTAACTCCAAAAGCTTTGGTGTTGCGTGTATGTGTAAGCATGGAGCCTCAAAAGAGAAGGCACAGGAGAGTTTTCTCTCAAAAGAATATGTAAGAATACCACGTTATAAGGAAATACAATTTTGCAGAGTAAAGACAGTAAGTACATATTGGAAACACTTTACTAGAAGAAATAACGCATCGTACAAAATTAGCTTGTATCTCCTAAACAACACGTTGTAACTCGAAAAGATTTGGTGTGGCTCATACCTCTACACGTGTAGCCTCAAATAGAACACACAGCAGAACTTTCTTTCGTCAAAATATATCAGAAAACCACGTTTTATGGAAATCTCGCATCGTGCGAAATTATCTTGTTTTTCCTAAACAACACGTTGTAACTCGAAAAGTTTTGGCGTTGCATGTATGTCTAAGCGTGTAGCCCCAAAGGAGAACGCACAGGAGAGTTTTCCCTCGAAAGAATATGTAAGAATACCACGTTATAAGGAAATAAAGTGTTGCAGAGTAAAGACAAATAAGTACTTATTGGAAACACTTTATGAGAAGAAATATTGCATCGTACAAAATTTGCTTGTATCTCCTAAACAACACGTTGTAATTCGAAAATAATTGGTGTGGCTCGTACGTCTACACGTGTAGACTCAAACGAACACAAACAGGAGAACTTTCTTTCGTCAAAATTTGTCAGAAAACCACGTTTTAAGGAAATCCCATATCGTGCAAAGTTATCTTGTTTTTCCTAAACAACACGTTGTAACTCTAAAAGCTTTGGTGTTGCGTGTATGTCTAAACATGTGGCCTCAAAAGAGAACGCACAGGAGAGTTTTGTCTCGAAAGAACATGTAAGAATACAACGTTATAAGGAAATACAGTGTTGCAGAGTAAAGACAAATACGTACGTATTGGAAACACTTTAGGAGAAGAAATAACGCATCATACAATATTAGCTTGTATCTCCTAAACAACACGTTGCAACTTAAAAAGATTTGGTGTGGCCTGTACGTCTAAACGTGTAGCCTCAAAAGAGAACCCATAGGAGAATTTTCTTTGGTCAAAATTTGTCAGAAAACCACGTATTAAGGTAATCCCGCATCGTGCGAAAATAACTTGTTTTTCCTAAACAAAACGTTTTAACTCGAAAAGCTTTGGTGTTGCGTGTATGTCTAAGCGTGTAGCCTCAAAAGAGAACGCACAGGAGAGTTTTCTCTCGAAAGAATATGTAAGAATATCACTTTATAAGGAAATACAGTGTTGCAGAGTAAAGACAAATACGTACTTATTGAAAAAACTTAAACTTAACGAGAAGAAATAACGCATCGTACAAAATTAGCTTGTATCTCCTAAACAACACGTTGTAACTCGAAAAGATTTGGTGTGGCTTGTACGTCTAAACGTGTAGCCTCAAAAGAGTACCCACAGGAAAGTTTTATTTCGTCAAAATTTGTCAGAAAACCACGTTTTAAGGAAATCCCTCATCGTGCGAAATTATCTTGTTTTTCCTAAACAACACGTTGTAACTCGAAAAGCTTTGGTGTTGCGTGAATGTCTAAGCATGTAACCTCAGAGAAGAACGCACAGGATAGTTTTCTCTCGAAAGAATATGCAAGAATACCACGTTATAAGGAAATACAGTGTTGCAGAGTAAAGGCAAATATGTACGTAATGGAAACACTTAAACTTTATGAGAAGTAATAACACATCATTAGAAAATTAGCTTCTTTCTCCTAAACAACACGTTGTAACTCGAAAAGATTTGGTGTGGCGTGTATGTCTAAATGTGTAGCCTCAAAAGAGAAAGCACAGGAGTATTTTCTTTCGTCAAAATTTGTCAGAAAACCACGTTTTAAGGAAATTCCGCATCGTGCGAAATTATCTTGTTTTTCCTAAACAACACTTTGTAACTAAAAGGCTTTGGTGTTGCGTGTATGTCTAAGCGTGTAGCCTCAAAAGAGAACGCAAAGGAGAGTTTTTTCTGGAAAGAATATGTAAGAATACCAAGTTATTAGGAAATACAGTGTTGCAGAGTAAAGACAAATACTTACGTCTTGGAAAAACTTTACGAGAAGAAATAACGCATCGTAAGAAATTAGCTTGTATCTCCTAAACAACACGTTGTAACTTAAAAAGATTTGCTGTGGCCTGTACGTCTAAACGTGTAGCCTGAAAAGAGAACCCATAGGAGAATTTTCTTTGGTCAAAATTTGTCAGAAAACCACGTTTTAAGGAAATCCCGCATAGTGCGACATTATCTTGTTTTTCACTAAACCAAACGTTTTAACTCAAAAAGCTTTGGTGTTGCGTTTATGTCTAAGCGTGTAGCCTCAAAAGAGAACACACAGGAGAGTTTTCTCTCGAAAGAATATGTAAGAATACCACGTTATAAGGAAATACAGTGTTGCAGAGTAAAGACAAATACGTACTTATTGGAAAAACTTAAACCTTACGAGAAGAAATAAGGCATCTTAAAAAATTAGTTTGTATCTCCTAAACAACACGTTATAACTCGAAAAGATTTGGTGTGGTGTGCACATCTAAACATGTAGCGTCAAAAGAGAACCCACAGGAAAATTTTCTTTCGTCAAAATTTGTCAGAAAACCACGTTTTAAGGAAATCCCGCATCCTGCGAAATTATCTTGTTTTTCTTAAACAAAACGTTTTAACTTGAAAAGCTTTGGTGTTGTGTGTATGTCTAAGCGTGTAGCCTCAAAAGAGAACGCACAGGAGAGGTTTCTCTCGAAAGAATATGTAAGAATACCACATTATAAGGAAATACAGTGTTGCAGAGTAAAGACAAATACGTACTTATTGGAAAAACATAAACTTTATGAGAAGAAATAACGCATCGTAAAAAATTAGGTTGTATCTCCTAAACAACACGTTGTAACTTAAAAAGATTTGGTGTGGCTTGTACGTCTAAAGTGTAGCCTCAAAAGAAAACCCATAGGAGAATTTTCTTTGGTCAAAATTTGTCAGAAAATCACGTATTAAGGAAATCCCGCATCGTGCGAAATTATCTTGTTTTTCCTAAACAAAACGTTTTAATTCGAAAAGCTTTGGTGTTGCGTGTATGTCGAAGCCTGTAACCTCAAAGGAGAACGCCTAGGAGAGTTTTCTCTCAAAAGAATATGTAAGAATACCACGTTATAAGGAAATACAGTGTTGCAGAGTAAAGACAAATACATACTTATTGGAAAAACTTAAACTTTACGAGAAGAAATAAGGCATCGTACAAAATTAGTTTATATCTCCTAAACAACACGTTATAACTCGAAAAGATTTGGTGTGGTGTGTACGTCTAAACGTGTAGCCTCAAAAGAGAACCCACAGGATAATTTTCTTTCGTCGAAATTTGTCAGAAAACCACGTTTTAAGGAAATCCCGCATCATGCGAAATTATCTTGTTTTTCCTAAACAACATGTTGTAACTCGAAAATCTTTGGTGTTGCGTGTATGTCTAAGCGTGTAGCCTCAAAAGAGAACGAACAGGAGAGTTTTCTCTCGAAAGAATATGTAAGGATACCACGTTATAAGGAAATACAGTGTTGCAGAGTAAAGACAAATACGTACATATTGGAAACACTTTATGAGAGAAATAACGCATCTTTCAAAATTAGCTTGTATGTCCTAAACAACACGTTGTAACTCAAAAAGATTTGGTGTGGCGTGTACGTCTAAACGTGTAGCCTCAAAAGAGTACCCACAGGAGAGTTTTATTTCGTCAAAATTTGTCAGAAAACCACGTTTTAAGGAAATCCCTCATCGTGCGAAATTATCTTGTTTTTCCTAAACAACACGTTGTAACTCGAAAAGCTTTGGTGTTGCGTGAATGTCTAAGCATGTAGCCTCAAAGGAGAACGCACAGGAGAGTTTTCTCTCGAAAGAATATGCAAGAATACCAGGTTATAAGGAAATACAGTGTTGCAAGTAAAGGCAAATATGTACGTAATGGAAACACTTAAACTTTATGAGAAGAAATAACGCATCATAAAAAAATTAGCTTGTTTCTCCTAAACAACACGTTGTAACTCGAAAAGATTTGGTGTGGCGTGTACGTCGAAATGTGTAGCCTCAAAAGAGAACCCACAGGAGTATTTTCTTTCGTCAAAATTTTTCAAAAAACCACGTTTTAAGGAAATCCCGCATCGTGCAAAATTATCTTGTTTTTCCTAAACAACACGTTGTAACTCGAAAAGCTTTGGTGTTGCGTGTATGTCTAAGCGTGTAGCCTCAAAAGAGAACGCAAAGGAGAGTTTTTTCTCGAAAGAATATGTAAGAATACCACGTTATTAGGAAATACAGTGTTGCAGAGTAAAGACAAATACTTACGTCTTGGATAAACTTTACGAGAAGAAATAACGCATCGTAAGAAATTAGCTTGTATCTCCTAAACAACACGTTGTAACTTAAAAAGATTTGCTGTGGCCTGTACGTCTAAACGTGTAGCCTGAAAAGAGAACCCATAGGAGAATTTTCTTTGGTCAAAATTTGTCAGAAAACCACGTTTTAAGGAAATCCCGCATAGTGCGACATTATCTTGTTTTTCCTAAACCAAACGTTTTAACTCGAAAAGCTTTGGTATTGCGTGTATGTCTAAGCGTGTAGCCTCAAAAGAGAACACACAGGAGAGTTTTCTCTCGAAAGAATATGTAAGAATACCACGTTATAAGGAAATACAGTGTTGCAGAGTAAAGACAAATACGTACTTATTGGAAAAACTTAAACCTTACGAGAAGAAATAAGGCATCTTACAAAATTAGTTTGTATCTCCTAAACAACACGTTATAACTCGAAAAGATTTGGTGTGGTGTGTATGTCTAAACGTGTAGCGTCAAAAGAGAACCCACAGGAAAACTTTCTTTCGTCAAAATTTGTCAGAAAACCACATTTTAAGGAAATCCCGCATCCTGCGAAATTATCTTGTTTTTCTTAAACAAAACCTTTTAACTCGAAAAGCTTTGGTGTTGCGTGTATGTCTAAGCGTGTAGCCTCAAAAGAGAACGCACAGGAGAGTTTTCTCTCGAAAGAATATGTAAGAATACCACGTTATAAGGAAATACAGTGATGCAGAGTAAAGACAAATACGTACTTATTGGAAAAACATAAACTTTACGAGAAGAAATAACGCATCGTACAAAATTAGCTTGTATCTCCTAAACAACACGTTGTAACTTAAAAAGATTTGGTGTGGCCTGTACGTCTAAATGTGTAGCCTCAGAAGAGAACCCACAGGAGAGTTTTCTTTTGTCAAAATTTGTCAGAAAACCACGTTTTAAGGAAATCCCGCATCGTGCGAAATTATCTTGTTTTTCCTAAACAACACGTTGTAACTAGAAAAGCTTTGGTGTTGCGTGTATGTCTAAGCGTGCAGCCTCAAAAGAGAATGCACAGGAGAGTTTTCTCTCGAAAGAATATGTAAGAATACCACGTTATAAAGAAACATATTGCTGCAGAGTTAAGACATATACGTACTTATTGGAAACACATTATGAGAAAAAATAACGCATGGTACAAAATTAGCTTGTATCTCCAAAACAACACGTGGTAACTCAAAAAGATTTGGTGTGGCGTGTACGTCTGAACGTGTAGCCTCAAAAAAGAACCCACAGGAGAATTTTCTTACGTCAAAATTTGTCAGAAAACCATGTTTTAAGGAAATCCCGCATCGGGCGAAATTATCTTGTTTTTCCTAATCAACACGTTGTAACTCGAAAAGCTTTGGTGTTGCGTGTATGTCTAAGCATGTAGCCTCCAAAGAGAAAGCACTGGATAGTTTTCTCTCGAAAGAATATGTAAGAATACCACGTGATAAGGAAATACAGTGTTGCAGAGTAAAGACAAATACGTACTTATTGGAAACACTTTAGGAGAAGAAATAACGCATCATGCAAAATTAGCTTGTATCTCCTAAACAACACGCTGTAACTCGAAAAGATTTGGTGTGGCGTGTACGGCTAAACGTCTAGCCTCAAAGAGAACCCACAGGAGAATTTTCTTTCGTCAAAATTTGTCAAAAACCACGTTTTAAGGAAATCCCGCATCGTGCGTAATTATCTTGTTTTTCCTAAACAACATGTTGTAACTCGAAAAGCTTTGGTGTTGCGTGTATGTCTAAGCGTGTAGCCTTAAAAGAGAACGCACAGGAGAGTTTTTTCCCGAAAGAATATGTAGGAATACCACGTTATAAGGAAATACAGTGTTGCAGAGTAAAGACAAATACATACTTATTGGAAACACTTAAACTTTACGAGTAGAAATAACACATAGTACAAAATTAGCTTGTATCTCCTAAACAACACGTTATAACTCGAAAGGATTTGGTGTGGCTTGTACGTCTAAACGTGTACCCTCAAAAGAGAACCCACATGAGAATTTTCTTTCGTCAAAATTTTCAGATATCTACGTTTTAAGGAAATCCCGCATCATGCGAAATTATCTTGTTTTTCCTAAACAACACGTTGTAACTCAAAAATCTTTGGTTTTGCGTGTATGTCTAAGCATGTAGCCTCCAAAGAAAACGCACAGGAGAGTTTTCTCTCGAAAGAATATGTAAGAATACCACGTTATAAGGAAATACAGTGTTGCAGAGTAAAGGCAAATACATACGTATTGGAAACACTTAAACTTTACGAGAAGAAATAACGCATCGTAAAAAAATTAGCTTGTATCTCCTAAACAACACGTTGAAATTCAAAAAGATTTGGTGTGGCGTGTACAACTAAACGTGTAGCCTCAAAAACGAACCCACAGGAGAATTTTCTTTCGTCAAAATTTGTCAGAAAACCACGTTTTAAGGAAATCCCGCATCGTGGGAAATTATCTTGTTCTTCCTAAACAACACGTTGTAACTCGAAAAGCGTTGGTGTTGCGTATATCTCTAAGCGTGTAGAACGTGTAGAAATGAGAACGCACAGGAGAGTTTTCTCTTGAAAGAATATGTAAGAATACCACGTTATAAGGAAATACAGTGTTGCAGAATAAAGACATATACTAACTTATTGGAAGAACTTTAGGAGAAGAAATAACGCATGGTACAAAATTAGCTTGTATCTCCTAAACAACACGTTGTAACTTAAAAAGATTTGGTGTGGCCTGTACGTCTAAACGTGTAGCCTCAAAAGAGAACCCATAGAGGAATTTTCCTTAATCCAAATTTGTCAGAAAACCACTTTTTAAGGAAATCCCGCATCGTGCGTAATTATCTTGTTTTTCCTAAACAACGCGTTGTAACTCGAAAAGCTTTGGTGTTGTGTGTACGTCTAAGTGCGTAGCCTCAAAGGGGAACGCACAGGAGAGTTTTCTCTCGAAAGAATATGTAAGAATACCACGTTATAATGAAATACAGTGTTGCAGAGTATAGACATATACGTACTTATTGGAAACACTTTAGGAGAAGAAATAAAGCATCATGCAAAATTAGCTTGTATCTCCTAAACAACACGTTGTAACTCGAAAAGATTTGGTGTGGCGTGTACGTCTAAACGTGTAGCCTCAAAAGAGTACCCACAGGAGAGTTTTATTTCGTCAAAATTTGTCAGAAAACCACGTTTTAAGGAAATCCCTCATCGTGCGAAATTATCTTGTTTTTCCTAAACAACACGTTGTAACTCGAAAAGCTTTGGTGTTGCGTGAATGTCTAAGCATGTAGCCTCAAAGGAGAACACACAGGAGAGTTTTCTCTCGAAAGAATATGCAAGAATACCAGGTTATAAGGAAATACAGTGTTGCAAGTAAAGGCAAATATGTACGTAATGGAAACACTTAAACTTTATGAGAAGAAATAACGCATCATAAAAAAATTAGCTTGTTTCTCCTAAACAACACGTTGTAACTCGAAAAGATTTGGTGTGGCGTGTACGTCGAAATGTGTAGCCTCAAAAGAGAACCCACAGGAGTATTTTCTTTCGTCAAAATTTTTCAAAAAACCACGTTTTAAGGAAATCCCGCATCGTGCAAAATTATCTTGTTTTTCCTAAACAACACGTTGTAACTCGAAAAGCTTTGGTGTTGCGTGTATGTCTAAGCGTGTAGCCTCAAAAGAGAACGCAAAGGAGAGTTTTTTCTCGAAAGAATATGTAAGAATACCACGTTATTAGGAAATACAGTGTTGCAGAGTAAAGACAAATACTTACGTCTTGGATAAACTTTACGAGAAGAAATAACGCATCGTAAGAAATTAGCTTGTATCTCCTAAACAACACGTTGTAACTTAAAAAGATTTGGTGTGGCCTGTACGTCTAAACGTGTAGCCTGAAAAGAGAACCCATAGGAGAATTTTCTTTGGTCAAAATTTGTCAGAAAACCACGTTTTAAGGAAATCCCGCATAGTGCGACATTATCTTGTTTTTCCTAAACCAAACGTTTTAACTCGAAAAGCTTTGGTATTGCGTGTATGTCTAAGCGTGTAGCCTCAAAAGAGAACACACAGGAGAGTTTTCTCTCGAAAGAATATGTAAGAATACCACGTTATAAGGAAATACAGTGTTGCAGAGTAAAGACAAATACGTACTTATTGGAAAAACTTAAACCTTACGAGAAGAAATAAGGCATCTTACAAAATTAGTTTGTATCTCCTAAACAACACGTTATAACTCGAAAAGATTTGGTGTGGTGTGTATGTCTAAACGTGTAGCGTCAAAAGAGAACCCACAGGAAAACTTTCTTTCGTCAAAATTTGTCAGAAAACCACATTTTAAGGAAATCCCGCATCCTGCGAAATTATCTTGTTTTTCTTAAACAAAACCTTTTAACTCGAAAAGCTTTGGTGTTGCGTGTATGTCTAAGCGTGTAGCCTCAAAAGAGAACGCACAGGAGAGTTTTCTCTCGAAAGAATATGTAAGAATACCACGTTATAAGGAAATACAGTGATGCAGAGTAAAGACAAATACGTACTTATTGGAAAAACATAAACTTTACGAGAAGAAATAACGCATCGTACAAAATTAGCTTGTATCTCCTAAACAACACGTTGTAACTTAAAAAGATTTGGTGTGGCCTGTACGTCTAAATGTGTAGCCTCAAAAGAGAACCCACAGGAGAGTTTTCTTTTGTCAAAATTTGTCAGAAAACCACGTTTTAAGGAAATCCCGCATCGTGCGAAATTATCTTGTTTTTCCTAAACAACACGTTGTAACTAGAAAAGCTTTGGTGTTGCGTGTATGTCTAAGCGTGCAGCCTCAAAAGAGAATGCACAGGAGAGTTTTCTCTCGAAAGAATATGTAAGAATACCACGTTATAAAGAAACATATTGCTGCAGAGTTAAGACATATACGTACTTATTGGAAACACATTATGAGAAAAAATAACGCATGGTACAAAATTAGCTTGTATCTCCAAAACAACACGTGGTAACTCAAAAAGATTTGGTGTGGCGTGTACGTCTGAACGTGTAGCCTCAAAAAAGAACCCACAGGAGAATTTTCTTACGTCAAAATTTGTCAGAAAACCATGTTTTAAGGAAATCCCGCATCGGGCGAAATTATCTTGTTTTTCCTAATCAACACGTTGTAACTCGAAAAGCTTTGGTGTTGCGTGTATGTCTAAGCATGTAGCCTCCAAAGAGAAAGCACTGGATAGTTTTCTCTCGAAAGAATATGTAAGAATACCACGTGATAAGGAAATACAGTGTTGCAGAGTAAAGACAAATACGTACTTATTGGAAACACTTTAGGAGAAGAAATAACGCATCATGCAAAATTAGCTTGTATCTCCTAAACAACACGCTGTAACTCGAAAAGATTTGGTGTGGCGTGTACGGCTAAACGTCTAGCCTCAAAGAGAACCCACAGGAGAATTTTCTTTCGTCAAAATTTGTCAAAAACCACGTTTTAAGGAAATCCCGCATCGTGCGTAATTATCTTGTTTTTCCTAAACAACATGTTGTAACTCGAAAAGCTTTGGTGTTGCGTGTATGTCTAAGCGTGTAGCCTTAAAAGAGAACGCACATGAGAGTTTTTTCCCGAAAGAATATGTAGGAATACCACGTTATAAGGAAATACAGTGTTGCAGAGTAAAGACAAATACATACTTATTGGAAACACTTAAACTTTACGAGTAGAAATAACACATAGTACAAAATTAGCTTGTATCTCCTAAACAACACGTTATAACTTGAAAGGATTTGGTGTGGCTTGTACGTCTAAACGTGTACCCTCAAAAGAGAACCCACATGAGAATTTTCTTTCGTCAAAATTTTCAGATATCTACGTTTTAAGGAAATCCCGCATCATGCGAAATTATCTTGTTTTTCCTAAACAACACGTTGTAACTCGAAAATCTTTGGTTTTGCGTGTATGTCTAAGCATGTAGCCTCCAAAGAAAACGCACAGGAGAGTTTTCTCTCGAAAGAATATGTAAGAATACCACGTTATAAGGAAATACAGTGTTGCAGAGTAAAGGCAAATACATACGTATTGGAAACACTTAAACTTTACGAGAAGAAATAACGCATCGTAAAAAAATTAGCTTGTATCTCCTAAACAACACGTTGAAATTCAAAAAGATTTGGTGTGGCGTGTACAACTAAACGTGTAGCCTCAAAAACGAACCCACAGGAGAATTTTCTTTCGTCAAAATTTGTCAGAAAACCACGTTTTAAGGAAATCCCGCATCGTGGGAAATTATCTTGTTCTTCCTAAACAACACGTTGTAACTCGAAAAGCGTTGGTGTTGCGTATATCTCTAAGCGTGTAGAACGTGTAGAAATGAGAACGCACAGGAGAGTTTTCTCTTGAAAGAATATGTAAGAATACCACGTTATAAGGAAATACAGTGTTGCAGAATAAAGACATATACTAACTTATTGGAAGAACTTTAGGAGAAGAAATAACGCATGGTACAAAATTAGCTTGTATCTCCTAAACAACACGTTGTAACTTAAAAAGATTTGGTGTGGCCTGTACGTCTAAACGTGTAGCCTCAAAAGAGAACCCATAGAGGAATTTTCCTTAATCCAAATTTGTCAGAAAACCACTTTTTAAGGAAATCCCGCATCATGCGTAATTATCTTGTTTTTCCTAAACAACGCGTTGTAACTCGAAAAGCTTTGGTGTTGTGTGTACGTCTAAGTGCGTAGCCTCAAAGGGGAACGCACAGGAGAGTTTTCTCTCGAAAGAATATGTAAGAATACCACGTTATAATGAAATACAGTGTTGCAGAGTATAGACATATACGTACTTATTGGAAACACTTTAGGAGAAGAAATAAAGCATCATGCAAAATTAGCTTGTATCTCCTAAACAACACGTTGTAACTGGAAAAGATTTGGTGTGGTGTGTATGTCTAAACGTGTAGCCTCAAAAGAGAACCCACAGGAGAGTTTTCTTTGGTCATAATTTGTCAAAAACCACGTTTTACGGAAATCCTGCATCGTGCGAAAATATCTTGTGTTTCCTAAACAACACGTTGTAACTCGAAAAGCTTTGGTGTTGCGTGTATTTCTAAGCGTGTAGCCTCAAAAGAGAATGCACAGGAGAGTTTTCTCCCGAAAGAATATGTAGGAATACCACGTTATAAGGAAATACAGTGTTGCAGAGTAAAGACAAATACTTACTTATTGGAAACACTTAAACTTTATGAGAAGAAATAACACATAGTACAAAATTAGCTTGTATCTCCTAAACAACACGTTATAACTCGAAAGGATTTGGTGTGGCGTGTACGTCTAAACGTGTACCCTCAAAAGAGAACCCACAGGAGAATTTTATCCTGTGCGTTCTCTTTTGAGGTTACACGCTTAGACATACACGCAACACCAAAGCTTTTCGAGTTACAACGTGTTGTTTAGGAAAAACAAGATAATTACGCACGATGCGGGATTTCCTTAAAACGTGGTTTTTGCAAATTTTGATGAAAGAAAATTCTCTTGTGGGTTCTCTGTTGAGCCTACACGTTTAGACGTACATGTCACACCAAATCTTTTCGAGTTACAACGTCTTGTTTAGGAGATACAATCTAATTTTGTACGATGTGTTATTTCTTCTCGTAAAGTGTTTCCAATATGTACCTATTTGTCTTTACTCTGCAAAATTGTATTTCATTATAACGTGGTATTCTTACATAATCTTTCAAGAGAAAACTCTCCTGTGCCTTCTCTTTTGAGGCTACACGCTTACACATACACGCAACACCAAAGCTTTTCGAGTTACGACATGTTGTTTAGGAAAAAGAAGATGATTTCGCACGATGCGGGATTTCCTTGAAACTTGTTTTTCTGAAAATTTTTGACGAAAGATAATTCTCCTGTGGGGTCTCTTTTGAGGCTACATGTTTAGACGAACATGCCACACCAAATCTTTTCGAGTTACAACGTGTTGTTTCGGAGATACAAGCTAATTTTGTAGGATGCGTTACTTATTCTCATAAAGTGTTTCTAATACATACGTATTTGTCTTTACTCTGCAACACTGTATTGCCTTATAACGTTGTATTCTTACATATTCTTTCCAGAGAAAACTGTCTCGTGCTTTCCCTTTTGCAGCTACACACTTAGACAAACAGGCAACACCAAAGCTTTTCGAGTTACAACGTGTTGTTTATGAAAAACAAGATAATTTCGCGCGATGCGGGATTTCCTTAAAACGTAGTTTTCTGAAAAATTTTGACGGAAGAAAATTCTTCAGTGGGTTTTCTTTTGAGGCTACATGTTTAGACGTACACGCCACACCAAATCCTTTCGAGTTACCACGTGTTGTTTAGGAGATACAAGCTAATTTTGTATGATGCGTTATTTCTTCTCATAAAGTGTTTCCAATATGTACGTATTTGTCTTTACTCTGCAACACTTTATTTCCTTATAACGTTGTATTCTTACATATTCTCTCGAGAGAAAACTCTACTGTGTGTTCTCTTAGAGGCTACACTCTTAGACATACACGCAACGCCAAAGCTTTTCGAGTTACAATGTGTTGTTTAGGAAAAACAAGATAATTTCGCACGATGTGAGATTTCCATAAAACGTGGTTGTCTGAAAAATGTTGACGAAAGAAAGTTCTCCTGTGGGTTCTCTTTTGGGGCTACACATGTAGAGGTACGAGCCACACCAAATCTTTTCGAGTTACAACGTGTTATTTAGATGAGACAAGCTAATTTTGTACGATGCATTATTTCTTCTCTTAAAGTGTTTCCAATAGTATTTGAATTTACTCTGCAAAATTGTATTTCCGTATAATGTGGTATTCTTACATATTCTTTCGAGAGAAAACTCTCCTGTGCCTTTTCTTTTGAGGCTCCACGCTTACACATACACGCAACACCAATCCTTTTCAAGTTACAACATGTTGTTTAGGAAAAAGAAGATGATTTCACACGATGCGGGATTTCCTTAAAACGTGGTTTTTTGAAAAATTTTGAAGAAAGAAAATTCTCCTTTAGGTTCTCTTTTGAGGCTACACGTTTAGACGTACATGCCACACCAAATCTTTTCGACTTACAACGTGTTGTTTAGGAGATACAAGCTAATTTTTTACGATGCGTTAATTCTTCTCATAAAGTGTTTCCAATACATACGTATTTGTCTTTACTCTGCAACATTGTATTTCCTTATAACGTGGTATTCTTACATATTCTTTCGAGGGAAAACTCTCCTGTGCATTCTCTTTTGAGTCTACACGATTAGACAAACACGCAACACCAAAGCTTTTCGAGTTACAACGTGTTGTTTAGGAAAAAGCAGATGATTTCGCATGATGCGGGATTTCCTAAAAAACAGGTTTTCTGAAAAATTTTGATGAAAGAAAATTCTCCTGTGGGTTCTCTTTTGAGGCTACATATTTAGGCGTACACGTCACACCAAATCTTTTCGAGTTACAACGTGTTGTTTAGGAGATACAAGCTAATTTTTTATAATGCGTTAATTCTCGTAAAGTGTTTCCAATACGTAGGTATTTGTCTTTACTATGCAACACTGTATTTCCTTATAACGTGGTATTCTTACATATTCTTTCGAGAGAAAACTATCCTGTTCATTCCCTTTTGAGGCTAAACACTTAGACATACAGGCAACACCAAAGCTTTTTGAGTTACAACGTGTTGTTTATAAAAAACAAGATACTTTCGCACGATGCCGGATTTCCTTAAAACATGGTTTTCTGACAAATTTTGACGAAAGAAAATTATTCTGTTGGTTCTCTTTTGAGGCTTCACGTTTCGACGTGCACGTCACACCTAATCCTTTCGAGTTACCACGTGTTGTTTAGGAGATACAAGCTAATTTTGTACGATGCTTTATTCCTTCTCGTAAAGTGTTTCCAATACGTACATATTTGTCTTTACTCTGCAACACTGTATTTCCTTATAATGTGGTATTCTTACACATTGTTTCGAGAGGAAACTATCCTGTGCGTTCCCTTTTGAGGCTATACACTTAGACATACAGGCAACACCAAAGCTTTTCAAGTTACAACGTGTTGTTTATGAAAAACAAGATAATTTCGCACGATGCGGGATTTCCTTAAAACTTGGTGTTCTGACAAATTTTGACGAAAGAAAATTCTCCTGTGGGTTCTCTTTTGAGGCTACACGTTTAGACGTGCACGCCACACCATATCCTTTCGAATTACCACCTGTTGTTTAGGAGATACAAGCTAATTTTGTACGATGCGTTATTTCTTCTCGTAAAGTGTTTCCAATATGTACGTGTTTGTCTATACTCTGCAACACTGTATTTCCTTATAACATTGTATTCTTACATGTTCTTTCGAGAGAAAACTCTCCTCTGCGTTCTCTTTAGAGGCTACACGCTTAGACATACACACAACACCAAAGCTTTTCGAGTTACAACGTGTTGTTTAGGAAAAACAGGATAATTTTGCACGATTCGGGATATCCTTAAAACGTGGTTTTCTGACAAATTTTGACGAAAGAAAGTTCTCCTGTGCGTTGTCTTTTGAGGCTACAGGTTTAGACGTACATGCCACACCAAATCTTTTCGAGTTACAACTTGTTGTTTAGGAGATACAAGCAAATTTTGTTCGATGCGTTATTTCTTCTTGTAAAGTGTGTCCAATACGTACTTAATTGTCTTTACTCTGCAACACTGTATTTCCTTATAACGTGGTATTCTTACATATTCTTTCGAGGGAAAATTCTCCTGTTCCTTCTCTTTTGGGCTACACGCTTAGACATACACGCAACGCCAAAGCTTTTCAAGTTACAACGTGTTGTTTAGGAAAATCAAGATAATTTCGCACGATGCGAGATTTCCATAAAACGTGGTTTTCTGAAAATTTTGACTAAATTAAGTTCTCCTGTGGGTTCTCTTTTGAGGCTACATGTTTAGACGTACACGTCACACCAAATCTTTTCGAGTTACAGCGTGTTGTTTAGGAGATACAAGCTAATTTTGTACGATGCGTTATTTCTTCTCATAAAGTGTTTCCAATAAGTATTTATTTGTCTTTACTCTGCAAAATTGTATTTCCTTATAACGTGGTATTCTTACATATTCTTTCAAGAGAAAACTCTCCTGTGCCTTCTCTTTTGAGGCTCCACACTTACACATACACGCAACACCAAAGCTTTTCGAGTTACAACATGTTGTTTAGGAAAAAGAAGATGATTTCGCATGATGCGGGATTTCCTTAAAACGTGGTTTTCTGAAAAATTTTGACAAAAGAAAATTCTCCTGTTGGTTCCGTTTTGAGACTACACGTTTAGACGTACATGCCACACCAAATCTTGTCGAGTTACAACGTGTTGTTTAGGAGATACAAGCTAATTATTTACGATGTGTTTATTCTTCTCGTAAAGTGTTTCCAACACATACGTATTTGTCTTTACTCTGCAACATTGTATATGCTTATAACGTGGTATTCTTACATATTCTATCGATAGAAAACTGTCCTGTGCGTTCCCTTTTGAGGCAACACACTTAGACATACAGGCAACACCAAAGCTTTTCGAGTTACAACGTGTTGTTTATGAAAAACAAGATAATTTCGCACGATGCGGGATTTCCTTAAAACGTGGTGTTCTGACAAATTTTGACGAAAGAAAATTCTCCTGTGGGTTCTCTTTTGAGGCTATAAGTTTAGACGTGCACGCCACACCAAATCCTTTCGAGTTACCACGTGTTGTTTAGGAGATACAAGCTAATTGTATGCGATGTATTATTTCTTCTAGTAAATTGTTTCCAATAAGTACGCATTTGCCTTTACTCTGCAACACTCTATTTCCTTATAACGTTGTATTCTTACATGTTCTTTCGAGAGAAAACTCTCCTGTGCGTTCTCTTTAGAGGCTACATGCTTAGACATACACACAACACCAAAGCTTTTCGAGTTACAACGTTTTGTTTAGGAAAAAAAAACATAATTTTGCACGATGCGGGATTTCCTTAAAACGTGGTTTTCTGACAAGTATTGACGAAAGAAAGTTCTCCTGTGGGTTCTCTTTTGAGGCTACACGTTTAGACATACGAGCCACACCAAATCTTTTCGAGTTACAACGTGTTGTTTAGGAGATACAAGCAAATTTTTTACGATGCTTTATTTCCTCTTGTAAAGTGTTTCCAATACATACTTATTTGTCTTTACTCTGCAACACTGTATTTCCTTATAACGTGGTATTCTTACATCTTCTTTCAAGAGAAAACTCTCCTGTGCATTCTCTTTTGAGGCTACACGCTTAGACATACACACAACACCAAAGCGTTTCGAGTTACAACGTGTTGTTTAGGAAAAACAAGATAATTTCGCAGGATGCGAGATTTCCTTAAAACGTGGTTTCTGACAAATATTGATGAAAGAAAATTCTACTGTGGGTTCTCGTTTGAGGCTACACGTTTTGACGTACACGTCACACCAAATCTTTTCGAGTTACAACATGTTGTTTAGGAGATACAAGCTAATTTTTTTCGATGCAATATTTCTTCTCGTAAAGTGTTTCCAATATGTACTTATTTGTCTTTACTCTGCAAAATTGTATTTCCTTATAACGTGGTATTCTTACATATTATTTTGAGAGAAAACGCTCCTGTGCCTTCTCTTTTGAGGCTCCACGCTTACACATACACGCAATACCAAAGCTTTCGAGTTACAACATGTTGTTTAGCAAAAAGAAGATGATTTCGCACGATGTGGGATTTCCTTAAAACGTGGTTTTCTGACAAATTTTGACGAAAGAAAATTCCCCTGTGGGTTCTCTTTTGAGGCTACATGTTTAAATGAACATGCCTCAACAAATCTTTTCGAGTTACAACGTGTTGTTTAAGAGATACAAGCTAATTTTGTACGATGCGTTAATTCTTCTCCTAAAGTTTTTCCAATATGTACTTATTTGTCTTTATCTGCAAAATTGTATTTCCTTATAACGTGGTGTTCTTACATATTCTTTTGAGAGAAAACTCTCCTGTGACTTCTCTTTTGAGGCTCCACGCTTACACATACACACAACACCAAAGATTTTCGAGTTACAACATGTTGTTTAGGAAAAAGAAGATGATTTCGCACGATGCGGGATTTCCTTAAAACGTGGTTTTTTGAAAAATTTTGAGGAAAGAAAATTCTCCTGTGCGTTCTATTTTGAGGCTACATGTTTAGATGTACACGCCACACCAAATCTTTTCGAGTTACAACGTGTTGTTTAGGAGATACAAGCTAATTTTGTAAGATGCGTTAATTCTTCTCATAAAGTGTTTCCAATACATACGTTTTAATCTTTACTCTGCAACACTGTATTTCCTTATAACGTGGTAATCTTACATATTCTTTCGAGAGAAAACTATCCTGTGCGTTCCCTTTTGAGGCTACACACTTAGACATACAGGCAACACCAAAGCTTTTCGAGTTAGAACGTGTTGTTTATGAAAAACAAGATAATTTGACACGATGCGGTATTTCCTTAAAACGTGGTTTTCTGACAAATATTGACGAAAGAAAGTTCTCCTGTGGGTTCTCTTTTGAGGCTACACGTTTAGACGTACGAGCCACAGCAAAACTTTTCAAGTTACAACGTGTTGTTTAGGAGATACAAGCAAATTTTTTACGATGCGTTATTTCTTCTCGTAAAGTGTTTCCAATACATACTTATTTGTCTTTACTCTGCAACACTGTATTTCCTTATAACGTGGTATTCTTACCTATTCTTTCGAGAGAAAACTCTCCTGTGCATTATCTTTTCAGGCTACACGCTCAGACATACACGCAACTCCAAAGCTTTTCGAGTTACAGCATGTTGTTTAGGAAAAGCAAGATAATTTCGCAAGATGCGAGATTTCCTTAAAACGTGGTTTCTGACAAATTTTGATGAATGAAAATTCTCCTGTGGGTCCTCTTTTGAGGCTACACGTTTAGACGTACATGTCACACCAAATCTTTTAGAGTTACAACATGTTGTTTAGGAGATACAAGCTAATTTTGTACGATGCATTAATTCCTCTGGTAAAGTGTTTCCAATACGTATGTATTTGGCTTTACTCTGCAACACTCTTTTTCCTTATAACGTTGTATTCTTACATATTCGTTCAAGAGAAAACTCTCCTGTGCGTTCTCTTTAGAGGCTACAGGCTTAAACATACACGCAACCCCTAAGCTTTTCGAGTTACAACGTGCTGTTTAGGAAAAAGTAGATAATTTTGCATGATACGGGATTTCCATAAAACGTTGTTTTCTGACAAATTTTGACGAAAGAAAGTCCTCCTGTGGGCACTCCTTTGAGGCTGCACGTGTAGACATACGAGCCACACCAAATCTTTTCGAGTTACAACGTGTTGTTTAGGAGATACAAGCAAATTTTGTACGAAGCATTATTTCTTCTCGTAAAGTGTTTCCAATACGTACTTATTTGTCTTTACTCTGCAACACTGTATTTCCTTATAACGTTGTATTCCTACATATTCTTTCGAGAGAAAACTCTCCTGTGCGTTCTCTTTTGAGGCTACACGCTTAGACATACACGCAACACCAAAGCTTTTCGATTTACAACGTGTTGTTTAGGAAAAACAAGATAATTTCGCACGATGCGAGATTTCCTTAAAACGTGGTTTCTGACAAATTTTGATGAAAGAAAATTCTCCTGTGGGATCTCTTTTGAGGATACACGTTTAGACGTACACGTCACACCAAATATTTTCGAGTTACAACGTGTGGTTTAGGAGATACAAGCTAATTTTGTACGATGCATTATTTCTTCTCGTAAAGTGTTTCAAATACGTATGTATCTATCTTTACTCTGCAACACTGTATTTCCTTATAACGTGGTATTCTTACATATTCTTTCGAGAGAAAACTCTCCTGTGCGTTCTCTTTTGAGTCTACACGCTTAGACATACACGCAGCACCAAAGCTTTTCGATTTACAACGTGTTGTTTAGAAAAACCAGATAATTTCCACGATGCGGGATTTCCATAAAACGTGGTTTTCTGACAAATTTTGATGAAAGAAAATTCTCCTGTGAGTTCTCTTTTGAGGCTACAAGTTTAGACGTACACGCCACACCAAATCTTTTCGAGTTACATCATGTTGTTTAGGAGATACAAGCTAATTTTGTACGATGCGTTATTTCTTCTCGTAAAGTGTTTCCAATACATACGTATTTGTCTTTACTCTGCAACACTGTATTTCCTTAAAATGTGGTATTCTGATATATTCTTTCGAGAGAAAACTCTCCTGTGCGTTCTCTTTTGAGGCCACACGTTTAAACATACACGCAACACCAAAGCTTTTCGAGTTACAACGTGTTTTTTAGGAAAAACAAGATAATTTCGCACAATGCGGGATTTCCTTAAAATGTGGTTTTCTGAAAAATTTTGACGAAAGAAAATTCTCCTGTGGGTTCTCTTTTGAGGCTACACGTTTCAACTTACACGTCACACCAAATCCTTTGAGTTACAACGTGTTGTTTAGGAAATACATGCTAATTTTGTATGATGTATTATTCCTTCTCGTAAAGTGATTCCAATAAGTAAGTATCTGTCTTTATTCTGCAACACTGTATTTCCTTATAACGTGGTATTCTTACATATTCTTTCGAGAGAATACTCTACTGTGCATTCTCTTTTGAGGCTACACGCTTAGACATACACGCAACACCAAAGCTTTTCGAGTTACAACGTGTTGTTTAGGAAAAACAAGATAATTTCGCACAATGCAGGACTTCCTTAAAACGTGGTTTTCTGAAAAAATTTTGACCAAAGAAAATTCTCCTGTGGGTTCTCTTTTGATGCTACACGTTTAGATGTAAACACCACACCAAACCTTTTCGAGTTACAACGTGTTGTTTAGGAAAAACAAGATAATTTCGCACGATGCGGCATTTCCTTAAAACGTGGTTTTCTGACATATTTTGACGAAAGTAAATTCTCCTGTGGGTTCTCTTTTGAGGCTACACGTTTCAACATACACGCCACACAAAATGTTTTCGCGTTACAACGTGTTGTTTAGGAAATACAAGCTAATTTTGTACGATGTATTATTCCTTCTCGCAAAGGTTTTCCTATATGTATGTATCTGTCTTTACTCTGCAACACTGTATGTCCTTATAACGTGGTATTCTTTCATATTCTTTCGAGGGAATACTCTCCTGTGCATTCTCTTTTGAGGCTACACGCTTCGACATACGTGCAAAACCAAAGCTTTTCGAGTTACAACGTGTTGTTTAGGAAAAACCAGATAATTTCGCATGATGCGGGATTTCCTTAAAACGTGGTTTTCTGAAAAAAATTTGACGAAAGAAAATTCTCCTGTGGGTTCTCTTTTGAGGCTACACCTTTAGATGTAAATACCACACCAAATCCTTTCGAGTTACAACGTGTTGTTTAGGAGATACAAGCTAATTTTTTTCACATGCGTTATTTCTTCTCGTAAAGTGTTTCAAATAGGTACATATTTGTCTTTACTCTGCAACACTGTTTTTCCATATAACGTAGTATTCTTACATATTCTTTCGAGAGAAAACTCTCCTGTGCGTTCTCTTTTGAGGCTACATTCTTAGACATACACCCAATACCAAAGCTTTTTGAGTTACAACGTGTTGTTTAGGAAAAACAAGATAATTTCGCACGATGTGGGATTTCCTTAAAACGTGGTTTTCTGACAAATTTTGACCAAAGAAAATTCTCCTGTGGGTTCTCTTATGAGGCTACACGTTTAGACGTACACGCCACACCAAATCTTTTCGAGTTACGACGTGTTGTTTAGGAGAAACAAGCTAATTTTGCACGATGCGATATTTCGTCTTGTAAAGTGTTTCCAATACATATGTAATTGTCTTTATTCTGCAACACTGTATTTCCTTATAAATTGGTATTCTTACATATTCTTTCGAGAGAAAACTCTCCTGTGCGTTCTCTTTTGAGGCTACACGCTTAGACATACACGCTACACCAAAGCTTTTCGAGTTACAACTTGTTGTTTAGGAAAAACAAGATAATTTCGCACGATGCGGGATTTCCTTAAAATGTGGTTTTCTGACAAATTTTGACCAAAGAAAATTCTCCTGTATATTCTCTTTAGGTGCTACAAGTTTAGAGGTACACGCCACACCAAATCTTTTCGAGTTACAACGTGCTTTTTAGTAAATACAAGCTAATTTTGTACGATGCATTATTTCTTCTCTTAAAGTGTTTCCAATATGTATGTATCTGTCTTTACTCTGCAACACTGTATTTCCTTATAACGTGGTATTCTTACATATGCTTTCTAGGGAAAACTCTCCTGTGCGTTCTCTTTTGAGGCTACACACTTAGACATACACGCAGCACCAAAGGTTTTTGAGTCACAACGTGTTGTTTAGGAAAAACAAGATACATTCGCACGATGCGGGATTTCCTTAATACGTGGTTTTCTGACAAATTTTGACGAAAGAAAATTCTCCTGTGGGTTCTCTTTTGAGGCTTCATGCCACACCAAATCTTTTCGAGTTACAACGTGTTGTTTAGGAGATACAAGCTAATTTTGTACGATGCGTTATTTCTTCTCGTAAAGTGTTTCCAATACGTACCTATTTGTCTTTACTCTGCAAAACTGTATTTCTTATAACGTGGTATTCTTATATATTCTTTCGAGAGAAAATTCTCCTGCGCTTTCTCTTTGAGGCCACACGTTTAGACATACACGAAACACCAAAGCTTTTCGAGTTAAAACGTGTTGTTAGGGAAAAACAAGATAATTTCACACGATGCGGGATTTCCTTAAAACGTGGTTTTCTGACAAATTTTGACGAAAGAAAATTCTCCTGTGGGTTCTCTTATGAGGCTACACGTTTAGACGTACACGCCACACCAAATCTTTTCGAGTTACGACGTGTTGTTTAGGAGAAACAAGCTAATTTTGCACGATGCGATATTTCGTCTTGTAAAGTGTTTCCAATACATATGTAATTGTCTTTATTCTGCAACACTGTATTTCCTTATAAATTGGTATTCTTACATATTCTTTCGAGAGAAAACTCTCCTGTGCGTTCTCTTTTGAGGCTACACGCTTAGACATACACGCTACACCAAAGCTTTTCGAGTTACAACTTGTTGTTTAGGAAAAACAAGATAATTTCGCACGATGCGGGATTTCCTTAAAATGTGGTTTTCTGACAAATTTTGACCAAAGAAAATTCTCCTGTGTATTCTCTTTAGATGCTACACGTTTAGAGGTACACGCCACACCAAATCTTTTCGAGTTACAATGTGCTTTTTAGTAAATACAAGCTAATTTTGTATGATGCATTATTTCTTCTCTTAAAGTGTTTCCAATATGTATGTATCTGTCTTTACTCTGCAACACTGTATTTCCTTATAACGTGGTATTCTTACATATGCTTTCTAGGGAAAACTCTCCTGTGCGTTCTCTTTTGAGGCTACACGCTTAGACATACACGCAGCACCAAAGGTTTTTGAGTCACAACGTGTTGTTTAGGAAAAACAAGATAATTTCGCACAATGCGGGATTTCCTTAATACGTGGTTTTCTGACAAATTTTGATGAAAAAAAATTCTCCTGTGGGTTCTCTTTTGAGGCTTCATGCCACACCAAATCTTTTCGAGTTACAACGTGTTGTTTAGGAGATACAAGCTAATTTTGTACGATGCGTTATTTCTTCTCGTAAAGTGTTTCCAATACGTACGTATTTGTCTTTACTCTGTAACACTGTATTTCTTATAACGTGGTATTCTTATATATTCTTTCGAGAGAAAATTCTCCTGCGCTTTCTCTTTGAGGCCACACGTTTAGACATACATGAAACACCAAAGCTTTTCGAGTTAAAACGTGTTGTTAGGGAAAAACAAGATAATTTCGCACGATGCGGGATTTCCTTAAAACGTGGTTTTCTGACAAATTTTGACGAAAGAAAATTCTCCTGTGGGTTCTCTTTTGAGGCTACACATTTCAACGTACACACAACCCCAAGTCTTTTCGAGTTACAACGTGTTGTTTAGGAAATACAAGCTAATTTTGTACGATGTATTATGCCTTCTCGTAAAGTGTTTCCAATATGTACGTATCTGTCTTTACTCTGCAACACTGTATTTCATTATAACGTCCTATTCTTACATATTCTTTCGAAAGAATACTCTACTGTGCATTCTCTTTTGAGGCTACACGCTTAGAAATACACGCAACACCAAAGCTGTTCGAGTTACAACGTGTTGTTTAGCAAAAACAAAATAATTTCGCACGATGCGGGATTTCCTTAAAACGTGGTTTTCTGAAAAAATTTTAATGAAAGAAAATACTCCTGTGAGTTCTCTTTTGAGGCTACACGTTTAGATGTAAACACCACATCAAATCCTTTTGAGTCACAACGTGTTGTTTAGGAGATACAAGCTAATTTTGTACCATGCGTTATTTCTTCTCGTAAAGTGTTTCCAATACGTACATATTTGTCTTTACTCTGCAACACTGTATTTCCATATATCGTGGTTTTCTTACATATTCTTTCGAGAGAAAACTCTCCTGTGCATTCTCTTTTGAGGCTACATGCTTAGACACACACGCAACACCAAAGCTTTTCGAGTTACATCGTGTTGTTTTGGAAAAACAAAATAATTTCTCACGATGCGGGATTTCCTTAAAACGTGGTATCTGAAAAATTTTGACGAAAGAAAATACTCCTGTGGGTTCTCTTTTGAGGCTACACGTTTAGATGTAGACGCCACACGAAAACCTTTTGAGTCACAACGTGTTGTTTAGGAGATACAAGCTAATTTTGTAGATGCGTTATTTCTTCTCGTTAAGTGTTTCCAATACGTACGTATTTGTCTTTACTCTGCAACACTGTATTACCTTATAACCTGGTATTCTTACATAATCTTTCGAGAGAAAACTCTCCTGTGCATTCTCTTTAGAGGCCACACGTTTAGACATACACGCAACCCAAAAGCTTTTCGAGTTACAACGTCTTGTTTAAGAAAAAGAAGATAATTTCGCATGAAGCAGGATTTCCTTAAAACGTGGTTTTCTCAAAAAATTTTGACGAAAGAAAATTCTCCTGTGGGTTATCTTTTGAGGCTACACGTTTAGATGTAAACACCACACCAAACCTTTTCGAGTTACAACCTGTTGTTTAGGAGATACAAGCTAATTTTTTACCATGCATTATTTCTTCTCATAAAGTGTTTCCAGTATATACATATTGGTAACTCGAAAAGCTTTGGTGTTGCGTGTATGTCTAAGCGAGTAGCCTCAAAAGAGAATGCACAGGAGAGTTTTCTCTCGAAAGAATATGTAAGAATACCACGTTATAAGGAAATACAGTGTTGCAGAGTAAAGACAAATACGTACTTATTGGAAACACTTAAACTTTACGAGAAGAAATAAGGCATCGTACAATATTAGTTTGTATCTCCTAAACAACACGCTGTAACTCGAAAAGATTTGGTGTGGCGTGTACGTCTAAACGTGTAGCCTCAAAAGAGAACCCACAGGAGAGTTTTCTTTCGTCAAAATTTGTCAAAACCCACGTTTTAAATAAATCCCGCATCGTGCGAAATTATCTTGTTTTTCCTAAACAACATGTTGTAACTCGAAAAGGTTTGGTGTTGCGGGTATATCTAAGCGTGTAGCCTCAAAAGAGAACGCACAGGAGAGTTTTCTCCAAAAAGAATATGTAGGAATACCACATTAAAAGGAAATACAGTGTTGCAGAGTAAAGACAAATACATACTTATTGGAAACACTTAAACTTAACGAGTAGAAATAACACATAGTACAAAATTAGCTTGTATCTCCTAAACAACACGTTATAACTCAAAAGGATTTGGTGTGGCTTGTACGTCTAAACGTGTACCCTCAAACGAGAACACACAGGAGCATTTTCTTTCGTCAAAATTCGTCAGAAAACCACGTTTTAAGGAAATCCCGCATCATGCGAAATTATCTTTTTTTTCCTAAACAACACGTTGTAACTCGAAAAGCTTTGGTGCTGCGTGTATGTCTAAGCGAGTAGCCTCCAAAGAGAATGCACAGGAGAGTTTTCTCTCGAAAGAATATGTAAGAATACCACGTTATAAGGAAATACAATGTTGCAGAGTACAGGCAAATACATACGTATAGGAAACACTTAAACTTTACGAAAAGTAATAATGCATCGTAAAAATATTAGCTTGTATCTCCTAAACAACACGTTGTAACTCAAAAATACTTGCTGTGGCATGTACATCTAAACGTGTAGCCTCAAAAGAGAACCCACAGGAGAATTTTCTTTCGTCAAAATTTGTCCGAAAACCACGTTTTATGGAAATCTCGCATCGTGCGAAATTATCTTGTTTTTCCGAAACAACACGTTGTAACTCGAAAAGCTTTGTTTTTGCGTGTATGTCTAAGCGTGTAGCCTCAAAAGAGAATGCAAAGGAGAGTTTTTTCTCGAAAGAATATGTAAGAATACCACGTTATTAGGAAACACAGTGTTGTAGAGTAAAGACAAATACTTAAATATTGGAAAAACTTTACGAGAAGAAATAACGCATCGTACAAAATTAGCTTGTATCTCCTAAACAACACGTTGTAACTTAAAAAGATTTGGTGTGGCCTGTACGTCTAAACGTGTAGCCTCAAAAGAGAACCCACAGGAGAATTTTCTTTCATCAAAAATTTTCAGAAAATCACGTTTTAAGGACTTCCTGCATCGTGCGAAATTATGTTGTTTTTCCTAAACAACACGTTGTAACTCAAAAAGCTTTGGTGTTGCGTGTATGTCTAAGCGTGTAGCCTCAAAAGAGAACGCACAGGAGAGTTTTCTCTCGAAATAATATGTAAGAATACCACTTTATAAGGAAAAACAGTGTTGCAGAGTAAAGGCAAATACGTACGTATTGGAAACACTCTAGGAGAAGAAATAACGCAACGTACAAAATTAGCTTGTATCTCCTAAACAACACGTTGTAACTCGAAAAGATTTGGTGTGGCATGTACGTCTAAACGTGTAGCCTCAAAAGAGAACCCACAGGAGAATTTTTTTTCGTCAAAATTTTTCAGAAAACCATGTTTTAAGGAAACCCCGCATCGTGCGAAATTTTCTTGTTTTTCCTAAACCACACGTTGTAACGCGAAAAGCTTTGGTGTTGCGTGTATTTCTAAGCGTGTAGCCTCAAAACAGAACGCACAGGAGAGTTTTTTCTCGATAGAATTTGTAAGAATACCACGTTATAAGGAAATACAGTGTAGCAGAGTAAAGACAAATACGTATGTATTGGAAACCCATAAACTTTACGAGATGAAATAAAGCATCTTACAAAATTAGCTTGTATCTCCTAAACAACACGTTGTAACTTAAAAAGATTTGGTGTGGCGTGTACGTCTAAACGTGTAGCCTCAAAAGAGAACCCATGGAGGAATTTTCCTTGGTCAAAATTTGTCAGAAAGCCACTTATTAAGGAAATCCCGCATCGTGCGTAATTATCTAGTTTTTCCTAAACAACACGTTGTAACTCGAAAAGCTTTGGTGTTGCGTGTATGTCTAAGCGCGTAGCCTTAAAGGGGAATGCACAGGAGAGTTTTCTCTCGAAAGAATATGTAAGAATACCACGTTATAAGGAAATACAGTGTTGCAGAGTATAGACAAAAATGTACTTATTGGAAACACTTTAGGAGAAGAAATAAAGCATCATGCAAAATTAGCTTGTATCTCCTAAACAACACGTTGTTACTGGAAAAGATTTTGTGTGGCGTGTACGTCTAAACGTGTAGCCTCAAAAGAGAACCCACAGGAGAATTTTCCTTCGATAAAATTTGTCAGAAAATCACGTTTTAAGGAAATACCGCATAGTGCGAAATTATCTTGTTTTTCCTAAACAACATGTTGTAACTCGAAAAGCTTTGGTGTTGCGTGTATTTCTAAGCATGTAGCCCCAAAAGAGAACGCACAGGAGAGTTTTCTCTCAAAAGAATATGTAAGAATACCACGTTATAAGGAAATACAGTCTGGCTGAGTAAAGACAAATACGTACGTATTGGAAGCACTTTATAAGAGAAATAACGCATCTTGCAAAATTAGCTTGTATGTCCTAAACAACACGTTGTAACTCGAAAAGATTTGGTGTGGTGTCTACGTCTAAACGTGTAGCCTCAAAAGAGAACCCACAGGAGAGTTTTCTTTCGTCAAAATTTGTCAGAAAACCACGTTTTAAGGAAATCCCGCATCGTGCGAAATTATCTTGTTTTTCCTAAACAACACGTTGTAACTAGAAAAGCTTTGGTGTTGCGTGTATGTCTAAGTGTGTAGCCTCAAAAGAGAATGCACAGGAGAGTTTTCTCTCGAAAGAATATGTAAGAATACCACATTATAAGGAAATATATTGCTGCAGAGTAAAGACAAATACGTACGTATTGAAAACACATTATGAGAAGAAATAACGCATGGTAAAAAATTAGCTTGTATCTCCGAAACAACACGTGGTAACTCAAAAAGATTTGGTGTGGCGTGTACGTCTAAATGGGTAGCCTCAAAAGAGAACCCACAGGAGAATTTTCTTAAGTCAAAATTTGTCAGAAAACCACGTTTTAAGGAAATCCCGCATCTTGCGAAATTATCTAGTTTTTCCTAATCAACACGTTGTAAGTCGAAAAGCTTTGGTGTTGCGTGTATGTCTAAGCGGGTAGCCTCCAAAGAGAACGCACAGGATAGTTTTCTCTCGAAAGAATATGTAAGAATACCACGTTATAAGGAAATACAGTGTTGCAGAGTATATACAAATATGTACTTATTGGAAACACTTTAGGAGAAGAAATAACGCATCATGCAAAATTAGCTCGTATCTCATAAACAACACACTGTAACTCGAAAAGTTTTGGTGTGGCGTGTACGTCTAAACATGTAGCCTCAAAAGAGAACCCACAGGAGAGATTTCTTTTGTCAAAATTTGTCAGAAAACCACGTTTTAAGGAAATACTGCATCGTGCGATATTATCTTGTTTTTCCTAAACAACATGTTGTAACTCGAAAATCTTTGGTGTTGCGTGTATGTCTAAGCGTGTAGCCTCAAAAGAGAATGCACAGGATAGTTTTCTCCCGAAAGAATATGTAGGAATACCACGTTATAAGGAAATACAGTGTTGCAGAGTAAAGACAAATACATACTTATTGGAAACACTTAAACTTTACGAGAAGAAATAACACATAGTACAAAATTAGCTTGTATCTCCTAAACAACACGTTATAACTCGAAATGATTTGGTGTGGCGTGTATGTCTGAACGTGTACCCTCAAAAGAGAACCCACAGAAGATTTTTCTTTCATCAAAATTTGTCAGAAAACCACGTTTTAAGGAAATCCCGCATCATGCGAAATTATCTTGTTTTTCCAAACAACACGTTGTAACTCGAAAAACTTTGGTGTTGCGTGTATGTCTAAGCGTGTAGCCTCCAAAGAGAACGCACAGGAGAGTTTACTGTCGAAAGAATATGTAAGAATACCACGTTATAAGGAAATACAGTGTTGCAGAGTAAAGGCAAATACATACGTATTGGAAACACTTAAACTTACGAGAAGAAATAACGCATCATAAAAAAATTAGCTTGTATCTCCTAAACAACACGTTGTAACTCGAAAGGATTTGGTGTGGCGTGTACGTCTAAACATGTAGCCTCAAAAGAGAACCCACAGGAGAATTTTCTTTCGTCAAATTTGTCCAAAAACCACGTTATAAGGAAATCCCTCATCGTGCGAAATTATCTTGCTTTTCCTAAACAAAATGTCGTAACTCGAAAAGCTTTGGTGTTGCGTGTATGTCTAAGCGTGTAGCCTCAAAAGTGAACGCACAGGAGAGTTTTCTCTTGAAAGAATATGTAAGAATACCACTTTATAAGGAAATACAGTGTTGCGGAGTAAAGACATATTCTTACTTATTGGAAAATCTTTACGAGAAGAAATAACCTATCGTACAAATTTAGCTTGTATCTCCTAAACAACACGTTGTAACTTAAAAAGATTAGGTGTGGCCTGTACGTCTAAACGTGTAGCCTCAAAAGAGAACCCATAGGAGAATTTTCCTTGGTCAAAATTTGTCAGAAAACCACATATTAAGGAAATCCCACATCGCACGAAATTATCTGGTTTTTCTAAACAACACTTTGTAACGCGAAAAGCTTTGGTGTTGCCTGTATGTCTAAGCATGTAGCCTCAAAGGGGAACACACAGGAGAGTTTTCTCTCCAAAGAATATGTAAGAATACCACGTTATAAGGAAATACAGTGTTGCCGACTAAAGGCAAATACGTACCAATTGGAAACACTTTACGAGAAGAAATAACGCATCGTACAAAATTAGCTTGTATCTCCTAACCAACACGTTGTAACTCGAAAAAATTTGGTGTGGCGCGTACGTCTAAATGTGTAGCCTCAAAAGAGAACCCACAGGACAATTTTCTTTCGTCAAAATTTGTCAGAAAACCACGTTTTAAGAAAACCCCGCATCGTGAGAAATTATCTTGTTCTTCCTAAACAGTACGTTATAACTCGAAAAGCTTTGGTGTTGGGTGTATGTCTAAGCATGTAGCCTCAAAAGAGAACGCACAGGAGAGATTTCTCTCGAACGAGTATGTAAGAATACCACGTTATAAGGAAATACATTGTGGCAAATTAAAGATAAATACATACCTTTTGGAAACTCTTAAACTTTACAAGAAGATATAAAGCACCGTAAAAAATTAGCTTTTATCTCCTAAACAACACGTTGTAACTCGAAAAGATTTGGTGTGGCATGTACGTCTAATCGTGTAGCCTCAAATGAAAACCCACAGGAGAATTTTCTTTCTTCAAAATTTTTCAGAAAACCACGTTTTAAGGAAATCCAGCATCGTGCGAAATTACCTTGTTTTTCCTAAACAACACGTTGTAAGTCGAAAATAAATCGAAAAGCTTTGGTGTTGAGTGTATATCTAAGCGTGTAGCCTCCAAAGAGAACGCACAGGAGAGTTTTCTCTCGAAAGAATATGTAAGAATACCATGTTGTAAGGAAATACAGTGTTGCAGAGTAAAGAAAGATACGTATGTAGTGGAAACCCACAAACTTTACGAGATGAAATAAAGCATCGTACAAAATTAGCTTGTATCTCCTAAACAATATGTTGTAACTCGAAAAGATTTGGTGTGGCCTGTACGTCTAAATGTGTAGCCTCAAAAGAGAACCCACAGGACAATTTTCTTTTGTCAAAATTTTTCAGAAAACCACGTTTTAAGGAAATACCTCATCGTGAGAATTTGTCTTGTTCTTCCTAAACAACACGTTTTAACTCGAAAAGCTTTGTTGTTGGGTGTATGTCTAAGCATGTAGCCCCAAAAGAGAACGCACAGGAGAGTTTTCTCTCAAAAGAATATGTAAGAATACCACGTTATAAGGAAATACAGTCTGGCAGAGTAAAGACAAATACGTACGTATTGGAAGCACTTTATAAGAGAAATAACGCATCTTGCAAAATTAGCTTGTATGTCCTAAACAACACGTTGTAACTCGAAAAGATTTGGTGTGGTGTCTACGTCTAAACGTGTAGCCTCAAAAGAGAACCCACAGGAGAGTTTTCTTTCGTCAAAATTTGTCAGAAAACCACGTTTTAAGGAAATCCCGCATCGTGCGAAATTATCTTGTTTTTCCTAAACAACACGTTGTAACTAGAAAAGCTTTGGTGTTGCGTGTATGTCTAAGTGTGTAGCCTCAAAAGAGAATGCACAGGAGAGTTTTCTCTCGAAAGAATATGTAAGAATACCACATTATAAGGAAATATATTGCTGCAGAGTAAAGACAAATACGTACGTATTGAAAACACATTATGAGAAGAAATAACGCATGGTAAAAAATTAGCTTGTATCTCCGAAACAACACGTGGTAACTCAAAAAGATTTGGTGTGGCGTGTACGTCTAAATGGGTAGCCTCAAAAGAGAACCCACAGGAGAATTTTCTTAAGTCAAAATTTGTCAGAAAACCACGTTTTAAGGAAATCCCGCATCTTGCGAAATTATCTAGTTTTTCCTAATCAACACGTTGTAAGTCGAAAAGCTTTGGTGTTGCGTGTATGTCTAAGCGGGTAGCCTCCAAAGAGAACGCACAGGATAGTTTTCTCTCGACAGAATATGTAAGAATACCACGTTATAAGGAAATACAGTGTTGCAGAGTATATACAAATATGTACTTATTGGAAACACTTTAGGAGAAGAAATAACGCATCATGCAAAATTAGCTTGTATCTCATAAACAACACACTGTAACTCGAAAAGATTTGGTGTGGTGTGTACGTCTAAACGTGTAGCCTCAAAAGAGAACCCACAGGAGAGATTTCTTTTGTCAAAATTTGTCAGAAAACCACGTTTTAAGGAAATACTGCATCGTGTGATATTATCTTGTTTTTCCTAAACAACATGTTGTAACTCGAAAATCTTTGGTGTTGCGTGTATGTCTAAGCGTGTAGCCTCAAAAGAGAATGCACAGGATAGTTTTCTCCCGAAAGAATATGTAGGAATACCACGTTATAAGGAAATACAGTGTTGCAGAGTAAAGACAAATACATACTTATTGGAAACACTTAAACTTTACGAGAAGAAATAACACATAGTACAACATTAGCTTGTATCTCCTAAACAACACGTTATAACTCGAAATGATTTGGTGTGGCGTGTATGTCTAAACGTGTACCCTCAAAAGAGAACCCACAGGAGAATTTTCTTTCATCAAAATTTGTCAGAAAACCACGTTTTAAGGAAATCCCGCATCATGCGAAATTATCTTGTTTTTCCTAAACAACACGTTGTAACTCGAAAAACTTTGGTGTTGCGTGTATGTCTAAGCGTGTAGCCTCCAAAGAGAACGCACAGGAGAGTTTACTGTCGAAAGAATATGTAAGAATACCACGTTATAAGGAAATACAGTGTTGCAGAGTAAAGGCAAATACATACGTATTGGAAACACTTAAACTTTACGAGAAGAAATAACGCATCATAAAAAATTAGCTTGTATCTCCTAAACAACACGTTGTAACTCGAAAGGATTTGGTGTACGTGTACGTCTAAACATGTAGCCTCAAAAGAGAACCCACAGGAGAATTTTCTTTCGTCAAATTTTTCCAAAAACCACGTTATAAGGAAATCCCTTATCGTGCGAAATTATCTTGCTTTCCCTAAACAAAATGTCGTAACTCGAAAAGCTTTGGTGTTGCGTGTATGTCTAAGCGTGTAGCCTCAAAAGAGAAGGCACAGGAGAGTTTTCTCTCGAAAGAATATGTAAGAATACCACTTTATAAGGAAATACAGTGTTGCAGAGTAAAGACATATTCTTACTTATTGGAAAATCTTTACGAGAAGAAATAACCTATCGTACAAATTTAGCTTGTATCTCCTAAACAACACGTTGTAACTTAAAAAGATTAGGTGTGGCCTGTACATCTAAACGTGTAGCCTCAAATGAGAACCCATAGGAGAATTTTCCTTGGTCAAAATTTGTCAGAAAACCACGTATTAAGGAAATCCCACATCGCACGAAATTATCTGGTTTTTCTAAACAACACGTTGTAACGCTAAAAGCTTTGGTGTTGCCTGTATGTCTAAGCGTGTAGCCTCAAAGGGGAACACACAGGAGAGTTTTCTCTCCAAAGAATATGTAAGAATACCACGTTATAAGGAAATACAGTGTTGCCGACTAAAGGCAAATACGTACCTATTGGAAACACTTTACGAGAAGAAATAACGCATCGTACAAAATTAGCTTGTATCTCCTAAACAACACGTTGTAACTCGAAAAGATTTGGTGTGGCGTGTACGTCTAAACGTGTAGCCTCAAAAGAGAACGCACAGGACAGTTTTCTTTCGTCAAAATTTGTCAGAAAACCACGTATTTAGGAGATCCCGCATCGTGAGAAATTATCTTGTTCTTCCTAAACAATATGTTTTAACTCGAAAAGCTTTGGTGTTGGGTGTATGTCTAAGCATGTAGCCCCAAAAGAGAATGCAGAGGAGAGTTTTCTCTCGAAAGAATATGTAAGAATACCACCTTATAAGGAAATACAGTGTTGCAAAGTAAAGACAAATACATACTTATTGGAAAAACTTTACGAGAAGAAATAACGCATCGTACAAAATTAGCTTGTGTCTCCTAAACAACATGTTGTAACGTAAAAAGATTTGGTGTGTCCTGTACGTCTAAACGTGTAGTCTCAAAAGAGAACCCAAAGGATAATTTTCTTTGATCAATATTTGTCAGAAAACCACGTATTAAGGAAATCCCTCATCGTGCGAAATTATCTTGTTTTTCCTAAACAACACGTTGTAACTCGAAAAGCTTTGGTGTTGCGTGTATGTCTAAGCGTGTAGCCTCAAAAGAGGACGCACAGGAGAGTTTTCTCTCGAAAGAATATGTAAGAATACCACGTTATAAGGAAATACAGTGTTGCAGAATAAAGGCAAATGCATATGTATTGGAAACACTTTACGAGAAGAAATAACGCATCGTACAAAATTAGCTTGTATCTCCTAATCAACACGTTGTAACTTGAAAAGATTTGGTGTGGCGTGTACTTCTAAATGTGTAGCCTCAATAGAGAACCCACAGGAGAATTGTCTTTCGTCAAAATTTGTCAGAAAACCACTTATTAAGGAAATCCTGCATCGTGCGAAACTATCTTGTTTTTCTGAAACAACACATTGTAACTCGAAAATCTTTGCTGTTGCGTGTATGTCTAAGCATGTAGCCTCAAAAGAGAACGCACAGGAGAGATTTCTCTCGAACGAGTATGTAAGAATACCACGTTATAAGGAAATACATTGTGGCAAATTAAAGATAAATACGTACCTTTTGGAAACTCTTAAACTTTACAAGAAGATATAAAGCATCCTAAAAAATTAGCTTTTATCTCCTAAAAAACACGTTGTAACTCGAAAAGATTTGGTGTGGCGTGTACGTCTAAAGGTGTAGCCTCAAAAGAGAACCCACGGGAGAATTTTCTTTCGTCAAAATTTGTCAGAAAACCACGTTTTAAGGAAATCCCGCATCTTGCGAAATTATCTTGTTTTTCCTAAACAACACGTTGTAACTAGAAAAGCTTTGGTGTTCCGTGTATGTCTGAGCGTGTAGCCTCAAAAGAGAATGCACAGGAGAGTTTTCTCTCGAAAGAATGTGTAAGAATACCACGTTATAAGGAAATATATTGCTGCAGAGTAAAGACAAATACGTACGTATTGGAAATACATTATGAGAAGAAATAACGCATGGTACAAAATTAGCTTGTATCTCCGAAACAACACGTGGTAACTCAAAAAGATTTTGTGTGGCGTGTACGTCTGAACGTGTAGCCTCAAAAGAGAACCCACAGGAGAATTTTCTAACGTCAAAATTTGTCAGAAAACCACGTTTTAAGGAAATCCCGCATAGTGAGAAATTATCTTGTTCTTCCTAAACAACACGTTGTAACTCGAAAAGCTTTGCTGTTGCGTGTATGTCTAAGCGTGTAGCCTCAAATGAGAACGCACAGAAGAGTTTTCTCTTGAAAAAATATGTAAGAATACCACGTTATAAGGAAATACAGTGTTGCAGAGTAAAGACAAATACTTACTTATTGGAAAAACTTTACAAGAAGAAATAACGCATCGTACAAAATTAGCTTGTATCTCCTAAACAACACGTAGTAACTTAAAAGGATTTGGTGTGGCCTGTACGTCTAAACGTGTGGTCTCAAAAGAGAACCCATAGGAGAATTTTCTTTGGTCAAAATTTGTCAGAAAACCACTTATTGAGGAAATCCCTCATCGTGCGAAATTATCTTGTTTTTCCTAAACAACACGTTGTAACGCGAAAAGCTTTGGTGTTGTGTGTATGTCTAAGCGTGTAGCCTCAAAAGAGGATGCACAGGAGAGTTTTCTCTCGAAAGAATATGTAAGAATACCAGGTTATAAGGAAATACAGTGTTGCAGAGTAAAGACAAATATGTATGTATTGGAAACCCATGAACTTTAAGAGATGAAATAAAGCATCGTACAAAATTAGCTTGTATCTCCTAAACAACACCTTGTAACTCGAAAAGATTTGGTGTGGCGTGTACGTCTAAACGTGTAGCCTCAAAAGAGAACCCACAGGACAATTTTCTTCCGTCAATATTTTTAAGAAAACCACGTTTTAAGGAAATGCCGAATCGTGAGAAATTATCTTGTTCTTATTAAACAACATGTTTTAACTCGAAAAGCTTTGGTGTTGCGTGTATGTCTAAGCGTGTAGCCCCAAAAGAGAACGCACAGGAGAGTTTTCTCTCGAAAGAATATGTAAGAATACAACGTTATAAGGAAATACAGTGTGGCAGAGTAAAGACAAATACGTACATATTGGAAGCACTTTATGAGAGAAATAAGGCATCTAGCAAAATTAGCTTGTATGTCCTAAACAACACATTGTAATTCGAAAAGATTTGGTGTGGCGTGTACGTCTAAACGTGTAGCCTCAAAAGAGAACCCAAAGGAGAATTTTAAGAGAACCCAAAGGAGAATTTTCTTCCCTCAAAATTTTTCAGAAACTCACGTTTTAAGGAAATCCGCATCGTGCGAAATTATCTTGTTTTTCCTAAACAACACGTTGTAACTCGAAAAGCTTTCGTGTTGCGTGTATGTCTAAGTGTGTAGCCTCAAAACAGAAGGCACAGGAGAGTTTTCTCTCGAAAGAATATGTAAGAATACCACGTTATAAGGAAATACAATTTTGCAGAGTAAAGACAAATACATACATATTGGAAACACTGTACGAGAAGAAATAACGCATCTTACAAAATTAGCTTGTATCTCCAAAACTACACGTTGTAACTCGAAAAGAATTGGTGTGGTGTGAACGTCTAAACGTGTAGCCTCAAAAGAGAACCGAAAGGAGAATTTTCTTTCGTCAAAATTTTTCAGAAAATCACGTTTTAAGGAAATCCCGCATAGTGCAAAATTATCTTGTTTTTCCTAAACAACTCGTTGTAAGTCGAAAAGCTTTCATGTTGCGTGTATGTCTAAGTGTGTAGCCTCAAAAGAGAAGGCAGAGGAGAGTGTTCTCTCGAAAGAATATGTAAGAATACCACGTTATAACGAAATACAGTATTGCAGAGTAAAGACAAATACGTACTTATTGGAAAAACTTTACGAGAAGAAATAAGGCATCTTACAAAATTAGCTTGTATCTCCAAAACTACACGTTGTAACTCGAAAAGAATTGTTGTGGCGTGTACGTCTTAACGTGTAGCATCAAAAGAGAACCCAAAGGAGAATTTTCTTTCGTCTAAATTTTTCAGAATATCACGTTTTAAGGAAATCCCGCATCGTGCGAAATTATCTTGTTTTTCCTAAACAACACGTCGTAACTCGAAAAGCTTTCGTGTTGCGTGTATGTCTAAGTGTGTAGCCTCAAAAGAGAAGCCACAGGAGAGTTTTCTCTCGAAAGAATATGTAAGAATACCACTTCATAAGGAAATACAGTTTTGCAGAGTAAAGACATATACGTACGCATTGGAAACTCTTTATGAGAAGAAATAACGCATCATACAAAATTAGCTTGTATCTCCAAAACCACACGTTGTACCTCGAAAAGAATTGGTGTGGCGTGTACGTCTTAACGTGTAGCCTCAAAAGAGAACCCAAAGGAGAATTTTCTTTCCTCAAAATTTTTCAGAAAATCACGTTTTAAGGAAATCCCGCATCGTGGGAAATTATCTTGTTTTTCCTAAACAACACGTTGTAACTCAAAAAGCTTTCGTGTTGCGTGTATGTCTAAGTGTGTAGCCTCAAAAGAGAAGGCACAGGAGAGTTTTCTCTCGAAAGAATATGTAAGAATACCACGTTATAACGAAATACAGTTTTGCAGAGTAAATACAAATACATACTTATTGGAAACACTTTACGAGAAGAAATAATGCATCGTACAAAATTAGCTTGTATCTCCAAAACTACACGTTGTAATTCGAAAGGAATTGGTGTGGCGTGAACGTCTAAACGTGTAGCCTCAAAAGTGAACCGAAAGGAGAATTTTCTTTCGTCAAAATTTTTCAGAACATCACGTTTTAAGTAAATCCCGCATCGTGCGAAATTATCTTGTTTTTCCTAAACAACACGTTGTAACTAGAAAAGCTTTCGTGTTGCGTGTATGTCTAAGTGTGTAGCCCCAAAAAAGAAGGCACAGGAGAGTTTTCTCTCGAAAGAATATGTAAGAATACCACTTCATAAGGAAATACAGTTTTGCAGAGTAAAGAAATATACGTACTTTTTGGAAACTCTTTACGAGAAGAAATAACGCATAGTAAAAAATTAGCTTGTATCTCCAAAACTCCACGTTGTAACTCGAAAAGAATTGGTGTGGCGTGTACGTCTTAACCTGTAGTCTCAAAAGGGAGCCCAAAGGAGAATTTTCTTTCATCAAAATTTTTCAGAAAATCACGTTTTAAGGAAATCCCGCATTGTGCGAAATTATCTTGTTTTTCCTAAACAACACGTTGTAACTCGAAAAGCTTTCGTATTGCGTGTATGTCTAAGTGTGTAGCCTCAAAACAGAAGGCACAGGAGAGTTTTCTCTCGAAAGAATATTGTAGAATACCACGTTATAAGGAAATACAATTTTGCAGAGTAAAGACAAATACGTACGTATTGGAAACACTTTACGAGAAGAAATCACGCATCGTACAAAATTAGCTTGTATCTCCAAATCTACACATTGTAACTCGAAAAGAATTGATGTGGCGTGTACGTCTTAACGTGTAGCCTCAAAAGAGAACCCAAGGGGAATTTTCTTTCCTCAAAATTTTTCAGAAAATCACATTTTAAGGAAATCCAGCATCGTGCAAAATTAGCTTGTTTTTCCTAAACAACACGTTGTAACTCGAAAAGCTTTCGTGTTGCCTGTATGTCTAAGTGTGTAGCCTCAAAAGGGAAGGCACAGGAGAGTTTTCTGTCGAAAGAATATGTAAGAATACCACGTTAAAAGTAAATACAGTTTTGCAGAGTAAAGACAAATACGTACTTATTGGAAACACTTTACTAGAAGATATAACGCATCGTACAAAATTAGCTCGTATCTCCAAAACTACACGTTGTAACTCGAAATGAATTGTTGTGGCGTATATGTCTTAACGTGTAGCATCAAATGAGAACCCAAAAGAGAATTTTCTTTCGTCAAAATTTTTCAGAAAATCACGTTTTAAGGAAATCCCGCATCGTGCGAAATTATCTTGTTTTTCCTAAACAACACATTGTAAGTCGAAAAGCTTTCCTGTTGCGTGTATGTCTAAGTGTGTAGCCTCAAATGAGAAGGCACAGGAGAGTTTTCTCTCGAAAGAATATGTAAGAATACCACGTTATAACGAAATACAGTTTTGCAGAGTAAAGACAAATAAGTACTTATTGGAAACACTTTAGGAGAAGAAATAACGCATCTTACAAAATTAGCTTGTATCTCCAAAACTACACGTTGTAACTCGAAAAGAATTGTTGTGGCGTGTACGTCTTAACGTGTACCATCAAAAGAGAGCCCAAAGGAGAATTTTCTTTCGTCAAAATTTTTCAGAAAATCGCGTTTTAAGGAAATCCTGCATAGTGCGAAATTATCTTGTTTTTCCTAAAAAACACGTTGTAAGTCGAAAAGCTTTCGTGTTGCATGTATGTCTAAGTGTGTAGCCTCAAAAGAGAAGGCACAGGAGAGTTTTCTCTCGAAAGAATATGTAAGAATACCACTTCATAAGGAAATACAGTTTTGCAGACTAAAGACATATACGTACGTATTGGAACTCTTTATGAGAAGAAATAACGCATAGTACAAAATTAGCTTGTATCTCCAAAACTGCACGTTGTAACTCGGAAAGAATTTGTGTGGCATGTACGTCTTAACGTGTAGTCTCAAAAGAGAGCCCAAAGGAGAATTTACTTTCGTCAAAATTTTTCAGAAAATCACGTTTTAAGGAAATCCCGCATCGTGCGAAATTATCTTGTTTTTCCTAAACAACACGTTGTAACTCGAAAAGCTTTCGTGTTGCGTGTATGTATAAGTGTGTAGCCTCAAAAGAGAAGGCACAGGAGAGTTTTCTCTCGAAAGAATATGTAAGAATACCACTTCATAAGGAAATACAGTTTTGCAGAGTAAAGACATATACATACTTTTTGGAAACTCTTTACGAAAAGAAATAACGCATAATAAAAAATTAGATTGTATCTCCAAAACTACACGTTGTAACTCGAAAAGAATTGTTGTGGCGTGTACGTCTTAACGTGTAGCATCAAAAGAGAACCCAAAGGAGAATTTTCTTTCGTCAAAATTTTTCAGAAAATCACGTTTTAAGGAAATCCCGCATCGCGCGAAATTATCTTGTTTTTCCTAAACAACACGTTGTAAGTCGAAAAGCTTTCGTGTTGCGTGTATGTCTAAGTGTGTAGCCTCAAAAGTGAAGGCACAGGAGAGTTTTCTCTCGAAAGAATATGTAAGAATACCACTTCATAAGGAAATACAGTTTTGCAGAGTAAAGACATATACGTAGTTTTTGGAAACTCTTTATGAGAAGAAATAACGCATAGTAAAAAATTAGCTTGTATCTCCAAAACTACACGTTGTAACTCGAAAAGAATTGGTGTGGCGTGTACGTCTTAACGTGTAGTCTCAAATGAGAGCCCAAAGGAGAATTTGCTTTCGTCAAAATTGTTCAGAAAATCACGTTTTAAGGAAATCCCGCATCGTGCGAAATTATCTTGTTTTTCCTAAACAACACGTTGTAAGTCGAAAAGCTTTCGTGTTGCGTGTATGTCTAAGTGTGTAGCCTCAAAACAGAAGGCATAGGAGAGTTTTCTCTCGAAAGAATATTGTAGAATACCACGTTATAAGGAAATACAATTTTGCAGAGTAAAGACAAATACCTACTTATTGGAAACACTTTACGAGAATAAATAACGCATCGTACAAAATTAGCTTGTATCTCCAATACTACACGTTGTATCTCGAAAAGAATTGGTGTGGCGTTTACGACTAAACGTGTAGCCTCAAAAGAGAACCGAAAGGAGAATTTTCTTACCTCAAAATTTTTCAGAAAATCACGTTTTATGGAAATCCCGCATTGTGCGAAATTATCTTGTTTTTCCTAAACAACACGTTGTAACTCGAAATGCTTTCGTGTTGCGTGTATGTCTAAGTGTGTAGCATCAAAAGAGAAGGCACAGGAGAGTTTTCTCTCGAAAGAATATGTAATTATACCACGTTAAAAGTAAATACAGTTTTGCAGAGTAAAGACATATACGTACATATTGGAAACACTTTACGAGAAGAAATAATGCATCGTAAAAAATTAGCTTGTATCTCCAAAACTACACGTTGTAACTCGAACAGAATTGGTGTGGCGTAAACGTCTAAACGTGTAGCCTCAAAAGAGAACCGAAAGGAGAATTTTCTTTAGTCAAAATTTTTCAGAAAATCACGTTTTAAGGAAATCCCGCATAGTGCGAAATTATGTTGTTTTTCCTAAACAACTCGTTTTAAGTCGAAAAGCTTTCATGTTGCGTGTATGTCTAAGTGTGTAGCCTCAAAAGAGAAGGCAGAGGAGAGTGTTCTCTCGAAAGAATATGTAAGAATACCACGTTATAATGAAATACAGTTTTGCAGAGTAAAGACATATATGTACATATTGGAAACTCTTTATGAGAAGAAATAACGCATAGTACAAAATTAGCTTGTATCTTCAAAACTACACGTTGTAACTCGAAAAGAATTGGTGTGGCATGTATGTCTTAACGTGTTGTCTCAAAAGTGAACCGAAAGGAGAATTTTCTTTCGTCAAAATTTTTCAGAAAATCACGTTTTAAGGAAATCCCGCATCGTGCGAAATTATCTTGTTTTTCCTAAACAACACGTTTTAAGTCGAAAAGCTTTCATGTTGCGTGTGTTTCTAAGTGTGTAGCCTCAAAAGAGAAGGCACAGGAGAGTTTTCTCTCGAAAGAATATGTAAGAATGCCACGTTATAACGAAATACAGTTTTGCAGAATATAGACAAATACATACTTATTGGAAACACTTTAGGAAGACAAATAACGCATTGTAACATATTAGCTTGTATCTCCAAAACTACACTTTTGTAACTCGAAAAGAATTGTTGTGGAGTGTAGGTCTTAACGCGTAGCATCAAAAGAGAACCAAAAGGAGAATTTTCTTTCGTCAAAATTTTTCAGAATATCACGTTTTAAGGAAATCCCGCATCGTGCGAAATTGTCTAGTTTTTCCTAAACAACATGTCGTAACTCGAAAAGCTTTCGTGTTGCTTGTATGTCTAAGTGTGTAGCCTCAAAAGAGAAGGCACAGGAGAGTTTTCTCTCGAAAGAATATGTAAGAATACTACTTCATAAGGAAATACAGTTTTGCAGAATAAAGACATATACGTACGTATTGGAACTCTTTAGGAGAAGAAATAACGCATCGTACAAAATTAGCTTGTATCTCCAAAACTACAAGTTGTAACTCGAAAAGAATCAGTGTGGCGTGTACGTCTTAACGTGTAGTCTCAAAAGAGAGCCCAAAGGAGAATTTTCTTTCTTCAAAATTTTTCAGAAAATCACGTTTTAAGGAAATCCCGCATCGTGCGAAATTATCTTGTTTTTCCTAAACAACACGTTGTAAGTCCAAAAGCTTTCGTGTTGCGTGTATGTATAAGTGTGTAGCCTCAAAAGAGAAGGCACAGGAGAGTTTTCTCTCGAAAGAATATGTAAGAATTCCACGTTATAACGAAATACAGTTTTGCAGAGTAAAGACATATACGTAATTTTTGGAAACTTTTTACGAGAAGAAATAACGCATAATAACACATTAGATTGTATCTCCAAAACTACACGTTGTAACTCGAAAGAATCGGTGTGGCATGTACGTCTTAACTTGTAGCATCAAAAGAGAACACAAAGGAGAATTTTCTTTCGTCAAAATTTTTCAGAAAATCACGTTTTAAGGAAATCCCGCATCGTGCGAAATTATCTTCTTTTTCCTAAACAACACGTTGTAAGTCGAAAAGCTTTCGTGTTTCGTGTATGTCTAAGGGTGTAGCCTCAAAAGAGAAGGCAGAGGAGAGTGTTCTCTCGAAAGAATATGTAAGAATACCACTTTATAACGAAATACAGTTTTGCTGAGTAAAGACAAATACGTACTTATTGGAAACACTTTATGAGAAGAAATAACGCATCTTAAAAAATTAGCTTGTATCTCCAAAACTACACGTTGTAAATCGAAAAGAATTGTTGTGGCGTGTACGTCTTAAAGTGTAGCATCAAAAGAGAACCCAAAGGAGAATTTTCTTTCGTCAAAATTTTTCAGAAAATCACGTTTTAAGGAAATCCTGCATCGTGCGAAATTATCTTGTTTTTCCTAAACAGCACGTTTTAACTCGAAAAGCTTTCGTGTTGCGTGTATGTCTAAGTGTGTAGCCTCAAAAGAGAAGGCACAGGAGAGTTTTCTCTCGAAAGAATATGTAAGAATACCACTTCATAAGGAAATACAGTTTTGCAGATTAAAGACATATAAGTACGTTTTGGAAACTCTTTACGAGTAGAAATAACGCATAGTACAAAATTAGCTTGTATCTCCAAAACTACACGTTGTAACTCGAAAAGAATTGGTGTGGCTTGTACGTCTTAACGTGTAGTCTCAAAAGAGAGCCCAAAGGAGAATTTTCTTTCGTCAATATTTTTCAGAAAATCACGTTTTAAGGAAATCCCGCATCGTGCGAAATTATCTTGTTTTTCCTAAACAACACGTTGTAACTGGAAAAGCTTTCGTGTTGCGTGTATGTCTAAGTGTGTAGCCTCAAAACAGAAGGCACAGGAGAGTTTTCACTCAAAAGAATATTGTAGAATACCACGTTATAAGGAAATACAATTTTGCAGAGTAAAGACAAATAAGTAGGTATTGGAAACACTTTACGAGAAGAAATAACGCATCCTACAAAATTAGCTTGTATCTCCAAAACTACACGTTGTAACTCGAAAAGAATTGGTGTGCCGTGCATGTCTTAACGTGTAGCCTCAAAAGAGAACCCAAAGTAGAATTTTCTTTCGTCAAAATTTTTCAGAAAATCACGTTTTAAGGAAATCCCGCATCGTGCGAAATTATCTTCTTTTTCCTAAACAACACGTTGTAAGTCGAAAAGCTTTCGTGTTTCGTGTATGTCTAAGGGTGTAGCCTCAAAAGAGAAGGCAGAGGAGAGTGTTCTCTCGAAAGAATATGTAAGAATACCACTTTATAACGAAATACTGTTTTGCTGAGTAAAGACAAATACGTACTTATTGGAAACACTTTATGAGAAGAAATAACGCATCTTAAAAAATTAGCTTGTATCTCCAAAACTACACGTTGTAACTCGAAAAGAATTGTTGTGGCGTGTACGTATTAAAGTGTAGCATCAAAGAGAACCCAAAGGAGAATTTTCTTTCGTCAAAATTTTTCAGAAAATCACGTTTTAAGGAAATCCTGCATCGTGCGAAATTATCTTGTTTTTCCTAAACAGCACGTTTTAACTCGAAAAGCTTTCGTGTTGCGTGTATGTCTAAGTGTGTAGCCTCAAAAGAGAAGGCAGAGGAGAGTTTTCTCTCGAAAGAATATGTAAGAATACCACATTATAACGAAATACAGTTTTGCAGAGTAAAGACAAATAAGTACTTATTGGAAACACTTTATGAGAAGAAATAACGCATCGTACAAAATTAGCTTGTATCTCCAAAACTACACGTTGTAACTCGAAAAGAATTGGTGTGGCGTGTACGTCTTAACATGTAGCATCTAAAGAGAACCAAAAGGAGAATTTTTTTTCGTCAAAATTTTTCAGAAAATCACGTTTTAAGGAAATCCCGCATCAAGCGAAATTATCTTGTTTTTCCTAAACAACACGTTCTAAGTCGAAAAGCTTTCATGTTGCGTGTATGTCTAAGTGTGTAGCCTCAAAAGAGAAGGCACAGGAGAGTTTTCTCTCGAAAGAATATTGTAGAATACCACGTTATAAGGAAATACAATTTTGCAGAATAACGACAAATATGTTCGTATTGGAAACACTTTATGAGAAGAAATAACGCATCGTAAAAAATTAGCTTGTATCTCCAAAACGACACGTTATAACTCGAAAAGAATTGTTGTGGCGTGTTCGTCTTAACATGTAGCATCTAAAGAGAACCAAAAGGAGAATTTTCTATCGTCAAAATTTTTCAGAAAATCACGTTTTAAGGAAATCCCGCATCGTGCGAAATTATCTTCTTTTTCCTAAACAACACGTTGTAAGTCGAAAAGCTTTCGTGTTTCGTGTATGTCTAAGGGTGTAGCCTCAAAAGAGAAGGCAGAGGAGAGTGTTCTCTCGAAAGAATATGTAAGAATACCACTTTATAACGAAATACAGTTTTGCTGAGTAAAGACAAATACGTACTTATTGGAAACACTTTATGAGAAGAAATAACGCATCTTAAAAAATTAGCTTGTATCTCCAAAACTACACGTTGTAACTCGAAAAGAATTGTTGTGGCGTGTACGTCTTAAAGTGTAGCATCAAAAGAGAACCCAAAGGAGAATTTTCTTTCGTCAAAATTTTTCAGAAAATCACGTTTTAAGGAAATCCTGCATCGTGCGAAATTATCTTGTTTTTCCTAAACAGCACGTTTTAACTCGAAAAGCTTTCGTGTTGCGTGTATGTCTAAGTGTGTAGCCTCAAAAGAGAAGGCACAGGAGAGTTTTCTCTCGAAAGAATATGTAAGAATACCACTTCATAAGGAAATACAGTTTTGCAGAGTAAAGACATATAAGTACGTTTTGGAAACTCTTTACGAGTAGAAATAACGCATAGTACAAAATTAGCTTGTATCTCCAAAACTACACGTTGTAACTCGAAAAGAATTGGTGTGGCTTGTACGTCTTAACGTGTAGTCTCAAAAGAGAGCCCAAAGGAGAATTTTCTTTCGTCAATATTTTTCAGAAAATCACGTTTTAAGGAAATCCCGCATCGTGCGAAATTATCTTGTTTTTCCTAAACAACACGTTGTAACTGGAAAAGCTTTCGTGTTGCGTGTATGTCTAAGTGTGTAGCCTCAAAACAGAAGGCACAGGAGAGTTTTCTCTCAAAAGAATATTGTAGAATACCACGTTATAAGGAAATACAATTTTGCAGAGTAAAGACAAATAAGTACGTATTGGAAACACTTTACGAGAAGAAATAACGCATCCTACAAAATTAGCTTGTATCTCCAAAACTACACGTTGTAACTCGAAAAGAATTGGTGTGCCGTGCATGTCTTAACGTGTAGCCTCAAAAGAGAACCCAAAGTAGAATTTTCTTTCGTCAAAATTTTTCAGAAAATCACGTTTTATGGAAATCCCGCATCGTGCGAAATTATCTTCTTTTTCCTAAACAACACGTTGTAAGTCGAAAAGCTTTCGTGTTTCGTGTATGTCTAAGGGTGTAGCCTCAAAAGAGAAGGCAGAGGAGAGTGTTCTCTCGAAAGAATATGTAAGAATACCACTTTATAACGAAATACAGTTTTGCTGAGTAAAGACAAATACGTACTTATTGGAAACACTTTATGAGAAGAAATAACGCATCTTAAAAAATTAGCTTGTATCTCCAAAACTACACGTTGAAACTCGAAAAGAATTGGTGTGGCGTGTACGTCTTAACGTGTAGTCTCAAAAGAGAGCTTAATGGAGAATTTTCTTTCGTCAAAATTTTTCAGAAAATCACGTTTTAAGGAAATCCCGCATCGTGCCAAATTATCTTGTTTTTCCTAAACAACACATTGTAACTCGAAAAGCTTTCGTGTTGCGTGTATGTCTAAGTGTGTAGCCTCAAAACAGAAGGCACAGGAGAGTTTTCTCTCGAAAGAATATTGTAGAATACCACGTTATAAGGAAATACAATTTTGCAGAGTAAAGACAAATACGTACGTATTGGAAACACTTTACGAGAAGAAATAACGCATCGTACAAAATTAGCTTGTATCTCCAAAACTACACGTTGTAACTCGAAAAGAATTGTTGTGGCGTGTACGTCTTAACATGTAGCATCTAAAGAGAACCAAAAGTAGAATTTTCTTTCGGCAATTTTTTCAGAAAATCACGTTTTAAGGAAATCCAGCATCGTGCGAAATTATCTTGTTTTTCCTAAACAACACGTTGTATGTCGAAAAGCTTTCATGTTGCATGTATGTCTGAGTTTGTAGCCTCAAAAGAGAAGGCACATGAGAGTTTTCTCTCGAAAGAATATGTAAGAATATCACTTCATAAGGAAATACAGTTTTGCAGTGTAAAGACATATACGTATGTATTGGAAACTCTTTACGAGAAGAAATAACGCATAGTACAAAATTAGCTTGTATCTCCAAAACTCCACGTTGTAACTCGAAAAGAATTGGTGTGGCGTGTACGTCTTAACGTGTAGTCTCAAATGAGTGCCCAAAGGAGAATTTTCTATCGTCAAAATTTTTCAGAAAATCACGTTTTAAGGAAATCCCGCATCGTGCCAAATTATCTTGTTTTTCCTAAACAACACGTTGTAACTCGAAAAGCTTTCGTGCTGCGTGTATGTCTAAGTGTGTAGCCTCAGAAGAGAAGGCACAGAAGAGTTTTCTCTCGAAAGAATATGTAAGAATACCACTTCATAAGGAAATACAGTTTTGCAGAGTAAAGACATATAAGTACATATTGGAAACTCTATGAGAAGAAATAACGCATAGTACAAAATTAGCTTGTATCTCCAAACCTCACGTTGTAACTCGAAAAGAATTGGTGTGGCGTGTACGTCTTAACGTGTAGTCTCAAAAGAGTGCCCAAAGGAGAATTAGCTTTCGTCAAAATTTTTCAGAAAATCACATTTTAAGGAGATCCCCCATCGTGCGAAATTATCTTGTTTTTGCTAGACAACACGTTGTAACTCGAAAAGCTTTCGTGTTGCTTTTATGTCTAAGTGTGTAGCCACAAAACAGAAGGCACAGGAGAGTTTTCTGTCTAAAGAATATTGTAGAATACCACGTTATAAGGAAATACAATTTTGCAGAGTAAAGACAAATACATACATATTGGAAACACTTTACGAGAAGAAAACACGCATCGTACAAAATTAGCTTGTATCTCCAAAACTACACGTTGTAACTCGAAAGAATTGGTGTGGAATGTACGTCTTAACATGTAGCATCTAAAGAGAACCAAATGGAGAATTTTCTTTCGTCAAAATTTTTCAGAAAATCACGTTTTAAGGAAATCCCGCATCGTGCGAAATTATCTTGTTTTTCCTAAACAACACGTTGTAAGTCGAAAAGCTTTCGTGTTGCGTGTATGTCTAAGTGTGTAGCCTCAAAAGAGAAGGCACATGAGAGTTTTCTCTCGAAAGAATATATAAGAATACCACTTCATAAGGAAATACAGTTTTGCAGAGTAAAGACATTTACATACGTATTGGAATCTCTTTACGAGAAGAAATAACGCATACTACAAAATTAGCTTGTATCTCCAAAACTACACGTTGTAACTCGAAAAGAATTGGTGTGGCATGTACGTCTTAACGTGTAGTCTCAAAAGAGAGCTTAATGGAGAATTTTCTTTGGTCAAAATTTTTCAGAAAATCATGTTTTAAGGAAATCCCGCATCGTGCCAAATTATCTTGTTTTTCCTAAACAACACATTGTAACTCGAAAAGCTTTCGTGTTGCGTGTATGTCTAAGTGTGTAGCCTCAAAACAGAAGGCACAGGAGAGTTTTCTCTCGAAAGAATATTGTAGAATACCACGTTATAAGGAAATACAATTTTGCAGAGTAAAGACAAATACGTACGTATTGGAAACACTTTACAAGAAGAAATAACGCATCGTACAAAATTAGCTTTTATCTCCAAAACTACACGTTGTAACTCGAAAAGAATTGTTGTGGCGTGTACGTCTTAACATGTAGCATCTAAAGAGAACCAAAAGGAGAATTTTCTTTCGTCAAAATTTTTCAGAAAATTAAGGAAATCCCGCATCGTGCGAAATTATCTTGTTTTTCCTAAACAACACGTTGTAAGTCGAAAAGCTTTAATGTTGCGTGTATGTCTAAGTGTGTAGCCTCAAAAAAGAAGGCACAGGAGAGTTTTCTCTCGAAAGAATATGTAAGAATACCACTTCATAAGGAAATACAGTTTTGCAGAGTAATGACATTTACGTACGTATTAGAAACTCTTTACGAGAAGAAATAACACATACTACAAAATTAGCTTGTATCTCCAAAACTACACGTTGTAACTCGAAAAGAATTGCTGTGGCGTGTACGGCTTAACATGTAGCATCTAAAGAGAATCAAACGGAGAATTTTCTTATGTCAAAATTTTTCAGAACATCACGTTTTAAGGAAATCCCGCATCGTGCGAAATTATCTTGTTTTTCCTAAACAACACGTTGTAAGTCGAAATGCTTTCATGTTGCGTGTATGTCTAAGTGTGTAGCCTCAAAACAGAAGGCACAGGAGAGTTTTCTGTCGAAAGAATATTGTAGAATACCACGATAAAAGGAAATACAATTTTGCAGAGTAAAGACAAATACATACGTATTGGAAACACTTTAAGTGAAGAAATAACGCATCGTACAAAATTAGCTTGTATCTCCAAAACTACACGTTGTAACTCGAAAACAATTGGTGTGGCGTGTACGTCTTAATGTGCAGCCTCAAAAGGGAGCCCAAAGGAGAATTTTCTTTCGTCAAAATTTTTCAGAAAATCACGTTTTGAGGAAATTCCGCATCGAGCAAAATTATCTTGTTTTTCCTATACAACACGTTGTAAGTCGAAAAGCTTTCGTGTTGCGTGTATGTCTAAGTGTGTAGCCTCAAAAGAGAAGGCACAGGAGAGTTTTCTCTCCAAAGAATATGTAAGAAAACCACGTTATAACGAAATACCGTTTTGCAGAATAAAGACAAATACGTACTTATTGGAAACACTTTATAAGAAAAAATAATGCATCGTACAAAATTAGCTTGTATCTCCAAAACTACACGTTGTAACTCGAAAAGAATTGTTGTGGCTTGTACGTCTTAACATGTAGCATCAAAAGAGAACCCAAAGGAGAATTTTCTTTCGTCAAAATTTTTCAGAAAATCACGTTTTAAGGAAATCCCGCATCATGCGAAATTATCTTGTTTTTCCTAAACAACACGTTGTAACTCGAAAAGCTTTCGTGTTGCGTGTATGTCTAAGTGTGTAGCCTCAAAAGAGATGGCACAGGAGAGTTTTTTCTCGATAGAATATGTAAGAATACCACTTCATAAGGAAATACAGTTTTGCAGAGTAAAGACATATATGTACGTATTGGAAACTCTTTATGAGAAGAAATAACGCATAGTACAAAATTAGCCTGTATCTCCAAAACTACACGTTGTAACTCGAAAAGAATTGGTGTGGTGTGTACGTCTTAACGTGTAGTCTCAAAAGAGAGCCCAAAGGAGAATTTTCTTTCGTCAAAATTTTTCAGATAATCATGTTTTAAGGATATCCCGCATCATGCGAAATTATCTTGTTTTTCCTAAACAACACGTTGTAACTCGAAAAGCTTTCGTGTTGCGTGTATGTCTAAATGTGTAGCCTCAAAAGAGAAGGGACAGGAGAGTTTTCTCTCGAAAGAATATGTAAGAATACCACTTCATAATGAAATAGAGTTTTGCAGGGTAAAGAAATATACATACATATTGGAAACTCTTTACCAGAAGAAATAACGCATAGTACAAAATTAGCTTGTATCTCCAAAGCTCACGTTGTAACTCGAAAAGAATTGGTGTGGCGTGTACGTCTTAACGTGTAGTCTCAAAAGAGTGCCCAAAGGAGAATTATCTTTCGTCAAAATTTTTCAGAAAATCACATTTTAAGGAAATCCCCCATCGTGCGAAATTATCTTGTTTTTCCTAAACAACACCTTGTACTCGAAACGCTTTCGTGTTGCGTGTATGTCTAAGTGTGTAGCCTCAAAAGAGAAGGCACAGGAGAGTTTTCTCTCGAAAGAATATGTAAGAAAACCACGTTAAAATGAAATACAGTTTTGCAGAGTAAAGACAAATACGTACTTATTGGAAACACTTTACGAGAAGAAATAATGCATCGTACAAAATTAGCTTGTATCTCCAAAACTACACGTTGTAACTCGAAAAGAATTGTTGTGGCATGTACGTCTTAACATGTAGCATCTAAAGAGAACTAATAGTAGAATTTTCTTTCGGCAAATTTTTTCAGAAAATCACGTTATAAGGAAATCCCGCATCTTGCGAAATTATCTTGTTTTTCCTAAACAAAACATTATAACTCGAAAAGCTTTCGTGTTGCGTGTATGTCTAAGTGTGTAGCCTCAAAACAGAAGGCACAGGAGACTTTTCTCTCGAAAGAATATAGTAGAATACCATGTTATAAGGAAATACAATTTTGCAGAGTAAAGACAAATACGTACGTATTGGAAACACTTTAAGAGAAGAAATAACGCATCGTACAAAATTAGCTTGTATCTCCAAAACTACACGTTGTAACTCGAAAAGAATTGTTGTGGCATGTTCTTCTTAACATGGAGCATCAAAAGAGAACCGGAAGGAGAATTTTCTTTCTTCAAAATTTTTCAGAAAATCACGTTTTAAGGAAATCCCGCATCGTGCCAAATTATCTTGTATTTCCTAAACAACACGTTGTAACTCGAAAAGATTTCGTGTTCCCTGTATGTCTAAGTGTGTAGCCTCAAAATAGAAAGCACAGGAGAGTTTTCTCTCGAAAGAATATGTAAGAATACCACTTCATAAGGAAATACAGTTTTGCAGAGTAAAGACAAATATGTACTTATTGGAAACTCTTTACGAGAAGAAATAACGCATCTTACAAAATTAGCTTGTATCTCCAAAACTACACGTTGTAACTCAAAAAGAATTGTTGTGTCGTGTACGTGTTAACATGTAGCATCAAAAGAGAACCCAAAGGAGAATTTTCTTTCGTCAAAATTTTTCAGAAAATCACGTTTTAAGGAAATCCCGCATCATGCGAAATTATCTTGTTTTTCCTAAACAACACGTTGTAACTCGAAAAGCTTTCGTGTTGCGTGTATGTCTAAGTCTGCAGCCTCAAAAGAGAAGGCACAGGAGAGTTTTCTCTTGAAATAATATGTAAGAATACCACTTCATAAGGAAATACAGTTTTGCAGAGTAAAGACATATACATACGTATTGGAAACTCTTTACGAGAAGAAATAACGCATAGTACAAAATTAGCTTGTATCTCCAAAACTACTAGAAAAGAATTGGTGTGGCGTGTATGTCTTAACGTGTAGTCTCAAAAGAGACCCAAAAGGAGAATTTTTTTTCGTCAAAATTTTTCAGAAAATCACGTTTTAAGGAAATCACGCATCATGCGAAATTATCTTGTTTTTCCTAAACAACACGTTGTAACTCGAAAAGCTTTCGTGTTGCGTGTATGTCTAAGTGTGTAGCCTCAAAACAGAAGGCACAGGAGAGTTTTCTGTCGAAAGAATATTGTAGAATACCACGTTATGAGGAAATACAATTTTGCAGAGGAATGACAAATAAGAACGTATTGGAAACACTTTACGAGAACAAATAATGCATCGTACAAAATTAGCTTGTATCTCCAAAACTACACGTTGTAACTCGAAAAGAATTGATGTGGCGTGTACGTCTTAACATGTAGCATCAAAAGAGAACCCAAAGGAGAATTTTCTTTCGTCAAAATTTTTCAGAAAATCACGTTTTAAGGAAATCCCGCATCGTGCGAAATTATCTTGTTTTTCCTAAACAACACGTTGTAACTCGAAAAGCGTTCGTGTTGCGTGTATGTCTAAGTGTGTAGCCTCAAAAGAGAAGGCACAGGAGAGTTTTCTCTCGAAAGAATATGTAAGAATACCACTTCATAAGGAAATACAGTTTTGCAGAGTAAAGACAAATACTTACTTATTGGAAACTCTTTACGAGAAGAAATAACGCATAGTACAAAATTAGCTTGTATCTCCAAAACTACACGTTGTAACTCGAAAAGAATTGGTGTGGCGTGTACGTCTTAACGTGTAGTCATAAAAGAGAGCCCAATGGAGAATTTTCTTTCGTCAAAATTTTTTCTGAAAATCACGTTTTAAGGAAATCCCGCATCATGCGAAATTATCTTGTTTTTCCTAAACAACACGTTTTAACTCGAAAAGCTTTCGTGTTGCGTGTATGTCTAAGTGTGTAGCCTCAAAACAGAAGGCACAGGAGACTTTTCTGTCGAAAGAATATTGTAGAATACCATGTTATAAGTAAATACAATTTTGCAGAATAAAGACAAATACATACGTATTGGAAACACTTTACGAGAAGAAATAACGCATTGTACAAAATTAGCTTGTATCTCCAAATCTACACGTTGTAACTCGAAAAGAATTGGTATGGCATGTACGTCTTAACATGTAGCATCTAAAGAGAACCCAAAGGAGAATTTTCGTTCGTCAAAATTTTTCAGAAAATCGCGTTTTGAGGAAATCCGCATCGTGCGAAATTATCTTGTTTTTCCTAAACAACACTTTGTAAGTCAAAAAGCTTTTGTGTTGCGTGTATGTCTAAGTGTGTAGCCTCAAAAGAGAAGGCACAGGAGAGTTTTCTCTCGAAAGAATATTTAAGAAAACCACGTTATAACAAAATACAGTTTTACAGAATAAAAACAAATACGTACTTATTGGAAACACTTTACGAGAAGAAATAACGCATCTTACAATATTAGCTTTTATCTCCAAAACTACACGTTGTAACTCAAAAAGAATTGTTGTGTCGTGTACGTGTTAACATGTAGCATCAAAAGAGAACCCAAAGGAGAATTTTCTTTCGTCAAAATTTTTCAGAAAATCACGTTTTATGGAAATCCTGCATCATGCGAAATTATCTTGTTTTTCCTAAACAACACGTTGTAACTCGAAAAGCTTTCGTGTTGCGTGTATGTCTAAGTCTGCAGCCTCAAAAGAGAAGGCACAGGAGAGTTTTCTCTTGAAATAATATGTAAGAATACCACTTCATAACGAAATACAGTTTTGCAGAGTAAAGACATATACATACGTATTGGAAACTCTTTACGAGAAGAAATAACGCATAGTACAAAATTAGCTTGTATCTCCAAAACTACACGTTGTAACTCGAAAAGAATTGGTGTGGCGTGTATGTCTTAACGTGTAGTCTCAAAAGAGAGCCCAAAGGAGAATTTTTTTTCGTCAAAATTTTTCAGAAAAGCACGTTTTAAGGAAATCACGCATCATGCGAAATTATCTTGTTTTTCCTAAACAACACGTTGTAACTCGAAAAGCTTTCGTGTTGCGTGTATGTTTAAGTGTGTAGCCTCAAAACAGAAGGCACAGTAGAGTTTTCTGTCGAAAGAATATTGTAGAATACCACGTTATAAGGAAATACAATTTTGCAGAGGAAAGACAAATAAGTACGTATTGGAAACACTTTACGAGAACAAATAATGCATCGTACAAAATTAGCTTGTATCTCCAAAACTACACGTTGTAACTCGAAAAGAATTGATGTGGCGTGTACGTCTTAACATGTAGCATCAAAAGAGAACCCAAAGGAGAATTTTCTTTCGTCAAAAAATTTCAGAAAATCACGTTTTAAGGAAATCCCGCATCGTGCGAAATTATCTTGTTTTTCCTAAACAACTCGTTGTAACTCGAAAAGCTTTCGTGTTGCGTGTATGTCTAACTGTGTAGCCTCAAAAGAGATGGCACAGGAGAGTTTTCTCTCGAAAGAATATGTAAGAATACCACTTCATAAGGAAATACAATTTTGCAGAGTAAAGACAAATACTTACTTATTGGAAACTCTTTACGAGAAGAAATAACGCATAGTACAAAATTAGCTTGTATCTCCAAAACTAGACGTTGTAACTCGAAAAGAACTGGTGTGGCGTGTACGTCTTAACGTGTAGTCTCAAAACAGAGCCCAATGGAGAATTTTCTTTCGTCACAATTTTTCAGAAAATCACGTTTTAAGGAAATCCCGCATCGTGCGAAATTATCTTGTTTTTCCTAAACAAAACATTGTAACTCAAAAAGCTTTCGTGTTGCGTGTATGTCTAAGTGTGTAGCCTCAAAACAGAAGGCACAGGAGACTTTTCTCTCGAAAGAATATGTAAGAAAACCACGTTATAACGAAATACAATTTTGCAGAGTAAAAACAAATACATACGTATTGGAAACACTTTAAGAGAAGAAATAACGCATCCTACAAAATTAGGTTGTATCTCCAAAACTACACGTTGTAACTCGAAAAGAATTGTTGTGGCGTGTTCTTCTTAACATGTAGCATCAAAAGAGAACCGGAAGGAGAATTTACTTTCTTCAAAATTTTTCAGAAAATCACGTTTTAAGGAAATCCCGCATCGTGCCATATTATCTTGTTTTTCCTAAACAACACGTTGTAACTCGAAAAGCTTTCGTGTTCCGTGTATGTCTAAGTGTGTAGCCTCAAACTAGAAAGCACAGGAGAGTTTTCTCTCGAAAGAATATGTAAGAATACCACTTCATAAGGAAATACAGTTTTGCAGAGTAAAGACAAATACATACTTATTGGAAACTCTTTACGAGAAGAAATAGCGCATAGTACAAAATTAGCTTGTATCTCCAAAACTACACGTTGTAACTCGAAAAGAATTGGTGTGGCGTGTACGTCTTAAGGTGTAGTCTCAAAAGAGAGCCCAAAGGAGAATTTTCTTTCGTCAAAATTTTTCAGAAAATCATGTTTTAAGGAAATCCCGCATCATGCGAAATTATCTTGTTTTTCCTAAACAACACGTTTTAACTCGAAAAGCTTTCTTGTTGCGTGTATGTCTAAATGTGTAGCCTCAAAACAGAAGGCACAGGAGAGTTTTCTGTCGAAAGAATATTGTAGAATACCACGATATAACGAAATAAAATTTTGCAGAGTAAAGACAAATACGTACATATTGGAAACACTTTACGAGAAGAAATAACGCATTGTACAAAATTAGCTTGTATCTCCAAATCTACACGTTGTAACTCGAAAAGAATTGGTATAGCATGTACGTCTTAACATGTAGCATCTAAAGAGAACCAAAAGGAGAATTTTCTTTCGTCAAAATTTTTCAGAAAATCACGTTTTAAGGAAATCCCGCATCTTGCGAAATTATCTTGTTTTTCTTAAACAACACGTTGTAACTCGAAAAGCTTTCGTGTTGCGTGTATGTCTAAGTGTGTAGCCTCAAAACAGAAGGCACAGGAGAGTTTTCTCTCGAAAGAATATGTAAGAATACCACTTCATAAGAAAATACATTTTTGCAGAGTAAAGACATATACATACATATTGGAAACTCTACGAGAAGAAATTACGCATCGTACAAAATTAGCTTGTATCTCCAAAACTACACGTTGTAACTCGAAAAGAATTGGTGTGGCGTGTACGTCTTAACGTGTAGCCTCAAAAGAGAACCCAAAGGAGAATTTTCGTTCGTCAAAATTTTTCAGAAAATCGCGTTTTGAGGAAATCCGCATCGTGCGAAATTATCTTGTTTTTCCTAAACAACATTTTGTAAGTCGAAGAGCTTTCGTGTTGCGTGTATGTCTAAGTGTGTAGCCTCAAAAGAGAAGGCACAGGAGAGTTTTCTCTCGAAAGAATATGTAAGAAAACCACGTTATAACGAAATACAGTTTTGCAGAGTAAAAACAAATACGTACTTATTGGAAACACTTTACGAGAAGAAATAACGCATCATACAAAATTAGCTTGTATCTTCAAAACTACACGTTGTAACTCAAAAAGAATTGTTGTGGCGTGTACGTCTTAACATGTAGCATCAAAAGAGAACCCAAAGGAGAATTTTCTTTCGTCAAAATTTTTCAGAAAATCACGTTTTAATGAAATCCTGCATCATGCGAAATTATCTTGTTTTTCCTAAACAACACGTTGTAACTCGAAAAGCTTTCGTGTTGCGTGTATGTCTAAGTGTGCAGCCTCAAAAGAGAAGGCACAGGAGAGTTTTCTCTTGAAAGAATATGTAAGAATACCACTTCATAAGGAAATACAGTTTTGCAGAGTAAAGACATATACGTACGTATTGGAAACTCTTTACGAGAAGAAATAACGCATAGTAAAAAATTAGCTTGTATCTCCAAAACTACACGTTGTAACTCGAAAAGAATTGGTGTGGCGTGTACGGCTTAACGTGTAGCATCAAAAGAGAACCAAAAGGAGAATTTTCTTTCGTCAAAATTTTTCAGAAAATCACGTTTTAAGGAAATCCCGCATCATGCGAAATTATCTTGTTTTTCCTAAACAACACGCAGTAACTCGAAAAACTTTCGTGTTGCGTGTATGTCTAAGTGTGTAGCCTCAAAACAGAAGGCACAGGAGAGTTTTCTCTCGAAAGAATATTGTAGAATACCACGTGATAAGGAAATACAATTTTGCAGAGTAAAGACAAATACGTACGAATTGGAAACACTTTAGGAGAAGAAATAACGCATCGTACAATATTAGCTTGTATATCCAAAACTACACGTTGTAACTCGAAATGAATAGTTGTGGCGTGTTGGTCCTAACATGTAGCATCAAAAGAGAACGCAAAGGAGAATTTTCTTTCGTCAAAAATTTTCAGAAAATCACGTTTTAAGGAAATCCCGCATCGTGCGAAATTATCTTGTTTTTCCTAAACAACACGTTGTAACTCGAAAAGCTTTCGTGTTGCGTGTATGTCTAAGTGTGTAGCCTCAAAAGAGAAAGCACAGGAGAGTTTTCTCTCGAAAGAATATGTAAGAATACCACTTCATAAGGAAATACAGTTTTGCAGAGTAAAGACAAATACTTACTTATTGGAAACTCTTTACGAGAAGAAATAACGCATAGTACAAAATTAGCTTGTATCTCCAAAACTACACGTTGTAACTCGAAAAGAACTGGTGTGGCGTGTACGTCTTAACGTGTAGTCTCAAAACAGAGACCAATGTAGAATTTTCTTTCGTCAAAATTTTTCAGAAAATCACGTTTTAAGGAAATCCCGCATCGTGCGAAATTATCTTGTTTTTCCTAAAAAAAACATTGTAACTCGAAAATTTTTCGTGTTGCGTGTATGTCTAAGTGTGTAGCCTCAAAACAGAAGGCACAGGAGACTTTTCTCTCGAAAGAATATTGTAGAATACCATGTTATAAGGAAATACAATTTTGCAGAGTAAAGACAAATACGTACGTATTGGAAACACTTTACGAGAAGAAATAATGCATCTTAAAAAATTAGCTTGTATCTCCAAAACTACACGTTGTAACTCGAAAAGAATTGGTGTGGCGTGTACGTCTTAACGTGTAGCCTCAAAAGAGAACCCAAAGGAGAATTTTCGTTCGTCAAAATTTTTCAGGAAATCGCGTTATGAGGAAATCCGCAACGTGCGAAATTATCTTGTTTTTCCTAAACAACACTTTGTAAGTCGAAAAGCTTTCGTGTTGCGTGTATGTCTAAGTGTGTAGCCTCAAAATAGAAGGCACAGGAGAGTTTCCTCTCGAAAGAATATGTAAGAAAACCATGTTATAACGAAATACAGTTTTGCAGAGTAAAAACAAATACGTACTTATTGGAAACACTTTACGAGAAGAAATAACGCATAGTACAAAATTAGCTTGTATCTCCAAAACTACACGTAGTAACTCAAAAAGAATTGTTGTGTCGTGTACGTGTTAACATGTAGCATCAAAAGAGAACCCAAAGGAGAATTTTCTTTCGTCAAAATTTTTCAGAAAATCACGTTTTAAGGAAATCCTGCATCGTGCGAAATTATCTTGTTTTTCCTAAACAACACGTTGTAACTCAAAAAGCTTTCGTGTTGCGTGTATGTCTAAGTGTGTAGCCTCAAAAGAGAAGGCACAGGAGAGTTTTCTCTCGAAAGAATATGTAAGAATACCACTTCATAAGGAAATACAGTTTTGCAGAGTAAAGACAAATACTTACTTATTGGAAACTCTTTACGAGAAGAAATAACGCATAGTACAAAATTAGCTTGTATCTCCAAAACTACACGTTGTAACTCGAAAAGAATTGGTGTGGCGTGTACGTCTTAACGTGTAGTCTCAAAACAGAGCCCAATGGAGAATTTTCTTTCGTCAAAATTTTTCAGAAAATCACGTTTTAAGGAAATCCCGCATCGTGCGAAATTATCTTGTTTTTCCTAAACAAAACATTGTAACTCGAAAAGCTTTCGTGTTGCGTGTATGTCTAAGTGTGTAGCCTCAAAACAGAAGGCACAGGAGACTTTCTCTCGAAAGAATATTGTAGAATACCATGGTATAAGTAAATACAATTTTGCAGAGTAAAGACAAATACGTACGTATTGGAAACACTTTACGAGAAGAAATAATGCATCCTACAAAATTAGCTTGTATATCCAAAACTACACGTTGTAACTCGAAAAGAATTGATGTGGCGTGTACGTCTTAACATGTAGCATCAAAAGAGAACCCAAAGGACAATTTTCTTTCGTCAAAATTTTTGAGAAAATCACGTTTTAAGGAAATCCCGCATCGTGCCAAATTATCTTGTTTTTCCTAAACAACACGTTGAAAATCGAAAAGCTTTCGTGTTCCGTGTATGTCTAAGTGTGTAGCCTCAAAACAGTAGGCACAGGAGAGTTTTCTCTCCAAAGAATATGTAAGAAAACCACGTTATAACGAAATACAATTTTGCAGAGTAAAAACAAATACGTACTTATTGGAAACACTTTAAGAGAAGAAATAACGCATCCTACAAAATTAGCTTGTATCTCCAAAACTACACGTTGTAACTCGAAAAGAATTATTGTGGCGTGGTCTTCTTAACATGTAGCATCAAAAGAGAACCGGAAGGAGAATTTTTTTCTTCAAAATTTTTCAGAAAATCACGTTTTAAGGAAATCCCGCATCGTGCCAAATTATCTTGTTTTTCCTAAACAACACGTTGAAACTCGAAAAGCTTTCGTGTTCCGTGTATGTCTAAGTGTGTAGCCTCAAAATAGAAAGCACAGGAGAGTTTTCTCTCGAAAGAATATGTAAGAATACCAATTCATAAGGAAATACAGTTTTGCAGAGTAAAGACATATAAGTACATATTGGAAACTCTATGAGAAGAAATAACGCATAGTACAAAATTAGCTTGTAACTCCAAAACTACACGTTGTAACTCGAAAAGAATTGGTGTGGCGTGTACGTCTTAACGTGTAGTCTCAAAAGAGTGCCCAAAGGAGATTTTTCTTACGTCAAAATTTTTCAGAAAATCACGTTTTAAGGAAATTCCGCATCGTGCAAAATTATCTTGTTTTTCCTAAAAAATACGTTGTAACTCGAAAAGCTTTCGTGTTGCGTGTATGTCTAAGTGTGTAGCCTCAAAACAGAAGGCACAGGAGAGTTTTCTGTCGAAAGAATATTGTAGAATACCACGTTATAAGGAAATACAATTTTGCAGAGTAAAGACAAATACGTATGTATTGGAAACACTTTAAGAGAAGACATAACGCATCATACAAAATTAGCTTGTATCTCCAAAACTACACGTTGTAACTCGAAAAGAATTGTTGTGGCGTGTACGTCTTCACATGTAGCATCTAAAGAGAACCAAAAGGAGAATTTTCTTTGGTCAATAATTTTCAGAAAATAACGTTTATGGAAATCCCGCAATGTGCGAAATTATCTTGTTTTTCCTAATCAACACGTTGTAACTCGAAAAGCTTTCGTGTTGCGTGTATGTCTAAGTGTGTAGCCTCAAAACAGAAGGCACAGGAGAGTTTTCTGTCGAAAGAATATTGTAGAATACCACGTTATAAGGAAATACAATTTTGCAGAGTAAAGACAAATACGTACGTATTGGAAACACTTTACGAGAAGTAATAACGCATCGTACAAAATTAGCTTGTATCTCTAAAACTACACGTTGTAACTCGAAAAGAATTGTTGTGGCGTGTACGTCTTAATATGTAGCATCTAAAGAGAACCAAAAGGAGAATTTTCTTTCGTCAATATTTTTCAGAAAATAACGTTTATGGAAATCCCGCATCGTGTGAAATTATCTTGTTTTTCCTAATCAACACGTTGTAACTCGAAAAGCTTTCGTGTTGCCTGTATGTCTAAGTGTGTAGCCTCAAAAGAGAAGGCACAGGAGAGTTTTCCTTCAAAAGAATATGTAAGAATACCACTTCATAAGGAAATACAGTTTTGCAGAGCAAAGACATATACGTACATATTGGAAACTCTACGAGAAGAAATAACGCATAGTACAAAATTAGCTTGTATCTCCAAAACTACACGTTGTAACTCGAAAAGAATTGATGTGGCGTGTACGTCTTAACGTGTAGTCTCAAAGGAGTGCCCAAAGGAGAATTTTCTTTCATCAAAATTTTTCAGAAAATCACGTTTTAAGGAAATCCCGCATCGTGCGAAATTATCTTGTTTTTCCTAAACTACACGTTGTAACTCGAAAAGCTTTCGTGTTGCGTGTATGTCTAAGTGTGTAGCCTCAAAAGAGAAGGCACAGGAGAATTTTCTCTCAAAAGAATATGTAAGAATACCACTTCATTAGGAAATACAGTTTTGCAGAGTAAAGACATATACGTATATATTGGAAACTCTATGAGAAGAAATAACGCATAGTACAAAATTAGCTTTTATCTCCAAAACTACACGTTGTAACTCGAAAAGAATTGGTGTGGCGTGTATGTCTTAACGTGTAGTCTCAAAAGAGTGCCCAAAGGAGAATTTTCTTACATCAAAATTTTTCAGAAAATCACGTTTTAAGGAAATTCCACATCGTGCAAAATTATCTTGTTTTTCCAAAACAACACGTTGTAACTCGAAAAGCTTTCGTGTTGCGTGTATGTCTAAGTGTGTAGCCTCAAAACAGAAGGCACAGGAGAGTTTTCTGTCGAAAGAATATTGTAGAATACCACGTTATAAGGAAATACAATTTTGCAGAGTAAAGACAAAAACGTACGTATTGGAAACACTTTATGAGAAGAAATAACGCATCATACAAAATTAGCTTGTATCTCCAAAACTACACGTTGTAACTCGAAAAGAATTGTTGTGGCGTGTACGTCTTAATATGTAGCATCTAAAGAGAACCAAAAGGAGAATTTTCTTTCGTCAATATTTTTCAGAAAATAACGTTTATGGAAATCCCGCATCGTGTGAAATTATCTTGTTTTTCCTAATCAACACGTTGTAACTCGAAAAGCTTTCGTGTTGCCTGTATGTCTAAGTGTGTAGCCTCAAAAGAGAAGGCACAGGAGAATTTTCTCTCAACAGAATATGTAAGAATACCACTTCATAAGGAAATACAGTTTTGCAGAGTAAAGACATATACGTATATATTGGAAACTCTATGAGAAGAAATAACGCATAGTGCAAAATTAGCTTGTATCTCCAAAACTACACGTTGTAACTCGAAAAGAATTGATGTGGCGTGTACGTCTTAACGTGTAGTCTCAAAGGAGTGCCCAAAGGAGAAGTTTCTTTCATCAAAATTTTTCAGAAAATCACGTTTTAAGGAAATCCCGCATCGTGCGAAATTATCTTGTTTTTCCTAAACTAACCGTTGTAACTCGAAAAGCTTTCGTGTTGCGTGTATGTCTAAGTGTGTAGCCTCAAAAGAAAAGGCACAGGAGAGTTTTCTCTCAAAAGAATATGTAAGAATACCACTTCATAAGGAAATACAGTTTTGCAGAGTAAAGACATATACGTACATATTGGAAACTCTATGAGAAGAAATAACGCATAGTACAAAATTAGCTTGTATCTCCAAAACTACACGTTGTAACTCGAAAAGAATTGTTGTGGCGTGTACGTCTTAACATGTAGCATCAAAAGAGAACCCAAAGGAGAATTTTCTTTCCTCAAAATTTTTCAGAAAACCACGTTTTAAGGAAATCCCGCATCGTGCGAAATTATCTTGTTTTTCCTAAACAACACGTTGTAACTCGAAAAGCTTTGGTGTTGCATGTATGTCTAAGCATGTAGCCTCAAAAGAGAACGCACAGGAGAGTTTTTTCTCGATAGAATTTGTACGAATACCACGTTATAAGAAAATACAGTGTTGCAGAGTAAAGACAAATACGTATGTATTGGAAACCCATAAACTTTACGAGATGAAATAAAGCATCGTACAAAATTAGCTTATATCTCCTAAACAACACGTTGTAACTCGAACAGATTTGGTGTGGCGTGTATGTCTAAACGTGTAGCCTCAAAAGAGAACCCACAGGACAATTTTCTTTCGTTAAAATTTTTCAGAAAACCACGTTTTAAGGAAATCCCGCATCATACCAAATCATCTTCTTTTTCCTAAACAATATGTTGTAACTCGAAAAGCTTTGGTGTTGCCTGTATGTCTATGCGTGGAGCCTCAAAAGAGAAGGCACAGGAGAGTTTTCTCTCAAAAGAATATATAAGAATACCACGTTATAAAGAAATACAATTTTGCAGAGTAAAGGCATTTCAGTACATATTGGAATCACTTTACGAGAAGAAATAACGCATCGTACAAAATTAGCTGGTATCTCCTAAACAACACGTTGTAACTCGAAAAGATTTGGTGTGACGTGTACGTCTAAACGTGTAGCCTCAAAAGAGAACCGACAGGAGAATTTTCTTTCATCAAAATTTGTCAGAAACCATGTTTAATGGAAATCTCGCATCGAGTGAAATTATCTAGTTTTTCCTAAACAACACGTTTTAACTCAAAAAGCTCTGGTGTTGCGTGTTTGTCTAAGCATGTAGCCTCAAAAGAGAACGCACAGGAGAGTTTTCTCTCCAAAGAATATGTAAGAATACCACGTTATAAGGAAATACACTGTTGCAGAGAAAAGACAAACACGTACGTATTGGAAACACTTTAAGAGAAGAATTAATGCATAGTAGAAAATTAGGTTGTATCTCCTAAACAACAAGTTGTAACTCGAAACTTTTGGTGTGGTGTGTACGTCTAAACGTGTAGCCTCAAAAGAGAACCCACAGGAGAATTTTCTTTCTTCAAAATTTTTCAGAAAACCACGTTTTAAGGAAATTCCGCATCGTGCGAAATCACCTTGTTTTTCCTAAACAACATGTTGTAACTCGAAAAGCGTTGGTGTTGCCTGTATGTGTAAGCGTGGATCCTCAAAAGGGAAGGCACAGGAGAGTTTTCTCTCGAGAGAATATGTAAGAATACCACGTTATAAGGAAATACAATTTTGCAGAGTAAAGACAAATAAGTACATACTGGAAACACTTTAGGAGAAGAATTAACGCATCGTACAAAATTAGCTTGTATCTCCAAAACAACACATTGTAACTCGAAAAGATTTGGTGTGGCGTGTTCATTTAAACATGTAGCCTCAAAAGAGAACCCACAGGAGAATTTTCTTTTGTCAAAATTTTTCAGAAAACCACGTTTTAAGGAAATCCCGTATCGTGCGAAATCATCTTCTTTTTGCTAAACAAAACGTTATAACTCGAAAAGCTTTGGTGTTGCGTGTATGTGTAAGCATGGAGCCTCTAAAGAGAACACACAGGAGAGTTTTCTCTCGAAAGAACATGTAAGAATACAACGTTATAAGGAAATACAGTGTTGCAGAGTAAAGGCAAATACGTATGTATTGGAAAAATTTAAACTTTATGGAAGAAATAACGCATCTTAAAAAATTAGCTTGTATCTCCTAACCAACACGTTTTAACTCGAAAGGATTTGGTGTGGCGTGTAAGTCTAAACGTGTAGCCTCAAAAGAGAACCCACAGGAGTATTTTCTTTCGTCAAAATTTGTCAGAAAACCACGTTTTAAGGAAATCCCGCATCCTGCGAAATTATCTTGTTTTTCCTAAAGAACACATTGTAACTCGAAAAGCTTTGGTGTTGCGTGTATGTCTAAGCGTGTAGCCTCAAAAGAGAATGCACAGGAGAGTTTTCTCTCGAAAGAATATGTAAGAATACCACGTTATAAGGAAATACAGTGTTGCAAAGTAAAGACAAATACGTATTTATTGGAAACACTTAAACTTTACGAGAAGAAATAAGGCATCGTACAATATTAGTTTGTATCTCCTAAACAACACGCTGTAACTCGAAAAGATTTGGTGTGGCGTGTACGTCTAAACGTGTAGCCTCAAAAGAGAACCCACAGGAGAGTTTTCTTTCATCAAAATTTGTCAAAACCCACGTTTTAATGAAATCCCACATCGTGCGAAATTATCTTGTTTTTCCTAAACAACATGTTGTAACTCGAAAAGGTTTGGTGTTGCAGGTATATCTAAGCGTGTAGCCTCAAAAGAGAACACACAGGAGAGTTTTCTCCCAAAAGAATATGTAGGAATACCACATTATAAGGAAATACAGTGTTGCAGAGTAAAGACAAATACATACTTATTGGAAACACTTAAACTTTACGAGTAGAAATAACACATAGTACAAAATTAGCTTTTATCTCCTAAACAACACGTTATAACTCAAAAGGATTTGTTGTGGCTTGTAGGTCTAAACGTGTACCCTCAAAAGAGAACCCACAGGAGAATTTTCTTTCGTCAAAATTTGTCAGAAAACCACGTTTTAAGGAAATCCCGCATCATGCGAAATTATCTTGTTTTTCCTAAACAACATGTTGTAACTCGAAAAGTTTTGGTGTTGCGTGTATGTCTAAGCGTGTAGCCTCCAAAGAGAACGCACAGGAGAGTTTTCTCTCGAAAGAATATGTAAGAATACCACGTTATAAGGAAATACAGTGTTGCAGAGTAAAGGCAAATACAAACGTATTGGAAACACTTAAACATTACAAAGAAATAACGCACCGTAAAAAAATTAGCTTGTATCTCCTAAACAACACGTTGTAACTCAAAAAAATTTGGTGTGGCGTGTACATCTAAACGTGTAGCCTCAAAAGAGAACCCACAGGAGAATTTTCTTTCGTCAAAATTTGTCAGAAAACCACGTTTTATGGAAATCCCGCATCGTGCGAAATTATCTTGTTTTTCCGAAACAACACGTTGTAACTCGAAAAGCTTTGTTGTTGTGTGTATGTCTAAGCGTGTAGCCTCAAAAGAGAATGCAAAGAAGAGTTTTTTCTCGAAAGAATATGTAAGAATACCACGTTATTAGGAAACACAGTGTTGTAGAGTAAAGACAAATACTTACGTATTGGAAAAACTTTACGAGAAGAAATAACGCATCGTACAAAATTAGCTTGTATCTCCTAAACAACACGTTGTAACTTAAAAAGATTTGGTGTGGCCTGTACGTCTAAACGTGTAACCTCAAAAGAGAACCCACAGGAGAATTTTCTTTTGTCAAAAATTTTCAGAAAACCACGTATTAAGGAAATCCGGCATCGTGCGAAATTATCTTGTTTTTCCTAAACAACACGTTGTAACTCGAAAAGCTTTGGTGTTGCGTGTATGTCTAAGTGTGTAGCCTCAAAAGAAAATGCACAGGAGAGTTTTCTCTCAAAAGAATATGTAAGAATACCACATTATAAGGAAATACAGTGTTGCAGAGTAAAGGCAAATACGTACGTATTGGAAACCCTTTATGAGAAGAAATAACGCAACGTAAAAAATTAGCTTGTATCTCGTAAACAACACGTTGTAACTCGAAAAGATTTGGTGTGGCATGTACGTCTAAACGTGTAGCCTCAAAAGAGAACCCACAGGAGAATTTTCTTTCGTCAAAATTTTTCAGAAAACCACGTTTTATGGAAATCCCGCATCGTGCGAAATTATCTTGTTTTTCCTAAACAACATGTTGTAACTCGAAAAGCTTTGGTGTTGCGTGTATGTCTAAGCGTGTAGCCTCAAAAGAGAACGCACCGGAGAGTTGTTTCTTGATCGAATTTGTAAGAATACCACGTTATAAGGAAATACAGTGTTGCAAAGTAAAGACAAATACGTATGTATTGGAAATCCATAAACTTTACGAGATGAAATAAAGCATCGTACAAAATTAGCTTGTATCTCCTAAACAACACGTTGTAACTCGAAAAGCTTTCGTGTTGCGTGTATGTCTAAGTGTGCAGCCTCAAAACAGAAGGCACAGGAGAGTTTTCTCTCGAAAGAATATTGTAGAATACCACGTTAAAAGGAAATACAATTTTGCAGAGTAAAGACAAATAAGTACTTATTGGAAACACTTTATGAGAAGAAATAACGCATCGTACAAAATTAGTTTGTATCTCCAAAACTACACGTTGTAACTCGAAAAGAATTGGTGTGGCGTGTACGTCTTAACGTGTAGTCTCAAATGAGTGCCCAAAGGAGAATTTTCTTTCGTCAAAATTTTTCAGAAAATCACATTTTAAGGAAATTCCGCATCGTGCGAAATTATCTTGTTTTTCCTAAACAACACGTTGTAACTCGAAAAGCTTTCGTGTTGCGTGTATGTCTAAGTGTGTAGCCTCAAAACAAAAGGCACAGGAGAGTTTTCTCTCGAATGAATATTGTAGAATACCACTTTATAAGGAAATACAATTTTGCAGAGTAAAGACAAATACGTATGTATTGGAAACACTTTATGAGAAGAAATAACGCATCGTACAAAATTAGCTTGTATCTCCAAAACTACACGTTGTAACTCGAAAAGAATTGTTGTGGCGTGTACGTCTCAACATGTAGCATCTAAAGAGTATCAAAACGAGAATTTTCTTACGTCAAATATTTTCAGAAAATCACGTTTTAAGGAAATCCCCCATCGTGCGAAATTATCTTGTTTTTCCTAAACAACATGTTGTAACTCGAAAAGCTTACGTGTTGCGTGTATGTCTAAGTGTGTAGCCTCAAAAGAGAAGGCACAGGAGACTTTTCTGTCGAAAGAATATGTAAGAATACCACTTCATAAGGAAATACAGTTTTGCAGAGTAAAGACATATACGTACATATTGGAAACTCTACAAGAAGAAATAACGCATAGTACAAAATTAGCTTGTATCTCCAAAACTACACGTTGTAACTCGAAAAGAATTGGTGTGGCATGTACGTCTTAACATATAGTCTCAAAAGAGTGCCCAAAGGAGAATTTTCTTTCTTCAAAATTTTTCAGAAAATCACGTTTTAAGGAAATCCCGCATTGTGCGAAATTATCTTCTTTTTCCTAAACAACACGTTGTAACTCGAAATGCTTTCGTGTTGCGTGTATGTCTAAGTGTGTAGCCTCAAAACAGAAGGCACAGGAGAGTTTTCTGTCGAAAGAATACTGTAGAATACCACGTTATAAGGAAATACAATTTTGCAAAGTAAAGACAAATACGTACTTATTGGAAACACTTTACGAGAAGAAATAACGCATCATACAAAATTAGCTTGTATCTCCAAAACTACACGTTGTAACTCGAAAAGAATTGTTGTGGCGTGTACGTCTTAACATGTAGCATCAAAAGAGAACCCAAAGGAGAATTTTCTTTCGTCAAAATTTTTCAGAAAATCACGTTTTAAGGAAATTCCGCATCGTGCGAAATTATCTTGTTTTTCCTAAACAACAAGTTGTAACTCGAAAAGCTTTCGTGTTGCGTGTATGTCTAAGTGTGCAGCCTCAAAACAGAAGGCACAGGAGAGTTTTCTGTCAAAAGAATATTGTAGAATACCACGTTATAAGGAAATACAATTTGGCAGAGTAAAGACAAATACGTAAGTATTGGAAACACTTTACGAATAGAAATAACGCATCATACAAAATTAGCTTGTATCTCCAAAACTACACGTTGTAACTCAAAAAGAATTGTTGTGGCATGTACATCTTAACATGTAGCATCTAAAAAAGAACCAAAAGGAGAATTTTCTTTCGTCAAAATTTTTCAGAAAATAACGTTTATGGAAATCCCGCATCCTGCGAAATTATCTTGTTTTTCCTAATCAACACGTTGTAACTCGAAAAGCTTTTTTGTTGCGCGTATGTCTAAGTGTGTAGCCTCAAAACAGAAGTCACAGGAGAGTTTTCTGTCGAAAGAATATTTTAGAATACCACGTTATAAGGAAATACAATTTTGCAGAGTAAAGACAAATACATACGTATTGGAAACACTTTACGAGAAGAAATAACGCATCGAAAATATTAGCTTGTATCTCTAAAACTACATGTTGTAACTCGAAAAGAATTGTTGTGGCGTGTACGTCTTAACATGTAGCATCAAAAGAGAACCCAAAGGAGAATTTTCTTTCGACAAAATTTTTCAGAAAATCACGTTTTAAGGAAATCCCGCATCGTGCGAAATTATCTTGTTTTTCCTAAACAACACGTTTTAACTCGAAAAGCTTTCGTGTTGCGTGTATGTCTAAGTGTGTAGCCTAAAAACAGAAGGCACAGGAGAGTTTTCTCTCGAAAGAATATTGTAGAATACCACGTTATAAGGAAATACAATTTTGCAGAGTAAAGTCAAAAACGTACGTATTGGAAACACTTTACGAGAAGAAATAACGCATCATACAAAATTAGCTTGTATCTCCAAAACTACACGTTGTAACTCGAAAAGAATTGTTGTGGCGTGTACGTCTCAACATGTAGCATCAAAAGAGAACCCAAAGGAGAATTTTCTTTCGTCAAAATTTTTCAGAAAATCACGTTTTAAGGAAATCCCGCATCGTGCGAAATTATCTTGTTTTTCCTAAGCAACACGTTGTAACTCGAAAAGCTTTCGTGTTGCCTGTATGTCTAAGTGTGTAGCCTCAAAAGAGAAGGCACAGGAGAGTTTTCCTTCGAAAGATTATGTAAGAATACCACTTCATAAGGAAATACAGTTTTGCAGAGCAAAGACATATACGTACATATTGGAAACTCTACGAGAAGAAATAACGCATAGTACAAAATTAGCTTGTATCTCCAAAACTACACGTTGTAACTCGAAAAGAATTGATGTGGCGTGTACGTCTTAATGTGTAGTCTCAAAGGAGTGCCCAAAGGAGAATTTTCTTTCATCAAAATTTTTCAGAAAATCAAGTTTTAAGGAATTCCCGCATCGTGCGAAATTATCTTGTTTTTCCTAAACTACACGTTGTATCTCGAAAATCTTTCGTGTTGCGTGTATGTCTAAGTGTGTAGCCTCAAAAGAGAAGGCACAGGAGAGTTTCCTCTCAAAAGAATATGTAAGAATACCACTTCATAAGGAAATACAGTTTTGCAGAGCAAAGACATATACGTACATATTGGAAACTCTATGAGAAAAAATAACGCATAGTACAAAATTAGCTTGTAACTCCAAAACTACAAGTTGTAACTCGAAAAGAATTGGTGTGGCGTGTACGTCTTAACGTGTAGTCTCAAAAGAGTGCCCAAAGGAGAATTTTCTTACGTCAAAATTTTTCAGAAAATCACGTTTTAAGGAAATTCCGCATCGTGCAAAATTATCTTGTTTTTCCTAAAGAACACGTTGTAACTCGAAAAGCTTTCGTGTTGCGTGTATGTCTAAGTGTGTAGCCTCAAAACAGAAGGCACAGGAGAGTTTTCTGTCGAAAGAATATTGTAGAATACCACGTTATAAGGAAATACAATTTTGCAGAGTAAAGACAAATAAGTACGTATTGGAAACACTTTACGAGAAGTAATAACGCATCGTACAAAATTAGCTTGTATCTCTAAAACTACATGTTGTAACTCGAAAAGAATTGTTGTGGCGTGTACGTCTTAACATGTAGCATCAAAAGAGAACCCAAAGGAGAATTTTCTTTCGTCAAAATTTTTCAGAAAATCACGTTTTAAGGAAATCCCGCATCGTGCGAAATTATCTTGTTTTCCCTAAGCAACACTTTGTAACTCGAAAAGCTTTCGTGTTGCCTGTATGTCTAAGTGTGTAGCCTCAAAAGAGAAGGCACAGGAGAGTTTTCCTTCGAAAGAATATGTAAGAATACCACTTCATAAGGAAATACAGTTTTGCAGAGCAAAGACATATACGTACATATTGGAAACTCTACGAGAAGAAATAACGCATAGTACAAAATTAGCTTGTATCTCCAAAACTACACGTTGTTACTCGAAAGGAATTGATGTGGCGTGTACGTCTTAACGTGTAGTCTCAAAGGAGTGCCCAAAGGAGAATTTTCTTTCATCAAAATTTTTCAGAAAATCACGTTTTAAGGAAATCCCGCATCGTGCGAAATTATCTTGTTTTTCCTAAACTACACGTTGTAACTCGAAAAGCTTTCGTGTTGCGTGTATGTCTAAGTGTGTAGCCTAAAAGAGAAGGCACAGGAGAGTTTTCTCTCAAAAGAATATGTTAGAATACCACTTCATAAGGAAATACAGTTTTGCAGAGTAAAGACATATACGTACATATTGGAAACTCTATGAGAAGAAATAACGCATAGTACAAAATTAGCTTGTAACTCCAAAACTACACCTTGTAACTCGAAAAATATGGGTGTGGCGTGTACGTCTTAACATGTAGCATCTAAAGAGAGCCCAAAGGAGAATTTTCTTTCGTCAAAATTTTTCAGAAAATCACGTTTTAAGGAAATCCCGTACCATGCGAAATTATCTTGTTTTTCCTAAACAACACGTTGTAACTCGAAAAGCTTTCGTGTTGCGAGTATGTCTAAGTGTGTAGCCTCAAAAGAGAAGGCACAGGAGAGTTTTCTGTCGAAAGAATATTGTAGAATACCACGTTATAAGGAAATACAATTTTGCAGAGTAAAGACAAATACGTACGTATTGGAAACACTTTAAGAGAAGAAATAACGCATCGTACAAAATTAGCTTGTATCTCCAAAACTACACGTTGTAACTCGAAAAGAATTGTTGTGGCGTGTACGTCTTCACATGTAGCATCTAAAGAGTATCAAAAGGAGAATTTTCTTACGTCAAATATTTTCAGAAAATCACGTTTTAAGGAAATCCCGCAATGTGCGAAATTATCTTGTTTTTCCTAATCAACACGTTGTAACTCGAAAAGCTTTCGTGTTGCGTGTATGTCTAAGTGTGTAGCCTCAAAACAGAAGGCACAGGAGAGTTTTCTGTCGAAAGAATATTGTAGAATACCACGTTATAAGGAAATACAATTTTGCAGAGTAAAGACAAATACGTACGTATTGGAAACACTTTACGAGAAGTAATAACGCATCGTACAAAATTAGCTTGTATCTCTAAAACTACATGTTGTAACTCGAAAAGAATTGTTGTGGCGTGTACGTCTTAACATGTAGCATCAAAAGAGAAGCCAAAGGAGAATTTTCTTTCGTCAAAATTTTTCAGAAAATCACGTTTTAAGGAAATCCCGCATCGTGCGAAATTATCTTGTTTTTCCTAAACAACACGTTGTAACTCGAAAAGCTTTCGTGTTGCGTGTATGTCTAAGTGTGTAGCTTAAAAACAGAAGGCACAGGAGAGTTTTCTCTCGAAAGAATATTGTAGAATACCACGTTATAAGGAAATACAATTTTGCAGAGTAAAGACAAAAACGTACGTATTGGAAACACTTTACGAGAAGAAATAATGCATCATAATAAATTAGCTTGTATCTCCAAAACTACACGTTGTAACTCGAAAAGAATTGGTGTGGCGTGTATGTCTAAACGTGTAGCCTCAAAAGACAACCCACAGGACAATTTTCTTTCGTTAAAATTTTTCAGAAAACCACGTTTTAAGGAAATCCCGCATCATACCAAATCATCTTCTTTTTCCTAAACAATATGTTGTAACTCGAAAAGCTTTGGTGTTGCCTGTATGTCTATGCGTGGAGCCTCAAAAGAGAAGGCACAGGAGAGTTTTCTCTCAAAAGAATATATAAGAATACCACGTTATAAAGAAATACAATTTTGCAGAGTAAAGGCATTTCAGTACATATTGGAATCACTTTACGAGAAGAAATAACGCATCGTACAAAATTAGCTTGTATCTCCTAAACAACACGTTGTAACTCGAAAAGCTTTCGTGTTGCGTGTATGTCTAAGTCTGCAGCCTCAAAAGAGAAGGCACAGGAGAGTTTTCTCTTGAAATAATATGTAAGAATACCACTTCATAAGGAAATACAGTTTTGCAGAGTAAAGACATATACATACGTATTGGAAACTCTTTACGAGAAGAAATAACGCATAGTACAAAATTAGCTTGTATCTCCAAAACTACTAGAAAAGAATTGGTGTGGCGTGTATGTCTTAACGTGTAGTCTCAAAAGAGACCCAAAAGGAGAATTTTTTTTCGTCAAAATTTTTCAGAAAATCACGTTTTAAGGAAATCACGCATCATGCGAAATTATCTTGTTTTTCCTAAACAACACGTTGTAACTCGAAAAGCTTTCGTGTTGCGTGTATGTCTAAGTGTGTAGCCTCAAAACAGAAGGCACAGGAGAGTTTTCTGTCGAAAGAATATTGTAGAATACCACGTTATGAGGAAATACAATTTTGCAGAGGAATGACAAATAAGAACGTATTGGAAACACTTTACGAGAACAAATAATGCATCGTACAAAATTAGCTTGTATCTCCAAAACTACACGTTGTAACTCGAAAAGAATTGATGTGGCGTGTACGTCTTAACATGTAGCATCAAAAGAGAACCCAAAGGAGAATTTTCTTTCGTCAAAATTTTTCAGAAAATCACGTTTTAAGGAAATCCCGCATCGTGCGAAATTATCTTGTTTTTCCTAAACAACACGTTGTAACTCGAAAAGCGTTCGTGTTGCGTGTATGTCTAAGTGTGTAGCCTCAAAAGAGAAGGCACAGGAGAGTTTTCTCTCGAAAGAATATGTAAGAATACCACTTCATAAGGAAATACAGTTTTGCAGAGTAAAGACAAATACTTACTTATTGGAAACTCTTTACGAGAAGAAATAACGCATAGTACAAAATTAGCTTGTATCTCCAAAACTACACGTTGTAACTCGAAAAGAATTGGTGTGGCGTGTACGTCTTAACGTGTAGTCATAAAAGAGAGCCCAATGGAGAATTTTCTTTCGTCAAAATTTTTTCTGAAAATCACGTTTTAAGGAAATCCCGCATCATGCGAAATTATCTTGTTTTTCCTAAACAACACGTTTTAACTCGAAAAGCTTTCGTGTTGCGTGTATGTCTAAGTGTGTAGCCTCAAAACAGAAGGCACAGGAGACTTTTCTGTCGAAAGAATATTGTAGAATACCATGTTATAAGTAAATACAATTTTGCAGAATAAAGACAAATACATACGTATTGGAAACACTTTACGAGAAGAAATAACGCATTGTACAAAATTAGCTTGTATCTCCAAATCTACACGTTGTAACTCGAAAAGAATTGGTATGGCATGTACGTCTTAACATGTAGCATCTAAAGAGAACCCAAAGGAGAATTTTCGTTCGTCAAAATTTTTCAGAAAATCGCGTTTTGAGGAAATCCGCATCGTGCGAAATTATCTTGTTTTTCCTAAACAACACTTTGTAAGTCAAAAAGCTTTTGTGTTGCGTGTATGTCTAAGTGTGTAGCCTCAAAAGAGAAGGCACAGGAGAGTTTTCTCTCGAAAGAATATTTAAGAAAACCACGTTATAACAAAATACAGTTTTACAGAATAAAAACAAATACGTACTTATTGGAAACACTTTACGAGAAGAAATAACGCATCTTACAATATTAGCTTTTATCTCCAAAACTACACGTTGTAACTCAAAAAGAATTGTTGTGTCGTGTACGTGTTAACATGTAGCATCAAAAGAGAACCCAAAGGAGAATTTTCTTTCGTCAAAATTTTTCAGAAAATCACGTTTTATGGAAATCCTGCATCATGCGAAATTATCTTGTTTTTCCTAAACAACACGTTGTAACTCGAAAAGCTTTCGTGTTGCGTGTATGTCTAAGTCTGCAGCCTCAAAAGAGAAGGCACAGGAGAGTTTTCTCTTGAAATAATATGTAAGAATACCACTTCATAAGGAAATACAGTTTTGCAGAGTAAAGACATATACATACGTATTGGAAACTCTTTACGAGAAGAAATAACGCATAGTACAAAATTAGCTTGTATCTCCAAAACTACACGTTGTAACTCGAAAAGAATTGGTGTGGCGTGTATGTCTTAACGTGTAGTCTCAAAAGAGAGCCCAAAGGAGAATTTTTTTTCGTCAAAATTTTTCAGAAAAGCACGTTTTAAGGAAATCACGCATCATGCGAAATTATCTTGTTTTTCCTAAACAACACGTTGTAACTCGAAAAGCTTTCGTGTTGCGTGTATGTTTAAGTGTGTAGCCTCAAAACAGAAGGCACAGTAGAGTTTTCTGTCGAAAGAATATTGTAGAATACCACGTTATAAGGAAATACAATTTTGCAGAGGAAAGACAAATAAGTACGTATTGGAAACACTTTACGAGAACAAATAATGCATCGTACAAAATTAGCTTGTATCTCCAAAACTACACGTTGTAACTCGAAAAGAATTGATGTGGCGTGTACGTCTTAACATGTAGCATCAAAAGAGAACCCAAAGGAGAATTTTCTTTCGTCAAAAAATTTCAGAAAATCACGTTTTAAGGAAATCCCGCATCGTGCGAAATTATCTTGTTTTTCCTAAACAACTCATTGTAACTCGAAAAGCTTTCGTGTTGCGTGTATGTCTAACTGTGTAGCCTCAAAAGAGATGGCACAGGAGAGTTTTCTCTCGAAAGAATATGTAAGAATACCACTTCATAAGGAAATACAATTTTGCAGAGTAAAGACAAATACTTACTTATTGGAAACTCTTTACGAGAAGAAATAACGCATAGTACAAAATTAGCTTGTATCTCCAAAACTAGACGTTGTAACTCGAAAAGAACTGGTGTGGCGTGTACGTCTTAACGTGTAGTCTCAAAACAGAGCCCAATGGAGAATTTTCTTTCGTCACAATTTTTCAGAAAATCACGTTTTAAGGAAATCCCGCATCGTGCGAAATTATCTTGTTTTTCCTAAACAAAACATTGTAACTCAAAAAGCTTTCGTGTTGCGTGTATGTCTAAGTGTGTAGCCTCAAAACAGAAGGCACAGGAGACTTTTCTCTCGAAAGAATATGTAAGAAAACCACGTTATAACGAAATACAATTTTGCAGAGTAAAAACAAATACATACGTATTGGAAACACTTTAAGAGAAGAAATAACGCATCCTACAAAATTAGGTTGTATCTCCAAAACTACACGTTGTAACTCGAAAAGAATTGTTGTGGCGTGTTCTTCTTAACATGTAGCATCAAAAGAGAACCGGAAGGAGAATTTACTTTCTTCAAAATTTTTCAGAAAATCACGTTTTAAGGAAATCCCGCATCGTGCCATATTATCTTGTTTTTCCTAAACAACACGTTGTAACTCGAAAAGCTTTCGTGTTCCGTGTATGTCTAAGTGTGTAGCCTCAAACTAGAAAGCACAGGAGAGTTTTCTCTCGAAAGAATATGTAAGAATACCACTTCATAAGGAAATACAGTTTTGCAGAGTAAAGACAAATACATACTTATTGGAAACTCTTTACGAGAAGAAATAGCGCATAGTACAAAATTAGCTTGTATCTCCAAAACTACACGTTGTAACTCGAAAGGAATTGGTGTGGCGTGTACGTCTTAAGGTGTAGTCTCAAAAGAGAGCCCAAAGGAGAATTTTCTTTCGTCAAAATTTTTCAGAAAATCATGTTTTAAGGAAATCCCGCATCATGCGAAATTATCTTGTTTTTCCTAAACAACACGTTTTAACTCGAAAAGCTTTCTTGTTGCGTGTATGTCTAAATGTGTAGCCTCAAAACAGAAGGCACAGGAGAGTTTTCTGTCGAAAGAATATTGTAGAATACCACGATATAACGAAATAAAATTTTGCAGAGTAAAGACAAATACGTACATATTGGAAACACTTTACGAGAAGAAATAACGCATTGTACAAAATTAGCTTGTATCTCCAAATCTACACGTTGTAACTCGAAAAGAATTGGTATAGCATGTACGTCTTAACATGTAGCATCTAAAGAGAACCAAAAGGAGAATTTTCTTTCGTCAAAATTTTTCAGAAAATCACGTTTTAAGGAAATCCCGCATCTTGCGAAATTATCTTGTTTTTCTTAAACAACACGTTGTAACTCGAAAAGCTTTCGTGTTGCGTGTATGTCTAAGTGTGTAGCCTCAAAACAGAAGGCACAGGAGAGTTTTCTCTCGAAAGAATATGTAAGAATACCACTTCATAAGAAAATACATTTTTGCAGAGTAAAGACATATACATACATATTGGAAACTCTACGAGAAGAAATTACGCATCGTACAAAATTAGCTTGTATCTCCAAAACTACACGTTGTAACTCGAAAAGAATTGGTGTGGCGTGTACGTCTTAACGTGTAGCCTCAAAAGAGAACCCAAAGGAGAATTTTCGTTCGTCAAAATTTTTCAGAAAATCGCGTTTTGAGGAAATCCGCATCGTGCGAAATTATCTTGTTTTTCCTAAACAACATTTTGTAAGTCGAAGAGCTTTCGTGTTGCGTGTATGTCTAAGTGTGTAGCCTCAAAAGAGAAGGCACAGGAGAGTTTTCTCTCGAAAGAATATGTAAGAAAACCACGTTATAACGAAATACAGTTTTGCAGAGTAAAAACAAATACGTACTTATTGGAAACACTTTACGAGAAGAAATAACGCATCATACAAAATTAGCTTGTATCTTCAAAACTACACGTTGTAACTCAAAAAGAATTGTTGTGGCGTGTACGTCTTAACATGTAGCATCAAAAGAGAACCCAAAGGAGAATTTTCTTTCGTCAAAATTTTTCAGAAAATCACGTTTTAATGAAATCCTGCATCATGCGAAATTATCTTGTTTTTCCTAAACAACACGTTGTAACTCGAAAAGCTTTCGTGTTGCGTGTATGTCTAAGTGTGCAGCCTCAAAAGAGAAGGCACAGGAGAGTTTTCTCTTGAAAGAATATGTAAGAATACCACTTCATAAGGAAATACAGTTTTGCAGAGTAAAGACATATACGTACGTATTGGAAACTCTTTACGAGAAGAAATAACGCATAGTAAAAAATTAGCTTGTATCTCCAAAACTACACGTTGTAACTCGAAAAGAATTGGTGTGGCGTGTACGGCTTAACGTGTAGCATCAAAAGAGAACCAAAAGGAGAATTTTCTTTCGTCAAAATTTTTCAGAAAATCACGTTTTAAGGAAATCCCGCATCATGCGAAATTATCTTGTTTTTCCTAAACAACACGCAGTAACTCGAAAAACTTTCGTGTTGCGTGTATGTCTAAGTGTGTAGCCTCAAAACAGAAGGCACAGGAGAGTTTTCTCTCGAAAGAATATTGTAGAATACCACGTGATAAGGAAATACAATTTTGCAGAGTAAAGACAAATACGTACGAATTGGAAACACTTTAGGAGAAGAAATAACGCATCGTACAATATTAGCTTGTATATCCAAAACTACACGTTGTAACTCGAAATGAATAGTTGTGGCGTGTTGGTCCTAAAATGTAGCATCAAAAGAGAACGCAAAGGAGAATTTTCTTTCGTCAAAAATTTTCAGAAAATCACGTTTTAAGGAAATCCCGCATCGTGCGAAATTATCTTGTTTTTCCTAAACAACACGTTGTAACTCGAAAAGCTTTCGTGTTGCGTGTATGTCTAAGTGTGTAGCCTCAAAAGAGAAAGCACAGGAGAGTTTTCTCTCGAAAGAATATGTAAGAATACCACTTCATAAGGAAATACAGTTTTGCAGAGTAAAGACAAATACTTACTTATTGGAAACTCTTTACGAGAAGAAATAACGCATAGTACAAAATTAGCTTGTATCTCCAAAACTACACGTTGTAACTCGAAAAGAACTGGTGTGGCGTGTACGTCTTAACGTGTAGTCTCAAAACAGAGACCAATGTAGAATTTTCTTTCGTCAAAATTTTTCAGAAAATCACGTTTTAAGGAAATCCCGCATCGTGCGAAATTATCTTGTTTTTCCTAAAAAAACATTGTAACTCGAAAATTTTTCGTGTTGCGTGTATGTCTAAGTGTGTAGCCTCAAAACAGAAGGCACAGGAGACTTTTCTCTCGAAAGAATATTGTAGAATACCATGTTATAAGGAAATACAATTTTGCAGAGTAAAGACAAATACGTACGTATTGGAAACACTTTACGAGAAGAAATAATGCATCTTAAAAAATTAGCTTGTATCTCCAAAACTACACGTTGTAACTCGAAAAGAATTGGTGTGGCGTGTACGTCTTAACGTGTAGCCTCAAAAGAGAACCCAAAGGAGAATTTTCGTTCGTCAAAATTTTTCAGGAAATCGCGTTATGAGGAAATCCGCAACGTGCGAAATTATCTTGTTTTTCCTAAACAACACTTTGTAAGTCGAAAAGCTTTCGTGTTGCGTGTATGTCTAAGTGTGTAGCCTCAAAATAGAAGGCACAGGAGAGTTTCCTCTCGAAAGAATATGTAAGAAAACCACGTTATAACGAAATACAGTTTTGCAGAGTAAAAACAAATACGTACTTATTGGAAACACTTTACGAGAAGAAATAACGCATAGTACAAAATTAGCTTGTATCTCCAAAACTACACGTAGTAACTCAAAAAGAATTGTTGTGTCGTGTACGTGTTAACATGTAGCATCAAAAGAGAACCCAAAGGAGAATTTTCTTTCGTCAAAATTTTTCAGAAAATCACGTTTTAAGGAAATCCTGCATCGTGCGAAATTATCTTGTTTTTCCTAAACAACACGTTGTAACTCAAAAAGCTTTCGTGTTGCGTGTATGTCTAAGTGTGTAGCCTCAAAAGAGAAGGCACAGGAGAGTTTTCTCTCGAAAGAATATGTAAGAATACCACTTCATAAGGAAATACAGTTTTGCAGAGTAAAGACAAATACTTACTTATTGGAAACTCTTTACGAGAAGAAATAACGCATAGTACAAAATTAGCTTGTATCTCCAAAACTACACGTTGTAACTCGAAAAGAATTGGTGTGGCGTGTACGTCTTAACGTGTAGTCTCAAAACAGAGCCCAATGGAGAATTTTCTTTCGTCAAAATTTTTCAGAAAATCACGTTTTAAGGAAATCCCGCATCGTGCGAAATTATCTTGTTTTTCCTAAACAAAACATTGTAACTCGAAAAGCTTTCGTGTTGCGTGTATGTCTAAGTGTGTAGCCTCAAAACAGAAGGCACAGGAGACTTTCTCTCGAAAGAATATTGTAGAATACCATGGTATAAGTAAATACAATTTTGCAGAGTAAAGACAAATACGTACGTATTGGAAACACTTTACGAGAAGAAATAATGCATCCTACAAAATTAGCTTGTATATCCAAAACTACACGTTGTAACTCGAAAAGAATTGATGTGGCGTGTACGTCTTAACATGTAGCATCAAAAGAGAACCCAAAGGACAATTTTCTTTCGTCAAAATTTTTGAGAAAATCACGTTTTAAGGAAATCCCGCATCGTGCCAAATTATCTTGTTTTTCCTAAACAACACGTTGAAAATCGAAAAGCTTTCGTGTTCCGTGTATGTCTAAGTGTGTAGCCTCAAAACAGTAGGCACAGGAGAGTTTTCTCTCCAAAGAATATGTAAGAAAACCACGTTATAACGAAATACAATTTTGCAGAGTAAAAACAAATACGTACTTATTGGAAACACTTTAAGAGAAGAAATAACGCATCCTACAAAATTAGCTTGTATCTCCAAAACTACACGTTGTAACTCGAAAAGAATTATTGTGGCGTGGTCTTCTTAACATGTAGCATCAAAAGAGAACCGGAAGGAGAATTTTTTTCTTCAAAATTTTTCAGAAAATCACGTTTTAAGGAAATCCCGCATCGTGCCAAATTATCTTGTTTTTCCTAAACAACACGTTGAAACTCGAAAAGCTTTCGTGTTCCGTGTATGTCTAAGTGTGTAGCCTCAAAATAGAAAGCACAGGAGAGTTTTCTCTCGAAAGAATATGTAAGAATACCAATTCATAAGGAAATACAGTTTTGCAGAGTAAAGACATATAAGTACATATTGGAAACTCTATGAGAAGAAATAACGCATAGTACAAAATTAGCTTGTAACTCCAAAACTACACGTTGTAACTCGAAAAGAATTGGTGTGGCGTGTATGTCTTAACGTGTAGTCTCAAAAGAGTGCCCAAAGGAGATTTTTCTTACGTCAAAATTTTTCAGAAAATCACGTTTTAAGGAAATTCCGCATCGTGCAAAATTATCTTGTTTTTCCTAAAAAATACGTTGTAACTCGAAAAGCTTTCGTGTTGCGTGTATGTCTAAGTGTGTAGCCTCAAAACAGAAGGCACAGGAGAGTTTTCTGTCGAAAGAATATTGTAGAATACCACGTTATAAGGAAATACAATTTTGCAGAGTAAAGACAAATACGTATGTATTGGAAACACTTTAAGAGAAGACATAACGCATCATACAAAATTAGCTTGTATCTCCAAAACTACACGTTGTAACTCGAAAAGAATTGTTGTGGCGTGTACGTCTTCACATGTAGCATCTAAAGAGAACCAAAAGGAGAATTTTCTTTGGTCAATAATTTTCAGAAAATAACGTTTATGGAAATCCCGCAATGTGCGAAATTATCTTGTTTTTCCTAATCAACACGTTGTAACTCGAAAAGCTTTCGTGTTGCGTGTATGTCTAAGTGTGTAGCCTCAAAACAGAAGGCACAGGAGAGTTTTCTGTCGAAAGAATATTGTAGAATACCACGTTATAAGGAAATACAATTTTGCAGAGTAAAGACAAATACGTACGTATTGGAAACACTTTACGAGAAGTAATAACGCATCGTACAAAATTAGCTTGTATCTCTAAAACTACACGTTGTAACTCGAAAAGAATTGTTGTGGCGTGTACGTCTTAATATGTAGCATCTAAAGAGAACCAAAAGGAGAATTTTCTTTCGTCAATATTTTTCAGAAAATAACGTTTATGGAAATCCCGCATCGTGTGAAATTATCTTGTTTTTCCTAATCAACACGTTGTAACTCGAAAAGCTTTCGTGTTGCCTGTATGTCTAAGTGTGTAGCCTCAAAAGAGAAGGCACAGGAGAGTTTTCCTTCAAAAGAATATGTAAGAATACCACTTCATAAGGAAATACAGTTTTGCAGAGCAAAGACATATACGTACATATTGGAAACTCTACGAGAAGAAATAACGCATAGTACAAAATTAGCTTGTATCTCCAAAACTACACGTTGTAACTCGAAAAGAATTGATGTGGCGTGTACGTCTTAACGTGTAGTCTCAAAGGAGTGCCCAAAGGAGAATTTTCTTTCATCAAAATTTTTCAGAAAATCACGTTTTAAGGAAATCCCGCATCGTGCGAAATTATCTTGTTTTTCCTAAACTACACGTTGTAACTCGAAAAGCTTTCGTGTTGCGTGTATGTCTAAGTGTGTAGCCTCAAAAGAGAAGGCACAGGAGAATTTTCTCTCAAAAGAATATGTAAGAATACCACTTCATTAGGAAATACAGTTTTGCAGAGTAAAGACATATACGTATATATTGGAAACTCTATGAGAAGAAATAACGCATAGTACAAAATTAGCTTTTATCTCCAAAACTACACGTTGTAACTCGAAAAGAATTGGTGTGGCGTGTATGTCTTAACGTGTAGTCTCAAAAGAGTGCCCAAAGGAGAATTTTCTTACATCAAAATTTTTCAGAAAATCACGTTTTAAGGAAATTCCACATCGTGCAAAATTATCTTGTTTTTCCAAAACAACACGTTGTAACTCGAAAAGCTTTCATGTTGCGTGTATGTCTAAGTGTGTAGCCTCAAAACAGAAGGCACAGGAGAGTTTTCTGTCGAAAGAATATTGTAGAATACCACGTTATAAGGAAATACAATTTTGCAGAGTAAAGACAAAAACGTACGTATTGGAAACACTTTATGAGAAGAAATAACGCATCATACAAAATTAGCTTGTATCTCCAAAACTACACGTTGTAACTCGAAAAGAATTGTTGTGGCGTGTACGTCTTAATATGTAGCATCTAAAGAGAACCAAAAGGAGAATTTTCTTTCGTCAATATTTTTCAGAAAATAACGTTTATGGAAATCCCGCATCGTGTGAAATTATCTTGTTTTTCCTAATCAACACGTTGTAACTCGAAAAGCTTTCGTGTTGCCTGTATGTCTAAGTGTGTAGCCTCAAAAGAGAAGGCACAGGAGAATTTTCTCTCAACAGAATATGTAAGAATACCACTTCATAAGGAAATACAGTTTTGCAGAGTAAAGACATATACGTATATATTGGAAACTCTATGAGAAGAAATAACGCATAGTGCAAAATTAGCTTGTATCTCCAAAACTACACGTTGTAACTCGAAAAGAATTGATGTGGCGTGTACGTCTTAACGTGTAGTCTCAAAGGAGTGCCCAAAGGAGAAGTTTCTTTCATCAAAATTTTTCAGAAAATCACGTTTTAAGGAAATCCCGCATCGTGCGAAATTATCTTGTTTTTCCTAAACTAACCGTTGTAACTCGAAAAGCTTTCGTGTTGCGTGTATGTCTAAGTGTGTAGCCTCAAAAGAAAAGGCACAGGAGAGTTTTCTCTCAAAAGAATATGTAAGAATACCACTTCATAAGGAAATACAGTTTTGCAGAGTAAAGACATATACGTACATATTGGAAACTCTATGAGAAGAAATAACGCATAGTACAAAATTAGCTTGTATCTCCAAAACTACACGTTGTAACTCGAAAAGAATTGTTGTGGCGTGTACGTCTTAACATGTAGCATCAAAAGAGAACCCAAAGGAGAATTTTCTTTCCTCAAAATTTTTCAGAAAACCACGTTTTAAGGAAATCCCGCATCGTGCGAAATTATCTTGTTTTTCCTAAACAACACGTTGTAACTCGAAAAGCTTTGGTGTTGCATGTATGTCTAAGCATGTAGCCTCAAAAGAGAACGCACAGGAGAGTTTTTTCTCGATAGAATTTGTACGAATACCACGTTATAAGAAAATACAGTGTTGCAGAGTAAAGACAAATACGTATGTATTGGAAACCCATAAACTTTACGAGATGAAATAAAGCATCGTACAAAATTAGCTTATATCTCCTAAACAACACGTTGTAACTCGAACAGATTTGGTGTGGCGTGTATGTCTAAACGTGTAGCCTCAAAAGAGAACCCACAGGACAATTTTCTTTCGTTAAAATTTTTCAGAAAACCACGTTTTAAGGAAATCCCGCATCATACCAAATCATCTTCTTTTTCCTAAACAATATGTTGTAACTCGAAAAGCTTTGGTGTTGCCTGTATGTCTATGCGTGGAGCCTCAAAAGAGAAGGCACAGGAGAGTTTTCTCTCAAAAGAATATATAAGAATACCACGTTATAAAGAAATACAATTTTGCAGAGTAAAGGCATTTCAGTACATATTGGAATCACTTTACGAGAAGAAATAACGCATCGTACAAAATTAGCTTGTATCTCCTAAACAACACGTTGTAACTCGAAAAGATTTGGTGTGACGTGTACGTCTAAACGTGTAGCCTCAAAAGAGAACCGACAGGAGAATTTTCTTTCATCAAAATTTGTCAGAAACCATGTTTAATGGAAATCTCGCATCGAGTGAAATTATCTAGTTTTTCCTAAACAACACGTTTTAACTCAAAAAGCTCTGGTGTTGCGTGTTTGTCTAAGCATGTAGCCTCAAAAGAGAACGCACAGGAGAATTTTCTCTCAAAAGAATATGTAAGAATACCACGTTATAAGGAAATACACTGTTGCAGAGAAAAGACAAACACGTACGTATTGGAAACACTTTAAGAGAAGAATTAATGCATAGTAGAAAATTAGGTTGTATCTCCTAAACAACAAGTTGTAACTCGAAACTTTTGGTGTGGTGTGTACGTCTAAACGTGTAGCCTCAAAAGAGAACCCACAGGAGAATTTTCTTTCTTCAAAATTTTTCAGAAAACCACGTTTTAAGGAAATTCCGCATCGTGCGAAATCACCTTGTTTTTCCTAAACAACATGTTGTAACTCGAAAAGCGTTGGTGTTGCCTGTATGTGTAAGCGTGGATCCTCAAAAGGGAAGGCACAGGAGAGTTTTCTCTCGAGAGAATATGTAAGAATACCACGTTATAAGGAAATACAATTTTGCAGAGTAAAGACAAATAAGTACATACTGGAAACACTTTAGGAGAAGAATTAACGCATCGTACAAAATTAGCTTGTATCTCCAAAACAACACATTGTAACTCGAAAAGATTTGGTGTGGCGTGTTCATTTAAACATGTAGCCTCAAAAGTGAACCCACAGGAGAATTTTCTTTTGTCAAAATTTTTCAGAAAACCACGTTTTAAGGAAATCCCGTATCGTGCGAAATCATCTTCTTTTTGCTAAACAAAACGTTATAACTCGAAAAGCTTTGGTGTTGCGTGTATGTGTAAGCATGGAGCCTCTAAAGAGAACACACAGGAGAGTTTTCTCTCGAAAGAACATGTAAGAATACAACGTTATAAGGAAATACAGTGTTGCAGAGTAAAGGCAAATACGTATGTATTGGAAAAATTTAAACTTTATGGAAGAAATAACGCATCTTAAAAAATTAGCTTGTATCTCCTAACCAACACGTTTTAACTCGAAAGGATTTGGTGTGGCGTGTAAGTCTAAACGTGTAGCCTCAAAAGAGAACCCACAGGAGTATTTTCTTTCGTCAAAATTTGTCAGAAAACCACGTTTTAAGGAAATCCCGCATCCTGCGAAATTATCTTGTTTTTCCTAAAGAACACATTGTAACTCGAAAAGCTTTGGTGTTGCGTGTATGTCTAAGCGTGTAGCCTCAAAAGAGAATGCACAGGAGAGTTTTCTCTCGAAAGAATATGTAAGAATACCACGTTATAAGGAAATACAGTGTTGCAAAGTAAAGACAAATACGTACTTATTGGAAACACTTAAACTTTACGAGAAGAAATAAGGCATCGTACAATATTAGTTTGTATCTCCTAAACAACACGCTGTAACTCGAAAAGATTTGGTGTGGCGTGTACGTCTAAACGTGTAGCCTCAAAAGAGAACCCACAGGAGAGTTTTCTTTCATCAAAATTTGTCAAAACCCACGTTTTAATGAAATCCCACATCGTGCGAAATTATCTTGTTTTTCCTAAACAACATGTTGTAACTCGAAAAGGTTTGGTGTTGCGGGTATATCTATGCGTGTAGCCTCAAAAGAGAACACACAGGAGAGTTTTCTCCCAAAAGAATATGTAGGAATACCACATTATAAGGAAATACAGTGTTGCAGAGTAAAGACAAATACATACTTATTGGAAACACTTAAACTTTACGAGTAGAAATAACACATAGTACAAAATTAGCTTTTATCTCCTAAACAACACGTTATAACTCAAAAGGATTTGTTGTGGCTTGTAGGTCTAAACGTGTACCCTCAAAAGAGAACCCACAGGAGAATTTTCTTTCGTCAAAATTTGTCAGAAAACCACGTTTTAAGGAAATCCCGCATCATGCGAAATTATCTTGTTTTTCCTAAACAACATGTTGTAACTCGAAAAGTTTTGGTGTTGCGTGTATGTCTAAGCGTGTAGCCTCCAAAGAGAACGCACAGGAGAGTTTTCTCTCGAAAGAATATGTAAGAATACCACGTTATAAGGAAATACAGTGTTGCAGAGTAAAGGCAAATACAAACGTATTGGAAACACTTAAACATTACAAAGAAATAACGCACCGTAAAAAAATTAGCTTGTATCTCCTAAACAACACGTTGTAACTCAAAAAAATTTGGTGTGGCGTGTACATCTAAACGTGTAGCCTCAAAAGAGAACCCACAGGAGAATTTTCTTTCGTCAAAATTTGTCAGAAAACCACGTTTTATGGAAATCCCGCATCGTGCGAAATTATCTTGTTTTTCCGAAACAACACGTTGTAACTCGAAAAGCTTTGTTGTTGTGTGTATGTCTAAGCGTGTAGCCTCAAAAGAGAATGCAAAGAAGAGTTTTTTCTCGAAAGAATATGTAAGAATACCACGTTATTAGGAAACACAGTGTTGTAGAGTAAAGACAAATACTTACGTATTGGAAAAACTTTACGAGAAGAAATAACGCATCGTACAAAATTAGCTTGTATCTCCTAAACAACACGTTGTAACTTAAAAAGATTTGGTGTGGCCTGTACGTCTAAACGTGTAACCTCAAAAGAGAACCCACAGGAGAATTTTCTTTTGTCAAAAATTTTCAGAAAACCACGTATTAAGGAAATCCGGCATCGTGCGAAATTATCTTGTTTTTCCTAAACAACACGTTGTAACTCGAAAAGCTTTGGTGTTGCGTGTATGTCTAAGTGTGTAGCCTCAAAAGAAAATGCACAGGAGAGTTTTCTCTCAAAAGAATATGTAAGAATACCACATTATAAGGAAATACAGTGTTGCAGAGTAAAGGCAAATACGTACGTATTGGAAACCCTTTATGAGAAGAAATAACGCAACGTAAAAAATTAGCTTGTATCTCGTAAACAACACGTTGTAACTCGAAAAGATTTGGTGTGGCATGTACGTCTAAACGTGTAGCCTCAAAAGAGAACCCACAGGAGAATTTTCTTTCGTCAAAATTTTTCAGAAAACCACGTTTTATGGAAATCCCGCATCGTGCGAAATTATCTTGTTTTTCCTAAACAACATGTTGTAACTCGAAAAGCTTTGGTGTTGCGTGTATGTCTAAGCGTGTAGCCTCAAAAGAGAACGCACCGGAGAGTTGTTTCTTGATCGAATTTGTAAGAATACCACGTTATAAGGAAATACAGTGTTGCAAAGTAAAGACAAATACGTATGTATTGGAAATCCATAAACTTTACGAGATGAAATAAAGCATCGTACAAAATTAGCTTGTATCTCCTAAACAACACGTTGTAACTCGAAAAGCTTTCGTGTTGCGTGTATGTCTAAGTGTGCAGCCTCAAAACAGAAGGCACAGGAGAGTTTTCTCTCGAAAGAATATTGTAGAATACCACGTTAAAAGGAAATACAATTTTGCAGAGTAAAGACAAATAAGTACTTATTGGAAACACTTTATGAGAAGAAATAACGCATCGTACAAAATTAGTTTGTATCTCCAAAACTACACGTTGTAACTCGAAAAGAATTGGTGTGGCGTGTACGTCTTAACGTGTAGTCTCAAATGAGTGCCCAAAGGAGAATTTTCTTTCGTCAAAATTTTTCAGAAAATCACATTTTAAGGAAATTCCGCATCGTGCGAAATTATCTTGTTTTTCCTAAACAACACGTTGTAACTCGAAAAGCTTTCGTGTTGCGTGTATGTCTAAGTGTGTAGCCTCAAAACAAAAGGCACAGGAGAGTTTTCTCTCGAATGAATATTGTAGAATACCACTTTATAAGGAAATACAATTTTGCAGAGTAAAGACAAATACGTATGTATTGGAAACACTTTATGAGAAGAAATAACGCATCGTACAAAATTAGCTTGTATCTCCAAAACTACACGTTGTAACTCGAAAAGAATTGTTGTGGCGTGTACGTCTCAACATGTAGCATCTAAAGAGTATCAAAACGAGAATTTTCTTACGTCAAATATTTTCAGAAAATCACGTTTTAAGGAAATCCCCCATCGTGCGAAATTATCTTGTTTTTCCTAAACAACATGTTGTAACTCGAAAAGCTTACGTGTTGCGTGTATGTCTAAGTGTGTAGCCTCAAAAGAGAAGGCACAGGAGACTTTTCTGTCGAAAGAATATGTAAGAATACCACTTCATAAGGAAATACAGTTTTGCAGAGTAAAGACATATACGTACATATTGGAAACTCTACAAGAAGAAATAACGCATAGTACAAAATTAGCTTGTATCTCCAAAACTACACGTTGTAACTCGAAAAGAATTGGTGTGGCATGTACGTCTTAACATATAGTCTCAAAAGAGTGCCCAAAGGAGAATTTTCTTTCTTCAAAATTTTTCAGAAAATCACGTTTTAAGGAAATCCCGCATTGTGCGAAATTATCTTCTTTTTCCTAAACAACACGTTGTAACTCGAAATGCTTTCGTGTTGCGTGTATGTCTAAGTGTGTAGCCTCAAAACAGAAGGCACAGGAGAGTTTTCTGTCGAAAGAATACTGTAGAATACCACGTTATAAGGAAATACAATTTTGCAAAGTAAAGACAAATACGTACTTATTGGAAACACTTTACGAGAAGAAATAACGCATCATACAAAATTAGCTTGTATCTCCAAAACTACACGTTGTAACTCGAAAAGAATTGTTGTGGCGTGTACGTCTTAACATGTAGCATCAAAAGAGAACCCAAAGGAGAATTTTCTTTCGTCAAAATTTTTCAGAAAATCACGTTTTAAGGAAATTCCGCATCGTGCGAAATTATCTTGTTTTTCCTAAACAACAAGTTGTAACTCGAAAAGCTTTCGTGTTGCGTGTATGTCTAAGTGTGCAGCCTCAAAACAGAAGGCACAGGAGAGTTTTCTGTCAAAAGAATATTGTAGAATACCACGTTATAAGGAAATACAATTTGGCAGAGTAAAGACAAATACGTAAGTATTGGAAACACTTTACGAATAGAAATAACGCATCATACAAAATTAGCTTGTATCTCCAAAACTACACGTTGTAACTCAAAAAGAATTGTTGTGGCATGTACATCTTAACATGTAGCATCTAAAAAAGAACCAAAAGGAGAATTTTCTTTCGTCAAAATTTTTCAGAAAATAACGTTTATGGAAATCCCGCATCCTGCGAAATTATCTTGTTTTTCCTAATCAACACGTTGTAACTCGAAAAGCTTTTTTGTTGCGCGTATGTCTAAGTGTGTAGCCTCAAAACAGAAGTCACAGGAGAGTTTTCTGTCGAAAGAATATTTTAGAATACCACGTTATAAGGAAATACAATTTTGCAGAGTAAAGACAAATACATACGTATTGGAAACACTTTACGAGAAGAAATAACGCATCGAAAATATTAGCTTGTATCTCTAAAACTACATGTTGTAACTCGAAAAGAATTGTTGTGGCGTGTACGTCTTAACATGTAGCATCAAAAGAGAACCCAAAGGAGAATTTTCTTTCGACAAAATTTTTCAGAAAATCACGTTTTAAGGAAATCCCGCATCGTGCGAAATTATCTTGTTTTTCCTAAACAACACGTTTTAACTCGAAAAGCTTTCGTGTTGCGTGTATGTCTAAGTGTGTAGCCTAAAAACAGAAGGCACAGGAGAGTTTTCTCTCGAAAGAATATTGTAGAATACCACGTTATAAGGAAATACAATTTTGCAGAGTAAAGTCAAAAACGTACGTATTGGAAACACTTTACGAGAAGAAATAACGCATCATACAAAATTAGCTTGTATCTCCAAAACTACACGTTGTAACTCGAAAAGAATTGTTGTGGCGTGTACGTCTTAACATGTAGCATCAAAAGAGAACCCAAAGGAGAATTTTCTTTCGTCAAAATTTTTCAGAAAATCACGTTTTAAGGAAATCCCGCATCGTGCGAAATTATCTTGTTTTTCCTAAGCAACACGTTGTAACTCGAAAAGCTTTCGTGTTGCCTGTATGTCTAAGTGTGTAGCCTCAAAAGAGAAGGCACAGGAGAGTTTTCCTTCGAAAGATTATGTAAGAATACCACTTCATAAGGAAATACAGTTTTGCAGAGCAAAGACATATACGTACATATTGGAAACTCTACGAGAAGAAATAACGCATAGTACAAAATTAGCTTGTATCTCCAAAACTACACGTTGTAACTCGAAAAGAATTGATGTGGCGTGTACGTCTTAATGTGTAGTCTCAAAGGAGTGCCCAAAGGAGAATTTTCTTTCATCAAAATTTTTCAGAAAATCAAGTTTTAAGGAATTCCCGCATCGTGCGAAATTATCTTGTTTTTCCTAAACTACACGTTGTATCTCGAAAATCTTTCGTGTTGCGTGTATGTCTAAGTGTGTAGCCTCAAAAGAGAAGGCACAGGAGAGTTTCCTCTCAAAAGAATATGTAAGAATACCACTTCATAAGGAAATACAGTTTTGCAGAGCAAAGACATATACGTACTTATTGGAAACTCTATGAGAAAAAATAACGCATAGTACAAAATTAGCTTGTAACTCCAAAACTACAAGTTGTAACTCGAAAAGAATTGGTGTGGCGTGTACGTCTTAACGTGTAGTCTCAAAAGAGTGCCCAAAGGAGAATTTTCTTACGTCAAAATTTTTCAGAAAATCACGTTTTAAGGAAATTCCGCATCGTGCAAAATTATCTTGTTTTTCCTAAAGAACACGTTGTAACTCGAAAAGCTTTCGTGTTGCGTGTATGTCTAAGTGTGTAGCCTCAAAACAGAAGGCACAGGAGAGTTTTCTGTCGAAAGAATATTGTAGAATACCACGTTATAAGGAAATACAATTTTGCAGAGTAAAGACAAATAAGTACGTATTGGAAACACTTTACGAGAAGTAATAACGCATCGTACAAAATTAGCTTGTATCTCTAAAACTACATGTTGTAACTCGAAAAGAATTGTTGTGGCGTGTACGTCTTAACATGTAGCATCAAAAGAGAACCCAAAGGAGAATTTTCTTTCGTCAAAATTTTTCAGAAAATCACGTTTTAAGGAAATCCCGCATCGTGCGAAATTATCTTGTTTTCCCTAAGCAACACTTTGTAACTCGAAAAGCTTTCGTGTTGCCTGTATGTCTAAGTGTGTAGCCTCAAAAGAGAAGGCACAGGAGAGTTTTCCTTCGAAAGAATATGTAAGAATACCACTTCATAAGGAAATACAGTTTTGCAGAGCAAAGACATATACGTACATATTGGAAACTCTACGAGAAGAAATAACGCATAGTACAAAATTAGCTTGTATCTCCAAAACTACACGTTGTTACTCGAAAGGAATTGATGTGGCGTGTACGTCTTAACGTGTAGTCTCAAAGGAGTGCCCAAAGGAGAATTTTCTTTCATCAAAATTTTTCAGAAAATCACGTTTTAAGGAAATCCCGCATCGTGCGAAATTATCTTGTTTTTCCTAAACTACACGTTGTAACTCGAAAAGCTTTCGTGTTGCGTGTATGTCTAAGTGTGTAGCCTAAAAGAGAAGGCACAGGAGAGTTTTCTCTCAAAAGAATATGTTAGAATACCACTTCATAAGGAAATACAGTTTTGCAGAGTAAAGACATATACGTACATATTGGAAACTCTATGAGAAGAAATAACGCATAGTACAAAATTAGCTTGTAACTCCAAAACTACACCTTGTAACTCGAAAAATATGGGTGTGGCGTGTACGTCTTAACATGTAGCATCTAAAGAGAGCCCAAAGGAGAATTTTCTTTCGTCAAAATTTTTCAGAAAATCACGTTTTAAGGAAATCCCGTACCATGCGAAATTATCTTGTTTTTCCTAAACAACACGTTGTAACTCGAAAAGCTTTCGTGTTGCGAGTATGTCTAAGTGTGTAGCCTCAAAAGAGAAGGCACAGGAGAGTTTTCTGTCGAAAGAATATTGTAGAATACCACGTTATAAGGAAATACAATTTTGCAGAGTAAAGACAAATACGTACGTATTGGAAACACTTTAAGAGAAGAAATAACGCATCGTACAAAATTAGCTTGTATCTCCAAAACTACACGTTGTAACTCGAAAAGAATTGTTGTGGCGTGTACGTCTTCACATGTAGCATCTAAAGAGTATCAAAAGGAGAATTTTCTTACGTCAAATATTTTCAGAAAATCACGTTTTAAGGAAATCCCGCAATGTGCGAAATTATCTTGTTTTTCCTAATCAACACGTTGTAACTCGAAAAGCTTTCGTGTTGCGTGTATGTCTAAGTGTGTAGCCTCAAAACAGAAGGCACAGGAGAGTTTTCTGTCGAAAGAATATTGTAGAATACCACGTTATAAGGAAATACAATTTTGCAGAGTAAAGACAAATACGTACGTATTGGAAACACTTTACGAGAAGTAATAACGCATCGTACAAAATTAGCTTGTATCTCTAAAACTACATGTTGTAACTCGAAAAGAATTGTTGTGGCGTGTACGTCTTAACATGTAGCATCAAAAGAGAAGCCAAAGGAGAATTTTCTTTCGTCAAAATTTTTCAGAAAATCACGTTTTAAGGAAATCCCGCATCGTGCGAAATTATCTTGTTTTTCCTAAACAACACGTTGTAACTCGAAAAGCTTTCGTGTTGCGTGTATGTCTAAGTGTGTAGCTTAAAAACAGAAGGCACAGGAGAGTTTTCTCTCGAAAGAATATTGTAGAATACCACGTTATAAGGAAATACAATTTTGCAGAGTAAAGACAAAAACGTACGTATTGGAAACACTTTACGAGAAGAAATAATGCATCATAAAAAATTAGCTTGTATCTCCAAAACTACACGTTGTAACTCGAAAAGAATTGGTGTGGCGTGTATGTCTAAACGTGTAGCCTCAAAAGACAACCCACAGGACAATTTTCTTTCGTTAAAATTTTTCAGAAAACCACGTTTTAAGGAAATCCCGCATCATACCAAATCATCTTCTTTTTCCTAAACAATATGTTGTAACTCGAAAAGCTTTGGTGTTGCCTGTATGTCTATGCGTGGAGCCTCAAAAGAGAAGGCACAGGAGAGTTTTCTCTCAAAAGAATATATAAGAATACCACGTTATAAAGAAATACAATTTTGCAGAGTAAAGGCATTTCAGTACATATTGGAATCACTTTACGAGAAGAAATAACGCATCGTACAAAATTAGCTTGTATCTCCTAAACAACACGTTGTAACTCGAAAAGATTTGGTGTGACGTGTACGTCTAAACGTGTAGCCTCAAAAGAGAACCCACAGGAGAATTTTCTTTCATCAAAATTTGTCAGAAACCACGTTTAATGGAAATCTCGCATCGAGTGAAATTATCTAGTTTTTCCTAAACAACACGTTTTAACTCAAAAAGCTCTGGTGTTGCGTGTTTGTCTAAGCATGTAGCCTCAAAAGAGAACGCAAAGGAGAATTTTCTCTCAAAAGAATATGTAAGAATACCACGTTATAAGGAAATACACTGTTGCAGAGAAAAGACAAACACGTACGTATTGGAAACACTTTAAGAGAAGAATTAATGCATAGTAGAAAATTAGGTTGTATCTCCTAAACAACAAGTTGTAACTCGAAACTTTTGGTGTGGTGTGTACGTCTAAACGTGTAGCCTCAAAAGAGAACCCACAGGAGAATTTTCTTTCTTCAAAATTTTTCAGAAAACCACGTTTTAAGGAAATTCCGCATCGTGCGAAATCACCTTGTTTTTCCTAAACAACATGTTGTAACTCGAAAAGCGTTGGTGTTGCCTGTATGTGTAAGCGTGGTTCCTCAAAAGGGAAGGCACAGGAGAGTTTTCTCTCGAGAGAATATGTAAGAATACCACGTTATAAGGAAATACAATTTTGCAGAGTAAAGACAAATAAGTACATACTGGAAACACTTTAGGAGAAGAATTAACGCATCGTACAAAATTAGCTTGTATCTCCAAAACAACACATTGTAACTCGAAAAGATTTGGTGTGGCGTGTTCATTTAAACATGTAGCCTCAAAAGAGAACCCACAGGAGAATTTTCTTTTGTCAAAATTTTTCAGAAAACCACGTTTTAAGGAAATCCCGTATCGTGCGAAATCATCTTCTTTTTGCTAAACAAAACGTTATAACTCGAAAAGCTTTGGTGTTGCGTGTATGTGTAAGCATGGAGCCTCTAAAGAGAACACACAGGAGAGTTTTCTCTCGAAAGAACATGTAAGAATACAACGTTATAAGGAAATACAGTGTTGCAGAGTAAAGGCAAATACGTATGTATTGGAAAAATTTAAACTTTATGGAAGAAATAACGCATCTTAAAAAATTAGCTTGTATCTCCTAACCAACACGTTTTAACTCGAAAGGATTTGCTGTGGCGTGTAAGTCTAAACGTGTAGCCTCAAAAGAGAACCCACAGGAGTATTTTCTTTCGTCAAAATTTGTCAGAAAACCACGTTTTAAGGAAATCCCGCATCGTGCGAAATTATCTTGTTTTTCCTAAAGAACACATTGTAACTCGAAAAGCTTTGGTGTTGCGTGTATGTCTAAGCGTGTAGCCTCAAAAGAGAATGCACAGGAGAGTTTTCTCTCGAAAGAATATGTAAGAATACCACATTATAAGGAAATACAGTGTTGCAAAGTAAAGACAAATACGTACTTATTGGAAACACTTAAACTTTACGAGAAGAAATAAGGCATCGTACAAAATTAGTTTGTATCTCCTAAACAACACGCTGTAACTCGAAAAGATTTGGTGTGGCATGTACGTCTAAACGTGTAGCCTCAAAAGAGAACCCACAGGAGAGTTTTCTTTCGTCAAAATTTGTCAAAACCCACGTTTTAATGAAATCCCACATCGTGCGAAATTATCTTGTTTTTCCTAAACAACATGTTGTAACTCGAAAAGGTTTGGTGTTGCGGGTATATCTAAGCGTGTAGCCTCAAAAGAGAACACACAGGAGAGTTTTCTCCCAAAAGAATATGTAGGAATACCACATTATAAGGAAATACAGTGTTGCAGAGTAAAGACAAATACATACTTATTGGAAACACTTAAACTTTACGAGTAGAAATAACACATAGTACAAAATTAGCTTGTATCTCCTAAACAACACGTTATAACTCAAAAGGATTTGTTGTGGCTTGTAGGTCTAAACGTGTACCCTCAAAAGTGAACCCACAGGAGAATTTTCTTTCGTCAAAATTTGTCAGAAAACCACGTTTTAAGGAAATCCCGCATCATGCGAAATTATCTTGTTTTTCCTAAACAACATGTTGTAACTCGAAAAGTTTTGGTGTTGCGTGTATGTCTAAGCGTGTAGCCTCCAAAGAGAACGCACAGGAGAGTTTTCTCTCGAAAGAATATGTAAGAATACCACGTTATAAGGAAATACAGTGTTGCAGAGTAAAGGCAAATACAAACGTATTGGAAACACTTAAACATTACAAAGAAATAACGCACCGTAAAAAAATTAGCTTGTATCTCCTAAACAACACGTTGTAACTCAAAAAAATTTGGTGTGGCGTGTACATCTAAACGTGTAGCCTCAAAAGAGAACCCACAGGAGAATTTTCTTTCGTCAAAATTTGACAGAAAACCACGTTTTATGGAAATCCCGCATCGTGCGAAATTATCTTGTTTTTCCGAAACAACACGTTGTAACTCGAAAAGCTTTGTTGTTGTGTGTATGTCTAAGCGTGTAGCCTCAAAAGAGAATGCAAAGAAGAGTTTTTTCTCGAAAGAATATGTAAGAATACCACGTTATTAGGAAACACAGTGTTGTAGAGTAAAGACAAATACTTACGTATTGGAAAAACTTTACGAGAAGAAATAACGCATCGTACAAAATTAGCTTGTATCTCCTAAACAACACGTTGTAACTTAAAAAGATTTGGTGTGGCCTGTACGTCTAAACGTGTAACCTCAAAAGAGAACCCACAGGAGAATTTTCTTTTGTCAAAATTTTTCAGAAAACCACGTATTAAGGAAATCCGGCATCGTGCGAAATTATCTTGTTTTTCCTAAACAACACGTTGTAACTCGAAAAGCTTTGGTGTTGCGTGTATGTCTAAGTGTGTAGCCTCAAAAGAAAATGCACAGGAGAGTTTTCTCTCAAAAGAATATGTAAGAATACCACATTATAAGGAAATACAGTGTTGCAGAGTAAAGGCAAATACGTACGTATTGGAAACCCTTTATGAGAAGAAATAACGCAACGTAAAAAATTAGCTTGTATCTCGTAAACAACACGTTGTAACTCGAAAAGATTTGGTGTGGCATGTACGTCTAAACGTGTAGCCTCAAAAGAGAACCCACAGGAGAATTTTCTTTCGTCAAAATTTTTCAGAAAACCACATTTTATGGAAATCCCGCATCGTGCGAAATTATCTTGTTTTTCCTAAACAACATGTTGTAACTCGAAAAGCTTTGGTGTTGCGTGTATGTCTAAGCGTGTAGCCTCAAAAGAGAACGCACCGGAGAGTTGTTTCTTGATCGAATTTGTAAGAATACCACGTTATAAGGAAATACAGTGTTGCAAAGTAAAGACAAATACGTATGTATTGGAAATCCATAAACTTTACGAGATGAAATAAAGCATCGTACAAAATTAGCTTGTATCTCCTAAACAACACGTTGTAACTCGAAAAGCTTACGTGTTGCGTGTATGTCTAAGTGTGCAGCCTCAAAACAGAAGGCACAGGAGAGTTTTCTCTCGAAAGAATATTGTAGAATACCACGTTAAAAGGAAATACAATTTTGCAGAGTAAAGACAAATAAGTACGTATTGGAAACACTTTATGAGAAGAAATAACGCATCGTACAAAATTAGTTTGTATCTCCAAAACTACACGTTGTAACTCGAAAAGAATTGGTGTGGCGTGTACGTCTTAACGTGTAGTCTCAAATGAGTGCCAAAAGGAGAATTTTCTTTCGTCAAAATTTTTCAGAAAATCACGTTTTAAGGAAATTCCGCATCGTGCGAAATTATCTTGTTTTTCCTAAACAACACGTTGTAACTCGAAAAGCTTTCGTGTTGCGTGTATGTCTAAGTGTGTAGCCTCAAAACAAAAGGCACAGGAGAGTTTTCTCTCGAATGAATATTGTAGAATACCACTTTATAAGGAAATACAATTTTGCAGAGTAAAGACAAATACATATGTATTGGAAACACTTTATGAGACGAAATAACGCATCGTACAAAATTAGCTTGTATCTCCAAAACTACACGTTGTAACTCGAAAAGAATTGTTGTGGCGTGTACGTCTCAACATGTAGCATCTAAAGAGTATCAAAACGAGAATTTTCTTACGTCAAATATTTTCAGAAAATCACGTTTTAAGGAAATCCCCCATCGTGCGATTTTATCTTGTTTTTCCTAAACAACATGTTGTAACTCGAAAAGCTTTCGTGTTGCGTGTATGTCTAAGTGTGTAGCCTCAAAAGAGAAGGCACAGGAGACTTTTCTCTCGAAAGAATATGTAAGAATACCACTTCATAAGGAAATACAGTTTTGCAGAGTAAAGACATATACGTACATATTGGAAACTCTACAAGAAGAAATAACGCATAGTACAAAATTAGCTTGTATCTCCAAAACTACACGTTGTAACTCGAAAAGAATTGGTGTGGCATGTACGTCTTAACATATAGTCTCAAAAGAGTGCCCAAAGGAGAATTTTCTTTCGTCAAAATTTTTCAGAAAATCACGTTTTAAGGAAATCCCGCATTGTGCGAAATTATCTTGTTTTTCCTAAACAACACGTTGTAACTCGAAATGCTTTCGTGTTGCGTGTATGTCTAAGTGTGTAGCCTCAAAACAGAAGGCACAGGAGAGTTTTCTGTCGAAAGAATACTGTAGAATACCACGTTATAAGGAAATACAATTTTGCAGAGTAAAGACAAATACGTACTTATTGGAAACACTTTACGAGAAGAAATAACGCATCATACAAAATTAGCTTGTATCTCCAAAACTACACGTTGTAACTCGAAAAGAATTGTTGTGGCGTGTACGTCTTAACATGTAGCATCAAAAGAGAACCCAAAGGAGAATTTTCTTTCGTCAAAATTTTTCAGAAAATCACGTTTTAAGGAAATTCCGCATCGTGCGAAATTATCTTGTTTTTCCTAAACAACAAGTTGTAACTCGAAAAGCTTTCGTGTTGCGTGTATGTCTAAGTGTGCAGCCTCAATACAGAAGGCACAGGAGAGTTTTCTGTCAAAAGAATATTGTAGAATTCCACGTTATAAGGAAATACAATTTGGCAGAGTAAAGACAAATACGTAAGTATTGGAAACACTTTACGAATAGAAATAACGCATCATACAAAATTAGCTTGTATCTCCAAAACTACACGTTGTAACTCAAAAAGAATTGTTGTGGCATGTACATCTTAACATGTAGCATCTAAAAAGAACCAAAAGGAGAATTTTCTTTCGTCAAAATTTTTCAGAAAATAACGTTTATGGAAATCCCGCATCCTGCGAAATTATCTTGTTTTTCCTAATCAACACGTTGTAACTCGAAAAGCTTTTTTGTTGCGCGTATGTCTAAGTGTGTAGCCTCAAAACAGAAGTCACAGGAGAGTTTTCTGTCGAAAGAATATTGTAGAATACCACGTTATAAGGAAATACAATTTTGCAGAGTAAAGACAATTACATACTTATTGGAAACACTTTACGAGAAGAAATAACGCATCGAAAAAAATTGCTTGTATCTCTAAAACTACATGTTGTAACTCGAAAAGAATTGTTGTGGCGTGTACGTCTTAACATGTAGCATCAAAAGAGAACCCAAAGGAGAATTTTCTTTCGACAAAATTTTTCAGAAAATCACGTTTTAAGGAAATCCCGCATCGTGCGAAATTATCTTGTTTTTCCTAAACAACACGTTTTAACTCGAAAAGCTTTCGTGTTGCGTGTATGTCTAAGTGTGTAGCCTAAAAACAGAAGGCACAGGAGAGTTTTCTCTCGAAAGAATATTGTAGAATACCACGTTATAAGGAAATACAATTTTGCAGAGTAAAGTCAAAAACGTACGTATTGGAAACACTTTACGAGAAGAAATAACGCATCATACAAAATTAGCTTGTATCTCCAAAACTACACGTTGTAACTCGAAAAGAATTGTTGTGGCGTGTACGTCTTAACATGTAGCATCAAAAGAGAACCCAAAGGAGAATTTTCTTTCGTCAATATTTTTCAGAAAATAACGTTTATGGAAATCCCGCATCGTGCGAAATTATCTTGTTTTTCCTAAGCAACACGTTGTAACTCGAAAAGCTTTCGTGTTGCCTGTATGTCTAAGTGTGTAGCCTCAAAAGAGAAGGCACAGGAGAGTTTTCCTTCGAAAGATTATGTAAGAATACCACTTCATAAGGAAATACAGTTTTGCAGAGCAAAGACATATACGTACATATTGGAAACTCTACGAGAAGAAATAACGCATAGTACAAAATTAGCTTGTATCTCCAAAACTACACGTTGTAACTCGAAAAGAACTGATGTGGCGTGTACGTCTTAATGTGTAGTCTCAAAGGAGTGCCCAAAGGAGAATTTTCTTTCATCAAAATTTTTCAGAAAATCAAGTTTTAAGGAATTCCCGCATCGTGCGAAATTATCTTGTTTTTCCTAAACTACACGTTGTATCTCGAAAAGCTTTCGTGTTGCGTGTATGTCTAAGTGTGTAGCCTCAAAAGAGAAGGCACAGGAGAGTTTCCTCTCAAAAGAATATGTAAGAATACCACTTCATAAGGAAATACAGTTTTGCAGAGCAAAGACATATACGTACATATTGGAAACTCTATGAGAAGAAATAACGCATAGTACAAAATTAGCTTGTAACTCCAAAACTACAAGTTGTAACTCGAAAAGAATTGGTGTGGCGTGTACGTCTTAACGTGTAGTCTCAAAAGAGTGCCCAAAGGAGAATTTTCTTACGTCAAAATTTTTCAGAAAATCACGTTTTAAGGAAATTCCGCATCGTGCAAAATTATCTTGTTTTTCCTAAAGAACACGTTGTAACTCGAAAAGCTTTCGTGTTGCGTGTATGTCTAAGTGTGTAGCCTCAAATCAGAAGGCACAGGAGTTTTCTGTCGAAAGAATATTGTAGAATACCACGTTATAAGGAAATACAATTTTGCAGAGTAAAGACAAATACGTATGTATTGGAAACACTTTAAGAGAAGACATAACGCATCATACAAAATTAGCTTGTATCTCCAAAACTACACGTTGTAACTCGAAAAGAATTGTTGTGGCGTGTACGTCTTCACATGTAGCATCTAAAGAGAACCAAAAGGAGAATTTTCTTTCGTCAATAATTTTCAGAAAATAACGTTTATGGAAATCCCGCAATGTGCGAAATTATCTTGTTTTTCCTAATCAACACGTTGTAACTCAAAAAGCTTTCGTGTTGCGTGTATGTCTAAGTGTGTAGCCTCAAAACAGAAGGCACAGGAGAGTTTTCTGTCGAAAGAATATTGTAGAATACCACGTTATAAGGAAATACAATTTTGTAGAGTAAAGACAAATACGTACGTATTGGAAACACTTTACGAGAAGTAATAACGCATCGTACAAAATTAGCTTGTATCTCTAAAACTACATGTTGTAACTCGAAAAGAATTGTTGTGGCGTGTACGTCTTAACATGTAGCATCAAAAGAGAAGCCAAAGGAGAATTTTCTTTCGTCAAAATTTTTCAGAAAATCACGTTTTAAGGAAATCCCGCATCGTGCGAAATTATCTTGTTTTGCCTAAACAACACGTTGTAACTCGAAAAGCTTTCGTGTTGCGTGTATGTCTAAGTGTGTATCTTAAAAAGAGAAGGCACAGGAGAGTTTTCTCTCGAAATAATATTGTAGAATACCACGTTATAAGGAAATACAATTTTGCAGAGTAAAGACAAAAACGTACGTATTGGAAACACTTTACGAGAAGAAATAATGCATCATACAAAATTAGCTTGTATCTCCAAAACTACACGTTGTAACTCGAAAAGAATTGGTGTGGCGTGTATGTCTTAATATGTAGCATCTGAAGAGAACCAAAAGGAGAATTTTCTTTCGTCAATATTTTTCAGAAAATAACGTTTATGGAAATCCCGCATCGTGTGAAATTATCTTGTTTTTCCTAATCAACACGTTGTAACTCGAAAAGCTTTCGTGTTGCCTGTATGTCTAAGTGTGTAGCCTCAAAAGAGAAGGCACAGGAGAGTTTTCCTTCAAAAGAATATGTAAGAATACCACTTCATAAGGAAATACAGTTTTGCAGAGCAAAGACATATACGTACATATTGGAAACTCTACGAGAAGAAATAACGCATAGTACAAAATTAGCTTGTATCTCCAAAACTACACGTTGTAACTCGAAAAGAATTGTTGTGGCGTGTACGTCTTAACGTGTAGTCTCAAAGGAGTGCCCAAAGGAGAATTTTCTTTCATCAAAATTTTTCAGAAAATCACGTTTTAAGGAAATCCCGCATCGTGCGAAATTATCTTGTTTTTCCTAAACTAAACGTTGTAACTCGAAAAGCTTTCGTGTTGCGTGTATGTCTAAGTGTGTAGCCTCAAAAGAGAAGGCACAGGAGAATTTTCTCTCAAAAGAATATGTAAGAATACCACTTCATAAGGAAATACAGTTTTGCAGAGTAAAGAAATATACGTACATATTGGAAACTCTATGAGAAGAAATAACGTATAGTACAAAATTAGCTTGTATCTCCAAAACTACACGTTGTAACTCGAAAAGAATTGGTGTGGCATGTACGTCTTAACGTGTAGTCTCAAAAGAGTGCCCAAAGGAGAATTTTCTTACGTCAAAATTTTTCAGAAAATATCGTTTTAAGGAAATTCCACATCGTGCAAAATTATCTTGTTTTTCCAAAACAACACGTTGTAACTCGAAAAGCTTTCGTGTTGCGTGTATGTCTAAGTGTGTAGCCTCAAAACAGAAGGCACAGGAGAGTTTTCTGTCGAAAGAATATTGTAGAATACCACGTTATAAGGAAATACAATTTTGCAGAGTAAAGACAAAAACGTACGTATTGGAAACACTTTACGAGAAGAAATAACGCATCATACAAAATTAGCTTGTATCTCCAAAACTACACGTTGTAACTCGAAAAGAATTGTTGTGGCGTGTACGTCTTAATATGTAGCATCTAAAGAGAACCAAAAGGAGAATTTTCTTTCGTCAATATTTTTCAGAAAATAACGTTTATGGAAATCCCGCATCGTGTGAAATTATCTTGTTTTTCCTAATCAACACGTTGTAACTCGAAAAGCTTTCATGTTGCCTGTATGTCTAAGTGTGTAGCCTCAAAAGAGAAGGCACAGGAGAGTTTTCCTACGAAAGAATATGTAAGAATACCACTTCATAAGGAAATACAGTTTTGCAGAGCAAAGACATATACTTACATATTGGAAACTCTACGAGAAGAAATAACGCATAGTACAAAATTAGCTTGTATCTCCAAAACTACACGTTGTAACTCAAAAAGAATTGATGTGGCGTGTACGTCTTAACGTGTAGTCTCAAAGGAGTGCCCAAAGGAGAATTTTCTTTCATCAAAATTTTTCAGAAAATCACGTTTTAAGGAAATCCCGCATCGTGCGAAATTATCTTGTTTTTCCTAAACTACACGTTGTAACTCGAAAAGCTTTCGTGTTGCGTGTATGTCTAAGTGTGTAGCCTCAAAAGAAAAGGCACAGGAGAGTTTTCTCTCAAAAGAATATGTAAGAATACCACTTCATAAGGAAATACAGTTTTGCAGAGTAAAGACATATACGTACATATTGGAAACTCTATGAGAAGAAATAACGCATAGTACAAAATTAGCTTGTATCTCCAAAACTACACGTTGTAACTCGAAAAGAATTGTTGTGGCGTGTACGTCTTAACATGTAGCATCAAAAGAGAACCCAAAGGAGAATTTTCTTTCCTCAAAATTTTTCAGAAAACCACGTTTTAAGGAAATCCCGCATCGTGCGAAATTATCTTGTTTTTCCTAAACAACACGTTGTAACTCGAAAAGCTTTGGTGTTGCATGTATGTCTAAGCATGTAGCCTCAAAAGAGAACGCACAGGAGAGTTTTTTCTCGATAGAATTTGTAAGAATACCACGTTATAAGAAAATACAGTGTTGCAGAGTAAGGACAAATACGTATGTATTGGAAACCCATAAACTTTACGAGATGAAATAAAGCATCGTACAAAATTAGCTTATATCTCCTAAACAACACGTTGTAACTCGAACAGATTTGGTGTGGCGTGTACGTCTAAACGTGTAGCCTCAAAAGAGAACCCACAGGACAATTTTCTTTCGTTAAAATTTTTCAGAAAACCACGTTTTAAGGAAATCCCGCATCATACCAAATCATCTTCTTTTTCCTAAACAATATGTTGTAACTCGAAAAGCTTTGGTGTGGCCTGTATGTCTAAGCGTGGAGCCTCAAAAGAGAAGGCACAGGAGAGTTTTCTCTCAAAAGAATATATAAGAATACCACGTTATAAAGAAATACAATTTTGCAGAGTAAAGGCATTTCAGTACATATTGGAATCACTTTATGAGAAGAAATAACGCATCGTACAAAATTAGCTTGTATCTCCTAAACAACACGTTGTAACTCGAAAAGATTTGGTGTGACGTGTACGTCTAAACGTGTAGCCTCAAAAGAGAACCCACAGGAGAATTTTCTTTCATCAAAATTTGTCAGAAACCACGTTTAATGGAAATCTAGCATCGAGCGAAATTATCTAGTTTTTCCTAAACAACACGTTTTAACTCGAAAAGCTCTGGTGTTGCGTGTTTGTCTAAGCATGTAGCCTCAAAAGAGAACGCACAGGAGAGTTTTCTCTCCAAAGAATATGTAAGAATACCACGTTATAAGGAAATACAGTGTTGCAGAGAAAAGACAATCACGTACGTATTGGAAACACTTTAAGAGAAGAATTAATGCATAGTACAAAATTAGGTTGTATCTCCTAAACAACAAGTTGTAACTCGAAACTATTGGTGTGGTGTGTACGTCTAAACGTGTAGCCTCAAAAGAGAACCCACAGGAGAATTTTCTTTCTTCAAAATTTTTCAGAAAACCACGTTTTAAGGAAATTCCGCATCGTGCGAAATCACCTTCTTTTTCCTAAACAACATGTTGTAACTCGAAAAGCGTTGGTGTTGCCTGTATGTGTAAGCGTGGATCCTCAAAAGGGAAGGCACAGGAGAGTTTTCTCTCGAGAGAATATGTAAGAATACCACGTTATAAGGAAATACAATTTTGCAGAGTAAAGACAAATAAGTACATACTGGAAACACTTTAGGAGAAGAATTAACGCATCGTACAAAATTAGCTTGTATCTCCAAAACAACACATTGTAACTCGAAAAGATTTGGTGTGGCGTGTTCATTTAAACATGTAGCCTCAAAAGAGAACCCACAGGAGAATTTTCTTTTGTCAAAATTTTTCAGAAAACCACGTTTTAAGGAAATCTCGTATCGTGCGAAATCATCTTCTTTTTGCTAAACAAAACGTTATAACTCGAAAAGCTTTGGTGTTGCGTGTATGTGTAAGCATGGAGCCTCTAAAGAGAACGCACAGGAGAGTTTTCTCTCGAAAGAACATGTAAGAATACAACGTTATAAGGAAATACAGTGTTGCAGAGTAAAGGCAAATACGTATGTATTGGAAAAATTTAAACTTTATGGAAGAAATAACGCATCTTAAAAAATTAGCTTGTATCTCCTAAACAACACGTTTTAACTCGAAAGGATTTGGTGTGGCCTGTAAGTCTAAACGTGTAGCCTCAAAAGAGAACCCACAGGAGTATTTTCTTTCGTCAAAATTTGTCAGAAAACCACGTTTTAAGGAAATCCCGCATCGTGCGAAATTATCTTGTTTTTCCTAAAGAACACATTGTAACTCGAAAAGCTTTGGTGTTGCGTGTATGTCTAAGCGTGTAGCCTCAAAAGAGAATGCACAGGAGAGTTTTCTCTCGAAAGAATATGTAAGAATACCACGTTATAAGGAAATACAGTGTTGCAAAGTAAAGACAAATACGTAATTATTGGAAACACTTAAACTTTACGAGAAGAAATAAGGCGTCGTACAAAATTAGTTTGTATCTCCTAAACAACACGCTGTAACTCGAAAAGATTTGGTGTGGCGTGTACGTCTAAACGTGTAGCCTCAAAAGAGAACTCACAGGAGAGTTTTCTTTCGTCAAAATTTGTCAAAACCCACGTTTTAATGAAATCCCACATCGTGCGAAATTATCTTGTTTTTCCTAAACAACATGTTGTAACTCGAAAAGGTTTGGTGTTGCGGGTATATCTAAGCGTGTAGCCTCAAAAGAGAACACACAGGAGAGTTTTCTCCCAAAAGAATATGTAGGAATACCACATTATAAGGAAATACAGTGTTGCAGAGTAAAGACAAATACATACTTATTGGAAACACTTAAACTTTACGAGTAGAAATAACACATAGTACAAAATTAGCTTGTATCTCCTAAAAAACACGTTATAACTCGAAAGGATTTGGTATGGCTTGTACGTCTAAATGTGTACCCTCAAAAGAGAACCCACAGGAGAATTTTCTTTCGTCAAATTTGTCAGAAAACCACGTTTTAAGGAAATCCCGCATCATGCGAAAATATCTTGTTTTTCCTAAACAACATGTTGTAACTCGAAAAGCTTTGGTGTTGCGTGTATGTCTAAGCGTGTAGCCTCCAAAGAGAACGCACAGGAGAGTTTTCTCTCGAAAGAATATGTAAGAATACCACGTTATAAGGAAATACAGTGTTGCAGAGTAAAGGCAAATACAAACGTATTGGAAACACTTAAACATTACAAAGAAATAACGCACCGTAAAAAAATTAGCTTGTATCTCCTAAACAACACGTTGTAACTCAAAAAAATTTGGTGTGGCGTGTACATCTAAACGTGTAGCCTCAAAAGAGAACCCACAGGAGAATTTTCTTTTGTCAAAATTTGTCAGAAAACCACGTTTTATGGAAATCCCGCATCGTGCGAAATTATCTTGTTTTTCCGAAACAACACGTTGTAACTCGAAAAGCTTTGTTGTTGTGTGTATGTCTAAGCGTGTAGCCTCAAAAGAGAATGCAAAGAAGAGTTTTTTCTCGAAAGAATATGTAAGAATACCACGTTATTTGGAAACACAGTGTTGTAGAGTAAAGACAAATACTTACGTATTGGAAAAACTTTACGAGAAGAAATAACGCATCGTACAAAATTAGCTTGTATCTCCTAAACAACACGTTGTAACTTAAAAAGATTTGGTGTGGCCTGTACGTCTAAACGTGTAACCTCAAAAGAGAACCCACAGGAGAATTTTCTTTTGTCATAATTTTTCAGAAAACCACGTATTAAGGAAATCCGGCATCGTGCGAAATTATCTTGTTTTTCCTAAACAACACGTTGTAACTCGAAAAGCTTTGGTGTTGCGTGTATGTCTAAGTGTGTAGCCTTTAAAGAAAATGCACAGGAGAGTTTTCTCTCAAAAGAATATGTAAGAATACCACATTATAAGGAAATACAGTGTTGCAGAGTAAAGGCAAATACGTACGTATTGGAAACCCTTTAAGAGAAGAAATAACGCAACGTAAAAAATTAGCTTGTATCTCGTAAACAACACGTTGTAACTCGAAAAGATTTGGTGTGGCATGTACGTCTAAACCTGTAGCCTCAAAAGAGAACCCACAGGAGAATTTTCTTTCGTCAAAATTTTTCAGAAAACCACGTTTTATGGAAATCCCGCATTGTGCGAAATTATCTTGTTTTTCCTAAACAACATGTTGTAACTCGAAAAGCTTTGGTGTTGCGTGTATGTCTAAGCGTGTAGCCTCAAAAGAGAACGCACCGGAGAGTTGTTTCTTGATAGAATTTGTAAGAATACCACGTTATAAGGAAATACAGTGTTGCAAAGTAAAGACAAATACGTATGTATTGGAAACCCATAAACTTTACAAGATGAAATAAAGCATCGTACAAAATTAGCTTGTGTCTCCTAAACAACACGTTGTAACTCGAAAAGATTTGGTGTGGTGTGTACGTCTAAACGTGTAGCCTCAAAAGAGAACCCACAGGAGAATTTTCTTTCGTCAAAATTTTTCAGAAAACCACGTTTTAAGGAAATCCTGCATCGTGCGAATTTTCTTGTTTTTCCTAAACAACACGTTGTAACTCGAAAAGCTTTGGTGTTGCATGTATGTCTAAGCATGTAGCCTCAAAAGAGAACGCACAGGAGAGTTTTTTTCTCGATAGAATTTGTAAGAATTCCACGTTATAAGAAAATACAGTGTTGCAGAGTAAAGACAAATACGTATGTATTGGAAACCCATAAACTTTACGAGATGAAATAAAGCATCGTACAAAATTAGCTTGTATCTCCTAAACAACACGTTGTAACTCGAAAAGATTTGGTGTGGCCTGTACGTCTAAACGTGTAGCCTCAAAAGAGAACCCACAGGACAATTTTCTTTCGTCAAAATTTGTCAGAAAACCACGTTTTAAGAAAACCCAGCATTTTGAGAAATTATCATGTTCTTCCTAAACAACACGTTTTAACTCGAAAAGCTTTGGTGTTGGGTGTATGTCTACGTGTGTAGCCTCAAAAGAGAACGCACAGGAGAGTTTTCTCTCGAAAGAATATGTAAGAATACCACGTTATAAGGAAATACAGTGTGGCAGAGTAAAGACAAATATGTATGTATTGGAAGCACTTTATGAGAGAAATAACGCATCTTGCAAAATTAGCTTGTATGTCCTAAACAACACGTTGTAACTCAAAAAGATTTTGTGTGGCGTGTACGTCTAAACATGTAGCCTCAAAAGAGAACCCACAGGAGAGTTTCCTTCGTCAAAATTTGTCAGAAAACCACGTTTTAAGGAAATCCCGCATCGTGCGATATTATCTTGTATTTCCTAAACAACACGTTGTAACTAGAAAAGCTTTGGTGTTGCGTGTATGTCTAAGCGTGTAGCCTCAAAAGAGAATGCACAGGAGAGTTTTCTCTCGAAAGAATATGTAAGAATACCACGTTATAAGGAAATATATTGCTGCAGAGTAAAGACATATACTTACTTATTGGAAACACATTATGAGAAGAAATAAAGCATGGTACAAAATTAGCTTGTATCTCTGAAACAACACGTGGTAACTCAAAAAGATTTGGTGTGGCGTGTATATCTGAACGTGTAGCCTCAAAAGAGAACCCACAGGAGAATTTTCTTACGTCAAAATTTGTCAGAAAACCACGTTTTAAGGAAATCCCGCATTGTGCGAAATTATCTTGTATATCCTAATCAACACGTTGTAACTCGAAAAGCTTTGGTGTTGCGTGTATTTCTAAGCGTGTAGCCTCCAAAGAGAATGCACAGGTTAGTTTTCTCTCAGAAGAATATGTAAGAATACCATGTTATAAGGAAATACAGTGTTGCAGAGTAAAGACAAATACGTACTTATTGGAAACACTTTACGAGAAGAAATAACGCATCATGCAAAATTAGCTTGTATCTCCTAAAGAACACAATGTAACTCGTAAAGATTTGGTGTGGCGTGTACGTCTAAACATGTAGCCTCAAAAGAGTACCGACAGGAGAGTTTTCTTTCGTCAAAATTTGTCAAAAACCACGTTTTAAGGAAATCCCGCATCGTGCGAAATTATCTTGGTTTTCCTAATCAACACATTGTAACTCGAATAGCTTTGGTGTTGCGTGTATGTCTAAGCGTGTAGCCACCAAAGAGAATGCACAGAATAGTTTTGTCTCCAAAGAAATTGTAAGAATACCACGTTATAAGGAAATACAGTATTGCAGAGTAAAGACAAATACATACTTATTGGAAACACTTTATGAGAAGAAATAACGCATCATGCAATATTAGCTTGTATCCCCTAAACAACACGCTGTAACTCGAAAGGATTTGGTGTGGCGTGTACGTCTAAATGTGTAGCCTCAAAAGAGAACCCACAGGAGAGTTTTCTTTCGTCAAAATTTGTCAAAAACCACGTTTTAAGGAAATCCTGCATCGTGCGAACTTATCTTGTTTTTCCTAAACAACATGTTGTAACTCGAAAAGGTTTGGTTTTGTGTGTATGTCTAAGCTTGTAGCCTCAAAAGAGAACGCACAGGAGAGTTTTCTCCCGAAATATGTAGGAATACCACGTTATAAGGAAATACAGTGTTGCAGAGTAAAGACAAATACATATGTATTGGAAACACTTTGCGAGAAGAAATAACGCATCGTACAAAATTAGCTTGTATCTCCTAAACAACACATGGTAACTCGAAATGATTTGGTTTGGCGTGTATGTCTAAACGTGTACCCTCAAAAGAGAACCCACAGGAGAATTTTCTTTCGTCAAAATTTGTCAGAAAACCACGTTTTAAGGAAATCCCGCATCATGCGAAATTATCTTGTTTTTCCTAAACAACACGTTGTAACTCGAAAAGCTGTGGTGTTGCGTGTATGTCTAAGCGTGTAGCCTCCAACGAGAACGCACAGGAGAGTTTTCTCTCGAAAGAATATGTAAGAATACCACGTTATAAGGAAATACAGTGTTGCAGAGTACAGGCAAATACGTTCATATAGGAAACACTTAAACTTTACGAAAAGAAATAATGCATCGTAAAAAAATTAGCTTGAATCTCCTAAACAACACGTTGTAACTCAAAAATACTTGGTGTGGCGTGTACATCTAAACGTGTAGCCTCAAAAGAGAACCCACAGGAGAATTTTCTTTCGTCAAAGTTTGTCAGAAAACCACGTTTTATGGAAATCCCGCATCGTGCGAAATTATCTTGTTTTTCCGAAACAACACGTTGTAACTCAAAAATCTTTGTTGTTGCATGTATGTCTAAGCGTGTAGCCTCAAAAGAGAATGCAAAGAAGAGTTTTTTCTCGAAAGAATATGTAAGAATACCACGTTATTAGGAAACACAGTGTTGTAGAGTAAAGACAAATAATTACGTATTGGAAAAACTTTACGAGAAGAAATAACGCATCGTACAAAATTAGCTTGTATCTCCTAAACAACACGTTGTAACTTAAAAAGATTTGGTGTGGCCTGTACGTCTAAACGTGTAGCCTCAAAAGAGAACCCATAGGAGAATTTTCTTTTGTCAAAATTTTTCAGAAAACCACGTTTTAAGGAAATCCGGCATCGTGCGAAATTATCTTGTTTTTCCTAAACAACAAGTTGTAACTCGAAAAGCTTTGGTGTTGCGTGTATGTCTAAGCGTGTAACCTCAAAAGAAAATGCACAGGAGAGTTTTCTCTCAAAAGAATATGTAAGAATAAAACTTTATAAGGAAATACAGTGTTGCAGAGTAAAGGCAAATACGTACGTATTGGAAACCCTTTACGAGAAGAAATAACGCAACGTAAAAAATTAGCTTGTATCTCGTAAACAACACGTTGTAACTCGAAAAGATTTGGTGTGGCATGTACGTCTAAACGTGTAGCCTCAAAAGAGAACCCACAGGAGAATTTTCTTTCTTCAAAATTTTTCAGAAAACCACGTTTTATGGAAATCCCGCATCGTGCGAAATTATCTTGTTTTTCCTAAACAACATGTTGTAACTCGAAAAGCTTTGGTGTTGCGTGTATGTCTAAGTGTGTAACCTCAAAAGAGAACGCACAGGAGAGTTGTTTCTCGATAGAATTTGTAAGAATACCAAGTTATAAGGAAATACAGTGTTGCAAAGTAAAGACAAATATGTAAGTATTGGAAACCCTTAAACTTTACGAGATGAAATAAAGCATCGTAAAAAATTAGCTTGTATCTCCTAAACAACACGTTGTAACTCGAAAAGATTTGGTGTGGCGTGTACGTCTAAATGTGTAGCCTCAAAAGAGAACCAACAGGAGAATTTTCTTTCGTCAAAATTTGTCAGAAAACCACGTTTTAAGGAAATCCCGCATCATGCGAAATTATCTTGTTTTTCCTAAACAACATGTTGTAACTCGAAAGGTTTTGGTGTTGCGTGTATGTCTAAGCGTGTAGCCCCCAAAGAGAACGCACAGGAGAGTTTTCTCTCGAAAGAATATGTAAGAATACCATGTTATAAGGAAATACAGTGTTGCAGAGTAAAGGAAAATACAAACGTATTGGAAACACTTAAACATTACAAAGAAATAACGCACCGTAAAAAAATTAGCTTGTATCTCCTAAACAACACGTTGTAACTCAAAAAAATTTGGTGTGGCGTGTACATCTAAACGTGTAGCCTCAAAAGAGAACCTACAGGAGAATTTTCTTTCGTCAAAATTTGTCAGAAAACCACGTTTTATGGAAATCCCGCATCGTGCGAAATTATCTTGTTTTTCCGAAACAACACTTTGTAACTCGAAAAGCTTTGTTGTTGCGTGTATGTCTAAGCGTGTAGCCTCAAAAGAGAATGCAAAGAAGAGTTTTTTCTCGAAAGAATATGTAAGAATACCACGTTATTAGGAAACACAGTGTTGTAGAGTAAAGACAAATACTTACCTTTTGGAAAAACTTTACGAGAAGAAATAACGCATCGTACAAAATTAGCTTGTATCTCCTAAACAACACGTTGTAACTTAAAAAGATTTGGTGTGGCCTGTACATCTAAACGTGTAGCCTCAAAAGAGAACCCACAGGAGAATTTTCTTTTGTCAAAATTTTTCAGAAAACCACGTTTTAAGGAAATCCCGCATCGTGCGAAATTATCTTGTTTTTCCTAAACAACACGTTGTAACTCGAAAAGCTTTGGTGTTGCGTGTATGTCTAAGTGTGTAGCCTCAAAAGAAAATGCACAGGAGAGTTTTCTCTCAAAAGAATATGTAAGAATACCACATTATAAGGAAATACAGTGTTGCAGAGTAAAGGCAAATACGTACGTATTGGAAACCCTTTAAGAGAAGAAATAACGCAACGTAAAAAATTAGCTTGTATCTCGTAAACAACACGTTGTATCTCGAAAAGATTTGGTGTGGCATGTACGTCTAAACGTGTAGCCTCAAAAGAGAACCCACAGGAGAATTTTCTTTCGTCAAAATTTTTCAGAAAACCACGTTTTATGGAAATCCCGCATCGTGCGAAATTATCTTGTTTTTCCTAAACAACACGTTGTAACTCGAAAAGCTTTGGTGTTGCGTGTATGTCTAAGCGTGTAGCCTCAAAAGAGAACGCACCGGAGAGTTGTTTCTTGATAGAATTTGTAAGAATACCACGTTATAAGGAAATACAGTGTTGCAAAGTAAAGACAAATACGTATGTATTGGAAACCCATAAACTTTACGAGATGAAATAAAGCATCGTACAAAATTAGCTTGTATCTCCTAAACAACACGTTGTAACTCGAAAAGATTTGGTGTGGCATGTACGTCTAAACGTGTAGCCTCAAAAGAGAACCCACAGTAGAATTTTCTTTCGTCAAAATTTTTCAGAAAACCACGTTTTAAGGAAATCCTGCATCGTGCGAAATTATCTTGTTTTTCCTAAACAACACGTTGTAACTCGAAAAGCTTTGGTGTTGCATGTATGTCTAAGCATGTAGCCTCAAAAGAGAACGCACAGGAGAGTTTTTTTTTTTCTCGATAGAATTTGTAAGAATACCACGTTATAAGAAAATACAGTGTTGCAGAGTAAAGACAAATACGTATGTACTGGAAACCCATAAACTTTACAAGATGAAATAAAGCATCGTACAAAATTAGCTTGTATCTCCTAAACAACACGTTGTAACTCGAAAAGATTTGGTGTGGCGTGTACGTCTAAACGTGTAGCCTCAAAAGAGAACCCACAGGACAATTTTCTTTCGTCAAAATTTGTCAGAAAACCACGTTTTAAGAAAACCTTGCATTGTGAGAAATTATCTTGTTCTTCCTAAACAACACGTTTTAACTCGAAACGCTTTGGTGTTGGGTGTATGTCTACGTGTGTAGCATCAAAAGAGAACGCACAGGGGAGTTTTCTCTCGAAAGAATATGTAAGAACACCACGTTATAAGGAAATACAGTGTGGCAGAGTAAAGACAAATATGTATGTATTGGAAGCACTTTATGAGAGAAATAACGCATCTTGCAAAATTAGCTTGTATGTCCTAAACAACACGTTGTAACTCAAAAAGATTTTGTGTGGCGTGTACGTCTAAACATGTAGCCTCAAAAGAGAACCCACAGGAGAGTTTCCTTCGTCAAAATTTGTCAGAAAACCACGTTTTAAGGAAATCCCGCATCGTGCGAAATTATCTTGTATTTCCTAAACAACATGTTGTAACTAGAAAAGCTTTGGAGTTGCGTGTATGTCTAAGCGTGTAGCCTCAAAAGAGAATGCACAGGAGAGTTTTCTCTCGAAAGAATATGTAAGAATACCACGTTATAAGGAAATATATTGCTGCAGAGTAAAGACATATACTTACTTATTGGAAACACATTATGAGAAGAAATAAAGCATGGTACACAATTAGCTTGTATCTCTGAAACAACACGAGGTAACTCAAAAAGATTTGGTGTGGCGTGTATATCTGAACGTGTAGCCTCAAAAGAGAACCCACAGGAGAATTTTCTTACGTCAAAATTTGTCAGAAAACCACGTTTTAAGGAAATCCCGCATTGTGCGAAATTATCTTGTATATCCTAATCAACACGTTGTAACTCGAAAAGCTTTGGTGTTGCGTGTATTTCTAAGCGTGTAGCCTCCAAAGAGAATGCACAGGATAGTTTTCTCTCAAAAGAATATGTAAGAATACCATGTTATAAGGAAATACAGTGTTGCAGAGTAAAGACAAATACGTACTTATTGGAAACACTTTACGAGAAGAAATAACGCATCATGCAAAATTAGCTTGTATCTCCTAAAGAACACAATGTAACTCGAAAAGATTTGGTGTGGCGTGTACGTCTAAACATGTAGCCTCAAAATAGTACCGACAGGAGAGTTTTCTTTCGTCAAAATTTGTCAAAAACCACATTTTAAGGAAATCCCGCATCGTGCGAAATTATCTTGGTTTTCCTAATCAACACATTGTAACTCGAAAAGCTTTGGTGTTGCGTGTATGTCTAAGCGTGTAGCCACCAAAGAGAACGCACAGAATAGTTTTGTCTCCAAAGAAATTGTAAGAATACCACGTTATAAGGAAATACAGTATTGCAGAGTAAAGACAAATACATACTTATTGGAAACACTTTACGAGAAGAAATAACGCATCATGCAATATTAGCTTGTATCTCCTAAACAACACGCTGTAACTCGAAAGGATTTGGTGTGGCGTCTACGTCTAAACGTATAGCCTCAAAAGAGAACCCACAGGAGAGTTTTCTTTCGTCAAAATTTGTCAAAAACCACGTTTTAAGGAAATCCCGCATCGTGCGAAATTATCTTGTTTTTCCTAAACAACATGTTGTAACTCGAAAAGGTGTGGTGTTGTGTGTATGTCTAAGCTTGTAGCCTCAAAAGAGAATGCAGAGGAGAGTTTTCTCCCGAAATATGTAGGAATACCACGTTATAAGGAAATACAGTGTTGCAGAGTAAAGACAAATACATACTTATTGGAAACACTTAAACTTTAGGAGTAGAAATAACACATAGTACAAAATTAGCTTGTATCTCCTAAACAACACGTTATAACTCAAAAGGATTTGATGTGGCTTGTACGTCTAAATGTGTACCCTCAAAAGAGAACGCACAGGAGAATTTTCTTTCGTCAAAATTTGTCAGAAAACCATGTTTTAAGGAAATCCCGCATCATGCGAAATTATCTTGTTTTTCCTAAACAACACATTGTAACTCGAAAAGCTTTGGTGTTGCGTGTATGTCTAAGCGTGTAGCCTCCAACGAGAACGCACAGGAGAGTTTTCTCTCGAAAGAATATGTAAGAATACCACGTTATAAGGAAATACAGTGTTGCAGAGTACAGGCAAATATGTATGTATAGGAAACACTTAAACTTTCCGAAAAGAAATAATGCATCGTAAAAAAAATTAGCTTGTATCTCCTAAACAACACGTTGTAACTCAAAAATACTTGGTGTGGCGTGTATGTCTAAACGTGTAGCCTCAAAAGAGAACCCACAGGAGAATTTTCTTTCTTCAAAATTTTTCAGAAAACCACGTTTTAAGGAAATTCCGCATCGAGCGAGATCACCTTCTTTTTCCTAAACAACATGTTGTAACTCGAAAAGCGTTGGTGTTGCCTGTATGTGTAAGCGTGGATCCTCAAAAGAGAAGGCACAGGAGAGTTTTCTCTCGAGAGAATATGTAAGAATACCACGTTATAAGGAAATACAATTTTTGCAGAGTAAAGACAAATAAGTACATATTGGAAACACTTTAGGAGAAGAATTAACGCATCGTACAAAATTAGCTTGTATCTCCAAAACAACACATTGTAACTCGAAAAGATTTGGTGTGGCGTGTTCATTTAAACATGTAGCCTCAAAAGAGAACCCACAGGAGAATTTTCTATAGTCAAAATTTTTCAGAAAACCACGTTTTAAGGAAATCCCGTATCATGCGAAATCATCTTCTTTTTGCTAAGCAAAACGTTATAACTCGAAAAGCTTTGGTGTTGCGTGTATATGTAAGCATGGGGCCTCTAAATAGAACGCACAAGAGAGTTTTCTCTCGAAAGAACATGTAAGAATACAACGTTATAAGGAAATACAGTGTTGCAGAGTAAAGGCAAATACGTATGTATTGGAAAAATTTAAACTTTATGAGAAGAAATAACGCATCTTAAAAAATTAGCTTGTATCTCCTAAACAACACGTTGTAACTCGAAAAGATTTGGTGTGGTGTGTACATCTAAACGTGTAGTCTCAAAAGAGAACCCACAGGAGTATTTTCATTCGTCAAAATTTGTCAGAAAACCGCGTTTTAAGGAAATCCCGCATCGTGCTAAATTATCTTGTTTTTCCTAAACAACACATTGTAATTCGAAAAGCTTTGGTGTTGCGTGTATGTTTAATCGTGTAGCCTCAAAAGAGAACGCACAGGAGAGTTTTCTCTCGATAGAATATGTAAGAATACCACGTTATAAGTAAATACAGTGTTGCAGAGTAAAGACAAATACTTACTTATTGGAAACACTTCAACTTTACGAGAAGAAATAAGGCATCATACAAAATTAGTTTGTATCTCCTAAACAAAATGTTATAACTCGAAAAGATTTGGTGTGGCGTGTACGTCTAACGTGTAGCCTCAAAGGAGAACCACAGGACAATTTTCTTTCGTCAAAATTTGTCAGAAAACCACGTTTTAAGGAAATCCCGCATCGTGCGAAATTATCTTGTTTTTCCTAAACAACACGTTGTAACTCGAAAAGCTTTGGTGTTGCGTGTATGTCTAAGCGTGTAGCCTCAAAAGAGAATGCACAGGAGAGTGTTCTCTCGAAAGAATATGTAAGAATACCACGTTATATGGAAATACATTGTTGCAGATTAAAGACAAATATGTACGTATTGGAAACACTTTACGAAAGGTAATAACGCATCGTACAAAATTAGCTTGTATCTCCTAAACAAAACGTTGTAACTCGAAAAGATTTGGTGTGGCGTTTACAACTAAACATGTAGCCTCAAAAGAGAACCCACAGGAGAATTTTCTTTCGTCAAAATTTTTCAGAAAACAACGTTTTAAGGAAATCCCGCATCGTGTGAAATTATCTTGTTTTTCCTAAACAACAGGTTGTAATTCGAAATGCTTTGGTGTTGCGTGTATGTCTAAGCATGTAGCCTCAAAAGAGAACGCACAGGAGAGTTTTTCTCTCGAAAGAATATGCAAGAATACCACGTTATAATGAAATACAGTGTTGCAGAGTAAAGGCAATTACGTACGTATTGGACACATTTAAACTTTACGAGAAGAAATAATGCATCTTAAAAAATTAGCTTGTATCTCCTAACCAACACGTTTTAACTCGAAAGGATTTGGTGTGGCGTGTAAGTCTAAACGTGTAGCCTCAAAAGAGAACCCACAGGAGTATTTTCTTTCGTCAAAATTTGTCAGAAAACCACGTTTTAAGGAAATCCCGCATCGTGGGAAATTATCTTGTTTTTCCTAAAGAACACATTGTAACTCGAAAAGCTTTGGTGTTGCGTGTATGTCTAAGCGTGTAGCCTCAAAAGAGAATGCACAGGAGAGTTTTCTCTCGAAAGAATATGTAAGAATACCACGTTATAAGGAAATACAGTGATGCAAAGTAAAGACAAATACGTACTTATTGGAAACACTTAAACTTTACGAGAAGAAATAAGGCATCGTACAAAATTAGTTTGTATCTCCTAAACAACACACTGTAACTCGAAAAGATTTGGTGTGGCGTGTACGTCTAAACGTGTAGCCTCAAAAGAGAACCCACAGGAGAGTTTTCTTTCGTCAAAATTTGTCAAAACCCACGTTTTAAAGAAATCCCACATCGTGCGAAATTATCTTGTTTTTCCTAAACAACATGTTGTAACTCGAAAAGGTTTGGTGTTGTGGGTATATCTAAGCGTGTAGCCTCAAAAGAGAACAAACAGGAGAGTTTTCTCCCAAAAGAATATGTAGGAATACCACATTATAAGGAAATACAGTGTTGCAGAGTAAAGACAAATACATACTTATTGGAAACACTTAAACTTTACGAGTAGAAATAACACATAGAACAAAATTAGCTTGTATCTCCTAAACAACACGTTATAACTCGAAAGGATTTGGTGTGGCGTGTACGTCTAAACGTGTACCCTAAAAGAGAACCCACAGGAGAATTTTCTTTCGTCAAAATTTGTCAGAAAACCACGTTTTAAGGAAATCTCGCATCATGCGAAATTATCTTGTTTTTCCTAAACAACATGTTGTAACTCGAAAGTTTTGGTGTTGCGTGTATGTCTAAGCGTGTAGCCTCCAAAGAGAACGCACAGGAGAGTTTTCTGTCGAAAGAATATGTAAGAATACCACGTTATAAGGAAATACAGTGTTGCAGAGTAAAGGCAAATACAAACGTATTAGAAACACTTAAACATTACAAAGAAATAACGCACCGTAAAAAAATTAGCTTGTATCTCCTAAACAACACGTTGTAACTCAAAAAAATTTGGTGTGGCGTGTACATCTAAACGTGTAGCCTCAAAAGAGAACCCACAGGAGAATTTTCTTTCGTCAAAATTTGTCAGAAAACCACGTTTTATGGAAATCCCGCATCGTGCGAAATTATCTTGTTTTCCGAAACAACACGTTGTAACTCGAAAAGTTTTGTTGTTGCGTGTATGTCTAAGCGTGTAGCCTCAAAAGAGAATGCAAAGAAGAGTTTTTTCTCGAAAGAATATGTAAGAATACCACGTTATTAGGAAACACAGTGTTGTAGAGTAAAGACAAATACTTACGTATTGGAAAAACTTTACGAGAAGAAATAACGCATCGTACAAAATTAGCTTGTATCTCCTAAACAACACGTTGTAACTTAAAAAGATTTGGTGTGGCCTGTACGTCTAAACGTGTAGCCTCAAAAGAGAACCCACAGGAGAATTTTCTTTTGTCAAAATTTTTCAGAAAACCACGTTTTAAGGAAATCTCGCATCGTGCGAAATTATTTTGTTTTTCCGAAACAACACGTTGTAACTCGAAAAGCTTTGGTGTTGCGTGTATGTCTAAGCATGTAGCCTCAAAAGAGAATGCACAGGAGAGTTTTCTCTCAAAAGAATATGTACGAATACCACTTTATAAGGAAATACAGTGTTGCAGAGTAAAGGCAAATACGTACTTATTGGAAACCCTTTAAGAGAAGAAATAACGCAACGTAAAAAATTAGCTTGTATCTCATAAACAAAACGTTGTAACTCGAAAAGATTTGGTGTGGCATGTACGTCTAAACGTGTAGCCTCCAAAGAGAACCCACAGGAGAATTTTCTTTCGTCAAAATTTTTCAGAAAACCACATTTTATGGAAATTCCGCATCATGCGAAATTATCTTGTTTTTCCTAAACAACACGTTGTAACTCGAAAAGCATTGTTGTTGCGTGTATGTCTAAGCGTGTAGCCTCAAAGAGAACGCACCGGAGAGTTGTTTCTTGATAGAATTTGTAAGAATACCACGTTATAAGGAAATACAGTGTTGCAAAGTAAAGACAAATACATATGTATTGGAAACCCATAAACTTTACGAGATGAAATAAAGCATCGAAAAAAATTAGCTTGTATCTCCTAAACAACACGTTGTAACTCGAAAAGATTTGGTGTGGCATGTACGTCTAAACGTGTAGCCTCAAAAGAGAACCCACAGGAGAATTTTCTTTCGTCAAAATTTTTCAGAAAACCACGTTTTATGGAAATTCCGCATCGTGCGAAATTTTCTTGTTTTTCCTAAACAACACGTTGTAACTCGAAAAGCTTTGTTGTTGCATGTATGTCTAAGCATGTAGCCTCAAAAGAGAACGCACAGGAGAGTTTTTCTCGATAGAATTTGTAAGAATACAACGTTATAAGAAAATACAGTGTTGCAGAGTAAAGACAAATACGTATGTATTGGAAACCCATAAACTTTACAAGATGAAATAAAGCATCGTACAAAATTAGCTTGTATCTCCTAAACAACACGTTGTAACTCGAAAAGATTTGGTGTGGCGTGTAGGTCTAAACGTGTAGCCTCAAAAGGGAACCCACAGGACAATTTTCTTTCGTCAAAATTTGTCAGAAAACCACGTTTTAAGAAAACCCCGCATCGTGAGAAATTATCTTGTTCTTCCTAAACAACACGTTTTAACTCGAAAAGCATTGGTGTTGGGTGTATGTCTACGTGTGTAGCCTCTAAAGAGAACGCACAGGAGAGTTTTCTATCGAAAGAATATGTAAGAATACCACGTTATAAGGAAATACAGTGTGGCAGAGTAAAGACAAATATGTATGTATTGGAAGCACTTTATGAGAGAAATAACGCATCTTGCAAAATTAGCTTGTATGTCCTAAACAACACGTTGTAACTCAAAAAGATTTTGTGTGGCGTGTACGTCTAAACATGTAGCCTCAAAAGAGAAACCACAGGAGAGTTTCCTTCGTCAAAATTTGTCAGAAAACCACGTTTTAAGGAAATCCCGATCGTGCGAAATTATCTTGTATTTCCTAAACAACACGTTGTAACTAGAAAAGCTTTGGTGTTGCGTGTATGTCTAAGCGTGTAGCCTCAAAAGAGAATGCACAGGAGAGTTTTCTCTCGAAAGAATATGTAAAAATACCACGTTATAAGGAAATATATTGCTGCAGAGTAAAGACATATACTTACTTATTGGAAACACATTATGAGAAGAAATAACGCATGGTAGAAAATTAGCTTGTATCTCCGAAACAACACGTGGTAACTCAAAAAGATTTGGTGTGGCGTGTATATCTGAACGTGTAGCCTCAAAAGAGAACCCACAGGAGAATTTTCTTACGTCAAAATTTGTCAGAAATCCACGTTTTAAGGAAAACCCGCATTGTGCGAAATTATCTTGTATATCCTAATCAACACGTTGTAACTCGAAAAGCTTTGGTGTTGCGTGTATTTCTAAGCGTGTAGCCTCCAAAGAGAATGCACAGGATAGTTTTCTCTCAAAAGAATATGTAAGAATACCATGTTATAAGGAAATACAGTGTTGCAGAGTAAAGACAAATACGTACTTATTGGAAACACTTTTCGAGAAGAAATAACGCATCATGCAAAATTAGCTTGTATCTCCTAAAGAACACAATGTAACTCGAAAAGATTTGGTGTGGCGTGTACGTCTAAACATGTAGCCTCAAAAGAGTACCGACAGGTGAGTTTTCTTTCGTCAAAATTTGTCAAAAACCACGTTTTAAGGAAATCCCACATCGTGCGAAATTATCTTGGTTTTCCTAATCAACATATTGTAACTCGAAAAGCTTTGGTGTTGCGTGTATGTCTAAGCGTGTAGCCACCAAAGAGAACGCACAGAATAGTTTTGTCTCCAAAGAAATTGTAAGAATACCACGTTATAAGGAAATACAGTATTGCAGAGTAAAGACAAATACATACTTATTGGAAACACTTTATGAGAAGAAATAACGCATCATGCAATATTAGCTTGTATCTCCTAAACAACACGCTGTAACTCGAAAGGATTTGGTGTGGCGTGTACGTCTAAACGTATAGCCTCAAAAGAGAACCCACAGGAGAGTTTTCTTTCGTCAAAATTTGTCAAAAACCACGTTTTAAGGAAATCCCGCATCGTGCGAAATTATCTTGTTTTTCCTAAACAACATGTTGTAACTCGAAAAGGTGTGGTGTTGTGTGTATGTCTAAGCTTGTAGCCTCAAAAGAGAACGCACAGGAGAGTTTTCTCCCGAAATATGTAGGAATACCACGTTATAAGGGAATACAGTCTTGCAGAGTAAAGACAAATACATACTTATTGGAAACACTTAAACTTTAGGAGTAGAAATAACACATAGTACAAAATTAGCTTGTATCTCCTAAACAACACGTTATAACTCAAAAGGAGTTGGTGTGGCTTGTAAGTCTAAATGTGTACCCTCAAAAGAGAACGCACAGGAGAATTTTCTTTCGTCAAAATTTGTCAGAAAACCACGTTTTAAGGAAATCCCGCATCATGCGAAATTATCTTGTTTTTCCTAAACAACACATTGTAACTCGAAAAGCTTTGGTGTTGCGTGTATGTCTAAGCGTGTAGCCTCAAACAAGAAGGCACAGGAGAGTTTTCTCTCGAAAGAATATGTAAGAATACCACGTTATAAGGAAATACAGTGTTGCAGAGTACAGGCAAATATGTACGTATAGGAAACACTTAAACTTTCCGAAAAGAAATAATGCATCGTAAAAAAATTAGCTTGTATCTCCTAAACAACACGTTGTAACTCAAAAATACTTGGTGTGGCGTGTACATCTAAACGTGTAGCCTCAAAAGAGAACCCACAGGAGAATTTTCTTTCTTCAAAATTTGTCAGAAAACCACGTTTTATGGAAATCCCGCATAGTGCGAAATTATCTTGTTTTTCTGAAACAACACGTTGTAACTCGAAAAGCTTTGTTTTTGCGTGTATGTCTAAGCGTGTAGCCTCAAAAGAGAATGCAAAGAAGAGTTTTTTTCTCGAAAGAATATGTAAGAATACCACATTATTAGGAAACACAGTGTTGTAGAGTAAAGACAAATACTTACTTATTGGAAAAAACTTTACGAGAAGAAATAACGCATCGTACAAAATTAGCTTGTATCTCCTAAACAACACGTTGTAACTTAAAAAGATTTGGTGTGGCCTGTACGTCTAAACGTGTAGCCTCAAAAGAGAACCCACAGGAGAATTTTCTTTTGTCACAATTGTTCAGAAAACCACGTTTTAAGGAAATCCCGCATCCTGTGAAATTATCTTGTTTTTCCTAAACAACACGTTGTAACTCGAAAAGTTTTGGTGTTGCGTGTATGTCTAAGCATGTAGCCTCAAAAGAGAATGCACAGGAGAGTTTTCTCTCAAAAGAATATGTAAGAATACCACTTTATAAGGAAATACAGTGTTGCAGAGTAAAGGCAAATACGTACGTATTGGAAACCCTTTACGAGAAGAAATAACACAACGTAAAAAATTAGCTTGTATCTCGTAAACAACACGTTGTAACTCGAAAAGATTTGGTGTGGCATGTACGTCTAAACGTGTAGCATCAAAAGAGAACCCACAGGAGAATTTTCTTTCGTCAAAATTTTTCAGAAAACCACGTTTTATGGAAATCCCGCATCGTGCGAAATTATTTTGTTTTTCCTAAACAACATGTTGTAACTCGAAAATCTTTGGTGTTGCGTGTATGTCTAAGCGTGTAGCCTCAAAAGAAAATGCACAGGAGAGTTTTCTCTCGAAAGAATATGTAAGAATACCACGTTATAAGGAAATATATTGCTGCAGAGTAAAGACATATACTTACATATTGGAAACACATTATGAGAAGAAATAACGCATGGTACAAAATTAGCTTGTATCTTCGAAACAACACGTGGTAACTCAAAAAGATTTGGTGTGGCGTGTATATCTGAACGTGTAGCCTCAAAAGAGAACCCACAGGAGAATTTTCTTACGTCAAAATTTGTCAGAAAACCACGTTTTAAGGAAATCCTGCATTGTGCGAAATTATCTTGTATATCCTAATCAACACGTTGTAACTCGAAAAGCTTTGGTGTTGCGTGTATTTCTAAGCGTGTAGCCTCCAAAGAGAATGCACAGGATAGTTTTCTCTCAAAAGAATATGTAAGAATACCACGTTATAAGGAAATACAGTATTGCAGAGTAAAGACAAATACATACTTATTGGAAACACTTTACGAGAAGAAATAATGCATCATGCAATATTAGCTTGTATCTCCTAAACAACACGCTGTAACTCGAAAGGATTTGGTGTGGCGTGTACATCTAAACGTGTAGCCTCAAAAGAGAACCCACAGGAGAGTTTTCTTTCGTCAAAATTTGTCAAAAACTACGTTTTAAGGAAATCCCGCATCGTGGGAAATTATCTTGGTTTTCCTAATCAACACATTGTAACTCGAAAAGCTTTGGTGTTGCGTGTATGTCTAAGCGTGTAGCCACCAAAGAGAACGCACAGAATAGTTTTGTCTCCAAAGAAATTGTAAGAATACCACGTTATAAGGAAATACAGTATTGCAGAGTAAAGACAAATACATACTTATTGGAAACACTTTACGAGAAGAAATAACGCATCATGCAATATTAGCTTGTATCTTCTAAACAACACGCTGTAACTCGAAAGGATTTGGTGTGGCGTGTACGTCTAAATGTGTAGCCTCAAAAGAGAACCCACAGGAGAGTTTTCTTTCGTCAAAATTTGTCAAAAACCACGTTTTAAGGAAATCCCGCATCGTGCGAAATTATATTGTTTTTCCTAAACAACATGTTGTAACTCGAAAAGGTTTGGTGTTGTGTGTATGTCTAAGCTTGTAGCCTCAAAAGAGAACGCACAGGAGAGTTTTCTCCCGAAATATGTAGGAATACCACGTTATAAGGAAATACAGTGTTGCAGAGTAAAGACAAATACATACTTATTGGAAACACTTAAACTTTACTTGTAGAAATAACAGAAAGTACAAAATTAGCTTGTATCTCCTAAACAACACGTTATAACTCGTAAGGATTTGGTGTGGCTTGTACGTCTAAACGTGTACCCTCAAAAGAGAACGCACAGGAGAATTTTCTTTCGTCAAAATTTGTCAGAAAACCACGTTTTAAGGAAATCCCGCATCATGCGAAATTATCTTGTTTTTCCTAAACAACACGTTGTAACTCGAAAAGCTTTGGTGTTGCGTGTATGTCTAAGCATGTAGCCTCCAACGAGAACGCTCAGGAGAGTTTTCTCTCGAAAGAATATGTAAGAATACCACGTTATAAGGAAATACAGTGTTGCAGAGTACAGGGAAATGCGTACGTATAGTAAACACTTAAACTTTACGAAAAGAAATAATGCATCGTAAAAAAATTAGCTTGTATCTCCTAAACAACACGTTGTAACTCAAAAATACTTGGTGTGGTGTGTACATCTAAACGTGTAGCCTCAAAAGAGAACCCACAGGAGAATTTTCTTTCGTCAAAATTTGTCAGAAAACCACGTTTTATGGAAATCCCGCATCGTGCGAAATTATCTTGTTTTTCCGAAACAACACGTTGTAACTCGAAAAGCTTTGTAGTTGCGTGTATGTCTAAGCGTGTAGCCTCAAAAGAGAATGCAAAGAAGAGTTTTTTCTCGAAAGAATATGTAAGAATACCACGTTATTAGGAAACACAGTGTTGTAAAGACAAATACTTACGTATTGGAAAAACTTTACGAGAAGAAATAACGCATCGTACAAAATTAGCTTGTATCTCCTAAACAACCCGTTGTAACTTAAAAAGATTTGGTGTGGCCTGTACATCTAAACGTGTAGCCTCAAAAGAGAACCCAGAGGAGAATTTTCTTTTGTCACAATTTTTCAGAAAACCACGTTTTAAGGAAATCCTGCATCGTGCGAAATTATCTTGTTTTTCCTAAACAACACGTGGTAACTCGAAAAGCTTTGGTGTTGCATGTATGTCTAAGCGTGTAGCCTCAAAAGATAATGCACAGGAGAGTTTTCTCTCAAAAGAATATGTAAGAATACCACTTTATAAGGAAATACAGTGTTGCAGAGTAAAGGCAAATACGTACGTATTGGAAACCCTTTACTAGAAGAAATAATACAACGTAAAAAATTAGCTTGTATCTCGTAAACAACACGTTGTAACTCGAAAAGATTTGGTGTGGCATGTACGTCTAAACGTGTAGCCTCAAAAGAGAACCCACAGGAGAATTTTGTTTCGTCAAATTTTTTCAGAAAACCACGTTTTATGGAAATCCCGCATCGTGCGAAATTATCTTGTTTTTCCTAAACAACATGTTGTAACTCGAAAAGCTTTGGTGTTGCGTGTATGTCTAAGCGTGTAGCCTCAAAAGAGAACGCACAGGAGTGTTGTTTCTCCATAGAATTTGCAAGAATACCACGTTATAAGAAAATACAGTGTTGCAGAGTAAAGACAAATACGTATGTATTGGAAACCCATAAACTTTACGAGATAAAATAAAGCATCGTACAATATTAGCTTGTATCTCCTAAACAACACGTTGTAACTCGAAAAGATTTGGTGTGGCGTGTACGTCTAAACGTGTAGCCTCAAAAGAGAACCCACAGGAGAATTTTCTTTCGTTAAAATTTTTCAGAAAACCACGTTTTAAGGAAATCCCGCATCATGCCAAATCATCTTCTTTTTCCTAAACAACATGTTGTAACTCGAAAAGCTTTGGTGTTGCCTGTATGTCTAAGCGTGGAGCCTCAAAAGAGAAGGCACAGGAGAGTTTTCTCTCGAAAGAATATGTAAGAATACCACGTTATAAAGAAATACAATTTTGCAGAGTAAAGGCATTTCAGTACATATTGGAATCACTTTACGAGAAGAAATAACGCATCGTACAAAATTAGCTTGTATCTCCTAAACAACACGTTGTAACTCGAAAAGATTTGGTGTGACGTGTAGGTCTAAACGTGTAGCCTCAAAAGAGAACCCACAGGAGAATTTTCTTTCATCAAAATTTGTCAGAACCACGTTTTATGGAAATCTCGCATCGAGCGAAATTATCTAGTTTTTCCTAAACAAAACGTTTTAACTCGAAAAGCTCTGGTGTTGCGTGTTTGTCTAAGCATGTAGCCTCAAAAGAGAACGCACCGGAGAGTTTTCTCTCAAAAGAATATGTAAGAATACCACGTTATACGGAAATACAGTGTTGCAGAGTAAAGACAAACACGTACGTATTGGAAACACTTTAAGAGAAGAATTAATGCATAGTACAAAATTAGGTTGTATCTCCTAAACAACAAGTTGTAACTCGAAACTTTTGGTGTGGTGTGTACGTCTCAACGTGTAGCCTCAAAAGAGAACCCACAGGAGAATTTTCTTTCTTCAAAATTTTTCAGAAAACCACGTTTTAAGGAAATTCCGCATCGTGCGAAATCACCTTCTTTTTCCTAAACAACATGTTGTAACTCGAAAAGCGTTGGTGTTGCCTGTATGTATAAGTGTGGATCCTCAAAAGAGAAGGCACAGGAGAGTTTTCTCTCGAGAGAATATGTAAGAATACCACGTTATAAGGAAATACAATTTTGCAGAGTAGAGACAAATAAGTACATATTGGAAACACTTTAGGAGAAGAATTAACGCATCGTACAAAATTATCTTGTATCTCCAAAACAACACATTGTAACTCGAAAAGATTTGGTGTGGCGTGTTCATTTAAACATGTAGCCTCAAAAGAGAACCCACAGGAGAATTTTCTTTTGTCAAAATTTTTCAGAAAACCACGTTTTAAGGAAATCCCATATCGTGCGAAATCATCTTCTTTTTTCTAAACAAAACGTTATAACTCGAAAAGCTTTGGTGTTGCGTGTATGTGTAATCATGGAGCCTCTAAAGAGAATGCACAGGAGAGTTTTCTCTCGAAAGAACATGTAAGAATACAACGTTATAAGGAAATACAGTGTTGCAGAGTAAAGGCAAATACGTATGTATTGGAAAAATTTAAACTTTATGAGAAGAAATAACGCATCTTAAAAAATTAGCTTGTATCTCCTAAACAATACGTTGTAACTCGAAAAGATTTGGTGTGGTGTGTATATCTAAACGTGTAGTCTCAAAAGAGAACCCACAGGAGTATTTTCATTCGTCAAAATTTGTCAGAAAACCGCGTTTTAAGGAAATCCCGCATCGTGCTAAATTATCTTGTTTTTCCTAAACAACACATTGTAATTCGAAAAGTTTTGGTGTTGCGTGTATGTTTAATCGTGTAGCCTCAAAAGAGAATGCGCAGGAGAGTTTTCTCTCGATAGAATATGTAAGAATACCACGTTATAAGTAAATACATTGTTGCGGAGTAAAGACAAATATGTACGTATTGGAAACACTTTACGAAAGGTAATAACGCATCGTACAAAATTAGCTTGTATCTCCTAAACAAAACGTTGTAACTCGAAAAGATTTGGTGTGGCGTTTTCAACAAAACATGTAGCCTCAAAAGAGAACCCACAGGAGAATTTACTTTCGTCAAAATTTTTCAGAAAACAACGTTTTAAGGAAATCCCGCATCGTGTGAAATTATCTTGTTTTTCCTAAACAACAGGTTGAAATTCGAAATGCTTTGGTGTTGCGTGTATGTCTAAGCATGTAGCCTCTAAAGAGAACGCACAGGAGAGTTTTTCTCTCGAAAGAATATGCAAGAATACCACATTATAAGGAAATACAATGTTGCAGAGTAAAGGCAATTAAGTACGTATTGGACACATTTAAACTTTACGAGAAGAAATAATGCATCTTAAAAAATTAGCTTGTATCTCCTAACCAACACGTTTTAACTCGAAAGGATTTGGTGTGGCGTGTAAGTCTAAACGTGTAGCCTCAAAAGAGAACCCACAGGAGTATTTTCTTTCGTCAAAATTTGTCAGAAAACCACGTTTTAAGGAAATCCCGCATCGTGCGAAATTATCTTGTTTTTCCTAAAGAACACATTGTAACTCGAAAAGCTTTGGTGTTGCGTGTATGTCTAAGCGTGTAGCCTCAAAAGAGAATGCACAGGAGAGTTTTCTCTCGAAAGAATATGTAAGAATACCACGTTATAAGGAAATACAGTGTTGCAAAGTAAAGACAAATACGTACTTATTGTAAACACTTAAACTTTACGAGAAGAAATAAGGCATCGTACAAAATTAGTTTGTATCTCCTAAACAACACGCTGTAACTCGAAAAGATTTGGTGTGGCGTGTACGTCTAAACGTGTAGCCTCAAAAGAGAACCCACAGGAGAGTTTTCTTTCGTCAAAATTTGTCAAAACCCACGTTTTAAAGAAATCCCACATCGTGCGAAATTATCTTGTTTTTCCTAAACAACATGTTGTAACTCGAAAAGGTTTGGTGTTGCGGGTATATCTAAGCGTGTAGCCTCAAAAGAGAACACACAGGAGAGTTTTCTCCCAAAAGAATATGTAGGAATACCACATTATAAGGAAATACAGTGTTGCAGAGTAAAGACAAATACATACTTATTGGAAACACTTAAACTTTACGAGTAGAAATAACACATAGTACAAAATTAGCTTGTATCTCCTAAACAACACGTTATAACTCGAAAGGATTTGGTGTGGCTTATACGTCTAAACGTGTACCCTCAAAAGAGAACCCACAGGAGAATTTTCTTTCGTCAAAATTTGTCAGAAAACCACGTTTTAAGGAAATCCCGCATCGTGCGAAATTATCTTGTTTTTACTAAAGAACACATTGTAACTCGAAAAGCTTTGGTGTTGCGTGTATGTCTAAGCGTGTAGCCTCCAAAGAGAACGCACAGGAGAGTTTTCTCTCGAAAGAATATGTAAGAATATCACGTTATAAGGAAATACAGTGTTGCAGAGTACAGGCAAATACATACGTATAGGACACACTTAAACTTTACGAAAAGAAATAATGCATCGTAAAAAAAATTAGCTTGTATCTCCTAAACAACACGTTGTAACTCAAAAATACTTGGTGTGGCGTGTACATCTAAATGTGTAGCCTCAAAGGGAACCAACAGGAGAATTTTCTTTCGTCAAAATTTGTCAGAAAACCACGTTTTATGGAAATCCCGCATCATGCGAAAATATCTTGTTTTTCCGAAACAACACGTTGTAACTCGAAAAGCTTTGTTGTTGCGTGTATGTCTAAGCGTGTAGCCTCAAAAGAGAATGCAAAGGAGAGTTTTTTCTCGAAAGAATATGTAAGAATACCACGTTATTAGGAAACACAGTGTTGTAGAGTAAAGACAAATACTTACGTATTGGAAAAACTTTACGAGAAGAAATAATGCATCGTACAAAATTAGCTTGTATCTCCTAAACAACACGTTGTAACTTAAAAAGATTTGGTGTGGCCTGTACGTCTAAACGTGTAGCCTCAAAAGAGAACCCACAGGAGAATTTTCTTTCGTCAAAATTTTTCAGAAAACCACGTTTTAAGGAAATTCCGCATCGTGCGAAATTATCTTGTTTTTCCTAAACAACACGTTGTAACTCAAAAAGCTTTGGTGTTGCGTGTATGTCTAAGCGTGTAGCCTCAAAAGGGAAAGCACAGGAGAGTTTCTCTCGAAAGAATACGTAAGAATACCACTTTATAAGGAAATACAGTGTTGCAGAGTAAAGGCAAATACGTATGTATTGGAAACACTCTACGAGAAGAAATAACACAACGTAAAATATTAGCTTGTATCTCCTAAACAACACGTTGTAACTTAAAAAGATTTGGTGTGGCGTGTACGTCTAAACGTGTAGCCTCAAAAGAGAACCCACAGGAGAATTTTCTTTCTTCAAAATTTTTCAGAAAACCACGTTTTAAGGAAACCCCGCATCGTGCGAAATTATCTTGTTTTTCCTAAACCACACGTTGTAACTCGAAAAGCTTTGGTGTTGCGTGTATGTCTAACCGTGTAGCCTCAAAAGAGAATGCACATGAGAGTTTTTTCTCGATAGAATATGTAGGAATACCACGTTATAAGGAAATACAGTGTTGCAGAGTAAAGACAAATACATACTTATTGGAAACACTTAAACTTTACGAGATGAAATAACACATAGTACAAAATTAGCTTGTATCTCCTAAACAACACGTTATAACTCGAAATGATTTGGTTTGGCGTGTATGTCTAAACGTGTACCCTCAAAAGAGAACACACAGGAGAATTTTCTTTCATCAAAATTTGTCAGAAAACCACGTTTTAAGGAAATCCCGCATCATGCGAAATTATCTTGATTTGCCTAAACAACACGTTTTAACTCGAAAAGCTTTGGTGTTGCGTGTATGTCTAAGCGTGTAGCCTCCAAAGAGAACGCACAGGAGAGTTTACTGTCGAAAGAATATGTAAGAATACCACGTTATAAGGAAATACAGTGTTGCAGAGTAAAGGCAAATACATACGTATTGGAAACACTTAAACTTTACGAGAAGAAATAACGCATCATAAAAAAATTAGCTTGTATATCCTAAACAACACGTTGTAACTCGAAAGGATTTGGTGTGGCGTGTACGTCTAAACATGTAGCCTCAAAAGAGAACCCACAGGAGAATTTTCTTTCGTCAAAATTTGTCCAAAAACCACGTTATATGGAAATCCCTCATCTTGCGAAATTATCTTGTTTTTCCTAAACAAAATGTCGTAACTCGAAAAGCTTTGGTGTTGCGTGTATGTCTAAGCGTGTAGCCTCAAAAGAGAAGGCACAGGAGAGTTTTCTCTCAAAAGAATATGTAAGAATACCACGTTATAAGGAAATACAGTGTTGCAGAGTAAAGACATATTCTTACTTATTGGAAAATCTTTACGAGAAGAAATAACCTATCGTACTAAATTAGCTTGTATCTCCTAAACAACACGTTGTCACTTAAAAAGATTAGGTGTGGCCTGTACGTCTAAACGTGTAGCCTCAAAAGAGAACCCATAGGAGAATTTTCCTTGGTCAAAATTTGTCAGAAAACCACTTTTTAAGGAAATCCCAAATCGCACGAAATTATCTGGTTTTTCTAAACAACACGTTGTAACGCGAAAAGCTTTGGTGTTGCCTGTATGTCTAAGCGTGTAGCCTCAAAGGGGAACACACAGGAGAGTTTTCTCTCGAAAGAATATGTAAGAATACCACGTTATAAGGAAATACAGTGTTGCAGACTAAAGGCAAATACGTACCTATTGGAAACACTTTACGAGAAGAAATAACGCATCTTATAAAATTAGCTTGTATGTCCTAAACAACACGTTGTAACTCGAAAAGATTTGGTGTGGCATGTACGTCTAAACGTGTAGCCTCAAAAGAGAACCCACAGGACAATTTTCTTTCGTCAAAATTTTTCAGAAAACCACGTTTTAAGGAAATCCCGCATCGTGAGAAATTATCTTGTTCTTCCTAAACAACACGTTTTAACTCGAAAAGCTTTGGTGTTGGGTGTATGTCTAAGCATGTAGCCCCAAAAGAGAACGCACAAGAGAATTTTCTCTCAAAAGAATATGTAAGAATACCACGTTACAAGGAAATACAGTGTGGCAGAGTAAAGACAAATACGTACGTATTGGAAGCACTTTATGAGAGAAATAACGCATCTTGCAAAATTAGCTTGTATGTCCTAAACAACACGTTGTAACTCGAAAAGATTTGGTGTGGTGTCTACGTCTAAACGTGTAGCCTCAAAAGAGAACCCACAGGAGAGTTTTCTTTCGTCAAAATTTGTCAGAAAACCACGTTTTAAGGAAATCCCGTATCGTGCGAAATTATCTTGTTTTTCCTAAACAACACGTTGTAACTAGAAAAGCTTTGGTGTTGCGTGTATGTCTTAGTGTGTAGCCTCAAAAGAGAATGCACAGGAGAGTTTTCTCTCGAAAGAATATGTAAGAATACCACGTTATAAGGAAATATATTGCTGCAGAGTAAAGACAAATATGTACGTATTGGAAACACATTATGTGAAGAAATAACGCATGGCAAAAAATTAGCTTGTATCTCCGAAACAACACGTGGTAACTCAAAAAGATTTGGTGTGGCGTGTACGTCTAAATGGGTAGCCTCAAAAGAGAACCCACAGGAGAATTTTCTTAAGTCAAACTTTGTCAGAAAACCACGTTTTAAGGAAATCCCGCATCGTGCGAAATTATCTTGTTTTTCCTAATCAACACGTTGTAACTCGAAAAGCTTTGGTGTTGCGTGTATGTCTAAGCGTGTAGCCTCCAAGGAGAACGCACAGGATAGTTTTCTCTCGAAAGAATATGTAAGAATACCACGTTTTAAGGAAATACAGTGTTGCAGAGTATAGACAAATATGTACTTATTGGAAACACTTTAGGAGAAGAAATAATGCATCATGCAAAATTAGATTGTATCTCCTAAACAACACACTGAAACTCGAAAAGATTTGGTGTGGCGTGTACGTCGAAACGTGTAGCCTCAAAAGAGAACCCACAGGAGAGATTTCTTTAGTCAAAATTTGTCAGAAAACCACGTTTTAAGGAAATACTGCATCGTGCGAAATTATCTTGTTTTTCCTAAACAACATGTTGTAACTCGAAAAGCTTTGGTGTTGCGTGTATGTCTAAGCGTGTAGCCTCAAAAGAGAATGCACAGGAGAGTTTTCTCCAGAAAGAATATGTAGGAATACCACGTTATAAGGAAATACACTGTTGCAGAGTAAAGACAAATACATACTTATTGGAAACACTTAAACTTTACGAGAAGAAATAACACATAGTACAAAATTAGCTTGTATATCTTAAACAACACATTGTAACTCAAAAAGATTTGGTGTGGCGTGTACGTCTAAACATGTAGCCTCAAAAGAGAACCTACGGGAGAATTTTCTTTAGTCAAAATTTGTCAGAAAACCACGTTTTAAGGAAATCCCGCATCGTGCGAAATTATCTTGTTTTTCCTAAACAACACGTTCTAACTAGAAAAGCTTTGGTGTTGCGTGTATGTCTGAGCGTGTAGCCTCAAAAGAGAATGCACAGGAGAGTTTTCTCTCGAAAGAATATGTAAGAATACCACGTTATAAGGAAATATATTGCTGCAGAGTAAAGACAAATACGTACGTATTGGAAACATATTATGAGAAGAAATAACGCATGGTAAAAAATTAGCTTGTATCTCCGAAACAACACGTGGTAACTCAAAAAGATTTAATGTGGCGTGTATGTCTGAAGTTGTAGCCTCAAAAGAGAACCCACAGGAGAATTTTCTAACGTCAAAATTTTCAGAAAACCACGTTTTAAGGAAATCCCGCATCGTGCGATATCATCTTCTTTTTCCTAAACAACATGTTGTAACTCGAAAAGCTTGGGTGTTGCGTGTATGTGTAAGCGTGGAGCCTCAAAAGAGAAGGCACAGGAGAGTTTTCTCTTGAAAGAATATGTAAGAATACCACGTTATAAGAAAATACAATTTTGCAGGGTAAAGACAAATAAGAACTTATTGGAAACACTTTACTATAAGAAATAACGTATCGTAGAAAATTAGCTTGTATCTCCTAAACAACACGTTGTAACTAGAAAAGATTTGGTGTGACGTGTACGTCTAAATGTGTAGCCTCAAAAGAGAACCCACAGGAGAATTTTCTTTCATCAAAATTTGTCAGAAACCACGTTTTATGGAAATCTCGCATCGTGAGAAATTATCTTGTTTTTCCTAAACAACACGTTGTAACTCGAAAAGCTTTGGTGGTGCGTGTATGTCTAAGCGTGTAGCCTCAAAAGAGAACACACAGGAGAGTTTTCTCTCGAAAGAATATGTAAGAATACCACGTTATAAGGAAATACAGTGTTGCAGAGTAAAGACAAATACAAACGTATTGGAAACACTTTACGAGAAGAATTAAAGCATCGTACAAAATTAGCTTGTATCTCCTAAACAACACCTTGTAACTCGAAAAGATTTAGTGTGGCTTGTACCCCTACACGTGTAGCCTCAAAAGAGAACCCACAGGAGAATTTTCTTTCGTCAAAATTTTTCAGAAAACCACGTTTTATGGAAATCTCGCATCGTGCGAAATTATCTTGTTTTTACTATACAACACGTTGTTACTCGAAAATCTTTGTCGTTGCGTGTATGTCTAAGCATGTAGCCTCAAAAGAGCACGCACAGGAGAGTTTTCCCTCAAAGAATATGTTAGAATACCACGTTATAAGGAAATACAGTGTTGCAGACTAAATACAAATAAGTACGTATTGGAAACTATTTACGAGGAGAAATAACACATCGTAAAAAATTTGATTGTATCTTCTAAACAACACGTTGTAACTCGAAAAGATTTGGTGTGGCTCATACGTCTACACGTGTAGCCTCAAAAGCGAACCCACAGGAGAACTTTCTTTCGTCAAAATTTGTCAGGAAACCACGTTTAAGGAAATCCCGCATCGTGCAAAATTATCTTGTTTTTCCTAAACAACACGATGTAACTCGAAAAGCTTTGGTGTTGCGTGTATGTCTAAGCGTGTAACCTCTTAAGAGAACGCACAGGAGAGTTTTCTCTCGAAACAATATGTAAGAATACAACGTTATAAGGAAATACAGTGTTGCAGAGTAAAGACAAATACGTACGTATTGGAAACACTTTAAGAGAAGAAATATCGAATCGTAAAAAATTAGCTTGTATCTCCTAAACAACACGTGGTAACTCGAAAGGATTTGGTGTGGCGTGTACGTCTAAAAGTGTAGCCTCAAAAGAGAACCCACAGGAAAATTTTCTTTCATCAAAATTTGTCAGAAAACCAAGTTTTAAGGAAATCCCGCATCGTGCGAAATTATCTTGTTTTTCATAAACAACGCGTTTTAACTCAAAAAGCTTTGGTGTTGCCTGTATGTCTAATTGTGTAGCCTCAAAAGGGAACGCACAGGATAGTTTTCTCTCGAAAGAATATGTAAGAATACCACGTTATAAGGAAATACAGTGTTGCAGAGTAAAGACAAATACGTACATATTGGAAACAAGTTACGAGAAGAAGTAACGCATCTTAAAAATTAGCTTGCATCTCCTAAACAACACGTTGTAACTCGAAAAAATTTGGTGTGGCGTGTGCGTCTAAACGTGTAGCCTCAAAAGAGAACCCACAGGAGAATTTTCTTTCGTCAAAATTTTTCAGAAAACCACGTTTTTAGGAAATCCTGCATCGTGCGAAATCATCTTCTTCTCCCTAAAGAACATGTTGTAACTCGAAAGGCTTTGGTGTTGCGTGTATGTGTAAGCGTGGAGCCTCAAAAGAGAAGGCACAGGAGAGTTTTCTCTCGAAAGAATATGTAAGAATACCACGTTATAAGGAAATAAAATTTTGCAGATTAAAGACAAGTACATATTGGAAACACTTTACAAGAAGAAATGACGCATCATACAAAATTAGCTTGTATCTCCTAATCAACACGTTGTAACTCGAAAAGATTTGGTGTGAGGTGTACGTCTAAACGTGTAGACTCAAAAGAGAACCCACAGGACAATTTTGTTTCATCAAAATTTGTCAGAAACCACATTTTAAAGAAATTTCGCATCATGCGAAATTATCTTGTTTTTCCTAAACAACACGTTGTAACTCGAAATGCTTTGGTGTTGCGTGTATGTCTAAGGGTGTAACCTCAAAAGAGAACGCACAGGATAGTTTTCTCTCGAAAGAATATGAAAGAATATCACGTTATAAGGAAATACAATTTTGCAGAGTAAAGACAAATAAGTACGTATTGGAAACACTTTACGAGAAGAATTAACGCATCGTTAAAAATTAGCTTGTATCTCCTAAACAACACATTGTATCTCGAAATGATTTGGTGTGGCATGTACGTCTAAACGTGTAGCCTCAAAAGAGAACCCAGAGGAGAATTTCTTTCTTCAAATTTTTTCAGAAAACCACCTTTTAAGGAAATCCCTCATCGTGTGAAATCATTTTCTTTTTCCTAAACAACATGTTGTAACTCGAAAAGCTTTGGTGTTGCGTGTATGTGTAAGCGTGGAGCCTCAAAAGAGAAGGCACAGGAGAGTTTTCTCTCGAAAGAATATGTAAGAATACCACATTATAAGGAAATACAATTTTGCAGAGTAAAGACAAATAAGTACATATTGGAAACAGTTTACGAGAAGAAATAACGCATCGTACAAAATTAGCTTGTATCTCCTAAACAACACGTTGTAACTCGAAAAGATTTGGTGTGACATGTACGTCTAAAAGTGTAGACTCAAACGAGAACCCACAGGAGAATTTTCTTTCATCAACATTTGTCAGAAACCATGTTTTATGGAAATATCGCATCGTGCGAAATTATCTTGTTTTTCCTAAACAACACATTGTAACTAGAAAAGCTTTGGTGTTGCGTGTATGTCTAAGAGTGTAGCCTCAAAAGAGAATGCACAGGAGAGTTTTCTCTCGAAAGAATATGTAAGAATACCACGTTATAAGGAAATAATGTGTTGCAGAGTAAAGACAACTACACACGTTGTAACCCCGAAAAGATTTGGTGTGGCTCGTACCTCTACACGTGTAGCATCAAAAGAGAACCCACAGGAGATCTTTCTTTCGTCAAAATTTTCCAGAAAACCACGTTTTATGGAAATCTCGCATCGTGCGAAATTTTCTTGTTTTTCCTAAACAACACGTGGTAACTCGAAAAGCTTTGGCGTTGCGTGTTTGTCTAAGCTTGTAGCCTCAGAAGAGAATGTACAGGAGCGTTTTCCCTCGAAAGAATATGTAAGAATACCACGGTATAAGGAAATACAGTGTTGCAGAGTAAAGACAAATAAGTACATATTGGAAAAACTTTAAGAGAAGAAATAACGCATCGTACAAAATTAGCTTGTATCTCCTAAACAACACGTTGTAACTCGAAAATATTTGGTGTGGCTAGTACCTCTACACGTGTAGCCTCAAAAGAGAACCCACAGGAGAACTTTCTTTCGTCAAAATGTGTCAAAAACAACGTTTTAAGGAAATCCCACATCGTGCAAAATTATCTTGTTTTTCCTTAACAACACGTTGTGACTCGAAAAGTTTGGTGGTGTGTGAATGTCTGAGCATGTAGTCTCTAAAGAGAATGCACAGGAGAGGTTTCTCTCCAAAGAACATGTAAAAATACAATGTTATAAGGAAATACAGTGTTGCAGAGTAAAGACAAATATGTACATATGGGAAACACTTTATGAGAAGAAATAACACATCGTACAAAATTAGCTTGTATCTCCTAAACAACACATGGAAACTCGAAAAGATTTGGTGTGGCGTGTTCGTCTAAACATGTAGCCTCAAAAGAGAACCCACAGGAGAATTTTCTTTCCTCAAAATTTGTCCTAAAACCACGTTTTAAGGAAATCCTGCATCGTGCGAAATTATCTTGTTTCTCATAAACAACAAGTTGTAACTCGAAAAGTTTTGGTGTTGCCTGTATGTCTAAGTGTGTAGCCTCAAAAGGGAACGCACTGGATAGTTTTCTCTCGAAAGAATATGTATGAATTCCACGTTATAAGGAAATACAGTGTTGCAGAGTAAAGACAAATATGTACATATGGGAAACACTTTACGAGAAGAAATAACACATCGTAAAAAATTAGCTTGTATCTCCTAAACAACACATGGAAACTCGAAAGGATTTGGTGTGGCGTGTTCGTCTAAACATGTAGCCTCAAAAGAGAACCCACAGGAGAATTTTCTTTCCTCAAAATTTGTCCTAAAACCACGTTTTAAGGAAATCCCGCATCGTGCGAAATTATCTTGTTTCTCATAAACATCACGTTGTAACTCGAAAAGTTTTGGTGTTGCCTGTATGTCTAAGTGTGTAGCCTCAAAAGGGAACGCACTGGATAGTTTTCTCTCGAAAGAATATGTATGAATTCCACGTTATAAGGAAATACAGTGTTGCAGAGTAAAGACAAATATGTACGTATGGGAAACACTTTACGAAAAGAATTAACGCATCGTAAAAAATTAGCTTGTATCTCCTAAACAACACGTTGTAACTCGAAAAGATTTGGTATGGCATGTACGTCTAAACGTGTAGCCTCAAAAGAGAACCCACAGGAGAATTTTCTTTTGTCAAAATTTTTCAGAAAACCACGTTTTAAGGAAATCCCGCATCGTGCGAAATCATCTTCTTTTTCCTAAACAACATGTTGTAACTCGAAAAGCTTTGGTGTTACGTGTATGTGTAAGCATGGAGCCTCAAAAGAAAAGGCACAGGAGAGTTTTCTCTCAAAAGAATAGGTAAGAATACCACGTTATAAAGAAATACAATTTTGCAGAGTAAATACAAATAAGTACATATTGGAAACACTTTACGAGAAGAAATAACGCATCGAACAAAATTAGCTTGTATCTCCTAAACAACACGTTGTAACTCGAAAAGATTTGGTGTGACGTGTACGTCTACATGTGTAGCCTCAAAAGAGTACCCACAGGAGAATTTTCTTTCATCAAAATTTGTCAGAAACCACGTTTTAAAGAAATCTCGCATCAAAATTATCTTGTTTTTCCTAAACAACAGGTTGTAACTGGAAAAGCTTTGGTGTTGCCTGTATGTCTAAGCTTGTAGCTTCAAAAGAGAACTCACAGGAGAGTTTTCTCTCGAAAGAATATGTAAGAATACCACGTTATAAGGAAATACAGTGTTTCAGAGTAAAGACAAATATGTACTTACTGGAAACACTTTAAGAGAAGAAATAACGCATCGTACAACATTAGCTTGTATCTCCTAAATAACACGTTGTAACTCGAAAAGATTTGGTATGGCTCTTACCTCTTCACATGTAACCTCGAAAAAGAACCCACAGGAGAACTTCCTTTCGTCAAAATTTTTCAGAAAACCCCGTTTTATGGAAATTTGGCATCGTGCGAAATTATCTTGTTTTTCCTAAACAACACATTGTAACTCAAAAAGCTTTGGCGTTGCGTGTTTGTGTAAGCATGGAGCCTCAAAAGAGAAGGCACAGGAGAGTTTTCTCTCGAAAGAATATGTAAGAATACCACGTTATAAGGAAATACAATTTTGCAGAGTAAAGACAAATAAGTACATATTGGAAACACTTTACGAGAAGAAATAACGCCTCAAAAGGCACAGGAGAGTTTTCTCTCAAAAGAATAGGTAAGAATACCACGTTATAAGGAAATATATTGCTGCAGAGTAAAGACAAATACGTACGTATTGGAAACACATTATGAGAAGAAATAACGCATGGTAAAAAATTAGCTTGTATCTCCGAAACAACACGTTGTAACTCAAAAAGATTTAGTGTGGCGTGTACGTCTGAACATGTAGCCTCAAAAGAGAACCCACAGGAGAATTTTCTAACGTCAAAATTTGTCAGAAAACCACGTTTTAAGGAAATCCCGCATCGTGAGAAATTATCTTGTTCTTCCTAAACAACACGTTGTAACTCGAAAAGCTTTGCTGTTGCGTGTATGTCTAAGCGTGTAGCCTCAAATGAGAACGCACAGAAGAGTTTTCTCTCGAAAAAATATGTAAGAATACCACGTTATAAGGAAATACAGTGTTGCAGAGTAAAGACAAATACTTACTGGAAAAACTTTACAAGAAGAAATAACGCATCATACAAAATTAGCTTGTATCTCCTAAACAACACGTTGTAACTTAAAAAGATTTGGTGTGGCGTGTACGTCTAAACGTGTGGTCTCAAAAGAGAACCCATAGGAGAATTTTCTTTGGTCAAAATTTGTCAGAAAACCACATATTGAGGAAATCCCTCATCGTGCGAAATTATCTTGTTTTTCCTAAACAACACGTTGTAGCGCGAAAAGATTTGGTGTTGCCTCTATGTCTAAGCGTGTAGCCTCAAAAGAGGATGCACAGGAGAGTTTTCTCTCGAAAGAATATGTAAGAATACCACGTTATAAGGAAATACAGTGTTGCAGAGTAAAGACAAATATGTATGTATTGGAAACCCATGAACTTTAAGAGATGAAATAAAGCATCGTACAAAATTAGCTTGTATCTCCTAAACAACACGTAGTAACTCGAAAAGATTTGGTGTGGCGTGTACGTCTAAACGTGTAGCCTCAAAAGAGAACCCACAGTACAATTTTCTTTCCTCAAAATTTTTAAGAAAACCACGTTTTAAGGAAATCCCGCATCGTGAGAAATAATCTTGTTCTTCCTAAACAACACGTTTTAACTCGAAAAGCTTTAGTGTTGCGTGTATGTCTAGGCGTGTAGCCCCAAAAGAGAACGCACAGGAGAGTTTTCTCTCGAAAGAATATGTAAGAATACCACGTTATAAGGAAATACAGTGTGACAGAGTAAAGACAAATACGTACATATTGGAAGCACTTTATGAGAGCAATAACGCATCTTGCAAAATTAGCTTGTATGTCCTAAACAACACATTGTAATTCGAAAAGGTTTGGTGTGGCGTGTACGTCTAAACGTGTAGCCTCAAAAGATAACCCAAAGGAGAATTTTAAGAGAACCCAAAGGAGAATTTTCTTTCGTCAAAATTTTTCAGAAACTCACGTTTTAAGGAAATCCGCATAGTGCGAAATTATCATGTTTTTCCTAAACAACACGTTGTAACTCGAAAAGCTTTTGTGTTGCGTGTATGTCTAAGTGTGTATCCTCAAAAGAGAAGGCACAGGAGAGTTTTCTCTCGAAAGAATATGTAAGAATACCACGTTATAACGAAATACAGTTTTGCAGAGTAAAGACAAATACGTACTTATTGGAAACACTTTACGAGAAGAAATAACGCATCGTACAAAATTAGCTTGTTTCTCCAAAACTACACGTTGTAACTCGTAAAGAATTGTTGTGGCGTGTACGTCTTAACGTGTAGCATCAAAAGAGAACCCAAAGGAGAATTTTCTTTCGTCAAAAATTTTCAGAATATCACGTTTTAAGGAAATCCCGCATCGTGCGAAATTATCTTGTTTTTCCTAAAAAACACGTAGTAAGTCGAAAAGCTTTCTTGGTGCCTGTATGTCTAAGTGTGTAGCCTCAAAAGAGAAGGCACAGGAGAGTTTTCTCTTGAAAGAATATGTAAGAATACCACGTTAAAAGTAAATACAGTTTTGCAGAGTAAAGACGTATACATACGTATTGGAAACACTTTAAGAGAAGAAATAACGCATCATACAAAATTAGCTTGTATGTCCAAAACTACACGTTGTAACTCAAAAGGAATTGCTGTGGCATGAACGTCTAAACGTGTAGCCTCAAAAGAGAACCGAAAGGAAAATTTTCTTTCGTCAAAATTTTTCAGAAAATCACGTTTTAAGGAAATCCCGCATCGTGCGAAATTATCTTGTTTTTCCTAAACAACACGTTGTAAGTCGAAAAGCTTTCATGTTGCGTGTATGTCTAAGTGTGTAGCCTCAAAAGAGATGGAAAAGGAGAGTTTTCTCTCGAAAGAATATTGTAGAATACCACGTTATAGCGAAATACAGTTTTGTAGAGTAAAGACAAATACATACTTATTGGAAACACTTTACGAGAAGAAATAACGCATCTTACAAAATTAGCTTGTATCTCCAAAACTACACGTTGTAACTCGAAAAGAATTGTTGTGGCGTGTACGTCTTAACGTGTAGCATCAAAAGAGAACCCAAAGGAGAATTTTCTTTCATCAAAATTTTTCACAAAATCACGTTTTAAGGAAATCCCGCATCGTGCATAATTATCTTGTTTTTCCTAAACAACACGTTGTAACTCGAAAGGCTTTCGTGTTGCGTGTATGTCTAGGTGTGTAGCCTCAAAAGAGAAGGCACAGGAGAGTTTTCTTTCGAAAGAATGTGTAAGAATACCACTTCATAAGGAAATACAGTTTTGCAGAGTAAAGACATATACGTATGTATTGGAAATTCTTTACGAGAAGAAATAACGCATAGTACAAAATTAGCTTGTATCTCCAAAACTACACGTTGTAACTCGAAAGGAATTGGTGTGGCGTGAACGTCTAAACATGTAGCCTCAAAAGAGAACCTAAAGGAGAATTTTCTTTCGTCAAAATTTTTCAGAAAATCACGTTTTAAGGAAATCCCGCATCGTGCGAAATTATCTTGTTTTTCCTAAACAACACGTTGTAAGTCGAAAAGCTTTTGTGTTTCGTGTATGTCTAAGTGTGTAGCCTCAAAAGAGAAGGCACAGGAGAGTTTTCTCTCGAAAGAATATGTAAGAATACCACATTAAAAGTAAATACAGTTTTGCAGAGTAAAGACAAATATGTACTTATTGGAAACACTTTACGAGAAGAAATAACGCATCGTACAAAATAAGCTTGTATCTACAAAACTACACGTTATAACTCGAAAAGAATTGTTGTGGCATGTACGCCTTAACGTGTAGCCTCAAAAGAGAACCCAAAGGAGAATTTTCTTTCGTCAAAATTTTTCAGAAAATCACGTTTTAAGGAAATCCCGCATTGTGCGTAATTATCTTGTTTTTCCTAAACAACACGTTGTAACTCGAAAAGCTTTCGTGTTTCCTGTATGTCTAAGTGTGTAGCCTCAAAAGAGAAGGCACAGGAGAGTTTTCTTTCAAGAGACTATGTAAGAATACCACGTTAAATGTAAATACAGTTTTGCAGAGTAAAGACATATACGTAAGTATTGGAAACACTTTACGAGAAGAAATAAGGCAACGAACAAAATTAGCTTGTATCTCCAAAACTACACGTTGTAACTCGAAAAGAATTGGTGTGGCGTGTACATCGTAACGTGTAGTCTCAAAAGAGAGCGCAATGGAGAATTTTCTTTCCTCAAAATTTTTCAGAAAATCACGTTTTAAGGAAATCCCACATCATGCGAAATTACCTTGTTTTTCCTAAACAACACGTTGTAACTCGAAAAGCTTTCGTGTTGCGTGTATGTCTAAGTGTGTAGCCTCAAAACAGAAGGCACAGGAGAGTTTTCTCTCGAAAGAATATTGTAGAATGCCACGTTATAAGGAAATACAATTTTGCAGAGTAAAGACAAATACGTACGTATTGGAAACACTTTATGAGAAGAAATAACGCATCGTAAAATATTAGCTCGTATCTCCTAAACAACACGTTGTAACTTGAAAAGATTTGGTGTGGCGTGTATGTCTAAACGTGTAGCCTCAAAAGAAAACCCACAGGAGAATTATCTTTGGTAAAAATTTGTCAGAAAACCACGTATTTAGGAAATCCCGCATCGTGCTAAATTATCTTGTTTTTCCTAAATAACACGTTGTAAGTCGAAAAGCTTTCGTGTTGCGTTTATGTCTAAGTGTGTAGCCTCAAAAGAGAAGGCACAAGAGAGTTTTCTCTCGAAAGAATATGTAAGAAAACCACGTTATAACGAAATACAGTTTTGCAGTGTAAAGACAAATATGTACTTATTGGAAACACTTTACGAGAAGAAATAACGCATCTTAAAAAATTAGCTTGTATCTCCAAAACTACACGTTGTAACTCGAAAAGAATTGTTGTGGCGTGTACGTCTTAACATGTAGCATCAAAAGAGAACCAAAAGGAGAATTTTCTTTCGACAAAAATTTTCAGAAAATCACGTTTTAAGGAAATCCCGCATCGTGCGAAATTATCTTGTTTTTCGTAAACAACACGTTGTATGTCGAAAAGCTTTCGTGTTGCGTGTATGTCTAAGTGTGTAGCCTCAAAAGAGAAGGCACAGGAGAGTTTTCTCTCGAAAGAATATGTAAGAATACCACTTCATAAGGAAATACAGTTTTGCAGAGTAAAGTCATTTACATACGTATTGGAAACTCTTTACGAGAAGAAATAACGCATAGTGCAAAATTAGCTTGTATCTCCAAAACTTCACATTGTAACTCAAAAAGAATCGGTGTGGCGTGTACGTCTTAACGTGTAGTCTAAAAGAGAGCCCAAAGGAGAATTTTCTTTCGTAAAAATTTTTCAGAAAATCACGTTTTAAGGAAATCCCGCATCGTGCGAAATTATCTTGTTTTTCCTAAACAACATGTTGTAACTCGAAAAGCTTTCGTGTTGCGTGTATGTCTAAGTGTGTATCCTCAAAACAGAAGGCACAGAAGAGTTTTCTCTCGAAAGAATATTGTAGAATACCACGTTATAAGGAAATACAATTTTGCAGAGTAAAGACAAATACATACTTATTGGAAACACTTTATGAGAAGAAATAACGCATCGTACAAAGTTAGCTTGTATCTCCAAAACTACAGGTTTTAACTCGAAAAGAATTGTTGTGGCGTGTACGTCTTAACGTGTAGCATCAAAAGAATACCCAAAGGAGAATTTTCTTTCGTCCAAATTTTTCAGAAAATCACGTTTTAAGGAAATCCTGCATCGTGCGAAATTATCTTGTTTTTCCTAAACAACACGTTGTAACTCGAAAAGCTTTCGTGTTGCGTGTATGTCTAAGTGTGTATCCTCAAAACAGAAGGCACAGGAGAGTTTTCTCTCGAAAGAATATTGTAGAATACCACGTTATAAGGAAATACAATTTTGCAGAGTAAAGACAAATCGTATGTATTGGAAACACTTTACGAGAAGAAATAACGCATCGTATAAAATTAGCTTGTATCTCCAAAACTACACGTTGTAACTCGAAAAGAATTGTTGTGGCGTTTACGTCTTAACGTGTAGCCTCAAAAGAGAACCCAAAGGAGAATTTTCTTTCGTCAAAATTTTTCAGAAAATCACGTTTTGAGGAAATCCCGCATCGTGGGAAATTATCTTGTTTTTCCTAAACAACACGTTGTAAGTCGAAAAGCTTTCATGTTGCGTGTATGTCTAAGTTTGTAGCCTCAAAAGAGAAGGCACAAGAGAGTTTTCTCTCGAAAGAATATGTAAGAAAACCACGTTATAACGAAATACAGTTTTGCAGTGTAAAGACAAATAAGTACTTATTGGAAACACTTTACGAGAAGAAATAACGCATCTTACAAAATTAGCTTGTATCTCCAAAACTACACGTTGTAACTCGAAAAGAATTGTTGTGGCGTGTACGTCTTAACATGTAGCATCAAAAGAGAACCAAAAGGAGAATTTTCTTTCGACAAAAATTTTCGGAAAATCACGTTTTAAGGAAATCCCGCATCGTGCGAAATTATCTTGTTTTTCGTAAACAACACGTTGTAAGTCGAAAAGCTTTCGTGTTGCATGTATGTCTAAGTGTATAGCCTCAAAAGAGAAGGCACAGGAGAGTTTTCTCTCGAAAGAATATGTAAGAATACCACTTCAAAAGGAAATACAGTTTTGCAGAATAAAGTCATATACATACATATTAGAAACTCTTTACGAGAAGAAATAATGCATAGTGTAAAATTAGCTTGTATCTCCAAAACTACACGTTGTAACTCAAAAAGAATCGTTGTGGCGTGTACGTCTTAACGTGTAGTCTCAAAAGAGAGCCCAAAGGAGAATTTTCTTTCGTCAAAATTTTTCAGAAAATCACGTTTTAAGGAAATCCCGTATCGTGCGAAATTATCTTGTTTTTCCTAAACAACATGTTGTAACTCGAAAAGCTTTCGTGTTGCGTGTATGTCTAATTGTGTATCCTCAAAACAGAAGGCACAGGAGAGTTTTCTCTCGAAAGAATATTGTAGAATACCACGTTATAAGGAAATACAATTTTGCAGAGTAAAGACAAATACATACTTATTGGAAACACTTTACAAGAAGAAATAACGCATCGTACAAAATTAGCTTGTATCTACAAAACTACACGTTGTAACTCGAAAAGAATTGTTGTGGCGTGTACGTCTTAACGTGTAGCATCAAAAGAATACCCAAAGGAGAATTTTCTTTCGTCTAATTTTTCAGAAAATCACGTTTTAAGGAAATCCCGCATCGTGCTAAATTATCTTGTTTTTCCTAAACAACACGTTGTAACTCGAAAAGCTTTCGTGTTGCGTGTATGTCTAAGTGTGTAGCCTCAAAAGAGAAGGCACAGGAGAGTTTTCTCTCGAAAGAATATGTAAGAATACCACTTCATAAGGAAATACAGTTTTGCAGAGTAAAGACATATACGTACGTATTGGAAATTCTGTATGAGAAGAAATAACGCATAGTAAAAAATTAGCTTGTATCTCCAAAACTACACGTTGTAACTCGAAAGGAATTGGTGTGGCATGAACGTCTAAACGTGTAGCCTCAAAAGAGAACCGAAAGGCGAATTTTCTTTCGTCAAAATTTTTCAGAAAATCACGTTTTAAGGAAATCCCGCATAGTGCGAAATTATCTTGTTTTTCCTAAACAACACGTTGTAACTCGAAAAGCTTTCGTGTTGCGTGTATGTCTAAGTGTGTAGCCTCAAAAGAGAAGGCACAGGAGAGTTTTCTCTCAAAGTATATGCAAGAATACCACTTCATAATGAAATACAGTTTTGCAGAGTAAAGACATATACGTACATATTGGAAACTCTTTACGAGAAGAAATAACGCATAGTACAAAATTAGCTTGTATCTCCAAAACTACACGTTGTAACTCGAAAAGAATTGGTGTGGCGTGTAAGTCTTAACGTGTAGTCTCAAAAGAGAGCCCACAGGAGAATTTTCTTTCGTCAAAATTTTTCAGAAAATCACGTTTTAAGGAAATCCCGCATCGTGCGAAATTATCTTGTTTTTCCTAAACAACACGTTGTAAGTCGAAAAGCTTTCGTGTTGCCTGTATGTCTAAGTGTGTAGTCTCAAAACAGAAGGCACAGGAGAGTTTTCTCTCGAAAGAATATTGTAGAATACCACGTTATAAGGAAATACAATTTTGCAGAGTAAAGACAAATACGAACGTATTGGAAACACTTTACGAGAAGAAATAATGCATCGTACAAAATTAGCTTGTATCTCCAAAACTACACGTTGTAACTCGAAAAGAATTGGTGTGGCGTGTATGTCTTAATGTGTAGCCTCAAAAGAGAACCCAAAGGAGAATTTTCTTCCGTCAAAATTTTTCAGAAAATCACGTTTTAAGGAAATCCCGCATTGTGCGAAATTATCATGTTTTTCCTAAACAACACGTTGTAAGTCGAAAAGCTTTCGTGTTGCGTGTATGTCTAAGTGTGTAGCCTCAAAAGAGAAGGCACAGGAGAGTTTTCTCTCGGAAGAATATGTAAGAATACCACGTTAAAAGTAAATACAGTTTTGCAGAGTAAAGGCAAATAAGTACTTATTGGAAACACTTTAAGAGAAGAAATAACGCATCGTACAAAATTAGCTTGTATCTACAAAACTACACGTTGTAACTCAAAAAGAATTGTTGTGGCATGTACGTCTTAACGTGTAGCCTCAAAAGAGAACCCAAAGGAGAATTTTCTTTCATCAAAATTTTTCAGAAAATCACGTTTTTAGGAAATCCCGCATCGTGCGAAATTATCTTGTTTTTCCTATACAACACGTTGTAACTCGAAAAGCTTTCGTGTTGCGTGTATGTCTAAGTGTGTAGCCTCAAAAGAGAAGGCACAGGAGAGTTTTCTCTCGAAAGAATATGTAAGAATACCACGTTAAAAGTAAATACAGTTTTGCAGAGTAAAGGCATATACGTATGTATTGGAAACATTTTACGAGAAGAAATAAGGCATCGTAAAAAATTAGCTTATATCTCCAAAACTACACGTTGTAACTCGAAAAGAATTGGTGTGGCATGAACGTCTAAACGTGTAGCCTCAAAAGAGAACTGAAAGGAGAATTTTCTTTCATCAAAATTTTTCAGAAAATCACGTTTTAAGGAAATCCCGCATCGTGCGAAATTATCTTGTTTTTCCTAAACAACACTTTGTAATTCGAAAAGCTTTCGTGATGCGTGTATGTCTAAGTGTGTAGCCTCAAAAGGGAAGGCACAGGAGAGTTTTCACTCGAAAGAATATGTAAGAATACCACTTCATAAGGAAATACAGTTTTGCAGAGTTAAGACATATACGTACGTATTGGAAACTCTTTACGAGAAGAAATAACGCATAGTACAAAATTAGCTTGTATCTCCAAAACTACACGTTGTAACTCGAAAAGAATTGGTGTGGCGTGTACGTCTTAACGTGTGGTCTCAAAAGAGAGCCCAATGGAGAATTTTCTTTCGTCAAAATTTTTCAGAAAATCACGTTTTAAGGAAATCCCGCATCGTGCGAAATTATCTTGTTTTTCCTAAACAACACGTTGTAAGTCGAAAAGCTTTCGTGTTGCCTGTATGTCTAAGTGTGTAGTCTCAAAACAGAAGGCACAGGAGAGTTTTCTCTCGAAAGAATATTGTAGAATACCACGTTATAAGGAAATACAATTTTGCAGAGTAAAGACAAATACGAACGTATTGGAAACACTTTACGAGAAGAAATAATGCATCGTACAAAATTAGCTTGTATCTCCAAAACTACACGTTGTAACTCGAAAAGAATTGGTGTGGCGTGTATGTCTTAATGTGTAGCCTCAAAAGAGAACCCAAAGGAGAATTTTCTTCCGTCAAAATTTTTCAGAAAATCACGTTTTAAGGAAATCCCGCATTGTGCGAAATTATCATGTTTTTCCTAAACAACACGTTGTAAGTCGAAAAGCTTTCGTGTTGCGTGTATGTCTAAGTGTGTAGCCTCAAAAGAGAAGGCACAGGAGAGTTTTCTCTCTGAAGAATATGTAAGAATACCACGTTAAAAGTAAATACAGTTTTGCAGAGTAAAGGCAAATAAGTACTTATTGGAAACACTTTAAGAGAAGAAATAACGCATCGTACAAAATTAGCTTGTATCTACAAAACTACACGTTGTAACTCAAAAAGAATTGTTGTGGCATGTACGTCTTAACGTGTAGCCTCAAAAGAGAACCCAAAGGAGAATTTTCTTTCATCAAAATTTTTCAGAAAATCACGTTTTTAGGAAATCCCGCATCGTGCGAAATTATCTTGTTTTTCCTATACAACACGTTGTAACTCGAAAAGCTTTGGTGTTGCGTGTATGTCTAAGTGTGTAGCCTCAAAAGAGAAGGCACAGGAGAGTTTTCTCTCGAAAGAATATGTAAGAATACCACGTTAAAAGTAAATACAGTTTTGCAGAGTAAAGGCATATACGTATGTATTGGAAACATTTTACGAGAAGAAATAAGGCATCGTAAAATATTAGCTTGTATCTCCAAAACTACACGTTGTAACTCGAAAAGAATTGGTGTGGCATGAACGTCTAAACGTGTAGCCTCAAAAGAGAACTGAAAGGAGAATTTTCTTTCATCAAAATTTTTCAGAAAATCACGTTTTAAGGAAATCCCGCATCGTGCGAAATTATCTTGTTTTTCCTAAACAACACTTTGTAATTCGAAAAGCTTTCGTGATGCGTGTATGTCTAAGTGTGTAGCCTCAAAAGGGAAGGCACAGGAGAGTTTTCACTCGAAAGAATATGTAAGAATACCACTTCATAAGGAAATACAGTTTTGCAGAGTTAAGACATATACGTACGTATTGGAAACTCTTTACGAGAAGAAATAACGCATAGTACAAAATTAGCTTGTATCTCCAAAACTACACGTTGTAACTCGAAAAGAATTGGTGTGGCGTGTACGTCTTAACGTGTGGTCTCAAAAGAGAGCCCAATGGAGAATTTTCTTTCGTCAAAATTTTTCAGAAAATCACGTTTTAAGGAAATCCCGCATCGTGCGAAATTATCTTGTTTTTCCTAAACAACACGTTGTAAGTCGAAAAGCTTTCGTGTTGCCTGTATGTCTAAGTGTGTAGTCTCAAAACAGAAGGCACAGGAGAGTTTTCTCTCGAAAGAATATTGTAGAATACCACGTTATAAGGAAATACAATTTTGCAGAGTAAAGACAAATACGAACGTATTGGAAACACTTTACGAGAAGAAATAATGCATCGTACAAAATTAGCTTGTATCTCCAAAACTACACGTTGTAACTCGAAAAGAATTGGTGTGGCGTGTATGTCTTAATGTGTAGCCTCAAAAGAGAACCCAAAGGAGAATTTTCTTCCGTCAAAATTTTTCAGAAAATCACGTTTTAAGGAAATCCCGCATTGTGCGAAATTATCATGTTTTTCCTAAACAACACGTTGTAAGTCGAAAAGCTTTCGTGTTGCGTGTATGTCTAAGTGTGTAGCCTCAAAAGAGAAGGCACAGGAGAGTTTTCTCTCGGAAGAATATGTAAGAATACCACGTTAAAAGTAAATACAGTTTTGCAGAGTAAAGGCAAATAAGTACTTATTGGAAACACTTTAAGAGAAGAAATAACGCATCGTACAAAATTAGCTTGTATCTACAAAACTACACGTTGTAACTCAAAAAGAATTGTTGTGGCATGTACGTCTTAACGTGTAGCCTCAAAAGAGAACCCAAAGGAGAATTTTCTTTCATCAAAATTTTTCAGAAAATCACGTTTTTAGGAAATCCCGCATCGTGCGAAATTATCTTGTTTTTCCTATACAACACGTTGTAACTCGAAAAGCTTTCGTGTTGCGTGTATGTCTAAGTGTGTAGCCTCAAAAGAGAAGGCACAGGAGAGTTTTCTCTCGAAAGAATATGTAAGAATACCACGTTAAAAGTAAATACAGTTTTGCAGAGTAAAGGCATATACGTATGTATTGGAAACATTTTACGAGAAGAAATAAGGCATCGTAAAAAATTAGCTTATATCTCCAAAACTACACGTTGTAACTCGAAAAGAATTGGTGTGGCATGAACGTCTAAACGTGTAGCCTCAAAAGAGAACTGAAAGGAGAATTTTCTTTCATCAAAATTTTTCAGAAAATCACGTTTTAAGGAAATCCCGCATCGTGCGAAATTATCTTGTTTTTCCTAAACAACACTTTGTAATTCGAAAAGCTTTCGTGATGCGTGTATGTCTAAGTGTGTAGCCTCAAAAGGGAAGGCACAGGAGAGTTTTCACTCGAAAGAATATGTAAGAATACCACTTCATAAGGAAATACAGTTTTGCAGAGTTAAGACATATACGTACGTATTGGAAACTCTTTACGAGAAGAAATAACGCATAGTACAAAATTAGCTTGTATCTCCAAAACTACACGTTGTAACTCGAAAAGAATTGGTGTGGCGTGTACGTCTTAACGTGTGGTCTCAAAAGAGAGCCCAATGGAGAATTTTCTTTCGTCAAAATTTTTCAGAAAATCACGTTTTAAGGAAATCCCGCATCGTGCGAAATTATCTTGTTTTTCCTAAACAACACGTTGTAAGTCGAAAAGCTTTCGTGTTGCCTGTATGTCTAAGTGTGTAGTCTCAAAACAGAAGGCACAGGAGAGTTTTCTCTCGAAAGAATATTGTAGAATACCACGTTATAAGGAAATACAATTTTGCAGAGTAAAGACAAATACGAACGTATTGGAAACACTTTACGAGAAGAAATAATGCATCGTACAAAATTAGCTTGTATCTCCAAAACTACACGTTGTAACTCGAAAAGAATTGGTGTGGCGTGTATGTCTTAATGTGTAGCCTCAAAAGAGAACCCAAAGGAGAATTTTCTTCCGTCAAAATTTTTCAGAAAATCACGTTTTAAGGAAATCCCGCATTGTGCGAAATTATCATGTTTTTCCTAAACAACACGTTGTAAGTCGAAAAGCTTTCGTGTTGCGTGTATGTCTAAGTGTGTAGCCTCAAAAGAGAAGGCACAGGAGAGTTTTCTCTCTGAAGAATATGTAAGAATACCACGTTAAAAGTAAATACAGTTTTGCAGAGTAAAGGCAAATAAGTACTTATTGGAAACACTTTAAGAGAAGAAATAACGCATCGTACAAAATTAGCTTGTATCTACAAAACTACACGTTGTAACTCAAAAAGAATTGTTGTGGCATGTACGTCTTAACGTGTAGCCTCAAAAGAGAACCCAAAGGAGAATTTTCTTTCATCAAAATTTTTCAGAAAATCACGTTTTTAGGAAATCCCGCATCGTGCGAAATTATCTTGTTTTTCCTATACAACACGTTGTAACTCGAAAAGCTTTGGTGTTGCGTGTATGTCTAAGTGTGTAGCCTCAAAAGAGAAGGCACAGGAGAGTTTTCTCTCGAAAGAATATGTAAGAATACCACGTTAAAAGTAAATACAGTTTTGCAGAGTAAAGGCATATACGTATGTATTGGAAACATTTTACGAGAAGAAATAAGGCATCGTAAAATATTAGCTTGTATCTCCAAAACTACACGTTGTAACTCGAAAAGAATTGGTGTGGCATGAACGTCTAAACGTGTAGCCTCAAAAGAGAACTGAAAGGAGAATTTTCTTTCATCAAAATTTTTCAGAAAATCACGTTTTAAGGAAATCCCGCATCGTGCGAAATTATCTTGTTTTTCCTAAACAACACTTTGTAATTCGAAAAGCTTTCGTGATGCGTGTATGTCTAAGTGTGTAGCCTCAAAAGGGAAGGCACAGGAGAGTTTTCACTCGAAAGAATATGTAAGAATACCACTTCATAAGGAAATACAGTTTTGCAGAGTTAAGACATATACGTACGTATTGGAAACTCTTTACGAGAAGAAATAACGCATAGTACAAAATTAGCTTGTATCTCCAAAACTACACGTTGTAACTCGAAAAGAATTGGTGTGGCGTGTACGTCTTAACGTGTGGTCTCAAAAGAGAGCCCAATGGAGAATTTTCTTTCGTCAAAATTTTTCAGAAAATCACGTTTTAAGGAAATCCCGCATCGTGCGAAATTATCTTGTTTTTCCTAAACAACACGTTGTAAGTCGAAAAGCTTTCGTGTTGCCTGTATGTCTAAGTGTGTAGTCTCAAAACAGAAGGCACAGGAGAGTTTTCTCTCGAAAGAATATTGTAGAATACCACGTTATAAGGAAATACAATTTTGCAGAGTAAAGACAAATACGAACGTATTGGAAACACTTTACGAGAAGAAATAATGCATCGTACAAAATTAGCTTGTATCTCCAAAACTACACGTTGTAACTCGAAAAGAATTGGTGTGGCGTGTATGTCTTAATGTGTAGCCTCAAAAGAGAACCCAAAGGAGAATTTTCTTCCGTCAAAATTTTTCAGAAAATCACGTTTTAAGGAAATCCCGCATTGTGCGAAATTATCATGTTTTTCCTAAACAACACGTTGTAAGTCGAAAAGCTTTCGTGTTGCGTGTATGTCTAAGTGTGTAGCCTCAAAAGAGAAGGCACAGGAGAGTTTTCTCTCGGAAGAATATGTAAGAATACCACGTTAAAAGTAAATACAGTTTTGCAGAGTAAAGGCAAATAAGTACTTATTGGAAACACTTTAAGAGAAGAAATAACGCATCGTACAAAATTAGCTTGTATCTACAAAACTACACGTTGTAACTCAAAAAGAATTGTTGTGGCATGTACGTCTTAACGTGTAGCCTCAAAAGAGAACCCAAAGGAGAATTTTCTTTCATCAAAATTTTTCAGAAAATCACGTTTTTAGGAAATCCCGCATCGTGCGAAATTATCTTGTTTTTCCTATACAACACGTTGTAACTCGAAAAGCTTTCGTGTTGCGTGTATGTCTAAGTGTGTAGCCTCAAAAGAGAAGGCACAGGAGAGTTTTCTCTCGAAAGAATATGTAAGAATACCACGTTAAAAGTAAATACAGTTTTGCAGAGTAAAGGCATATACGTATGTATTGGAAACATTTTACGAGAAGAAATAAGGCATCGTAAAATATTAGCTTGTATCTCCAAAACTACACGTTGTAACTCGAAAAGAATTGGTGTGGCATGAACGTCTAAACGTGTAGCCTCAAAAGAGAACTGAAAGGAGAATTTTCTTTCATCAAAATTTTTCAGAAAATCACGTTTTAAGGAAATCCCGCATCGTGCGAAATTATCTTGTTTTTCCTAAACAACACTTTGTAATTCGAAAAGCTTTCGTGATGCGTGTATGTCTAAGTGTGTAGCCTCAAAAGGGAAGGCACAGGAGAGTTTTCACTCGAAAGAATATGTAAGAATACCACTTCATAAGGAAATACAGTTTTGCAGAGTTAAGACATATACGTACGTATTGGAAACTCTTTACGAGAAGAAATAACGCATAGTACAAAATTAGCTTGTATCTCCAAAACTACACGTTGTAACTCGAAAAGAATTGGTGTGGCGTGTACGTCTTAACGTGTGGTCTCAAAAGAGAGCCCAATGGAGAATTTTCTTTCGTCAAAATTTTTCAGAAAATCACGTTTTAAGGAAATCCCGCATCGTGCGAAATTATCTTGTTTTTCCTAAACAACACGTTGTAAGTCGAAAAGCTTTCGTGTTGCCTGTATGTCTAAGTGTGTAGTCTCAAAACAGAAGGCACAGGAGAGTTTTCTCTCGAAAGAATATTGTAGAATACCACGTTATAAGGAAATACAATTTTGCAGAGTAAAGACAAATACGAACGTATTGGAAACACTTTACGAGAAGAAATAATGCATCGTACAAAATTAGCTTGTATCTCCAAAACTACACGTTGTAACTCGAAAAGAATTGGTGTGGCGTGTATGTCTTAATGTGTAGCCTCAAAAGAGAACCCAAAGGAGAATTTTCTTCCGTCAAAATTTTTCAGAAAATCACGTTTTAAGGAAATCCCGCATTGTGCGAAATTATCATGTTTTTCCTAAACAACACGTTGTAAGTCGAAAAGCTTTCGTGTTGCGTGTATGTCTAAGTGTGTAGCCTCAAAAGAGAAGGCACAGGAGAGTTTTCTCTCGGAAGAATATGTAAGAATACCACGTTAAAAGTAAATACAGTTTTGCAGAGTAAAGGCAAATAAGTACTTATTGGAAACACTTTAAGAGAAGAAATAACGCATCGTACAAAATTAGCTTGTATCTACAAAACTACACGTTGTAACTCAAAAAGAATTGTTGTGGCATGTACGTCTTAACGTGTAGCCTCAAAAGAGAACCCAAAGGAGAATTTTCTTTCATCAAAATTTTTCAGAAAATCACGTTTTTAGGAAATCCCGCATCGTGCGAAATTATCTTGTTTTTCCTATACAACACGTTGTAACTCGAAAAGCTTTGGTGTTGCGTGTATGTCTAAGTGTGTAGCCTCAAAAGAGAAGGCACAGGAGAGTTTTCTCTCGAAAGAATATGTAAGAATACCACGTTAAAAGTAAATACAGTTTTGCAGAGTAAAGGCATATACGTATGTATTGGAAACATTTTACGAGAAGAAATAAGGCATCGTAAAATATTAGCTTGTATCTCCAAAACTACACGTTGTAACTCGAAAAGAATTGGTGTGGCATGAACGTCTAAACGTGTAGCCTCAAAAGAGAACTGAAAGGAGAATTTTCTTTCATCAAAATTTTTCAGAAAATCACGTTTTAAGGAAATCCCGCATCGTGCGAAATTATCTTGTTTTTCCTAAACAACACTTTGTAATTCGAAAAGCTTTCGTGATGCGTGTATGTCTAAGTGTGTAGCCTCAAAAGGGAAGGCACAGGAGAGTTTTCACTCGAAAGAATATGTAAGAATACCACTTCATAAGGAAATACAGTTTTGCAGAGTTAAGACATATACGTACGTATTGGAAACTCTTTACGAGAAGAAATAACGCATAGTACAAAATTAGCTTGTATCTCCAAAACTACACGTTGTAACTCGAAAAGAATTGGTGTGGCGTGTACGTCTTAACGTGTGGTCTCAAAAGAGAGCCCAATGGAGAATTTTCTTTCGTCAAAATTTTTCAGAAAATCACGTTTTAAGGAAATCCCGCATCGTGCGAAATTATCTTGTTTTTCCTAAACAACACGTTGTAAGTCGAAAAGCTTTCGTGTTGCCTGTATGTCTAAGTGTGTAGTCTCAAAACAGAAGGCACAGGAGAGTTTTCTCTCGAAAGAATATTGTAGAATACCACGTTATAAGGAAATACAATTTTGCAGAGTAAAGACAAATACGAACGTATTGGAAACACTTTACGAGAAGAAATAATGCATCGTACAAAATTAGCTTGTATCTCCAAAACTACACGTTGTAACTCGAAAAGAATTGGTGTGGCGTGTATGTCTTAATGTGTAGCCTCAAAAGAGAACCCAAAGGAGAATTTTCTTCCGTCAAAATTTTTCAGAAAATCACGTTTTAAGGAAATCCCGCATTGTGCGAAATTATCATGTTTTTCCTAAACAACACGTTGTAAGTCGAAAAGCTTTCGTGTTGCGTGTATGTCTAAGTGTGTAGCCTCAAAAGAGAAGGCACAGGAGAGTTTTCTCTCGGAAGAATATGTAAGAATACCACGTTAAAAGTAAATACAGTTTTGCAGAGTAAAGGCAAATAAGTACTTATTGGAAACACTTTAAGAGAAGAAATAACGCATCGTACAAAATTAGCTTGTATCTACAAAACTACACGTTGTAACTCAAAAAGAATTGTTGTGGCATGTACGTCTTAACGTGTAGCCTCAAAAGAGAACCCAAAGGAGAATTTTCTTTCATCAAAATTTTTCAGAAAATCACGTTTTTAGGAAATCCCGCATCGTGCGAAATTATCTTGTTTTTCCTATACAACACGTTGTAACTCGAAAAGCTTTCGTGTTGCGTGTATGTCTAAGTGTGTAGCCTCAAAAGAGAAGGCACAGGAGAGTTTTCTCTCGAAAGAATATGTAAGAATACCACGTTAAAAGTAAATACAGTTTTGCAGAGTAAAGGCATATACGTATGTATTGGAAACATTTTACGAGAAGAAATAAGGCATCGTAAAATATTAGCTTGTATCTCCAAAACTACACGTTGTAACTCGAAAAGAATTGGTGTGGCATGAACGTCTAAACGTGTAGCCTCAAAAGAGAACTGAAAGGAGAATTTTCTTTCATCAAAATTTTTCAGAAAATCACGTTTTAAGGAAATCCCGCATCGTGCGAAATTATCTTGTTTTTCCTAAACAACACTTTGTAATTCGAAAAGCTTTCGTGATGCGTGTATGTCTAAGTGTGTAGCCTCAAAAGGGAAGGCACAGGAGAGTTTTCACTCGAAAGAATATGTAAGAATACCACTTCATAAGGAAATACAGTTTTGCAGAGTTAAGACATATACGTACGTATTGGAAACTCTTTACGAGAAGAAATAACGCATAGTACAAAATTAGCTTGTATCTCCAAAACTACACGTTGTAACTCGAAAAGAATTGGTGTGGCGTGTACGTCTTAACGTGTGGTCTCAAAAGAGAGCCCAATGGAGAATTTTCTTTCGTCAAAATTTTTCAGAAAATCACGTTTTAAGGAAATCCCACATCGTGCGAAATTACCTTGTTTTTCCTAAACAACACGTTGTAACTCGAAAAGTTTCGTGCTGCGTGTATGTCTAAGTGTGTAGCCTAAAAACAGAAGGCACAGGAGAGTTTTCTCTCGAAAGAATATTGTAGATTACCACGTTATAAGGAAATACAATTTTGCAGAGTAAAGACAAATACGTACGTATTTTAAACACTTTACGAGAAGAAATAACGCATCGTACAAAATTAGCTTGTATCTCCAAAACTACATGTTGTAACTCGAAAATAATTGGTGTGGCATGGACGTCTTAACGTGTAGTCTCAAAAGAGAGCCCAAAGGAGAATTTTCTTTCGTCAAAATTTTTCAGAAAATCACGTGTTAAGGAAATCCCGCATCGTGCGAAATTATGTTGTTTTTCCTAAACAACACGTTGTAAGTCGAAAAGTTTCGTGTTGCCTGTATGTCTAAGTGTGTAGTCTCAAAACAGAAGGCACAGGAGAGTTTTCTCTCGAAAGAATATTGTAGAATACCACGTTATAAGGAAATACAATTTTGCAGAGTAAAGACAAATACGAACGTATTGGAAACACTTTACGAGAAGAAATAATGCATCGTACAAAATTAGCTTGTATCTCCAAAACTACACGTTGTAACTCGAAAGGAATTGGTGTGGCGTGTATGTCTTAATGTGTAGCCTAAAAAGAGAACCCAAAGGAGAATTTTCTTCCGTCAAAATTTTTCAGAAAATCACGTTTTAAGGAAATCCCGCATTGTGCGAAATTATCATGTTTTTCCTAAACAACACGTTGTAAGTCGAAAAGCTTTCGTGTTGGGTGTATGTCTAAGTGTGTAGCCTCAAAAGAGAAGGCACAGGAGAGTTTTCTCTCGGAAGAATATGTAAGAATACCACTTTAAAAGTAAATACAGTTTTGCAGAGTAAAGACAAATACTTACTTATTGGAAACACTTTAAGAGAAGAAATAACGCATCGTACAAAATTAGCTTGTATCTACAAAACTACACGTTGTAACTCAAAAAGAATTGTTGTGGCATGTACGTCTTAACGTGTAGCCTCAAAAGAGAACCCAAAGGAGAATTTTCTTTCATCAAAATTTTTCAGAAAATCACGTTTTTAGGAAATCCCGCATCGTGCGAAATTATCTTGTTTTTCCGATACAACACATTGTAACTCGAAAAGCTTTCGTGTTGCGTGTATGTCTAAGTGTGTAGCCTCAAAAGAGAAGGCACAGGAGAGTTTTCTCTCGAAAGAATATGTAAGAATACCACGTTAAAAGTAAATACAGTTTTGCAGAGTAAAGGCATATACGTACGTATTGGAAACATTTTACGAGAAGAAATAAGGCATCGTAAAAAATTAGCTTGTATCTCCAAAACTACACGTTGTAACTCGAAAAGAATTGGTGTGGCATGAACATCTAAACGTGTAGCCTCAAAAGAGAACTGAAAGGAGAATTTTCTTTCATCAAAATTTTTCAGAAAATCACGTTTTAAGGAAATCCCGCATCGTGCGAAATTATCTTGTTTTTCCTAAACAACACTTTGTAATTCGAAAAGCTTTCGTGATGCGTGTATGTCTAAGTGTGTAGCCTCAAAAGGGAAGGCACAGGAGAGTTTTCACTCGAAAGAATATGTAAGAATACCACTTCATAAGGAAATACAGTTTTGCAGAGTTAAGACATATACGTACGTATTGGAAACTCTTTACGAGAAGAAATAACGCATAGTACAAAATTAGCATGTATCTCCAAAACTACACGTTGTAACTCGAAAAGAATTGGTGTGGCGTGTACGTCTTAACGTGTAGTCTCAAAAGAGAGCCCAATGGAGAATTTTCTTTCGTCAAAATTTTTCAGAAAATCACGTTTTAAGGAAATCCCACATCGTGCGAAATTACCTTGTTTTTCCTAAACAACACGTTGTAACTCGAAAAGCTTTCGTGTTGCGTGTATGTCTAAGTGTGTAGCCTAAAAACAGAAGGCACAGGAGAGTTTTCTCTCGAAAGAATATTGTAGAATACCACGTTATAAGGAAATACAATTTTGCAGAGTAAAGACAAATACGTACTTATTGGAAACACTTTACGAGAAGAAATAACGCATCGTACAAAATTAGCTTGTATCTCCAAAACTACACGTTGTAACTCGAAAAGAATTGGTGTGGCATGGACGTCTTAACGTGTAGTCTCAAAAGAGAGCCCAAAGGAGAATTTTCTTTCGTCAAAATTTTTCAGAAAATCACGTTTTAAGGAAATCCCGCATCGTGCGAAATTATCTCGTTTTTCCTAAACAACACGTTGTAACTCAAAAAGCTTTCGTGTTGCGTGTATGTCTAAGTGTGTAGCCTCAAAACAGAAGGCACAGGAGAGTTTTCTCTCGAAAGAATATTGTAGAATACCACGTTATAAGGAAATACAATTTTGCAGAGTAAAGACAAATCGTATGTATTGGAAATACTTTAGGAGAAGAAATAACGCATCGCACAAAATTAGCTTGTATCTCCAAAACTACACGTTGTAACTCGAAAAGAATTGTTGTGGCGTGTACGTCTTAACGTGTAGCCTCAAAAGAGAACCCAAAGGAGAATTTTCTTTAGTCAAAATTTTTCAGAAAATCACGTTTTGAGGAAATCCCGCATCGTGGGAAATTATCTTGTTTTTCCTAAACAACACGTTGTAAGTCGAAAAGCTTTCGTGTTGCGTGTATGTCTAAGTGTGTAGCCTCAAAAGAGAAAGCACAGGAGAGTTTTCTCTCGGAAGAATATGTAAGAATACCACGTTAAAAGTAAATACAGTTTTGCAGAGTAAAGACAAATACGTACTTATTGGAAAAACTTTAAGAGAAGAAATAACGCATCGTACAAAATTAGCTTGTATCTACAAAACTACACGGTGTAACTCAAAAAGAATTGTTGTGGCATGTACGTCTTAACGTGTAGCCTCAAAAGAGAACCCAAAGGAGAATTTTCTTTCATCAAAATTTTTCAGAAAATCACGTTTTTAGGAAATCCCGCATCGTGCGAAATTATCTTGTTTTTCCTAAACAACATTTTGTAACTCGAAAAGCTTTCGTGTTGCGTGTATGTCTAAGTGTGTATCCTCAAAACAGAAGGCACAGTAGAGTTTTCTCTCGAAAGAATATTGTAGAATACCACGTTATAAGGAAATACAATTTTGCAGAGTAAAGACAAATACATACTTATTGGAAACACTTTACGAGAAGAAATAACGCATCGTACAAAATTAGCTTGTATCTCCAAAACTACACGTTGTAACTCGAAAAGAATTGTTGTGGCGTGTACGTCTTAACGTGTAGCATCAAAAGAAAACCCAAAGGAGAATTTTCTTTCGTCAAAATTTTTCAGAAAATCACGTTTTAAAAAAATCCCGCATCGTGCGAAATTATCTTGTTTTTCCTAAACAACTCTTTGTAACTCGAAAATCTTTCGTGTTGCGTGTATGTCTAAGTGTGTAGCCTCAAAAGAGAAGGCACAGGAGAGTTTTCTCTCGGAAGAATATGTAAGAATACCACTTCATAAGGAAATACAGTTTTGCAGAATAAAGACATATACGTATGTATTGGAAACTCTTTACAAGAAGAAATAACACGTAGTACAAAATTACCTTGTATCTCCAAAACTACACGTTGTAACTCGAAAGGAATTGGTGTGGCATGAACGTCTAAACGTGTAGCCTCTAAAGAGAACTGAAAGGAGAATTTTCTTTCGTCAATATTTTCAGAAAATCACGTTTTAAGGAAATCCCACATCGTGCGAAATTATCTTGTTTTTCCTAAACAAAACGTTGTAACTCGAAAAGCTTTCGTGTTGCGTGTATGCCTAAGTGTGTAACCTCAAAAGAGAAGGCACAGGAGAGTTTTCTCTCGAAAGAATATGTAAGAATACCACGTTATAACGAAATACAGTTTTGCAGAGTAAAGACAAATACGTACTTATTGGAAACACTTTACGAGAAGAAATATCGCATCGTATCAAATTAGCTTGTATCTCCAAAACTACACGTTGTAACTCGAAAAGAATTGTTGTGCCGTGTACGTCTTAACGTGTAGCCTCAAAAGAGAACCCAAAGGAGAATTTTCTTTAGTCAAAATTTTTCAGAAAATCACGTTTTGAGGAAATCCCGCATTGTGGGAAATTATCTTGTTTTTCCTAAACAACACGTTGTAAGTCGAAAAGCTTTCGTGTTGCGTGTATGTCTAAGTGTGTAGCCTCAAAAGAGAAGGCACAGGAGAGTTTTCTCTCGGAAGAATATGTAAGAATACCACGTTAAAAGTAAATACAGTTTTGCAGAGTAAAGACAAATACGTACTTATTGGAAAAACTTTAAGAGAAGAAATAACGCATCGTACAAAATTAGCTTGTATCTACAAAACTACACGGTGTAACTCAAAAAGAATTGTTGTGGCATGTACGTCTTAACGTGTAGCCTCAAAAGAGAACCCAAAGGAGAATTTTCTTTCATCAAAATTTTTCAGAAAATCACGTTTTTAGGAAATCCCGCATCGTGCGAAATTATCTTGTTTTTCCTAAACAACATTTTGTAACTCGAAAAGCTTTCGTGTTGCGTGTATGTCTAAGTGTGTATCCTCAAAACAGAAGGCACAGTAGAGTTTTCTCTCGAAAGAATATTGTAGAATACCACGTTATAAGGAAATACAATTTTGCAGAGTAAAGACAAATACATACTTATTGGAAACACTTTACGAGAAGAAATAACGCATCGTACAAAATTAGCTTGTATCTCCAAAACTACACGTTGTAACTCGAAAAGAATTGTTGTGGCGTGTACGTCTTAACGTGTAGCATCAAAAGAATACCCAAAGGAGAATTTTCTTTCGTCAAAATTTTTCAGAAAATCACGTTTTAAAAAAATCCCGCATCGTGCGAAATTATCTTGTTTTTCCTAAACAACTCTTTGTAACTCGAAAATCTTTCGTGTTGCGTGTATGTCTAAGTGTGTAGCCTCAAAAGAGAAGGCACAGGAGAGTTTTCTCTCGGAAGAATATGTAAGAATACCACTTCATAAGGAAATACAGTTTTGCAGAATAAAGACATATACGTATGTATTGGAAACTCTTTACAAGAAGAAATAACACGTAGTACAAAATTACCTTGTATCTCCAAAACTACACGTTGTAACTCGAAAGGAATTGGTGTGGCATGAACGTCTAAACGTGTAGCCTCTAAAGAGAACTGAAAGGAGAATTTTCTTTCGTCAATATTTTCAGAAAATCACGTTTTAAGGAAATCCCACATCGTGCGAAATTATCTTGTTTTTCCTAAACAAAACGTTGTAACTCGAAAAGCTTTCGTGTTGCGTGTATGCCAAGTGTGTAACCTCAAAAGAGAAGGCACAGGAGAGTTTTCTCTCGAAAGAATATGTAAGAATACCACGTTATAACGAAATACAGTTTTGCAGAGTAAAGACAAATACGTACTTATTGGAAACACTTTACGAGAAGAAATATCGCATCGTATCAAATTAGCTTGTATCTCCAAAACTACACGTTGTAACTCGAAAAGAATTGTTGTGGCGTGTACGTCTTAACGTGTAGCATCAAAAGAGAACCCAAAGGAGAATTTTCTTTCGTCAAAATTTTTCAGAAAATCACGTTTTAAGGAAATCCCACATCGTGCGAAATTATCTTGTTTTTCCTAAACAAAACGTTGTAACTCGAAAAGCTTTCGTGTTGCGTGTATGCCTAAGTGTGTAACCTCAAAAGAGAAGGCACAGGAGAGTTTTCTCTCGAAAGAATATGTAAGAATACCAGGTTATAACGAAATACAGTTTTGCAGAGTAAAGACAAATACGTACTTATTGGAAACACTTTACGAGAAGAAATATCGCATCGTACCAAATTAGCTTGTATCTCCAAAACTACACGTTGTAACTCGAAAAGAATTGTTGTGGCGTGTACGTCTTAACGTGTAGCATCAAAAGAGAACCCAAAGGAGAATTTTCTTTCGTCAAAATTTTTCAGAAAATCACGTTTTAAGGAAATCCCGCATCGGCCCCAGCGGGAGCCTTCGGGTTCCTGCTTTGGGATCTTAACAGCCTGGGCAGCAGCACACTGTCTACAAGCAGTGCAGGAGGTAACCTGTGCACCAGAGGCCAACTGGGAAGGGGCAGCTTGCACTGGTGAGTCCAGCACTGACAAGATAAACTAACACCAGTGAGAACTAGATGGCAAAAGGCAAACGCAGGAACGTCACTAACAGAAATCAAGGCAATATGGCAACATCTGAACCCAATTCTCCTCTACCAACATGTCCTGGACACCCCATCACACCAGTAAAACAAGATTTGGATTTAAAATCACTGGTCGTGATGCTGGTACAGGAACACATGAAGGACATACATAAAGAAATTCAGGAGAAAATGGATCAAAAGTTAGAAGCCCTTGCAAGGGAAACACAAAAATCATTGAAAGAAATCCAGGAGAATACAAAAGCCAACAAGGAGTAAATGCAAAAAACACTTAAAGAAATACAGGAGAACTTTCTTTCGTCAAAATTTTTCAGAAAATCACGTTTTAAGGAAATCCCGCATCGTGCGATATTATCTTGTTTTTCCTAAACAACACGTTGTAACTCGAAAAGCTTTCGTGTTGCGTGTATGTCTAAGTGTGTAGCCTCAAAACAGAAGGCACAGGAGAGTTTTCTCTCGAAAGAATATTGTAGAATACCACGTTATAAGGAAATACAATTTTGCAGAGTAAAGACAAATACATACTTATTGGAAACACTTTACGAGAAGAAATAACGCATCGTACAAAATTAGCTTATATCTCCAAAATTCCACGTTGTAACTCGAAAAGAATTGTTGTGGCTTGTTCGTCTTAACGTGTAGCCTCAAAAGAGAACCCAAAGGAGAATTTTCTTTCGTCAAAATTTTTCAGAAAATCACGTTTTAAGGAAATCCTGCATCATGCGAAATTATCTTGTTTTTCCTAAACAACACGTTGTAACTCGAAAAGCTTTCGTGTTGCATGTATGTCTAAGTGTGTAGCCTCAAAAGAGAAGGCACAGGAGAGTTTTCTCTCGAAAGAATATGTAAGAATACCACGTTATAACGAAATAACGTTATGCAGAGTAAAGACAAATACGTACTTATTGGAAACACTTTACGAGAAGAAATAACGCATCATACAAAATTAGCTTGTATCTCCAAAACTACACGTTGTAACTCGAAAAGAATTGTTGTGGTGTGTACGTCGTAACGTGTAGCATCAAAAGAGAACCCAAAGGAGAATTTTCTTTCGTCCAAATTTTCAGAAAATCACGTTTTAAGGAAATCCCGCATCGGCCCCAGTGGGAGCCTTCGGGTGCCTGCTTTGGGATCGGAACAGCCTGGGCAGCAGCACACTGTCTACAAGCAGTGCAGGAGGTAAGCTGTGCACCAGAGGCCAACTGGGAAGGGGCAGCTTGCACTGGTGAGTCCAGCACTGACAAGATAAACTAACACCAGTGAGAACTAGATGGCAAAAGGCAAACGCAGGAACGTCACTAACAGAAATCAAGGCAATATGGCAACATCTGAACCCAATTCTCCTCCACCAACATGTCCTGGACACCCCATCACACCAGTAAAACAAGATTTGGATTTAAAATCACTGGTCGTGATGCTGGTACAGGAACACATGAAGGGCATACATAAAGAAATTCAGGAGAAAATGGATCAAAAGTTAGAAGCCCTTGCAAGGGAAACACAAAAATCATTGAAAGAAATCCAGGAGAATACAAAAGCCAACAAGGAGTAAATGCAAAAAACACTTAAAGAAATACAGGAGAACTTTGGTCAACAGGCTGAGGTCATGAAAGACGAAACACAAAAATCTCTTAAAGAAATACAGGAGAACTTTGGTCAACAGGCTGAGGTCATGAAAGACGAAACACAAAAATCTCTTAAAGAATTACAGGAAAACACAAACATGCAAGTGAAGGAGCTAAGCAAAACCATCCAGGATCTAAAATCAGAAGTAGAAACAACTAAGAAAACTCAAAGGGAGACAACTTTGGAGATAGAAAGCCTTGGGAAGAAATCAGGGGACAGAGATGCAAATATCAACAACAGAATACAAGAGATAGAAGAAAGAATCTCAGATGCTGAAGATTCCATAGAAACCATGGACTCAACAGTTAAAGAAAATGCAAAATGCAAAAAGCTTGTAACCCAAAATATCCAGGAAATCCAGGACACAATGAGAAGACCAAACCTAAGGATTATAGGCATAGATGAGAGTGAAGATTTACAACTTAAAGGGCCAGCAAACATCTTCAATAAAATTATGGAAGAAAACTTCCCTAACCTAAAGAGAGAGATGCCCATGAATATAAAAGAAGCCTACAGAACTCCAAACAGACTGGACCAGAACAGAAATACTTCCCGTCACATAATAATCAAAACACCAAATGTTCTAAACAAAGAAAGAATACTAAAGGCAGTAAGAGAAAAAGGCCAAGTAACATATAAAGGAAGACCTATCAGAATCACAGCAGACTTTTCACCTGAGACTATGAAGGCTAGAAGGTCCTGGGCAGATCTCATGCAGACTCTAAGAGAACACAAATGCCAACCAAAACTACTATATCCAGCAAAACTCTCAATCACCATAGATGGAGAAACTAAGATATTTCATGACAAAACCAAGTTTACCCAATATCTATCCACAAACCCGGCCCTAAAAAGGATAATAGTAGGACAACACCAATACAAGGAGGGAAACTTCACCCTGGAAAAAGCAAGATAGTAACCTTTCATCAAACCCAAAAGAAGTTAAGCATTCAAATTTAAAAAATAACGTCAAAAATGATAGGAAGTAACAATCACTATTCCTTAATATCTCTTAACATCAATGGACTTAATGCCCCAATAAAAAGACACAGACTAACTGAATGGATACGTAAACAGGACCCTACACTTTGCTGCTTACAGGAAACACACCTCAGGGTCAAAGACAAACAGTACCTTAGAGTAAAAGGCTGGAAAACAATTTTACAAGCAAATGGTCTCAGGAAACAAGCTGGAGTAGCCATTTTAATATCAGATAAAATTGACTTTCAACCCAAAGTCATCAAAAGAGACCCTGAGGGACACTTCTTGCTGGTCAAAGGAAAAATACAAAAAGAAGAACTGTCAATCCTGAACATCTATGCCCCAAATGCAAGTGCACCCTCTTTCGTAAAAGAAACTTTATTAAAACTAAAAGCACACATTGCACCTAACACAATAATTGTGGGTGACTTCAACACTGCACTTTCCTCAATGGACCGATCAGGAAAACAGAAACTAAACAGGGACACAATGAAACTAATTGAAGCTTTGGACCAATTAGATTTAACATATATATATATAGAACATTCTATCCTAAAACAAAAGAATATACCTTTTTCTCAGCACCTCATGGTACCTTCTCCAAAATCGACCATATAATTGGTCACAAGACAGACCTCAACAAATATAAGAAGATAGAACTAATCCCATGCCTCCTATCTGATCACTATGGAGTAAAAGTGGTCTTCAATAGCAAGAGAAACAACAGAAAGCCCACATACACGTGGAAACTGAACAATACTCTACTCAATGATACCTTGGTCAAGGAAGAAGTAAAGAAAGAAATTAAAGACTTTTTAGAACACAATGAAAATGAAAACACTACATACCCAAATCTATGGGACACAATGAAAGCAGTGCTAAGAGGAAAACTCATAGCCCTGAGTGCCTCCAAAAAGAAAATGGAGAGAGCATACATTACCAGCTTAATGACACACCTGAAAGCCCTGGAACAAAAAGAAGCTATTTCGCCCAGGAGGAGTAGAAGGCAGGAAATCATCAAACTCAGGGTCGAAATCAATCAAGTAGAAACAAAGAGAACCATACAAAAAATCAACAATACCAGGAGCTGGTTCTTTGAGAAAATCAACAAGATAGATAAACCCTTAGCCAGAATGACCAAAGGGCACAGAGAAAGTATCCAAATTAACAAACTTAGAAATGAAAAGGGAGATATAGCAACGGAAACTGAGGAAATCCAAAAAATCATCAGATCCTACTACAAGAGCCTATACTCAACACAACTGGAGAATATGGAGGAAATGGACAATTTCCTTGACAGATACCAAATACCAAAATTAAATCAGGACCAAATAGACCATCTAAACAGTTCCATAATGCCTAAAGAAATAGAAGGAGTCATAGAAAGTCTTCCAACCAAAAAAAGCACAGGACCAGATGGCTTCAGTGCAGAATTCTACCAGACCTTCAAAGAAGAGTTAACACCAATACTCTTCAAACTATTCCACAAAATAGAAACAGAAGGAACACTACCCAATTCCTTCTACGAAGCCACAATTACGCTGATACCAAAGCCACACAAAGATCCAACAAAGAAAGAGAACTCCAGACCAATTTCCCTTATGAACATCGATGCAAAAATACTCAATAAAATTCTTGCCAACCGAATCCAAGAACACATCAAAACGATCATCCACCATGATCAAGTAGGCTTTATCCCGGGAATGCAGGGTTGGTTCAATATGTGGAAATCCATCAATACAATCCACTACATAAACAAACTCAAAGAACAAAACCACATGGTCATTTCATTGGATGCTGAAAAAGCATTTGACAAAATTCAGCATCCCTTCATGCTTAAAGTCTTGGAGAGAACAGGAATTCAAGGCCCATACCTAAACATAGTAAAAGCAATATACAGCAAACCGGTAGCCAGCATCAAACTAAATGCAGAGAAACTTGAAGCAATCCCACTGAAATCAGGGACCAGACAAGGCTGCCCCCTTTCTCCTTATCTTTTCAATATTGTACTTGAGGTACTAGCTCGGGCAATTCGACAACATAAGGAGGTCAAAGGGATACAAATTGGAAAGGAAGAAGTCAAACTATCATTATTTGCAGACGACATGATCGTCTACCTAAGTGACCCAAAGAACTCCACTAGAGAGCTCCTACAGCTGATAAACAACTTCAGCAAAGTGGCAGGTTATAAAATCAACTCAAGCAAATCAGTGGCCTTCCTATACTCAAAGGATTGGCAGGCTGAGAAAGAAATTAGGGAAATGACCCCCTTCACAATAGCCACAAACAGTATAAAGTATCTTGGGATGACTCTTACCAAACATGTGAAAGATCTGTATGACAAGAACTTCAAGACTCTGAAGAAGGAAATGGAAGAAGACCTCAAAAAATGGGAAAACCTCCCATGCTCATGGATCGGTAGAATCAAAATAGTTAAAATGGCCATTTTGCCTAAAGCACTATACAGATTCAATGCAATACCCATCAAAATCCCAACTCAATTCTTTACAGAGTTAGAAAGAGCAATTATCAAATTCATCTGGAACAACAAAAAACCCAGGATAGCTAAAACTATTCTCAGCAACAAAAGGAAATCTGGGGGAATCAGTATCCCTGACCTCAAGCAATACTACAGAGCAATAGTGTTAAAAACTGCATGGTATTGGTACAGTGACAGGCTGGAGGATCAATGGAACAGGATTGAAGATCCAGAAATGAACCCACACACCTATGGCCACTTGATCCTCGACAAAGAGGCTGAAAACATCCAATGGAAAAAAGATAGCCTTTTCAACAAATGGTGCTGGTTCAACTGGAGGTCAGCATGCAGAAGAATGCGAATTGATCCATCCTTGTCTCCTTGTACTAAGCTCAAATCCAAATGGATCAAGGACCTCCACATAAAACCAGACACTCTGAAGCTAATAGAAAAGAAACTGGGGAAGACCCTTGAGGACATCGGTACAGGGAGAAAGTTTCTGAACAGAACACCAATAGCGTATGCTCTAAGAGCAAGAATTGACAAATGGGACCTCATAAAATTACAAAGTTTCTGTAAGGCAAAGGACACCATCAAGAGGACAAATCGGCAACCAACAAATTGGGAAAAGATCTTCACCAATCCTACATCAGATAGAGCGCTAATATCCAATATATATAAAGAACTCAAGAAGTTAGACTCCAGAAAACCAAACAACCGTATTAAAAAATGGGGTACAGAGTTAAACAAAGAATTCTCACCTGAAGAACTTCGGATGGCGGAGAAGCATCTTAAAAAATGCTCAACTTCATTAGTCATTAGGGAAATGCAGATCAAAACAACCCTAAGATTTCATCTTACACCAGTCAGAATGGCTAAGATTAAAAATTCAGGAGACAGCAGGTGTTGGAGAGGGTGTGGAGAAAGAGGAACACTCCTCCACTGCTGGTGGGGTTGCAAATTGGTACAACCACTCTGGAAATCAGTCTGGCGGTTCCTCCGAAAACTGGGCACCTTACTTCCATTAGATCCTGCTATACCACTCCTGGGCATATACCCAGAAGACTCCCCACCATGTAATAAGGATACATGTTCTACTATGTTCATAGCAGCCCTATTTGTAATTGCCAGATGCTGGAAAGAACCCAGGTATCTCTCAACAGAAGAGTGGATGCAAAAAATGTGGTATATCTACACAATGGAGAACTATTCAGCCATTAGAAACAATGAATTCATGAAATTCTTAGGCAAATGGATGGAGCTAGAGAATATCATACTAAGTGAGGTAACCCAGACTCAAAAGGTGAATCATGGTATGCACTCACTAATAAGTGGATATTAACCTAGAAAACTGGAATACCCAAAACATAATCCACACATCAAATGAGGTACAAGAAGAAAGGAGGAGTGGCCCCTGGTTCTGGAAAGACTCAGTGAAACAGTATTCAGCAAAACCAGAACGGGGAAGTGGGAAGGGGTGGGTGGGAGGACAGGGGAAGAGAAGGGGGCTTGCGGGACTTTCGGGGAGTGGGGGGGCTAGAAAAGGGGAAATCATTTGAAATGTAAATAAATTATATCGAATAAAAAAAATACACAGAACTCAGTGAAATTCAAAAAAAAAAAAAAAAAAAAAAGGAAATCCCGCATCGTGCGAAATTATCTTGTTTTTCCTAAACAACACGTTGTAACTAGAAAAGCTTTCTTGTTGCCTGTATGTCTAAGTGTGTAGCCTCAAAACAGAAGGCACAGGAGAGTTTTCTCTCGAAAGAATATGTAAGAATAACACGTTAAATGTAAATACAGTTTTGCAGAGTAAAGACATATACGTACGTATTGGAAACACTTTAGGAGAAGAAATAACGCATCGTACAAAATTAGCTTGTATCTCCAAAACTACACATTGTAACTCGAAAGGAATTGGTGTGGAGTGAACGTCTACACGTGTAGCCCCAAAAGAGAACCGAAAGGAGAATTTTCTTTCGTCAAAATTTTTCAGAAAATCACGTTTTAAGGAAATCCCGCATCGTGCGAAATTATCTTGTTTTTCCTAAACAACACATTGTAAGTCGAAAAGCTTTCATGTTGCGTGTATGTCTAAGTGTGTAGCCTCAAATGAGAAGGCACAGGAGAGTTTTCTCTCGAAAGAATATGTAAGAATACCACGTTATAACGAAATACAGTTTTGTAGAGTAAAGACAAATACATACTTATTGGAAACACTTTACGAGAAGAAATAACACATCGTACAAAATTAGCTTGTATCTCCAAAACTACACGTTGTAACTGGAAAAGAGTTGTTGTGGCGTGTACGTCTTAACGTGTAGCATCAAAAGAGAACCCAAAGGAGAATTTTCTTTCATCAAAATTTTTCAGAAAATCACGTTTTAAGGAAATCCCGCATCGTGCGAAATTATCTTGTTTTTCCTAAACAACACGTTGTAACTCGAAAATCTTTTGTGTTGGGTGTATGTCTAAGTGTGTAGCCTCAAAACAGAAGGCACATGAGAGTTTTCTCTCGAAAGAATATTGTAGAATATCACGTTATAAGCAAGTACAATTTTGCAGAGTAAAGAAAAATAGGTACGTATTCTAAACACTTTACGAGAAGAAATAACGCATCGTACAAAATTAGCTTGAATCTCCAAAACTACACGTTGTAACTCGAAAAGAATTGGTGTGGCGTGGACATCTTAACGTGTAGCCTCAAAAGAGAACGCAAAGGAGAATTTTCTTTCGTCAAAATTTTTCAGAAAATCACGTTTTAAGGAAATCCCGCATCGTGCGAAATTATCTTGTTTTTCCTAAACAACACGTTGTAACTCGAAAAGCTTTCGTGTTGAGTGTATGTCTAAGTGTGTAGCCTCAAAACAGAAGGCACAGGAGAGTTTTCTCTCGAAAGAATATTGTAGAATACCACGTTATAAGGAAATACAATTTTGCAGAGTAAAGACAAATACGTACTATTGGAAACACTTTAGGAGAAGAAATAACGCATCGTACAAAATTAGCTTGTATCTCCAAAACTACACGTTGTAACTCGAAAAGAATTGGTGTGGCATGTACATCTTAAAGTGTAGCCTCAAAAGAGAACTGAAAGGAGAATTTTCTTTCGTCAAAATTTTTCACAAAATCACGTCTTAAGGAAATTTCGCATCGTGCGAAATTATCTTGTTTTTCCTAAACAACACGTTGTAAGTCGAAAAGCTTTCGTGTTGCGTGTATGTCTAAGTGTGTAGCCTCAAAAGAGAAGGCACAGGAGAGTTTTCTCTCGAAAGAATATGTAAGAATACCACTTCATAAGGAAATACAGTTTTGCAGAGTAAAGACATATACATACGTATTGGAAACTCTTTACTAGAAGAAATAACGCATAGTGCAAAATTAGCTTGTATGTCCAAAACTACACATTGTAACTCGAAAAGAATCGGTGTGGCGTGTACGTCTTAACGTGTAGTCTCAAAAGTGAGCCCAATGGAGAATTTTCATTCGTCAAAATTTTTCAGAAAATCACGTTTTAAGGAAATCCCGCATCGTGCGAAATGATCTTGTTTTTCCTAAACAACATGTTGTAGCTCGAAAAGCTTTCGTGTTGCGTGTATGTCTAAGTGTGTAGCCTCAAAAGAGAAGGCACAGGAGAGTTTTCTCTCGAAAGAATATGTAAGAAAACCACGTTATAACGAAATACAGTTTTGCAGTGTAAAGACAAATATGTACTTATTGGAAACACTTTACAAGAAGAAATAACGTATCATACAAAATTAGCTTGTATCTCCAAAACTACACGTTGAACCTCGAAAAGAATTGTTGTGGCGTGTATGTCTTAACATGTATCATCAAAAGAGAACCAAAAGGAGAATTTTCTTTCGTCAAAATTTTTCAGAAAATCACGTTTTAAGGAAATCCCGCATCGTGCGAAATTATCTTGTTTTTCCTAAACAACACGTTGTAAGTCGAAAAGCTTTCGTGTTGCGTGTATGTCTAAGTGTGTAGCCTCAAAAGAGAAGGCACAGGAGAGTTTTCTCTCGAAAGAATATGTAAGAATACCACTTCATAAGGAAATACAGTTTTGCAGAGTAAAGTCATATACGTACGTATTGGAAACTCTTTATGAGAAGAAATAACGCATAGTACAAAATTAGCTTGTATCTCCAAAACTACACGTTGTAACTCGAAAAGAATTGGTGTGGCGTGTACGTCTTAACGTGTAGTCTCAAAAGAGCGCCCAAAGGAGAATTTTCTTTCGTCAAAATTTTTCAGAAAATCACGTTTTAAGGAAATCCTGCATCGTGCGAAATTATCTTGTTTTTCCTAAACAACACGTTGTAACTCGAAAAGCTTTCGTGTTGCGTGTATGTCTAAGTGTGTAGCCTCAAAAGAGAAGGCAAAGGAGAGTTTTCTCTCGAAAGAATATGTAAGAATACCACGTTATAACGAAATAAAGTTATGCAGAGTAAAGACAAATACGTACTTATTGGAAACACTTTACGAGAAGAAATAACGCATCATACAAAATTAGCTTGTATCTCCAAAACTACACGTTGTAACTCGAAAAAAATTGTTGTGGCGTGTACGTCGTAACGTGTAGCATCAAAAGAGAACCCAAAGGAGAATTTTCTTTCGTCAAAATTTTCAGAAAATCACGTTTTAAGGAAATCCCGCATCGGCCCCAGTGGGAGCCTTCGGGTGCCTGCTTTGGGATCGGAATAGCCTGGGCAGCAGCACACTGTCTACAAGCAGTGCAGGAGGTAACCTGTGCACCAGAGGCCAACTGGGAAGGGGCAGCTTGCACTGGTGAGTCCAGCACTGACAAGATAAACTAACACCAGTGAGAACTAGATGGCAAAAGGCAAACGCAGGAACGTCACTAACAGAAATCAAGGCAATATGGCAACATCTGAACCCAATTCTCCTCTACCAACATGTCCTGGACACCCCATCACACCAGTAAAACAAGATTTGGATTTAAAATCACTGGTCGTGATGCTGGTACAGGAACACATGAAGGGCATACATAAAGAAATTCAGGAGAAAATGGATCAAAAGTTAGAAGCCCTTGCAAGGGAAACACAAAAATCATTGAAAGAAATCCAGGAGAATACAAAAGCCAACAAGGAGTAAATGCAAAAAACACTTAAAGAAATACAGGAGAACTTTGGTCAACAGGCTGAGGTCATGAAAGACGAAACACAAAAATCTCTTAAAGAAATACAGGAGAACTTTGGTCAACAGGCTGAGGTCATGAAAGACGAAACACAAAAATCTCTTAAAGAATTACAGGAAAACACAAACATGCAAGTGAAGGAGCTAAGCAAAACCATCCAGGATCTAAAATCAGAAGTAGAAACAACTAAGAAAACTCAAAGGGAGACAACTTTGGAGATAGAAAGCCTTGGGAAGAAATCAGGGGACAGAGATGCAAATATCAACAACAGAATACAAGAGATAGAAGAAAGAATCTCAGATGCTGAAGATTCCATAGAAACCATGGACTCAACAGTTAAAGAAAATGCAAAATGCAAAAAGCTTGTAACCCAAAATATCCAGGAAATCCAGGACACAATGAGAAGACCAAACCTAAGGATTATAGGCATAGATGAGAGTGAAGATTTACAACTTAAAGGGCCAGCAAACATCTTCAATAAAATTATGGAAGAAAACTTCCCTAACCTAAAGAGAGAGATGCCCATGAATATACAAGAAGCCTACAGAACTCCAAACAGACTGGACCAGAACAGAAATACTTCCCGTCACATAATAATCAAAACACCAAATGTTCTAAACAAAGAAAGAATACTAAAGGCAGTAAGAGAAAAAGGCCAAGTAACTTATAAAGGAAGACCTATCAGAATCACAGCAGACTTTTCACCTGAGACTATGAAGGCTAGAAGGTCCTGGGCAGATCTCATGCAGACTCTAAGAGAACACAAATGCCAACCAAAACTACTATATCCAGCAAAACTCTCAATCACCATAGATGAAGAAACTAAGATATTTCATGACAAAACCAAGTTTACCCAATATCTATCCACAATCCCGGCCCTAAAAAGGATAATAGGAGGACAACACCAATACAAGGCGGGAAAATTCACCCTGGAAAAAGCAAGATAGTAACCTTTCATCAAACCCAAAAGAAGTTAAGCATTCAAATTTAAAAAATAACGTCAAAAATGATAGGAAGTAACAATCACTATTCCTTAATATCTCTTAACATCAATGGACTTAATGCCCCAATAAAAAGACACAGACTAACTGAATGGATACGTAAACAGGACCCTACACTTTGCTGCTTACAGGAAACACACCTCAGGGTCAAAGACAAACAGTACCTTAGAGTAAAAGGCTGGAAGACAATTTTACAAGCAAATGGTCTCAGGAAACAAGCTGGAGTAGCCATTTTAATATCAGATAAAATTGACTTTCAACCCAAAGTCATCAAAAGAGACCCTGAGGGACACTTCTTGCTGGTCAAAGGAAAAATACAAAAAGAAGAACTGTCAATCCTGAACATCTATGCCCCAAATGCAAGGGCACCCTCTTTCGTAAAAGAAACTTTATTAAAACTAAAAGCACACATTGCACCTAACACAATAATTGTGGGTGACTTCAACACTGCACTTTCCTCAATGGACCGATCAGGAAAACAGAAACTAAACAGGGACACAATGAAACTAATTGAAGCTTTGGACCAATTAGATTTAACAGATATATATATATAGAACATTCTATCCTAAAACAAAAGAATATACCTTTTTCTCAGCACCTCATGGTACCTTCTCCAAAATCGACCATATAATTGGTCACAAGACAGACCTCAACAAATATAAGAAGATAGAACTAATCCCATGCCTCCTATCTGATCACTATGGAGTAAAAGTGGTCTTCAATAGCAAGAGAAACAACAGAAAGCCCACATACACGTGGAAACTGAACAATACTCTACTCAATGATACCTTGGTCAAGGAAGATGTAAAGAAAGAAATTAAAGACTTTTTAGAACACAATGAAAATGAAAACACAACATACCCAAATCTATGGGACACAATGAAAGCAGTGCTAAGAGGAAAACTCATAGCCCTGAGTGCCTCCAAAAAGAAAATGGAGAGTGCATACATTACCAGCTTAATGACATACCTGAAAGCCCTGGAACAAAAAGAAGCTATTTCGCCCAGGAGGAGTAGAAGGCAGGAAATCATCAAACTCAGGGTCGAAATCAATCAAGTAGAAACAAAGAGAACCATACAAAAAATCAACAATACCAGGAGCTGGTTCTTTGAGAAAATCAACAAGATAGATAAACCCTTAGCCAGAATGACCAAAGGGCACAGAGAAAGTATCCAAATTAACAAACTTAGAAATGAAAAGGGAGATATAGCATCGGAAACTGAGGAAATCCAAAAAATCATCAGATCCTACTACAAGAGCCTATACTCAACACAACTGGAGAATATGGAGGAAATGGACAATTTCCTTGACAGATACCAAATACCAAAATTAAATCAGGACCAACTAGACCATCTAAACAGTTCCATAATGCCTAAAGAAATAGAAGGAGTCATAGAAAGTCTTCCAACCAAAAAAAGCACAGGACCAGATGGCTTCAGTGCAGAATTCTACCAGACCTTCAAAGAAGAGTTAACACCAATACTCTTCAAACTATTCCACAAAATAGAAACAGAAGGAACACTACCCAATTCCTTCTATGAAGCCACAATTACGCTGATACCAAAGCCACACAAAGATCCAACAAAGAAAGAGAACTCCAGACCAATTTCCCTTATGAACATCGATGCAAAAATACTCAATAAAATTCTTGCCAACCGAATCCAAGAACACATCAAAACGATCATCCACCATGATCAAGTAGGCTTTATCCCGGGAATGCAGGGTTGGTTCAATATACGGAAATCCATCAATACAATCCACTACATAAACAAACTCAAAGAACAAAACCACATGGTCATTTCATTGGATGCTGAAAAAGCATTTGACAAAATTCAGCATCCCTTCATGCTTAAAGTCTTGGAGAGAACAGGAATTCAAGGCCCATACCTAAACATAGTAAAAGCAATATACAGCAAACCGGTAGCCAGCATCAAACTAAATGCAGAGAAACTTGAAGCAATCCCACTGAAATCAGGGACCAGACAAGGCTGCCCCCTTTCTCCTTATCTTTTCAATATTGTACTTGAGGTACTAGCTCGGGCAATTCGACAACATAAGGAGGTCAAAGGGATACAAATTGGAAAGGAAGAAGTCAAACTATCATTATTTGCAGACGACATGATCGTCTACCTAAGTGACCCAAAGAACTCCACTAGAGAGCTCCTACAGCTGATAAACAACTTCAGCAAAGTGGCAGGTTATAAAATCAACTCAAGCAAATCAGTGGCCTTCCTATACTCAAAGGATTGGCAGGCTGAGAAAGAAATTAGGGAAATGACCCCCTTCACTATAGCCACAAACAGTATAAAGTATCTTGGGGTGACTCTTACCAAACATGTGAAAGATCTGTATGACAAGAACTTCAAGACTCTGAAGAAGGAAATGCAAGAAGACCTCAAAAAATGGGAAAACCTCCCATGCTCATGGATCGGTAGAATCAATATAGTTAAAATGGCCATTTTGCCTAAAGCACTATACAATTCAATTCAATACCCATCAAAATCCCAACTCAATTCTTCACAGAGTTAGAAAGAGCAATTATCAAATTCATCTGGAACAACAAAAAACCCAGGATAGCTAAAACTATTCTCAGCAACAAAAGGAAATCTGGGGGAATCAGTATCCCTGACCTCAAGCAATACTACAGAGCAATAGTGTTAAAAACTGCATGGTATTGGTACAGTGACAGGCTGGAGGATCAATGGAACAGGATTGAAGATCCAGAAATGAACCCACACACCTATGGCCACTTGATCCTCGACAAAGAGGCTGAAAACATCCAATGGAAAAAAGATAGCCTTTTCAACAAATGGTGCTGGTTCAACTGGAGGTCAGCATGCAGAAGAATGCGAATTGATCCATCCTTGTCTCCTTGTACTAAGCTCAAATCCAAATGGATCAAGGACCTCCACATAAAGCCAGACACTCTGAAGCTAATAGAAAAGAAACTGGGGAAGACCCTTGAGGACATCGGTACAGGGAGAAAGTTTCTGAACAGAACACCAATAGCGTATGCTCTAAGAGCAAGAATTGACAAATGGGACCTCATAAAATTACAAAGTTTCTGTAAGGCAAAGGACACCATCAAGAGGACAAATTGGCAACCAACAAATTGGGAAAAGATCTTCACCAATCCTACATCAGATAGAGGGCTAATATCCAATATATATAAAGAACTCAAGAAGTTAGACTCCAGAAAACCAAACAACCCTATTAAAAAATGGGGGTACAGAGTTAAACAAAGAATTCTCACCTGAAGAACTTCGGATGGCGGAGAAGCATCTTAAAAAATGCTCAACTTCATTAGTCATTAGGGAAATGCAAATCAAAACAACCCTAAGATTTCATCTTACACCAGTCAGAATGGCTAAGATTAAAAATTCAGGAGACAGCAGGTGTTGGAGAGGGTGTGGAGAAAGAGGAACACTCCTCCACTGCTGGTGGGGTTGCAAATTGGTACAACCACTCTGGAAATCAGTCTGGCGGTTCCTCCGAAAACTGGGCACCTTACTTCCATTAGATCCTGCTATACCACTCCTGGGCATATACCCAGAAGACTCCCCACCATGTAATAAGGATACATGTTCTACTATGTTCATAGCAGCCCTATTTGTAATTGCCAGATGCTGGAAAGAACCCAGGTATCCCTCAACAGAAGAGTGGATGCAAAAAATGTGGTATATCTACACAATGGAGTACTATTCAGCCATTAGAAACAATGAATTCATGAAATTCTTAGGCAAATGGATGGAGCTAGAGAATATCATACTAAGTGAGGTAACCCAGACTCAAAAGGTGAATCATGGTATGCACTCACTAATAAGTGGATATTAACCTAGAAAACTGGAATACCCAAAACATAATCCACACATCAAATGTACAAGAAGAATGGCAGAGTGGCCCCTGGTTCTGGAAAGACTCAGTGAAACAGTATTCAGCAAAACCAGAACGGGGAAGTGGGGAGGGGTGGGTGGGAGGACAGGGGAAGAGAAGGGGGCTTGCGGGACTTTCGGGGAGTGGGAAATCTCGCATTGTGCGAAATTATCTGGTTTGTCCTAAACAACACGTTGTAACTCGAAAAGCTTTCGTGTTGCGTGTATGTCTAAGTGTGTAGCCTCAAAAGAGAAGGCACAGGAGAGTTTTCTCTCAAAAGAATATGTAAGAAAACCACTTCATAAGGAAATACAGTTTTTCAGAGTAAAGACATATACGTACTTATTGGAAACACTTTATGAGGAGAAAAAACGCATCATATAAAATTAGCTTGTATCTCCAAAACTACACGTTGTAACTCGAAAAGAATTGGTGTGGCGTGAACGTCTAAACGTGTAGCCTCAAAAGAGAACCGAAAGGAGAATTTTCTTTCGTCAAAAATTTTCAGAAAATCACGTTTTAAGGAAAACCCGCATCGTGCGAAATTATCTTGTTTTTCCTAAACAACACGTTGTAACTCGAAAAGCTTTCGTGTTGCGTGTATGTCTAAGTGTGTAGCCTCAAAACAGAAGGCACAGGAGAGTTTTCTCTCGAAAGAATATTGTAGAATACCACGTTATAAGGAAATACAATTTTGCAGAGTAAAGACAAATATGTACGTATTGGAAACTCTTTATGAAAAGAAATAATGCATCATACAAAATTAGCTTGTATCTCCAAAACTACACGTTGTAACTCGAAAAGAATTGGTTTGGCATCTACGTCTTAACATGTAGCCTCAAAAGAGAACCCAAAGGAGAATTTTCTTTCCTCAAAATTTTTCAGAAAATCACGTTTTAAGAAAATCCCGCATCGTGCGAAATTATCTTGTTTTTCCTAAACAACACGTTTTAAGTCGAAAAGCTTTCATGTTGCGTGTATGCCTAAGTGTGTAGCCTCAAAAGAGAAGGCACAGGAGAGTTTTCTCTCGAAAGAATATGTAAGAATACCACGTTATAAAGAAATACAGTTTTGCAGAGTAAAGACATATAAGTACTTATTGGATGGAAACACTTTACGAGAAGAAATAATGCATCGTACAAAATTAGCTTGTATCTCCAAAACTACACGTTGTAACTCGAAAAGAATTGTTGTGGCGTGTACGTCTTAACGTGTAGCATCAAAAGAGAACCCAAAGGAGAATTTTCTTTCGTCAAAATTTTTCAGAAAATCACGTTTAAGGAAATCCCGCATCGTGCGAAATTATCTTGTTTTTCCTAAACAACAAGTTGTAACTCGAAAAGCTTTCGTGTTGCGTATATGTCTAAGTGTGTAGCCTCAAAACAGAAGGCACAGGAGAGTTTTCTCTCGAAAGAATATGTAAGAATACCACTTCATAAGGAAATACAGTTTTGCAGAGTAAAGACATATACGTACGTATTGGAAACTCTTTACAAGAAGAAATAACGCATAGTACAAAATTAGCTTGTATCTCCAAAATTACACGTTGTAACTCGAAAGATTTGGTGTGGCGTGTACGTCTTAACGTGTATTCTCAAAAGAGAGCCCAAAGGAGAATTTTCTTTCGTCAAAATTTTTCAGAAAATCACGTTTTAAGGAAATCCCGCATCGTGGGAAATTATCTTGTTTTTCCTAAACAACACGTTGTAACTCGAAAAGCTTTCGTGTTGCGTGTATTTCTAAGTGTGTAGCCTCAAAACAGAAGGCACAGGAGAGTTTTCTCTCGAAAGAATATTGTAGAATACCACGTTATAAGGAAATACAATTTTGCAGAGTAAAGACAAATACGTACGTATTGGAAACACTTTACAAGGAGAAATAACACATCGTACAAAATTAGCTTGTATCTCCAAAACTACACGTTGTAAGTCGAAAAGAATTGGTGTGGCGTGTACGTCTTAATGTGTAGCCTCAAAAGAGAACCCAAAGGAGAATTTTCTTTCGTCAAAATTCTTCTGAAATCACGTTCCAAGGAAATCCCGCATCGTGCGAAATTATCTTGTTTTTCCTAAACAACACATTGTAAGTCGAAAAGCTTTCGTGTTGTTTGTATGTCTAAGTGTTTATCCTCAAAAGGGAAGGCACAGGAGAATTTTCTCTCGAAAGAATATGTAAGTCTTTACTCTGCAGCAATATATTTCCTTATAACGTGGTATTCTTACATATTCTTTCGAGAGAAAACTCTCCTGTGCGTTTTCTTTTGAGGCTACATGCTTAGGCATGCATGCAACACCAAAGTTTTTCTAGTTTCAATGTGTTGTTTAGGAAAAACAAGATAATTTCGCACGATGCGGGATTTCCTTAAAACGAGGTTTTCCAACAAATTTGACGAAAGAAAACTCTCCTGTGTGTTCTCTTTTGAGGCTACACTTTTAGACGTACACGCCACACCAAATCTGTTCGAGTTACAACGTGTTGTTTAGGACATACAAGCTAATTTTGCAAGATGCGTTATTTCTCTAATAAAGTGCTTCCATTATGTACGTTTTTGTCTTTAATCTGCCACACTGTATTTCCTTATAACATGGTATTCTTACATATTCTTTCGAGAGAAAACTCTCCTGTGCATTCTCTTTGGAGGCTACACGCTTAGACATTCACGCAACACCAAAGCTTTTCGAGTTTCAACGTGTTGTTTAGGAAAAACAAGATAATTTCGCATGATGCGGGATTTCCTTAAAACGTGGTTTTCTGACAAATTTTGATGAAAGAAAATTCTCCTGTGGGTTCTCTTTTGTGGCTACACGTTTAGACGTACACGCCACACCAAATCCTTTCGAGTTATAACATGTTGTTTAGGATATACAAACTAATTTTTACTATGTGTTATTTCTTCTCGTAAAGCTTAAGTGTTTCCAATAAGTATGCATTTGTCTTTACTCTGCAACACTTTATTTCCTTATAATGTGGTATTCCTACATATTCTTTCGGAAGAAAACTCTCCTGTGCATTCTCTTTTGAGGATACACGCTTAGACATACATGCAACACCAAAGCTTTTCAAGTTACAGCATGTTGTTTAGGAAAAAACAAGATAATTTCACACGATGCGGTATTTCCTTAAAATGTGGTTTTCTGACAAATTTTGACGAAAGAAAATTCTCCTGTGGGTTCTCATTTGAGGCTACACGTTTAGACGTACACGCCACACCAAATATTTTTGAGTTATGACGTGTTGTTTCGGAGATACAAGCTAATTTTTTACCATGTGTTATTGCTTCTCATAATGTGTTTCCAAATGTATACGTATTTGTCTTTACTCTGCTGCAATATATTTCCTTATAAAGTGGTATTCTTACATATTCTTTCGAGAGAAAACTCTCCTGTGCGTTTTCTTTTGAGGGTACGCGCTTAGGCATACACGCAACACCAAAGCTTTTCTAGTTTCAACGTGTTGTTTAGGAAAAACAAGATAATTTCGCACGATGCGGGATTTCCTTAAAACGTGGTTTTCTGACAAATTTTGACGAAAGAAAACTCTCCTGTGGATTCTCTTTTGAGGCTACACTTTTAGAGGTACACGCCACACCAAATCTTTTCGAGTTACAACGTGTTGTTTAGGAGATACAAGCTAATTTTGTACGATGCGTTATTTCTTCTCGTAAAGTGTTTCCAATAGGTACGTATTTGCTTTAGTCAGCAACACTGTATTTCCTTATAACGTGGTATTCTTACATATTCTTTCGAGAGAAAACTCTCCTGTGCGTCCTCTTTTGAGGCTACACGCTTAGACATACACGCAACACCAAAGCTTTTCGCGTTACAATGTGTTGTTTAGGAAAAACAAGATAATTTCGCACGATGAGGGATTTCCTTAATACGTGGTTTTCTGACAAATTTTGACGAAAGAAAATTCTCCTTTGGGATCTCTTTTGAGACTACACGTTTAGACGTACAGGCCACACAAAATCTTTTTAAGTTTCAACGTGTCATTTAGGAGATACAAGCTAATTTTGTACGATGCGTTATTTCTTCTCATAAAGTTTTTCCAATAAGTAAGTATTTGTCTTTACTCTGCAACACTGTATTTCCTTATAACGTGGTATTCTTACATATTTTTTCGAGAGAAAACTTTCCTGTGCGTTCTCATTTGAGGCTACACGCTTAGACATACACGCAACAGCAAAGCTTTTTGAGTTACAACGTGTTGTTTAGGAATAACAAGATAATTTCTCACGATGCGGGATTTCCTTAAAACGTGGTTTTCTGACAAATTTTGATGAAAGAAAATTCTCCTGTGGGTTCTCTTTTGAGGCTAAACGTTTAGATGTACACGCCACACCAAATATTTTTGAGTTACACCTTATTGTTTAGGAGATACAAGCAAATTTTTTACGATGAATTATTTCTTCTCATAAAGTTTAAGTGTTTCCAATACGTATGTATTTTCCTCTACTCTGCAACACTGTATTTCCTTATAACGTGGTATTCTTACATATTCTTTCGAGAGAAAACTCTCCTGTGCATTCTCTTTGGAGGCTACATGCTTAGACATTCACGCAACACCAAAGCTTTTCGAGTTACAACGTGTTGTTTTGGAAAAAGAAGATAATTTCGCATGATGCGGGATTTCCTTAAAACGTGGTTTTCTGAAAAATTTTGACGAAAGAAAATTCTCCTGTGGGTTCTCTTTTGAGTCTACACGTTTAGACGTACACGCCACACCAAATCCTTTCGAGTTATAACGTGTTCTTTAGGATATACAAGCTAACTTTGTACTCTGTGTTATTTCTTCTCATAAAGCTTAAGTGTTTCCAATAAGTATGTATTTGTCTTTACTCTGAAACACTGTATTTCCTTATAACGTGGTATTCCTACATATTCTTTCGGGAGAAAACTCTCCTGTACGTTCTCTTTTGAGGCTACACGTTTAGACGTACACGCCACACCAAATGTTTTTGAGTTACAACTTGTTGTTTAGGAGATACAAGCTATTTTTTTTTACGATGAATTATTTCTTCTCGTAAAGTTAAATGTTTCCAATAAGTTTGTATTTGCCTCTACTCTGCAACACTGTATTTCCGTATAACGTGGTATTCTTACATATTCTTAAGAGAGAAAACTCTCCTCTGCGTTCTCTTTGGAGGCTACATGCTTAGACATTCATGCAACACCAAAGCTTTTCGAGTTAAAACGTGTTGTTTAGGAAAAACATGATAATTTTGCTTGATGCGGGATTTCCTTAAAACAAGGTTTTCTGACAAATTTTGACGAAAAAAATTCTCCTGTGGGTTCTCTTTTGAGGCTACACGTTTAGACGTACACGTAACACCAAATCCTTTCGAGTTATAACGTGTTGTTTAGGATATACAAGCTAATTTTGTACTATGTGTTATTTCTCCTCGTAAAGCTTAAGTGTTTCCAATAAGTATGTATTTGTCTTTACTCTGCAACACTGTATTTCCTTATACCGTGGTATTCCTACATATTCTTTCGGAAGAAAACTCTCCTGTGCGTTCTCTTTGAGGCTACACGCTTAGACATACACGCAACACCAAAGCTTTTCGAGTTACAACATGTTGTTTAGGAAAAACAAGATAATTTCGCACGATGCGGTATTTCCTTAAAGCGTGGTTTTCTGACAAATTTTGACGAAAGAAAACTCTCCTGTGGGTTCTCTTTTGAGGCTACACGTTTAGACATACACGCCACACCAAATCTTTTCGAGTTACAACGTGTTGTTTAGGAGATACAAGCTAATTTTTCATGATGCGTTATTTCTTCTCCTAAAGTGTTTCCAATAAGTACATATTTGTCTATACTCTGCAACACTGTATTTACTTATAACGTGGTATTCTTCCATATTCTTTCGAGAGAAAACTATCCTGTGCGTTCTCTTTGAAGGCTACACGCTTAGACATACACGCAACACCAAGGCTTTTCGAGTAACAACGTGTTGATTAGGAAAAACATGATAATTTCGCACGATGCGGGATTTCCTTAAAACGTGGTTTTCTGACAATTTTGACGTAAGATAATTCTCCTGTGGGTTCTCTTTTGAGGCTACACGTTTAGACGTACACGCCACACCAAATCATTTTGAGTTACCACGTGTTTTTTTGGAGATACAAGCTAATTTTGTACCATGCGTTATTTCTTCTCATAATGTGTTTCCAATACGTAAGTATTTGTCTTTACTCTGCAGCAATATATTTCCTTATAACATGGTATTCTTACATATTCTTTCGAGAGAAAACTCTCCTCTTCATTCTCTTTTGGGGCTATGATGCTTTATTTCATCTCTTAAAGTTTATGGGTTTCCAATACATACATATTTGTCTTTACTCTGCAAAACTGTATTTCCTTATAACGTGATATTCTTACATATTCTTTCGAGAGGAAACTCTGCTCTGCGTTCTCTTTTGAGGCTACACGCTTAGACATACACGCAACACCAAAGCTTTTCACGTTACAACGTGTTGTTTAGGAAAAACAAGGTAATTTCGCACGCTGAGGGATTTCCTTAATTCGTGTTTTTCTGACAAATTTTGACCAAAGAAAATTCTCCTATGGGTTCTCTTTTGAGAGTACACGTTTAGACGTACAGGCCACTCCAAATCTTTTTAAGTTACAACGTGTTGTTTAGGAGATACAAGCTAATTTTGTACGATGCATTATTTCTTCTTGTAAAGTTTTTCCAATATATAAGTATTTGTCTTTACTCTGCAATACTGTATTTGCTTATAACGTGGTATTCTTACATATTCTTTCGAAAGAAAACTCTCCTGTGCGTTCTCATTTGAGGCTACACGCTTAGACATACACGCAACAGCAAAGCTTTTCGAGTTACAACGTGTTGTTTTGGAGGAACAAGATAATTTCCCACCATGCGGGATTTTTTTAAAACGTGGTTTTCTGGCAAATTTTGACGAAAAAAAATTGTCCTGTGGGTTCTCTTTTGAGACTACACGTTTAGACGTACACGCCACACCAAATATTTTTGAGTTACAACTTGTTGTTTAGGAGATACAAGCTAATTTTTTTTGCGATGCGTTATTTCTTCTCGTAAAGTTTCAGTGTTTCCAATATGTATGTATTTGCCTTTATTCTGCAACACTGAATTTCCTTATAACGTGGTATTCTTACATATTCTTTCGAGAGAAAACTCTCCTGTGCGTTCTCTTTGGAGCCTACATGCTTAGACATTCACACAACACCAAAGCTTTTCGAGTTACAACGTGTTGTTTAGGAAAAACGAGATAATTTCTCATGATGCAGCATTTTCGTAAAACGTGATTTTCTGACAAATTTTGACGAAAGAAAATTCTCCTGTGGGTTCTCTTTTGAGGCTACACGTTTAGACGTACACGCCACACCAAATCCTTTCGAGTTATAACGTGTTGTTTAGGAGATACAAGCTAATTTTGTACTATGTGTTATTTCTTCTCGTAAAGTTTAAGTGTTTCCAATAAGTATGTATTTGTCTTTACTCTGCAACACTGTATTCCTTATAACGTGGTATTCCTACATATTCTTTCAGGAGAAAACTCTCCTGTGCGTTCTCTTTTGAGGCTACATGCTTAGACATACACGCAACACCAAAGCTTTTCGAGTTACAACATGTTGTTTAGGAAAAACAAGATAATTTCGCACGATGAGGGATTTCCTTAAAACGTGATTTTCTGACAAATTTTGACGAAAGAAAACTCTCCTGTGGGTTCTCTTTTGAGGTTACACGTTTAGACGTACACGCCACACCAAATCTTTTTGAGTTACAACGTGTTGTTTAGGAGATACAAGCAAATTTTGCATGATGCGTTATTTCTTCTCGTAAAGTGTTTCCAATAAGTACATATTTGTGTATACTCTGCAACACTGCATTTCCTTATAACGTGGTATTCTTACATATTCTTTCGTGAGAAAACTCTCCTCTGCGTTCTCTTTTGTGGCTACACGCTTAGACATACACCCAACACCAAAGCTTTTCGAGTTAAAACGTGTTGATTAGGAAGAACAAGATAATTTCTCACGATGCGGGATTTCCTTAAAACGTGGTTTTCTGACAAATTTTGATGAAAGAAAATTGTCCTGTGGGTTCTCTTTTGAGGCTACACGTTTAGACGTACACGCCTGACCAAATCTTTTCGAGTTACAACGTGTTGTTTAGGAGATACAAGCTAATTTTGTACAATGCTTTATTTCATCTCGTAAAGTTTATGGGTTTCCAATACATAGGTATTTGTCTTTACTCTGCAACACTGTATTTCCTTATAACGTGGTATTCTTACATATTCTTTCGAGAGAAAACTCTCCTGTGCGTTCTCCTTTGAGGCTACACGCTTAGACATACACGCAACACCAAAGCTTTTCGAGTTACAATGTGTTGTATAGGAAAAACAAGATAATTTCACACGATGCGGGATTTACTTAAAACATGGTATTCTGAAAAATTTTGACGAAAGAAAATTCTCCTGTGGGTTCTCTTTTGAGGCTACACGTTTAGACGTACACGCCACACCAAATCTTTTCGAGTTACAACGTGTTGTTTAGGAGATACAAGCTAATTTTTTACGATGCATTATTTCTTCTAGTGTTTCCAATACATACGTATTTGCCTTTAGTCTGCAGCACTGTATTAACTTATAACTTGGTATTCTCACATATTCTTTCGAGAGAAAACTCTCCTGTGCATCCTCTATTGAGGTTACACGCTTAGACATACACGTAACACCAAAGATTTTCGCGTTACAACGTGTTGCTTAGGAAAAACAAAATAATTTCGCACAAATAGGGATTTCCTTAATACGTGGTTTTCTGACAAATTTTGACCAAAGAAAATTCTCCTATGGGTTCTCTTTTGAGACTACACGTTTAGACGTACAGGCCCCTCCAAATTTTTTTAAGTTACAACGTGTTGTTTAGGCGATACAAGCTAATTTTGTACGATGCTTTATTTCTTCTCGTAAATTTTTTCCAATAAGTAAGTATTTGTCTTTATTCTGCAACACTGTATTTCCTTATAACGTGGTATTCTTACATGTTCTTTCGAGAGAAAACTCTCCTGTGCGTTCTCATTTGAGGCTACACGCTTAGACATACACGCAACAGCAAAACTTTTCGAGTTACAACGTGTTGTTTAGGAAGAACAAGATAATGTCCCACGATGCGGGATTTCCTTAAAACGTGGTTTTCTAACAAATTTTGACGAAAGAAAATTCTCCTGTAGGTTCTCTTTTGAGGCTACACGTTTAGATGTACACGCCACAGCAAATCTTTTTGAGTTACAACGTGTTGTTTAGGAGATACAAGCTAATTTTTTTACGATGCGTTATTTCTTCTCGTAAAGTTTAAGTGTTTCCAATACGTATGTATTTGCCTTTACTCTGCAACACTGTATTTCCTTATAACGTGGTATTCTTACATATTCTTTCGAGAGAAAACTCTCCTGTGCGTTCCCTTTGGAGGCTACACGCATAGACATACACGCAACACCAAAGCTTTTCGAGTTACAACGTGATGTTTAGGAAAAACAAGTTAATTTCGCATGATGCGGGATTTCCTTAAAACGTGGTTTTCTGACAAATTTTGACGAAAGAAAATTCTCCTTTGGGTTCTCTTTTGAGCGTACACGTTTAGACGTACAAGCCACACCATATCCTTTCGAGTTATAACGTGTTGTTTAGGAGATACAAGCTAATTTTGTGCTATGTGTTATTTCTTCTCGTAAAGTTTAAGTGTTTCCTATAAGTATGTATTTGTGTTTACTCTGCCAGAATGTATTTCCTTATAACGTGGTATTCCTACATATTCTTTCGGGAGAAAACTCTCCTGTGCATTCTCTTTTGAGACTACACGCTTACACATACACGCAACACCAAAGCTTTTCGAGTTACAACATGTTGTTTAGGAAAAACAAGATAATTTATCACGATGCGCGATTTCCTTAAAACGTGGTTTTTGACAAATTTTGACGAAAGAAAACTCTCCTGTGGGTTCTCTTTTGAGGCTGCACGTATAGACGTACACGCCACACCAAATCTTTTCGAGTTACAACGTGTTGTTTAGGAGATACAAGCTAATTTTGTACGATGCGTTATTTCTTCTCGTAAAGTGATTCCAATATGTACTTAAATGCCTTTACTCTGCAAAATTGTATTTCTTTATAACGTGGTATTCTTACATATTCTTTCGAGAGAAAACTCTCCTGTGCATTCTCTTTTGAGGCTCCACGCTTAGACATACAGGCAACACCAAAGGTTTTCGAGTTACATGTTGTTTAGGAAAAAGTAGATGATTTGGCACGATGCGGGATTTCCTTAAAACGTGGTTTTCTGAAAAATTTTGAAGAAAGAAAATTCTTCTTTGGGTTCTCTTTTGAGGCTACACGTTTAGACGTACAGGCCACATCAAATCGTTTCGAGTTACAACGTGTTGTTTAGGAGATACAAGCTAATTTTTTTTACAATGCATTATTTCTTCTCCTAACGTGTTTCCAATACGTACGTATTTGTCTTTACACTGCAACACTGTATTTCCTTATAACGTTGTATTCTTACATGTTCTTTCGAGAGAAAATTCTCCTGTGCATTCTCTTTTGAGGCTACACGCTTAGACATACACGCAACACCATAGCTTTTCGAGTTACAACGTGTTGTTTAGGAAAAACAAGATAATTTCGCACGATGCGGGATTTCCTTAATACGTGGTTTTCTGACAAATTTTTTACCAAAGAAAATTCTCCTGTGGGTTTTCTTTTGAGGCTACACGTTTAGACGTACATGCCACACCAAATCTTTTCGAGTTACAACGTGTTGTTTAGGAGATATGAGCTAATTTTTTACGATGTTTCCAATAACTACGTATTTGTCATTACTCTGCAAAACTGTATTTCCTTATAACGTGGTATTCTTACATATTCTTTCGAGAGAAAACTCTCCTGTGCGTTCTCTTTTGACGCTACACGCTTAGACATACACGCAACACCAAAGCTTTACGAATTACAACGTGTTTTTTAGGAAAAACAAGATAATTTCGCACGATGCAGGATTTCCTTAAAACGTGGTTTTCTGAAAATTTTGACGAAAGAAAATTCTCCTATTGGCTCTCTTTTGAGGCTACACGTTTAGCGTACACTCCACACCAAATCTTTTCGAGTTACAACGTGTTGTTTAGGAGATACGAGCTAATTTTGTATGATGCTTTATTTCATCTCATAAAGTTTAAGGGTTTCCAATACGTACGTATTTGTTTTACTCTGCAACACTGTATTTCCTTATAACGTGGTATTCTTACATATTCTTTTGAGAGAAAACTCTCCTGTGTGTTCTCTTTTGAGGCTACACGCTGAGACATACACGCAACACAAAAGCTTTTCGAGTTACAACGTGTTGTTTAGGAAAAACTAGAAAATTTCGCACGATGCAGGATTTCCTTAATACGTGGTCTTCTTACAAATTTGACCAAAGAAAATTCTCCTGTGGGATATCTTTTGAGGCTACACGTTTAGACGTACAGGCCACATCAAATCTTTTCGAGTTACAACGTGTAGTTTAGGAGATACAAGCTAATTTTGTACAATGCGTTATTTCTCCTTGTAAAGTGTTTCCGATACGTACGTATTTGTCTTTACTCTGCAACACTGTATTTCCTTATAACGTGGTATTCTTACAAATTCTATCGAGAAAAAACTCTCCTTTGCGTTCTCCTTTGTGGCTACACGCTTAGACATACACGCAACACCAAAGCTTTTCGAGTTACAACTTGTTGTTTAGGAAAAACAAGATAATTTTGCATGATGAGGGATTTCCTAAAAACGTGGTTTTCTCACATATTTTGACGATAGAAAATTCTCCTGTCGGTTCTCTTTTGAGGCTACACATTTAGACGTACATGCCACATCAAATCCTTTCGAGTACAACCTGTTGTTTAGAAGATACAAGCTAATTTAGTATGATGCGTTATTTCTTCTCGTAAAGTGTTTCCAATACATACGTATTTGTCTTTACTCTGCAACACTGTATTTCCTTATAACGTGGTATTCTTACATATTCTTTTGAGAGAAAACTCTCCTGTGTGTTCTCTTTTGAGGCTACACGCTTATCCATACACGCAACACCCAAGATTTTCGAGTTACAACGTGTTGTTTAGGAAAAACAAGATAATTTCGCACGATGCTTGATTTCGTTAAAACGTGGTTACTGACAAATTTTGATGAAAGAAAATTCTCCTGTCGGTTCTCTTTTGAGGCTACATGTTGAGACGTACACGTCACACCAAAGCTTTTCGAGTTACAATGTGTTGTTTAGGAGATACTAGATAATTTTTTACGATGCTTTATTTCTGCTCTTAAAGTGTTTCCAATATGTACGTATTTGCCTTTTCTCTGCAACACTGTATTTCCTCATAACGTGGTATTCTTACATTTTCTTTCGAGAGAAAAAACTCTCCTGTGCATTCCCTGTTGAGGCTACACACTTAGACATACACGCAACACCAAAGCTTTTCGAGTTACAACTTGTTGTTTAGGAAAAACAAGATACTTTCGCAGGATGTGGGATTTCGTTAAAACGTGGTTTTCTGACAAATTTGGAATAAAGAAAATTCTACAGTGGTTTCTCTTTTGAGGCTTCACTTTTAGACGTACACGCCAAACCAAATGTTTTCGAGTTTCCACTTGTTGTTTAGGTGATACAAGCTAATATTGTATGATGCGTAATTTCTTCTCGTAAAGTGTTTCCAATATGTACATATATGTCTTTACTCTGCAACACTGTATTTCCTTATAACTTTGTATTCTTACATGTTCTTTCGAGAGAAAATTCTCCTGTGCATTCTCTTTTGAGGCTACACGCTTAGACATACACGCAACACCAAAGCTTTTCGAGTTACAACGTGTTGTTTAGGAAAAACAAGATAATTTCGCACGATGCGGGATTTCCTTAAAACGTGGTTTTCTGACAAATTTTGACAAAAGAAAATTCTCCTTTGTGTTCTCTTTTGAGGCTACACGTTTAGACGTACACACCAAACAAAAACTTTTCGAGTTACCACGTGTTGTTTAGGAGATACAAGCTAATTTTGTTCGATGCGTTATTTCTTCTCGTAAGTGTTCCCAACATATACTTATTTGTTTTTACTCTGCAAAATTGTATTTCCTAATAACGTGGTATTCTTACATATTCTTTGGAGAGAAAACTCTCCTGTGCCTTCTCATTTGAGGCTCCACGCTTACACATACACGCAACACGAAAGCTTTTCGAGTTACAACATGTTGTTTAGGAAAAAGAAGATGATTGCGCACGATGCGGGATTTCCTTAAAACGTAGTTTTCTGAAAAATTTTGACGAAAGAAAATTCTCATGTGGGTTCTCTTTTGAGGCTACACGTTTAGACGTACACACCACACCAAATCTTTTCGAGTTACAACGTGTTGTTTAGGAGATACAAGCTAATTTATACGATGCGTTAATTCTTCTCGTAAGGTGTTTCCAATACGTAAGTATTTGTCTTTACTCTGCAACACTGTATTTCCTTATTACGTGGTATTCTTACATATTCTTTCGAGAGAAAACTATCCTGTGCGTTCCCCTTTGAGGCTACACACTTAGACATACAGGCAACACCAAAGCTTTTCGAGTTACAACGTGTTGTTTATGAATAAAAAGATAATTTCGCACGATGCGGGATTTCCTTAAAACGTGGTTTTCTGACAAATTTTGACAAAAGTAAATTCTCCTGTGGGTTATCTTTTGACCCTAAACGTATAGACGTGCACACCACACGAAATCCTTTCGAGTTACCACGTGTTGTTTAGGAGATACAAGCTAATTTTGTATGATGTGTTATTTCTTCTCGTAAAGTGTTTCCAACACGTACGTATTTGTCTTTCTCTACAACACTGTATTTCCTTATAACGTGGTATTCTTACATATTCTTTCGAGGAAAATCTCTCCTATGCATTCTCTTTTGAGGCTACACGCTTAGACATAAACGCAACACCAAAGCTTTTCGAGTTACAATGTGTTGTTTAGGAAAAACAAGATAATTTCGCACGATGCGAGATTTCCATAAAACGTGGTTTTCTGAAAAATTTTGACTAAATAAAGTTCTCCTCTGGGTTCTCTTTTGAGGCTACACGTGTAGAGGTACGAGCCACACCAAATCTTTTCGAGTTACAACGCGTTGTTTAGGAAAAACAAGATAATTTCGCACGATGCGAGATTTTGTTAAAACGTGGTTTCTGACAAATTTTGATGAAAGAAAATTCTCCTGTCGGTTCTCTTTTGAGGCTACAAGTTTAGACGTACATGTCACACCAAATCTTTTCGACTTACAATGTGTTGTTTAGGAGATACAAGCTAATTTTGTACGATGCTTTATTTCTGCTCTTAAAGTGTTTCCAATATGTACATATTTGTCTTTTCTCTGCAACACTGTATTTCCTCATAACGTGGTATTCTTACATATTCTTTCGATTGAAAAAACTCTCCTGTGCATTCCCTTTTGAGGCTACACACTTAGACATACACACAAAACCAAAGCTTTTCGAGTTACAATTTGTTGTTTAGGAAAAACAAGATAATTTCGCAAGATGTGGGATTTCGTTAAAACGTGGTTTTCTGACAAATTTGGAATGAAGAAAATTCTCCAGTGGTTTCTCTTTTGAGGCTTCACTTTTAGACATACACGCCAAACCAAATGTTTTCGAGTTTCCACTTGTTGTTTAGGAGATACAAGCTAATATTGTATGATGCGTAATTTCTTCTCGTAAAGTGTTTCCAACATGTACGTATTTGTCTTTACACTGCAACACTGTATTTCCTTATAACGTTGTATTCTTACATGTTCTTTCAAGAGAAAATTCTCCTGTGCATTCTCTTTTGAGGCTACATGCTTAGACATACACGCAACACCATAGCTTTTCGAGTTACAACGTGTTGTTTAGGAAAAACAAGATAATTTCGCACGATGCGGGATTTCCTTAATACGTGGTTTTCTGACAAATTTTTACCAAAGAAAATTCTCCTGTGGGTTTTCTTTTGAGGCTACACGTTTAGACGTACACGCCACACCAAATCTTTTCGAGTTACAACGTGTTGTTTAGGAGATACGAGCTAATTTTTTACGATGCGTTATTTATTCTCATAAAGTGTTTCCAATAAGTACGTATTTGTCTTTCCTCTGCAACACTGTATTTCCCTATAACGTGGTATTCTTACATATTCTTTCGAGAGAAAACTCTCCTGTGAGTTCTCTTTTGACGCTACACGCTTAGACATACACGCAACACCAAAGCTTTACGAATTACAACGTGTTTTTTAGGAAAAACAAGATAATTTCGCACGATGCAGGATTTCCTTAAAACGTGGTTTTCTGAAAATTTTGACGAAAGAAAATTCTCCTATTGGTTCTCTTTTGAGGCTACACGTTTAGCGTACACTCCACACCAAATCTTTTCGAGTTACAACGTGTTGTTTAGGAGATACGAGCTAATTTTGTACGATGCTTTATTTCATCTCATAAAGTTTAAGGGTTTCCAATACGTACGTATTTGTTTTACTCTGCAACACTGTATTTCCTTATAACGTGGTATTCTTACATATTCTTTCGAGAGAAAACTCTCCTGTGTGTTCTCTTTTGAGGCTACACGCTGAGACATACACGCAACACAAAAGCTTTTCGAGTTACAACGTGTTGTTTAGGAAAAACTAGAAAATTTCGCACGATGCAGGATTTCCTTAATACGTGGTCTTCTTACAAATTTGACCAAAGAAAATTCATCTGTGGGATCTCTTTTGAGGCTACACGTTTAGACGTACAGGCCACATCAAATCTTTTCGAGTTACAACGTGTAGTTTAGGAGATACAAGCTAATTTTGTACAATGCGTTATTTCTCCTTATAAAGTGTTTCCGATACGTACGTATTTGTCTTTACTCTGCAACACTGTATTTCCTTATAACGTGGTATTCTTACAAATTCTATCGAGAAAAAACTCTCCTTTGCGTTCTCCTTTGTGGCTACACGCTTAGACATACACGCAACACCAAAGCTTTTCGAGTTACAACTTGTTGTTTAGGAAAAACAAGATAATTTTGCACGATGAGGGATTTCCTTAAAACGTGGTTTTCTCACATATTTTGACGACAGAAAATTCTCCTGTCGGTTCTCTTTTGAGACTACACATTTAGACGTACATGCCACATCAAATCCTTTCGAGTACAACCTGTTGTTTAGAAGATACAAGCTAATTTAGTATGATGCGTTATTTCTTCTCGTAAAGTGTTTCCAATACATACGTATTTGTCTTTACTCTGCAACACTGTATTTCCTTATAACGTGGTATTCTTACATATTCTTTCGAGAGAAAACTCTCCTGTGCGTTCTCTTTTGAGGCTACACGCTTATCCATACACGCAACACCCAAGATTTTCGAGTTACAACGTGTTGTTTAGGAAAAACAAGATAATTTCGCACGATGCTTGATTTCGTTAAAACGTGGTTACTGACAAATTTTGATGAAAGAAAATTCTCCTGTCGGTTCTCTTTTGAGGCTACATGTTGAGACGTACACGTCACACCAAAGCTTTTCGAGTTACAACGTGTTGTTTAGGAGATACAAGATAATTTTTTACGATGCTTTATTTCTGCTCTTAAAGTGTTTCCAATATGTACGTATTTGCCTTTTCTCTACAACACTGTATTTCCTCATAACGTGGTATTCTTACATTTTCTTTCGAGAGAAAAAACTCTCCTGTGCATTTTCTGTTGAGGCTACACACTTAGACATACACGCAACACCAAAGCTTTTCGAGTTACAACTTGTTGTTTAGGAAAAACAAGATACTTTCGCAGGATGTGGGATTTCGTTAAAACGTGGTTTTCTGACAAATTTGGAATAAAGAAAATTCTACAGTGGTTTCTCTTTTGAGGCTTCACTTTTAGACGTACACGCCAAACCAAATGTTTTCGAGTTTCCACATGTTGTTTAGGTGATACAAGCTAATATTGTATGATGCGTAATTTCTTCTCGTAAAGTGTTTCCAATATGTACGTATATGTCTTTACTCTGCAACACTGTATTTCCTTATAACTTTGTATTCTTACATGTTCTTTCGAGAGAAAATTCTCCTGTGCATTCTCTTTTGAGGCTACACGCTTAGACATACACGCAACACCAAAGCTTTTCGAGTTACAACGTGTTGTTTAGGAAAAACAAGATAATTTCGCACGATGTAGGATTTCCTTAAAACGTGGTTTTCTGACAAATTTTGACAAAAGAAAATTCTCCTTTGTGTTCTCTTTTGAGGCTACACGTTTAGACGAACACACCAAACCAAAACCTTTCGAATTACCACGTGTTGTTTAGGAGATACAAGCTAATTTTGTTTGATGTGTTATTTCTTCTCGTAAGTGTTCCCAACATATACTTATTTGTCTTTACTCTGCAAAATTGTATTTCCTAATAACGTGGTATTCTTACATATTCTTTCGAGAGAAAACTCTCCTGTGCCTTCTCTTTTGAGGCTCCACGCTTACACATACACGCAACACGAAAGCTTTTCGAGTTACAACATGTTGTTTAGGAAAAAGAAGATGATTTCGCACGATGCGGGATTTCCTTAAAACGTAGTTTTCTGAAAAATTTTGACGAAAGAAAATTCTCATGTGGGTTCTCTTTTGAGGCTACACGTTTAGACGTACACGCCACACCAAATCTTTTCGAGTTACAACGTGTTGTTTAGGAGATACAAGCTAATTTATACGATGCGTTAATTCTTCTCGTAAGGTGTTTCCAATACGTAAGTATTTGTCTTTACTCTGCAACACTGTATTTCCTTATTACGTGGTATTCTTACATATTCTTTCGAGAGAAAACTATCCTGTGCGTTCCCCTTTGAGGCTACACACTTAGACATACAGGCAACACCAAAGCGTTTCGAGTTACAACGAGTTGTTTATGAATAAAAAGATAATTTCGCACGATGCGGGATTTCCTTAAAACGTGGTTTTCTGACAAATTTTGACAAAAGTAAATTCTCCTGTGGGTTCTCTTTTGACGCTAAACGTATAGACGTGCACGCCACACGAAATCCTTTCGAGTTACCACGTGTTGTTTAGGAGATACAAGCTAATTTTGTATGATGTGTTATTTCTTCTCGTAAAGTGTTTCCAACACGTACGTATATGTCTTTCTCTGCAACACTGTATTTCCTTATAACGTGGTATTCTTACATATTCTTTCGAGGAAAAACTCTCCTGTGCATTCTCTTTTGAGGCTACACACTTAGACATAAACGCAACACCAAAGCTTTTCGAGTTACAATGTGTTGTTTAGGAAAAACAAGTTAATTTCGCACGATGCGAGATTTCCATAAAACGTGGTTTTCTGAAAAATTTTGACTAAAGAAAGTTCTCCTCTGGGTTCTCTTTTGAAGCTACACGTGTAGAGGTACGAGCCACACCAAATCTTTTCGAGTTACGACGTGTTGTTTAGGAGATACAAGCTAATTTTGTACGATGCGTTATTTCTTCTCTTAAAGTGTTTCCAATACTTACGTAGTTGTCTTTACTCTGCAACACTGTATTTCCGTATAACGTGGTATTCCTACATATTCTTTCGAGAGAAAACTATTCTGCGCTTTCTCTTTTGAGGCTACACGCTTAGACCTACACGCAACACCAAAGCTTTTCGATTTACAACGTGTTGTTTGGAAAAACAAGATAATTTCGCACGATGCGAGATTTCCTTAAAACGTGGTTTCTGACAAATTTTGATGAAAGAAAATTCTCCTGTGGGTTCTCTTTTGAGGCTACACGTTTAGACGTACACGTCACACCAAATCTCTTCGAGTTACAACGTGTTGTTTAGGAGATACAAGCTAATTTTGTATGATGCGTTATTTTTTTCTCCTAAAGTGTTTCCAATACGTACGTATTTTTGTTGACTCTACAAAACTGTATTTCTTTATAACGTGGTATTCTTACCTATACTTTCGAAAGAAAACTCTCCTGTGCCTTCTCTTTTGAGGCTCCACGCTTAGACATACAAGCAACACTAAAGCTTTTCGAGTTACAACATTTTGTTTAGGAAAAAGAAGATGATGTCGCATGAAGCGGGATTTCCTTAATACGTGGATTTCTGATAAATTTTAACGAAAGAAAATTCTCCTGTGGGTTCTCTTTTGAGGCTACACGTTTAGATGTACACGCCACACCAAATCTTTTCGACTTACAACGTGTTTTTTAGGAGATACGAGCTAATTTTTTACGATGCCTTAATTCTTCTCGTAAAGTGTTTCCAATAAGTACGTATTTGTCTTTACTCTGCAACATTGTATTTCCTTATAATGTGGTATTCTTACATATTCTTTCGATAGAAAACTATCCTGTGCGTTCCCTTTTGAGGCTACACACTTAGACATACAGGCAACACGAAAGCTTTTCGAGTTACAACGTGTTGTTTATGAAAAACAAGATAATATCGCACCTTGCGGGATTTCCTTAAATCGTGGTTTTCTGACAAATTTTGACGAAAGAAAATTCTCCTGTGGGTTCTCTTTTAAGGCTACACATTTAGACGTACACGCCACACCAAATCCATTCGAGTTACCACGTGTTGTTTAGGAGATACAAGATAATTTTGTAAGATGCATTATTTCTTCTCGTAAAGTGTTTCCAATACGTACGTATTTGTCTTTACTCTGCAACACTGTATTTTCTTATAACGTTGTATTTTTACATGTTCTTTCTAGAGAAAACTCTCCTGTGTGTTCTCTTTAGAGGCTACACGCTTAGACATACACGCAACACAAAGCTTTTCGAGTTACAACGTGTTGTTTAGGAAAAACAAGATAATTCCGCACGATGCGAGATTTCCATAAAACGTGGTTTTCTGACAAATTTTGTCGAAAGAAAGTTCTCCTGTGGGTTCTCTTTTGAGGCAACACGCGTACACGTACGAGCCACACCAAATCTTTTCGAGTTACGACGTGTTGTATAGGAGATACAAGCAAATTTTTTGCGATGCATTATTTCTTCTCCTGTTTCCAATACATACTTATTTTTCTTTACTCTGCAACACTGTATTTCCTTATAACATGGTATTCTTACATATTCTTTCGAGGTAAAACTCTCCTGTGCCTTCTCTTTTGAGGCTACACCCTTAGATATAAACGCAACGCCAAAGCTTTTCCAGTTACAACGTGTTGTTTAGGAAACACAAGATAATATCGCACGATGCAGGATTTCCTTAAAACGTGGTTTTCTGATACAATTTGACAAAAGAAAGTTCTCCTGTGGGTTCTCTTTTGAGGCTACACGTGTAGACGTACGAGCCTCACCAAATCTTTTCGAGTTACAACGTGTTGTTTAGGAGATACAAGCTAATTTTGCACGAAGCGTTATTTCTTCTCTTAAAGTGTTTCCAATACGTATGTATTTGTCTTTACTCTACAACACTGTATTTCCTTATAACGTGGTATTCTTACATATTCTTTCGAGGGAAAACTCTCCTGGGCGTTCTCTTTTGAGGCTACATGCTTAGACATACACGCAACAGCAAAGCTTTTCGAGTTACAACGTGTTGTTTAGGAAAAATAAGATAATTTCACACGATGCGAGATTTCCTTAAAACGTGGTTTCTGACAAATGTTGATGAAAGAAAATACTCCTGTGGGTTCTCTTTTGAGGCTACACATTTAGACGTACACCTCACACCAAATCTTTTCGAGTTACAACGTGTTGTTTAGGAGATACAAGCTAATTTTGTACGATGCATTATTTCTTCTCGTAAAGTGTTTCCAATATGTACTTATTTGACTTTACTCTGCAAAATTGTATTTCCTTATAATGTGGTATTCTTACATATTCTTTCGAGAGAAAACTTTTCTGTGCCTTCTCTTTTGAGGCTCCATGCTTAGACATACACGCAACAACAAAGCTTTTCGAGTTACAACATGTTGTTTAGGAAAAAGAAGATGATTTCGCACGATGCGGGATTTCCATAAAACGTGGTTTTCTGACAAATTTTGACGAAAGAAAATTCTCCTGTGGGTTCTCTTTTGAGGCTACACGTTTAGACGTACATGGCACACCAAATCATTTCGAATAACGATGTGTTGTTTAGGAGATTCAAGCTAATTTTGTACTATGTGTTAATTCTTCTCATAAAGTGTTTCCAATATGTACGTATTTGTCTTTACTCTGCAACACTGTATTTCCTTATAACGTGGAATCTTACATATTCTTTCGAGAGAAAACTATCCTGTGCGTTCCCTTTTGAGGCTACACACTTAGATATACAGGCAACACCAAAGCTTTTCGAGGTACAATGTGTTGTTTATGAAAAACAAGATAATTTCGTACGATACGGGATTTCCTTAAAACGTGTATTTCTGACAAATTTTGACGAAAGAAAATTCTCCTGTGGGTTCTCTTTTGAGGCTACACGTTTAGACGTACACACCACACCAAATCCTTTCGAGTTACCACGTGTTGTTTAGGAGATACAAGCTAATTTTGTACGATGCGTTATTTCTTCTCGTAAAGTTTTTCCAATACGTACGTATTTGTCTTTACTCTGCAACACTGTATTTCCTTATAACGTTGTATTCTTACATGTTCTTTCGAGAGAAAACTCTCCTGTGCGTTCTCTTTAGAGGCGACACGCTTAGACATACACGCAACACCAAAGCTTTTCGAGTTACAAAGTGTTGTTTAGGAAAAACAAGATAATTTTGCACAATGGGGGATTTCCTTAAAACGTGGTTTTCTGACAAATTTTGACGAAAGAAAGTTCTCCTGTGGGTTCTCTTTTGAGGCTACACGTGTAGACATAGGAGCCACACGAAATCTTTTCGAGTTACAACGTGTTGTTTAGCAGATACAAGGTAATTTTGTATGATGCGTTATTTTTTCTCTTAAAGTGTTTCCAATGGGTACATATTTGTCTTTACTCTGCAACACTGTATTTCCTTATAACGTGGTATTCTTACATATTCTTTTAAGAGAAAACTCTCCTGTGCGTTCTCTTTTGAGACTACACGCTTAGACATACACACAACAACAAAGCTTTTCGAATTACAACGTGTTGTTTAGGAAAAACTAGAAAATTTCGCACGATGCGAGATTTCCTTAAAACGTAGTTTCTGACAAACTTTGATGAAAGAGAATTCTCCTGTGGGTTCTCTTTTGAGGCTACACGTTTAGACATACATGTCACACCAAATCTTTTCGAGTTACAACGTGTTGTTTAGGAGATAGAAGCTAATTTTGTGCGATGCTTTATTTCTTCTCTTAACATGATTCCAATATATACTTATTTGTCTTTACTCTGCAAAACTGTATTTCCTTATAACGTGGTATTCTTACATATTCTTTCGAGAGAAAACTCTCCTGTGCCTTCTCTTTTGAGGCTCCACGCTTACACATACACGCAACACCAAAGCTTTTCGAGTTACAACATGTTGTTTAGGAAAAAGAAGGTGATTTCGCACGATATGGAATTTCCTTAAAACGTGGTTTTCTGACAAATTTTGAAGAAAGAAAATTCTCCTGTGGGTTCTCTTTTGAGGCTACACGTTTAGACGTACACACCACACCAAATCATTTCGAGTTACAACGTGTTGTTTAGGAAATACAAGCTAATTTCGTACTATGCTTTAATTCTTCTCGTAAAGTGTTTCCAATACGTACGTGTTTGTCTTTACTCTGCAACACTGTATTTCCTTATAACTTGGTATTCTTACATATTCTTTTGAGAGAAAACTCTCCTGTGCGTTCTCCTTTGAGGCTACATGCTTAGACATACACATAACGCCAGAGATTTTCGAGTTACAACGTGTTGTTTAGGAAAAACAAGATAATTTCGTACGATGCGAGATTTCCTTAAAACGTGGTTTCTGACAAATTTTGATGAAAGAAAATTCTCCTGTGGGTTCTCTTTTGAGGCTACACGTTTAGACGTACACGTCACACCAAATCTTTTCGAGTTACAACGTGTTGTTTAGGAGATACAAGCTAATTTTGTATGATGCGTTATTTCTTCTCGTAAAGTGTTTCCAATATGTACTTATTTGTCTTTACTGTGCAAAATTGTACTTCCTTATAACGTGGTATTCTTACATATTCTTTCGAGAGAAAACTCTCCTGTGCCTTCTCTTTTGAGGCTCCACGCTTAGACATACACGCAACACTAAAGCTTTTCGAGTTACAACATGTTGTTTAGGAAAAAGAAGATGATTTTGCACGATGCGGGATTTCCTTAATACGTGGTTTTCTGAAAAATTTTAACGAAAGAAAATTCTCCTGTGAGTTCTCTTTTGAGGCTAAACGTTTAGACGTACACGCCACACCAAATCTTTTAGAATTACAACGTGTTGTTTAGGAGATACAAGCTAATTTTGTACGATGCGTTAATTCTTCTCGTAAGTGTTTCCAATATGTACGTAATTGTCTTTACTCTGCAACACTGTATTTCCTTATAATGTGGTATTCTTACATAATCTTTCGAGAGAAAACTATCCTGGGCGTTCCCTTTTGAGGCTACACACTTAGACATACAGGCAACACCAAAGCTTTTCGAGTTACAAGGTGTTGTTTATGAAAAACAAGATAACTTCGCACGATGCGGGATTTCCTTAAATCGTGGTTTTCCGACAAATTTTGACGAAAGAAAATTCTCCTGTGGGTTCTCTTTTGAGGCTACACGTTTAAATGTACACGCCACACCAAATCCTTTCGAGTTACCACGTGTTGTTTAGGAGATACAAGCTAATTTTGTACGATGCATTATTTCTTCTTGTAAAGTGTTTCCAATATGTATGTACTTGTCTTTACTCTGCAACAGTTTATTTCCTTATAACGTTGAATTCTTACATGTTCTTTCGAGAGGAAACTCTCCTGTGCGTTCCCTTTTGAGGCTCCACGCTTAGACATACACGCAACACCAAAGCTTTTCGAGTTACAACATGTTGTTTAGGAAAAAGAAGATGATTTCGCACGATGCGGGATTTCCATAAAACGTGGTTTTCTGACAAATTTTGACGAAAGAAAATTCTCCTGTGGGTTCTCTTTTGAGGCTACACGTTTAGACGTACATGGCACACCAAATCATTTCGAATAACGATGTGTTGTTTAGGAGATTCAAGCTAATTTTGTACTATGTGTTAATTCTTCTCATAAAGTGTTTCCAATATGTACGTATTTGTCTTTACTCTGCAACACTGTATTTCCTTATAACGTGGAATCTTACATATTCTTTCGAGAGAAAACTATCCTGTGCGTTCCCTTTTGAGGCTACACACTTAGATATACAGGCAACACCAAAGCTTTTCGAGGTACAATGTGTTGTTTATGAAAAACAAGATAATTTCGTACGATACGGGATTTCCTTAAAACGTGTATTTCTGACAAATTTTGACGAAAGAAAATTCTCCTGTGGGTTCTCTTTTGAGGCTACACGTTTAGACGTACACACCACACCAAATCCTTTCGAGTTACCACGTGTTGTTTAGGAGATACAAGCTAATTTTGTACGATGCGTTATTTCTTCTCGTAAAGTTTTTCCAATACGTACGTATTTGTCTTTACTCTGCAACACTGTATTTCCTTATAACGTTGTATTCTTACATGTTCTTTCGAGAGAAAACTCTCCTGTGCGTTCTCTTTAGAGGCGACACGCTTAGACATACACGCAACACCAAAGCTTTTCGAGTTACAAAGTGTTGTTTAGGAAAAACAAGATAATTTTGCACAATGGGGGATTTCCTTAAAACGTGGTTTTCTGACAAATTTTGACGAAAGAAAGTTCTCCTGTGGGTTCTCTTTTGAGGCTACACGTGTAGACATAGGAGCCACACGAAATCTTTTCGAGTTACAACGTGTTGTTTAGCAGATACAAGGTAATTTTGTATGATGCGTTATTTTTTCTCTTAAAGTGTTTCCAATGGGTACGTATTTGTCTTTACTCTGCAACACTGTATTTCCTTATAACGTGGTATTCTTACATATTCTTTTAAGAGAAAACTCTCCTGTGCGTTCTCTTTTGAGACTACACGCTTAGACATACACACAACAACAAAGCTTTTCGAATTACAACGTGTTGTTTAGGAAAAACTAGAAAATTTCGCACGATGCGAGATTTCCTTAAAACGTAGTTTCTGACAAACTTTGATGAAAGAGAATTCTCCTGTGGGTTCTCTTTTGAGGCTACACGTTTAGACATACATGTCACACCAAATCTTTTCGAGTTACAACGTGTTGTTTAGGAGATAGAAGCTAATTTTGTGCGATGCTTTATTTCTTCTCTTAACATGATTCCAATATATACTTATTTGTCTTTACTCTGCAAAACTGTATTTCCTTATAACGTGGTATTCTTACATATTCTTTCGAGAGAAAACTCTCCTGTGCCTTCTCTTTTGAGGCTCCACGCTTACACATACACGCAACACCAAAGCTTTTCGAGTTACAACATGTTGTTTAGGAAAAAGAAGGTGATTTCGCACGATATGGAATTTCCTTAAAACGTGGTTTTCTGACAAATTTTGAAGAAAGAAAATTCTCCTGTGGGTTCTCTTTTGAGGCTACACGTTTAGACGTACACACCACACCAAATCATTTCGAGTTACAACGTGTTGTTTAGGAAATACAAGCTAATTTCGTACTATGCTTTAATTCTTCTCGTAAAGTGTTTCCAATACGTACGTGTTTGTCTTTACTCTGCAACACTGTATTTCCTTATAACTTGGTATTCTTACATATTCTTTTGAGAGAAAACTCTCCTGTGCGTTCTCCTTTGAGGCTACATGCTTAGACATACACATAACGCCAGAGATTTTCGAGTTACAACGTGTTGTTTAGGAAAAACAAGATAATTTCGTACGATGCGAGATTTCCTTAAAACGTGGTTTCTGACAAATTTTGATGAAAGAAAATTCTCCTGTGGGTTCTCTTTTGAGGCTACACGTTTAGACGTACACGTCACACCAAATCTTTTCGAGTTACAACGTGTTGTTTAGGAGATACAAGCTAATTTTGTATGATGCGTTATTTCTTCTCGTAAAGTGTTTCCAATATGTACTTATTTGTCTTTACTGTGCAAAATTGTACTTCCTTATAACGTGGTATTCTTACATATTCTTTCGAGAGAAAACTCTCCTGTGCCTTCTCTTTTGAGGCTCCACGCTTAGACATACACGCAACACTAAAGCTTTTCGAGTTACAACATGTTGTTTAGGAAAAAGAAGATGATTTTGCACGATGCGGGATTTCCTTAATACGTGGTTTTCTGAAAAATTTTAACGAAAGAAAATTCTCCTGTGAGTTCTCTTTTGAGGCTAAACGTTTAGACGTACACGCCACACCAAATCTTTTAGAATTACAACGTGTTGTTTAGGAGATACAAGCTAATTTTGTACGATGCGTTAATTCTTCTCGTAAGTGTTTCCAATATGTACGTAATTGTCTTTACTCTGCAACACTGTATTTCCTTATAATGTGGTATTCTTACATAATCTTTCGAGAGAAAACTATCCTGGGCGTTCCCTTTTGAGGCTACACACTTAGACATACAGGCAACACCAAAGCTTTTCGAGTTACAAGGTGTTGTTTATGAAAAACAAGATAACTTCGCACGATGCGGGATTTCCTTAAATCGTGGTTTTCCGACAAATTTTGACGAAAGAAAATTCTCCTGTGGGTTCTCTTTTGAGGCTACACGTTTAAATGTACACGCCACACCAAATCCTTTCGAGTTACCACGTGTTGTTTAGGAGATACAAGCTAATTTTGTACGATGCATTATTTCTTCTTGTAAAGTGTTTCCAATATGTATGTACTTGTCTTTACTCTGCAACAGTTTATTTCCTTATAACGTTGAATTCTTACATGTTCTTTCGAGAGGAAACTCTCCTGTGCGTTCCCTTTTGAGGCTCCACGCTTAGACATACACGCAACACCAAAGCTTTTCGAGTTACAACATGTTGTTTAGGAAAAAGAAGATGATTTCGCACGATGCGGGAATTCCTTAAAATATGGTTTTCTGAAAAAGTTTGACGAAAGAAAATTCTCCTGTGGGTTCTCATTTGAGGCTTCACGTTTAGATGTACATGCCACACCAAATCTTTTCGAGTTACAACGTGTTGTTTAGGAGATACAAGCTAATTTTGTACGATGCGTTAATTCTTCTGGTAAAGTGTTTCCAATACGATAGTATTTGTCATTACTCTGCAACACTGTATTTTCTTATAACGTGGTATTCTTACATATTCATTCGAGAGAAAACTATCCTGTGCATTCCCTTTTGAGGCTACACACTTAGACATACAGGCAACACCAAAGGTGTTCGAGTTACAACGTGTTGTTTAGGAAAAACAAGATAATTTCGCATGATGCGGGATTTCCTTAAAACGTGATTTTCTGAAAAATTTTGACGAAAAAAAATTCTCCTATGGGATATCTTTTGAGGCTACACCTGTAGACGTACATGCCACATCAATTCTTTTCGATTTACAAAGTGTTGTTTTGGAGATACAAGCTAATTTTGTACGATGCATTATTTCTTCTCGTAAAGTGATTCCAATACTTATGTATTTGTCTTTACTCTGCAACATTCGTTATTTCTTCTCACATGGTACAAAATTAGCTTGTATATCCTAAACAACACGTTGTAACTTGAAAAGATTTGTTGTGGCATTTACATCTAAACGTGTAGCCTCAAAAGAGAACCCACAGGAAAATTTTCTTTCGTCAAAATTTTTCAAAAAATCTTGTTTTATGGAAATCCCGCATCGTGAGAAATTATCTTGTTTTTCCTAATCAACACGTTGTAACTCGAAAAGCTTTTGTGTTGCGTGTACGTCTATTCGTGTAGCCTCAGAAGAGAATGCACCGGAGAGTTTTCTCGAAAGAATATGTAAGAATACCATGTTATAAGGAAATACAGTGTTGCAGAGTAAAGACAAATAGGTACTTATTGGAAACACTTTATGAGAAGAAATAATGTATCGTACAAAATTAGCTTGTATCTCCTAAACAACACGTTGTAACTCGAAAAGATTTGGTGTGGCGTGTACGTCTAAACGTGTAGCCTCAAAAGGGAACCAACAGGAGAATTTTCTTTAGTCAAAATTTGTCAGAAAACCACGTTTTAAGGAAATCCCGCATCGTGCGAAATTATCTTGTTTTTCCTAAACAACACGTTGTAACTCGAAAAGCTTTGGTGTTGCGTGTATGTCTAATGTCTAAGCGTGTAGCCTCAAAAGAGAACGCACAGGAGAGTTTTCTCTCGAAAGAATATGTAAGAATACCACGTTATTTGGAAATACAGTGTTGCAGAGTAAAGAACAATATGTATATATTGTAAACACTTTATGAGAAGAAATAACGCATGGTAAAAAATTTGCTTGTGTCTCCTAAACAACACGTCGTAACTCGAAAAGGTTTGGTGTGGTGTTTACATCAAGCCTCAAAAGAGTATCCACAGGAGAATTTTCTTTCGTCAAAATTTTTTCAGAAAACCACATTTTAAGGAAATCCCTCATCATGCGAAATTATCTCGTTTTTCCTAAACAACACGTTGTAACTCCAAAAGCTTTGGGGTTGCATGTATGTCTAAACGTAGGCCTCTAAAGGGAACGCACAGGACAGTTTTCTCTCGAAAGAATATGTAAGAATACCACGTTATAAGGAAATACAGTGTTGCAGAGTAAAGACAAATACGTACGTATGGGAAACACTTTACGAGAAGAAGTAATGCATCTACAAAATTAGCTTGTATCTCCTAAACAACACGTTGTAACTCGAAAAGATTTGGTGTGGCGTGTACGTCTAAACGTGTAGCCTCAAAAGGGAACCAACAGGAGAATTTTCTTTCGTCAAAATTTGTCAGAAAACCACGTTTTAAGGAAATCCCGCATTGTGCGAAATTATCTTGTTTTTCCTAAACAACACGTTGTAACTCGAAAAGCTTTGGTGTTGCGTGTATGTCTAAGCGTGTAGCCTCAAAAGAGAATGCACAGGAGAGTTTTCTCTCGAAAGAATATGTAAGAATACCACGTTATTTGGAAATACAGTGTTGCAGAGTAAAGAACAATATGTATATATTTTAAACACTTTATGAGAAGAAATAACGCATGGTAAAAAATTAGCTTGTATCTCCTAAACAGCACGTCGTAACTTGAAAAGGTTTGGTGTGGTGTTTACGTCAAAACGTGTAGCCTCAAAAGAGAATCCACAGGAGAATTTTCTTTCGTCAAAATTTTTTCAGAAAACCACATTTTAAGGAAATCCCTCATCATGCGAAATTATCTATTTTTCCTAAACAACACGTTGTAACTCCAAAAGCTTTGGGGATGCGTGTATGTCTAAACGTAGGCCTCTAAGGGGAACGCACAGGACAGTTTTCTCTCGAAAGAATATGTAAGAATACCACGTTATAAGGAAATACAGTGTTGCAGAGTAAAGACATATACGTACGTATTTGAAACACTTTACGAGAAGAAGTAACGCATCTACAAAATTAGCTTGTATCTCCTAAACAACACGTTGTAACTCGAAAAGATTTGGTGTGGCGTGTATGTCTAAACGTGTAGCCTCAAAAGAGAACCCACAGGAGAATTTTCTTTCGTCAAAATTTTTCAGAAAACCACGTTTTAAGGAAATCCCGCATCGTGCGAAATTATTTGGTTTTTCCAAAACAACACGTTGTAACTCGAAAAGCTTTGGTGTTGCGTGTATGTCTAAGCATGTAGCCTCAAAAGAGTACGCACAGGAGAGGTTTCTCTCGAAAGAATATATAAGAATTCCACGTTATATGGAAATACAGTGTTGCAGAGTAAAGACAAATATGTACTTATTGGAAACACTTTACGAGAAGAAATAACGCATGGTACAAAATTAGCTTGTATCTCCTAAACAACACGTTGTGACTCAAAAGGATTTGATGTGGTGTTTACATCTAAACGTGTAGCCTCAAAAGAGAACCCACAGGAGTATTTTCTTTCGTCAAAATTTTTTTCAGAAAACCACGTTTTAAGGAAATCCCGCATCTTGCGAAATTATTTTTTTTTCCTAAACAACACGTTGCAACTCGAAAAGATTTAGTGTTGCGTGTATGTCTAAGCATGTAGCTTCAAAAGGGAAGGCACAGGAGAATTTTCTCTCGAAAGAATATGTAAGAATACCAAGTTATTAGGAAATACAGTGTTGCAGAGTAAAGACAGATACATACGTATTGGAAAAACTTTACGAGAAGGAATAATACATCGTACAAAATTAGCTTGTATTTCCTAAACAACAAGTTATAACTCGAAAAGATTTGGTGTGGCGTGTACGTTGAAACGTATAGTCTCAAAAGAGAACCCACAGGAGAACTTTCTTTCGTCAAAATTTGTCAGAAAACCACGTTTTAAGGAAATCCCACATCGTGCGAAATTATCTTGTTTTTCCTAAACAACATGTTTTAACTCGAAAAGCTTTGGTGTTGCATGTATGTCTAAACATGTGGCCTCATAGAGAACGCACAGGGGAGTTTTCTCTCGAAAGAATATATAAGAATACCACGTTATAAGGAAATACAGTGTTGCAGAGTAAAGACAAATATGTACGTATTGGAAACACTTTATGAGAAGAAATAACACATCGTACAAAATTAGCTTGTATCTCCTAAACAACACGTTTTAACTCGAAAAGATTTGGTGTGGCGTGTACGTCTAAACGCGTAGCCTCAAAACAGAACCCACAGGAGAATTTTCTTTGGTCAAAATTTGTCAGAAAACCACATATTAAGGAAATCCTGCATCGTGCGAAATTATCTTGTTTTTCCTAAACAACACGTTGTGACTTGAAAAGCTTTGGTGCTGCGTGTATGTCTAAGCGTGTAGCCTCAAAAGAGAACGCACAGGAGAATTTTCTCTCGAAAGAATATGTAAGAATACCACGTTATAAGGAAATACAGTGTTGCAGAGTAAAGACAAATAGGTACTTATTGGAAACACTTTACGAGAAGAAATAATGTATCGTACAAAATTAGCTTGTATCTCCTAAACAACATGTTGTAACTCGAAAAGATTCGGTGTGGCGTGTACGTCTAAACGTGGAGCCTCAAAAGGGAACCCACAGGAGAATTTTCTTTCGTCAAAATTTGTCAGAAAACCACGTTTTAAGGAAATCCCGCATCGTTCGAAATTATCATGTTTTTCCTAAACAACACGTTGTAACTTGAAAAGCTTTGTTGTTGCGTGTATGTCTAAGCGTGTAGCCTCAAATGAGAACGCACAGGAGAGGTTTCTCTCGAAAGAATATGTAAGAATACCACGTTATTTGGAAATACAGTGTTGCAGAGTAAAGACCAATATGTATGTATTGGAAACACTTTATGAGAAGAAATAACGCATGGTAAAATATTAGCTTGTATCTCCTAAACAACACGTTGCAACTCGAAAAGGTTTGGTGTGGTGTTTACATCTAAACGTGTAGCCTCAAAAGAGAACCCACAGGAGAATTTTATTTCGTCAAAATTTTTTCAGAAAACCACGTTTTAAGGAAATCCCGCATCATGCGAAATTATCTTGTTTTTCCTAAACAACACGTTGTAACTCGAAAAGCTTTGGGGTTGCGTGTATGTCTAAACGTGTGGCCTCTAAAGAGAACGCACAGGAGAGTTTTCTCTCGAAAGAATATGTAAGAATACCACGTTATAAGGAAATACAGTGTTGCAGAGTAAAGACAAATACGTACGTATTGTAAACACTTTACGAGAAGAAATAGCGCATCTACAAAATTAGCTTGTATCTCCTAAACAACACGTTGTAACTCGAAAAGATTTGGTGTGGCGTGTACGTCTAAACGTGTAGCCTCAAAAGGGAACCCACAGGAGAATTTTCTTTCGTCAAAATTTGTCAGAAAACCACGTTTTAAGGAAATCCCGCATCGTGCGAAATTATCTTGTTTTTCCTAAACAACACGTTGTAATTCGAAAAGCATTGGCGTTTCGTGTATGTCTAAGCGTGTAGCCTCAAAAGAGAACGCACAGGAGAATTTTCTCTCGAAAGATTATGTAAGAATACCACGTTATTTGGAAATATAGTGATGCAGAGTAAAGACCAATATGTATATATTGGAAACACTTTATGAGAAGAATTAACACATGGTAAAAAATTAGCTTGTATCTCCTAAACAACACGTTGTAACTCGAAAAGGTTTGGTTTGGTGTTTACATCTAAACGTGTAGCCTCAAAAGAGAACCCACAGGAGAATTTACTTTCGTCAAAATTTTTTCAGAAAACCACGTTTTAAGGAAAGCCCGCAGCATGCGAAATTATCTTTTTTTCCTAAACAACACGTTGTAACTCGAAAAGCTTTGTGGTTGCATGTATGTCTAAACGTGTGGCCTCTAAAGAGAACGCACAGGAGAGTTTTCTCTCGAAAGAATATGTAAGAATACCACGTTATAAGGAAATACAGTGTTGCAGAGTAAAGAGAAGTACATACTAATCGGAAACACTTTAGGAGAAGAAATAACGCATCGTACAAAATTAGCTTGTATCTCCTAAACAACACGTTGTAACTCGAAAAGATTTGGTGTGGCATGTACGTCTACATGTGTAGCCTCAAAAAAGAACCCACAGGAGAATTTTCTTTGGTCCAAATTTGTCAGAAAACCACGTGTTAAGGAAATCCCGCATAGTGCGAAATTATCTTGTTTTTCCTAAAAAACACGTTGAAACTCGAAAAGTTTTGGTGTTGCATGTAAGTCTGAGCGTGTAGTCTCAAAAGAAAATGCACAGGAGAGTTTTATCTCGAAAGAATATGTAAGAATACCACGTTATAAGGAAATACAGTGTTGCAGAATAAAGACAAATACGTATGTATTGGAAACACTTTACGAGAAGAAATAAAGCATCATACAAAATTAGCTTGTATCTCCTAAACAACACGTTGTAACTCGAAAGGATTAGGTGTGGCGTGTATGTCTAAGCGCGTAGGCTCAAAGGAGAATGCACAGGAGAGTTTTCTCTCAAAAGAATATGTAAGAATACCACGTTATAAGGAAATACAGTGTTGCAGAATAAAGACAAATACTTACGTATAGGAAACACTTTACGAGAAGAAATAATGCATCATACAAAATTAGCTTGTATCTCCTAAACAACACGTTGTAACTCGAAAAGATTAGGTGTGGCATGTACGTCTAAATGTGTAGCCTCAAAAGAGAACCCACAGGAGAATTTTCTTTCGTCAAAATATGTCAGAAAACCACGTTTTAAGGAAATCCCGCATCGTGCGAAATTATCTTGTCTTTCCTAAACTACACGTTGTAACTCGAAAAGCTTTGGTGTTGCGTGTATGACTAAGCGTGTAGCCTCAAAAGCGAATGCACAGGAGAGTTTTCTCTCGAAAGAAGATGTAAGAATACCACGTTGTAAGGAAATACAATGTTGCAGACTAAAGACAAATACGTACGTATTGAAAACACTTTTAGAGATGAAATAACGCATTGTTCAAAATTAGCTTGTATCTCCTAAACAACACGTTGTAACTCGAAACCATTTGGTGTGGCGTGTACATCTAAACGTGTAGCCTCAAAAGAGAACCCACAGGAGAATTTTCTTTCTTCAAATTTTTTCAGAAATCACGTTTTTAGGAAATCCTGCATTGTGCAAAATTATCTTGTTTTTCCTAAACAACACGTTGTAACTCGATAAGCATGGTGTTGCTTGTATGTCTAAGCGTGTAGCCTCAAAAGAAAATACACATGAGAGTTTTCTCTCAAAAGAAGATGTAAGAATACCATGTTGTAAGGAAATAAAGTGTTTCAGACTAAAGACAAATAGGTACGTATTGGAAACACTTTTAGAGATGAAATAACGCATCGTTTAATTTTAGCTTGTATCTCCTAAACAACACGTTGTAACTTGAAACGATTTGGTGTGGCGTGTACGTCTAAACGTGTAGCCTCAAAAGAGAACCCACAGGAGAATTTTTTTTCGTCAAAATTTTTAAGAAATCACGTTTTAAGAAATCCCGCATTGCGCGAAATTATCTTGTTTTTCCTAAACAACATGTTATAACTCGAAAAGGTTTGGTGTTGCATGTATGTCTAAGCATGTAGACTCAAAGAGAACGCACAGGAGAGTTTTCCTTCGAAAGAATATGTAAGAATACCACGTTATAAGGAAATACAGTGTTGCAGAGTAAAGACAAATACTTACATATTGGAAACACTTAACGAGAAGAAATAATGCATGGTACAAAATTAGCTTGTATCTCCTAAACAACACATTGTAACTCGAAAAGATTTGGTGTGGTGTTTACATCTAAACATGTAGCCTCAAAAGAGAACCCACAGGAAAATTTTCTTCTGTCAAAATTTTTTCAGAAAACAACGTTTTAAGGAAATCCCGCATCCTGCGAAATTATCTTGTTTTTCCTAAACAACATGTTGTAACTCGAAAAGCTTTGGTGTTGCGTATATGTCTAATCATGTAGCCTCAAAAGAGAACACACAGGAGAGTTATCTCTTGAAAGAATATGTAAGAATACCACGTTATAAGGAAATACAGTGTTGCAGAATAAAGGCAAATACGTATGTATTGGAAACACTTTACTAGAAGAAATAACGCATCGTACAAAATTAGCTTGTATCTCCTAAACAACACGTTGTAACTCGAAAGGATTTGGTGTGGCGTGTATGTCTAAGCGTGTAGCCTCAAAAGAGAACGCACAGGAGAGTTTTCTCTCGAAAGAATATGTAAGAATACCAAGTTATAAGGAAATACAGTGTTGCAGAATAAAGACAAATACGTACGTATTGGAAACACTTTATGAGAAGAATTAACGCATCGTACAAAATTAGCTTGTATCTCCTAAACAACACGTAGTAACTCAAAAAGATATGTTGTGGCATGTGCGTCTAAATGTGTAGACTCAAAAGAGAACCCACAGGAGAATTTTCTTTCATCAAAATATGTCACAAAACCACGTTTTAAGGTAATCCTGCATCGTGCGAAATTATCTTGTTTTTCCCAAACAACACGTTGTAACTTGAAAAGCTTTGGTGTGGCGTGTATGTCTAAGCGTGTAGCCTCAAAAGCGAACACGCAGGAGAGTTTTCTCTCGAAAGAAGATGTAAGAATACCACGTTTTAAGGAAATACAGTGTTGCAGACTAAAGACAAATATGTATGTATTGGAAACACTTTTAGAGATGAAATAATGCATCTTTCAAAATTAGCTTCTATCTCCTAAACAACACGTCGTAACTTGAAACGATTTGGTGTGGCGTGTACGTCTAAACGTGTAGCCTCAAAAGAGAACCCACAGGAGAATTTTCTTTCGTCAAAATTTTTCAGAAATCACGTTTTTAGGAAATCCCGCATTCTGCGAAATTATCTTGTTTTTCCTAAACAACACGTTGTAACTCGAAAAGATTTCGTGTTACGTGTATGTCTAAGCATGTAGCCTCAAAAGAGAACGCACAGGAGAGTTTTCTCTCGAAAGAATATGCAAGAATACCACGTTATAAGGAAATACAGTGTTGCAGAGTAAAGACAAATACTTACGTTTTGGAAATACATAACAATAAGAAATAACGCATGGTACAAAATTAGCTTGTATCTCCTAAACAACACGTTGTAACTCGAAATGATTTGGTGTGGCGTTTATATCTAAACGTGTAGCCTCAAAAGGGAACCCACAGGAGAATTTTCTTTCGTCAAAATTTTTAACAAAACCATGTTTTAAGGAAATCCCGCATCATGCGAAATTATCTTGTTTTTCCTAAACAACACGCTGCAACTCGAAAAGCTTTGGTGTTGCGTGTATGTCTAAGCGTGTAGCCTCAAAACAGAATGCACAGGAGAGTTATCTCTCGAAAGAATATATAAGAATACCACGTTATAAAGAAATACAGTGTTGCAGAATAAAGACAAATACGTATGTATTGGAAACACTTTAAAAGAAGAAATAACGCATCGTACAAAATTAGCTTGTATATCCTAAACAACACATTGTAACTCAAATATATTTGGTGTGGCGTGTACGTCTAAACGTGTAGCCTCAAAAGAGAACCCACAGGAGAATTTTCTTTCGTCAAAATTTGTCAGAAAACCACGTTTTAAGGAAATCCCGCATCATGCGAAATTATCTTGTTTTTCCTAAACTACACTTTAGAACTTGAAAAGCTTTTCTGTTGCGTGTTTGTCTAAGCATGTAGCCTCAAAAGAGAACGCAGAGGAGAGTTTTCTTTCTAAAGAATATGTAAGAATACCACGCTATAAGGAAATACAGTGTTGCAGAGTAAAGACAAATATGTACGTATTAGAAACACTTTACGAGAAGAAATAATGCTTCGTGCAAAATTAGCTTGTATCTCCTAAACAACACGTTGTAACTCGAAAAGATTTGGTGTCACGTGTACGTCTAAACGTGTAGCCTCAAAAGAGAACCCACAGGAGAGTTTTCTTTCGTCAAAATTTGTCAGAACACCACGTTTTAATGAAATCCCACATCATGCGAAATTATCTTGTTTTTCCTAAACAACAAGTCGTAACTCGAAAAGCTTTGGTGTTGCGTGTATGTCTAAGCGTGTAGCCTCAAAAGAGAAGGCACAGGAGAGTTTTTTCTTGAAAGATTATGTAAGAATACCACGTTATAAGGAAATACAGTGTTGCAGAGTAAAGACAAATACATACTTATTGGAAAAACTTTATGAGAAGAAATAACGCATCGTAAAAAATTAGCTTGTATCTCCTAAACAACACGTTGTAACTCGAAAAGATTTGATGTGGCATGTACGTCTAAACGTGTAGCCTCAAAGAGAACCCACAGGAGAATTTTCATTTGTCAAAATTTTTCAGAAAACCACGTTTTAAGGAAATCCCGCATCGTGCGAAATTATCTTGTCTTTCCTAAAGAAGACCTTGTAACGCGAAAATCTTTGGTGTTGCGTGTATGTCTAAGCATGTAGCCTCAAAAGAGAAGGCACAGGAGAGTTTTCCCTCGAGGGAATAGGTCAGAATACCACGTTATAAGGAAATACAATGTTGCAGAGTAAAGACCAATATGTACATATTGGAAACAGTTTCGAGAAGAAATCATGCATCGTACTAAGTTAGCTTGTGTCTCCTAAACAACACATTGTAACTCGAAAAGATTTGTTGAGGCATTTACACCTAAACGTGTAGCCTCAAAAGAGAACCCACAGGAGAATTTTCTTTCACCAAAATTTTTCAGAAAACCACGTCTTAAGGAAATCCCGCATCGTGCGGAATTATCTTGTTTTTCCTAAACAACACGTTGTAACTCGAAAAGCTTTGGTGTTGCGTGTATGTCTAAGCGTGTAGCCTCAAAAGAGAACGCACAGGAGAGTTTTCTCTTGATAGAATATGTAAGAATACCACATTATAAGGAAATACAGTGTTGCAGTGTAAAGACAAATATGTACGTATTGGAAATACTTTATGAGAAGTAATAACACTTCGTAAAAAATTACCTTGTATCTCCTAAACAAACGTTGGAACTCGAAAAGATTTGGTGTGGCATGTACGTCTAAACGTGTAGCCTCAAAAGAGAACCAACAGGAGAGTTTTCTTTCGTCAAAATTTTTCAGAAAACCACGGTTTAAAGAAATTCCACATCGTGAGAAATTATCTTGTTTTTCCTGAACAACACGTTGTAACTCAAAAAGTTTTGGTGTTGCGTTTATGTCTAAGCGTGTAGCCTCAACAGAGAAGGCACAGGAGAGTTTTCTCTTGAAAGAATATGTAAGAATACCACGTTTTAAGGAAATACAGTGTTGCAGAGTAAAGACAAATATGTACGTATTGGAAACACTTTACGAAAAGAAATAATGCTTCGTGCAAAATTAGCTTGTATCTCCTAAACAACATGTTGTAACTCGAAATGATTTGGTGTCGCGTGTACATCTAAACATGTAGCCTCAAAAGAGAACCCACAGGAGAATTTTCTTTTGTCAAAATTTGTCAGAAAACCTCGTTTTAAGGAAATCCCACATCATGCGAAATTATCTGTTTTTTCCAAAACAACACATCATAACTCGAAAAGCTTTGGTGTTGCGTGTATGTCTAAGCGTGTAGCCTCAAAAGAGAAGGCACAGGGGAGTTTTCTCTCGAAAGAATATGTAAGAATACCACGTTATATGGAAATACAGTGTTGCATACTAAAGACAAATACGTAAGTATTGGAAACACTTTAAGAGAAGAAATAATGCATCGTTCAAAATTAGCTTGTGTCTCCTAAACAACACGTTGTAACTCGAAAATATTTTGTGTGGCGTGTACGTCTAAACGTGTAGCCTCAAAAGAGAACCCACAGGAGAATTTTCATTCGTCAAAATTTTTCAGAAAACCACGTTTTAAGGAAATCCCGCATCGTGCGAAATCATCTTGTTTTTCCTAAACAACACGTCATAACTCGAAAAGCTTTGGTGTTGCGTGTATGTTTCAGCATTTAGCCTCAAAAGAGAATGCATAGGAGAGTTTTCTCTCGAAAGAATATATAAGAATACCACGTTATAAGGAAATACAGTGTTGCAGAATAAAGAAAAATACATACGTATTGGAAACACTTTACGAGAAGAAATAATGCAATGTACAATTTACCTTGTATCTCCTAAACAACACGTTGTAACTCGAAAAGATTTGGTGTCGCGTGTACGTCTAAACGTGTAGCCTCAAAAGAGAACCCACAGGAGAATTTTCTTTTGTCAAAATTTGTCAGAAAACCACGTTTTAAGGAAATCCCAAATCGTGCGAAATTATCTGGTTTTTCCTAAACAACACATCGTAACTCGAAAAGCTTTGGTGTTGCGTGTATGTCTAAGCGTGTAGCCTCAAAAGAGAAGGCACAGGAGAGTTCTCTCGAAAGAATATGTAAGAATACCACGTTATAAGGAAATACAGTGTTGCAAACTAAGGACAAATACGTAAGTATAGGAAACACTTTAAGAGAAGAAATAACGCATCGTTCAAAATTAGCTTGTATCTCCAAAACTCCACGTTGTAACTCGAAAAGAATTGTTGTGGCGTGTACGTCTTAACATGTAGCATCAAAAGAGAACCCAAAGGAGAATTTTCTTTTGTCAACATTTTTCAGAAAATCACGTTTTAAAGAAATCCCGCATCGTGAGAAATTATCTTGTTTTTCCTAAACAACACGTTGTAACTCGAAAGATTTCGTGTTGCGTGTATGTTTCAGCGTTTAGCCTCAAAAGAGAATGCACAGGAGAGTTTTCTCTCAAAGAATATATAAGAAAACCACGTTATAAGGAAATACAGTGTTGCAGAATAAAGAAAAATACGTACGTATTGGAAACATTTTACAAGAAGAAATAACGCATCTTAAAAAATTAGCTTGTATCTCCTAAACAACACTTTGTAACTCGAAAAGATTTGATGTGGCGTGTACGTCTAAGCATGTAGCCTCCAAAGAGAACCTACAGGAGAATTTGCTTTTTTCAAGATTTGTCAGAAAACCACGTTTTAAGGAAATCCCGAATCGTGCGAAATTATCAAGTTTTTCCTAAACAACATGTTGTCACTCGAAAAGCTTTGGTGTTGCGTGTATGTCTAAGCGTGTAGCCTCAAAAGAGAACGCACAGGAGAGTTTTCTCTCGAAAGAATATGTAAGAATACCACGTTTTAAGGAAATACAGTGTTTCAGAGTAAAGACAAATACGTACGTATTGGAAACACTTTACGAGAAGAAATAACGCTTCGTGCAAAATTAGCTTGTATCTCCTAAACAACACGTTGTAACTGGAAATGATTTGCTGTGGCGTGTACATCTAAACGTGTGGCCTCAAAAGAGAACCTACGTGAGATTTTCCTTTCGTCAAAAATTGTCAGAAAACCACGTTTTATGGAAATCCCTCATCGTGCGAAATTATCTAGTTTTTCCTAAACAACACCTTGTAACTCGAAGAGCATTGGAGTTGCGCGTATGTCTAAGCGTGTAGCCTCAAAAGAGAACGCACAGGAGAGTTTTCTCTCGAAAGAAGATGTAAGAATACCACGATATAAGGAAATACAGTGTTGCAGAGTAAAGACAAATACGTATATATTGGAAACACTTTACCAGAAAAAATAACGCATTGTTCAAAATTAGCTTGTATCTCCTAAACAAGACGTTGTAACTCGAAAAGAATTGTTGTGGCCAGCACGTCTAAATGTGTAGCTTCAAAAGAGAACCCACAGGAGAATTCTCTTTCGTCAAAATTTTTCAGAAAACCACGTTTTATGGAAATCCCGAATCGTGTGAAATTATCTTGTTTTTCCTAAACAACACATTGTAACCCGAAACTCTTTGGTATGCGTGTATGTCTAAGTGTGTAGCCTCAAAAGAGAGGGCACAGGAGAGTTTTCTCTCGAAAGAATATGTAAGAATACCACGTTATAAGGAAATACAGTGTTGCAGAGTAAAGACAAATATATACATATTTGAAACACTTTACGAGAAGAAATAACGCATCGTACAAAAATAGCTTGTATCTCCTAAACAACACGTTGTAACTCGAACTGATTTGGTGTGGTGTTTACATCTAAATGTGTAGCCTCAAATGAGAACCCACAGTAGAATTTTGGTTCGTCAAAATTTGTCAGAAAACCATGTTTATGGAAATCCCGCATCATGCGAAATTGCTTTGTTTTTCCTAAACAACACGTTGTAACTCGAAAAGCATTGGTGTTGCGTGTATGTCTAAGCGTGTAGCCTCAAAAGAGAACGCACAGGAGAGTTTTCTCTCGAAAGAATATGTAAGAATACCACGTTTTAAGGAAATACAGTGTTTCAGAGTAAAGACAAATACGTACGTATTGGAAACACTTTACGAGAAGAAATAACGCTTCGTGCAAACTTAGCTTGTATCTCCTAAACAACACGTTGTAACTGGAAATGATTTGCTGTGGCGTGTACATCTAAACGTGAAGCCTCAAAAGAGAACCTACGTGAGATTTTCCTTTCGTCAAAAATTGTCAGAAAACCACGTTTTATGGAAATCCCTCATCGTGCGAAATTATCTAGTTTTTCCTAAACAACACGTTGTAACTCGAAGAGCATTGGTGTTGCGTGTATGTCTAAGCGTGTAGCCTCAAAAGAGAACGCACAGGAGAGTTTTCTCTCGAAAGAAGATGTAAGAATACCACGTTATAAGGAAATACAGTGTTGCAGAGTAAAGACAAATACGTATATATTGGAAACACTTTACCAGAAAAAATAACGCATTGTTCAAAATTAGCTTGTATCTCCTAAACAACACGTTGTAACTCGAAAAGATTTGTTGTGGCCAGTGCGTCTAAATGTGTAGCTTCAAAAGAGAACCCACAGGAGAATTTTCTTTCGTCAAAATTTTTCAGAAAACCACGTTTTATGGAAATCCCGAATCGTGTGAAATTATTTTGTTTTTCCTAAACAACACATTGTAACTCGAAACTCTTTGGTATGCGTGTATGTCTAAGTGTGTAGCCTCAAAAGAGAGGGCACAGGAGAGTTTTCTCTCGAAAGAATATGTAAGAATACCACGTTATAAGGAAATACAGTGTTGCAGAGTAAAGACAAATATATACATATTTGAAACACTTTACGAGAAGAAATAACGCATCATACAAAATTAGCTTGTATCTCCTAAACAACACGTTGTAACTCGAACTGATTTGGTGTGGTGTTTACATCTAAACGTGTAGCCTCAAAAGAGAACCCACAGTAGAATTTTGTTTCGACAAAATTTGTCAGAAAACCACGTTTATCGAAATGCTGCATCGTGCGAAATTGCTTTGTTTTTCCTAAACAACACGTTGTAACTCGAAAAGCTTTGGTGTTGCGTGTATGTCTAAGCGTGTAGACGCAAAAGAGAACCCACAGGAGAGTTTCCTCTCGAAAGAATATGTAAGAAAACCACGTTATAAGGAAATACAGTGTTGCAGAGTAAAGATAAATAGTTACATATTGTAAATACTTTAGGAGAAGAAATAACGCATGGTACAAAATTAGCTTGTATCTCATAAACAACACCTTGTAATTCGAAAGGATTTGGTGTGGCGTGTACGAATAAACGTCTAGCCTCAAAAGAGAACCCACAGGTGAATTTTCTTTCATCAAAACTTGTCAGAAAACCACGTTTTAAGGAAATCCCGCATCGTGCGAAATTATCTTGTTTTTTCTGAACAACAATTGTAACTCAAAATCTTTGGTGTTGCGTGTATGTCTAAGCGTGTAGCCTCAAAAAAGAAGGCACAGGAGAGTTTTCTCTCGAAGGAATATGTAAGAATACCACGTTATAAGGAAATACAGTGTTGCACAGTAAAGACAAATACTTACATATTGGAAACACATTACGAGAAGAAATAACGCATGGTACAAAATTAGCTTGTATCTCCTAAAGAACACGTTGTAACTCGAAAATATTTGGTGTGGCGTTTACATCTAAACGTGTAGCCTCAAAAGAGAACCCACAGGAGAATTTTCTTTCGTCAAAATTATTAAGAAAACCACGTTTTAAGGAAATCCTGCATCGTGCGAAATTATCTTGTTTTTCCTAAACAACGCGTTGCAACTTGAAAAGCTTTGGTGTTGCGTGTATGTATAAGCATGTAGCCTCAAAAGAGAACGCACAGGAGAGTTTTCTCTCGAAAGAATATGTAAGAATACCACGTTTTAAGGAAATACAGTGTTTCAGAGTAAAGACAAATAAGTACGTATTGGAAACACTTTACGAGAAGAAATAAAGCTTCGTGCAAAATTAGCTTGTATCTCCTAAACAACACGTTGTAACTGGAAATGATTTGCTGTGGCGTGTACATCTAAACGTGAAGCCTCAAAGAGAACCTACGTGAGATTTTCCTTTCGTCAAAAATTGTCAGAAAACCACGTTTTATGGAAATCCCTCATCGTGCGAAATTATCTAGTTTTTCCTAAACAACACGTTGTAACTCGAAAAACATTGGTGTTGCGTGTATGTCTAAGCGTGTAGCCTCAAAAGAGAACGCACAGGAGAATTTTCTCTCGAAAGAAGATGTAAGAATACCACGTTATAAGGAAATATAGTGTTGCAGAGTAAAGACAAATACGTATATATTGGAAACACTTTACCAGAAAAAATAACGCATTGTTCAAAATTAGCTTGTATCTCCTAAACAACACGTTGTAACTCGAAAAGATTTGTTGTGGCCAGCACGTCTAAATGTGTAGCTTCAAAAGAGAACCCACAGGAGAATTTTCTTTCGTCAAAATTTTTCAGAAAACCACGTTTTATGGAAATCCCGAATCGTGTGAAATTATCTTGTTTTTCCTAAACAACACATTGTAACCCGAAACTCTTTGGTATGCGTGTATGTCTAAGTGTGTAGCCTCAAAAGAGAGGGCACAGGAGAGTTTTCTCTCGAAAGAATATGTAAGAATACCACGTTATAAGGAAATACAGTGTTACAGACTAAAGACAAATATATACATATTTGAAACACTTTACGAGAAGAAATAACGCATCATACAAAATTAGCTTGTATCTCCTAAACAACACGTTGTAACTCGAACTGATTTGGTGTGGTGTTTACATCTAAACGTGTAGCCTCAAAAGAGAACCCACAGTATAATTTTGGTTCGTCAAAATTTGTCAGAAAACCACGTTTATGGAAATCCCGCATCGTGCGAAATTGCTTTGTTTTTCCTATACAACACGTTGTAACTCGAAAAGCTTTGGTGTTGCGTGTATGTCTAAGCGTGTAGACGCAAAATAGAACGCACAGGAGAGTTTCCTCTCGAAAGAATATGTAAGAATACCACGTTATAAGGAAATACAGTGTTGCAGAGTAAAGATAAGTAGTTACATATTGTAAATACTTTAGGAGAAGAAATAACGCATGGTACAAAATTAGCTTGTATCTCCTAAACAACACCTTGTAACTCGAAAGGATTTGGTGTGGCGTGTACGAATAAACGTGTAGCCTCAAAAGAGAACCCACAGGAGAATTTTCTTTCGTCAAAACTTGTCAGAAAACCACGTTTTAAGGAAATCCCGCATCTTGCGAAATTATCTTGTTTTTTCTGAACAACAATTGTAACTCGAAAATCTTTGGTGTTGCGTGTATGTCTAAGCGTGTAGCCTCAAAAGACAAGGCACAGGAGAGTTTTCTCTCGAAGGAAAATGTAAGAATACCACGTTATAAGGAAATACAGTGTTGCACAGTAAAGACAAATACTTACATATTGGAAACACATTACGAGAAGAAATTACGCATGGTACAAAATTAGCTTGTATCTCCTAAAGAACACGTTGTAACTCGAAAAGATTTGGTGTGGCGTTTACATCTAAACATGTAGCCTCAAAAGAGAACCCACAGGAGAATTTTCTTTCGTCAAAATTATTAAGAAAACCACGTTTTAAGGAAATCCCGCATCGTGCGAAATTATCTTGTTTTTCCTAAACAACGCGTTGCAACTCGAAAAGCTTTGGTGTTGCGTGTATGTATAATCATGTAGCCTCAAAAGAGAACGCACAGGAGAGTTTTCTCTCGAAAGAATATGTAAGAATACTACGTTATAAGGAAATACAGTGTTGCAGAGTAAAGACAACTTCTTATGTATTGGAAACACTTTATGAGAAGAAATAAAGCATCGTACAAAATTAGCTTGTATCTCCTAAGCAACACGTTTTAACTCGAAAATATTTGATGTGGCATGTACTTCTAAATGTGTAGCCTCAAAAGAGAACCCACAGGAGAATTTTCTTTCGTCAAAATTTGTCAGAAACCCTCGTTAAGGAAATCCTGCACCGTGCGAAATTATCTTGTTTTTCCTAAACTACATGTTGTAACTCGAAAAGCTTTGGTGTTGCGTGTTTTTCTTAGCGTGTAGCCTCAAAAGAGAACGCTCAGGAGAATTTTCTCTCGAAAGGATATGTAAGATTACCACGTTATAAGGAAATACAGTGTTGCAGAATAAAGACAAATACGTACATATTGGAAACACTTTACGAGAAGAAATAACGCATTGTACAAAATTAGCTTGTATCTCCCAAACAACCCGTTGTAACTCGAAATGATTTGAAGTGGCCTGTGCATCTGAACATGTAGTCTCAAAAGAGAACCCATTGAAGAATTTTCTTTCGTCAAAATTTGTCAGAAAACCACGTTTTAAGGAAATCCCGCATCGTGTGAAATTATCTTGTTTTTCCTAAGCAACACGTTGTCACTCGAAAAGCTTTGGTGTTGTGTCTATGTCTAAGCATGTAGCCTCAAAAGAGAATGCACCGGAGAGTGTTCTCTCGAAAGAATATGTAAGAATACCACGTTATAAGGAAATACAGTGTTACAGAATAAAGCAAATACTTACGTATTGGAAACACTTTACGAGAAGAAATAAAGCTTCGTACAAAATTAGCATGTATCTCCTAAACACCACGTTATAACTCGAAATGATTTGGTGTGGTGTGTACGTCTAAACATGTAGCCTCAAAAGAGAACCCACAGGAAATTTCTTTCATCAAAATTTTTCAGAAAACCACGTTTTAAGGAAATCCAGCATTGTGCGAAATTATATATTTCTTCCTAAACAACACGTCGTACCTCGAAAAGCTTTGGTGTTGCGTGTTTGTCTAAGCATGTAGCCTCAAAAGATAAGGCACAGGAGAGTTTTCTCTGGAAAGAATATGTAAGAATACCATGTTATAAGGAAATCCAGTGTGGCAGAATAAAGAAAAATACGTACGTATTGGAAACACTTTACGAGAATAAATAACGCAACATACAAAATTAGCTTGTATCTCCTAAACAACACGTTGTAACTCGGAAATATTTGGTGTGGTGTGTACGTCTAAATGTTTAGCCTCAAAAGAGAACTCACAGGAGAATTTTCTTTCTTCAAAATTTTTCAGAAAAGCACGTTTTAAGGAAATCCCGCATCGTGCGAAATTGTCTTGTTTTTCCTAAACAACACGTTGTAACTCGAAAAGCTTTGGTGTTGCGTGTAAGTCTAAGCGTGTAGCCTCAAAGGAGAACGCACAGGAGAGTTTTCTCTCGAAAGAATATGTAAGAATACCACGTTATAAGGAAATACAGTGTTTTAGAGTAAAGACAAATACGTATGTATTGGAAACACTTTATGAGAAGAAATAACGCATCATACAAAATTAGCTTGTATCTCCTAAACAACACCTTGTAACTAGAAAATATTTGGTGTGTCGTGTACATCTAAATGTGTAGCCTCTAAAGAGAACCCACAGGAGAATTTTCTTCCTTCAAAATTTTTCAGAAAACCACGTTTTAAGGAAATCCCGCATTGTGCGAAATTATCTATTTTTTCCTAAACAACACGTTGTAACTCGAAAAGCTTGGTGTTGCGTGTATGTCTAAGTGTGTAGCCTCAAAAGAGAACGTACAGGAGAGTTTTCTCTCGAAAGAATATGTAAGAATACCACGTTATAAGAAAATACAGTGTTGCAGAATAAAGAAAAATACGTACGTTTTGGAAACACTTTATGAGAAGAAATAACGCAACGTACAAAATTAGCTCTATCTCCTAAACAACACGTTGTAACTCGAAAATATTTGGTGTGGTGTGTACGTCTAAACGTGTTGCCTCAAAAGAGAACCCACAGGAGAATTTTCTTTCGGCAAAATTTGTCAGAAAACCACGTTTTAAGGAAATCCCGCATCCTGCGAAATCATCTTGTTTTTCCTAAACAACACGTTGTCACTCGAAAAGATTTGGTGTTGCGTGTATGTCTAAGCGTGTAGTCTCAAAAGAGAATGCACAGAAGAGTTTTTTTCTCGAAAGAATATGTAAGAATACCACATTATTAGAAAATACAGTGTTGCAGAGTAAAGCAAATACGTACATACTGGAAACACTTTAACGAAGAAGTAACGCATCATACAAAATTAGCTTGTATCTCCTAAACAACTCGTTGTAACTCAGAAAGATTTGATGTGGCTTGTACGGCTAAATGTGTAGCCTCAAAGGAGAACCCACCGGAGAATATTCTTTGTCAAAATTTGTCAGAAAACCATGTTTTATGGAAATACCGCATCGTGCGAAATTATCTTGTTTTTCCTAAAAAACACTTGTAACTCGTAAAGCTTGGTGTTGCGTGTATGTCTAAGCGTGTAGCCTCAAAAGAGAAGGCACAGGAGAGTTTTCTCTGGAAAGAATATATAAGAATACCACGTTATAAGGAAATGCAGTGATGCAGAGTAAAGACAAATACGTACATATTGGAAACACTGTAGGAGAAGAAATAACGCTTCGTATAAAATTCGCTTGTATCTCCTAACCAACACGTTGTAACTCGAAAAGATTTGGTGTGGCGTGTACGTCTAAATGTGTGGCCTCAAAAGAGAAACCACAGGAGAATTTTCTTTCGTCAAAATTTGTCAAAATCAACGTTTTAAGGAAATCCCGCATCGTGCGAAATTATCTTGTTTTTCCTAAAGAACGTGTCCTAACTCGAAAAGCTTTGGAGTTGTGTGTATGTCTAAGCATGTAGCCTCAAAAGAGAAGGCACAGGAGAGTTTTCTCTCGAAAGAATATGTAAGAATACCACGTTATAAGGAAATACAGTGTTGCAGAGTACAGACCAATACTTAAGTATTGGAAACACTTTACGAGAAGAAATAAAGCATCGTACAAAATTAGCTTGTATCTCCTAAACAACAAGTTGTAACTGGAAAAGATTTGACGTGGCGTGTACGTCTAAACGTGTATTCTCAAAAGAGAACCCACAGGAGAATTTTCTTTCGTAAAAATCTGTCAGAAAACCACGTTTTAAGGAAATCCCGCATCGTGCGAAATTATCTTGTTTTTCCTAAACAACACGTTGTCACTCGAAAAGCTTTGGTATTTCGTGTATGTGTAAGCCTTTAGCCTCAAAAGAGAACGCACAGGAGAGTTTTCTCTCGAAAGAATATGTAAGAATACCACGTTATAAGGAAATACAGTGTTGCAGAGTAAAGCAAATAAGTACGTATTGGAAACACTTTAAAGAAGAATTAACGCATCGTACAAAATTAGCTTGTATCTCCTAAATAACACGTTGTAACTCGGAAAGATTTGGTGTGGCGTATACGTCTAAACATGTAGGTTCAAAAGAGAACCCACAAGAGAATTTTCTTTCGTCAAAATTTTTCAGAAAACCACGTTTTAAGGAAATCCCGCATTGTGCGAAATTATCTATTTTCCCTAAACAACACGTAGTAACTCTAAAAGGTTTGGTGTTGTGTGTATGTCTAAGCGTGTAGCCTCAAAAGAGAAGGCACAGGAGAGTTTTCTCTCGAAAGAATATGTAAGAATACCACGTTATAAGGAAATACAGTGTTGCAGAGTAAAGACAAATACACACATACTGGAAACACTTTAGGAGAAGAAATAAAGCTTCGTACAAAATTAGATTGTATCTCCTAAACAACACGTTGTAACTCGAAAAGATTTGGTGTGGCCTGTACGTCTAAACATGTAGCCTCAAAAGAGAACCCACAGGAGAATTTTCTTTCCACCAAATTTGTCAGAAAACCACGTTTTAAGGAAATCGCTCATCATGCGAAATTATCTTGTTTTTCCTAAACAACACGTCATAACTCGAAAGCTTTTATGTTGCGTGTATGTCTAAGCGTGTAGCCTGGTTTACTGACAAATTTTGATGAAAGAAAATTCTCCTGTCGGTTCTCTTTTGAGGCTATACGTTTAGACGTACACGTCACACCAAATATTTTCGAGTTACAACGTGTTGTTTAGGAGATACAAGCTAATTTTGTACGATGCTTTATTTCTTCTCTTAAAGTGTTTCTATTATGTACGTATTTGTCTTTACTCTGCAACACTGTATTTCCTTATAACGTGGTATTCTTACATATTCTTTCGAGAGAAAACTCTCCTTGCATTCCCTTTTGAGTCTACATACTTAGACATACACGCAACACCAAAGCTTTTCGAGTTACAACTTCTTGTTTAAAAAAAACAAGATAATTTCGTAGGATGCGGGATTTCGTTAAAACGTGGTTTTCTGACAAATTTTGAAGAAAGAAAATTCTCCAGTGGGCTCTCTTTTGAGGCTACACTTTTAGACGTACACGCCAAACCAAATGTTTTCGAGTTTTCACTTTTTGTTTAGGAGATACAAGCTAATATTGTATGATGCGTAATTTCTTCTCGTAAAGTGTTTCCAATATGTACGTACTTGTCTTTACTCTGCTACACTGTATTTCCTTATAACGTTGTATTCTTACATGTTCTTTCAAGAGAAAACTCTCCTGTCCATTCTCTTTTGAGGCTACAAGCTTAGACATACACGCAACACCAAAGCTTTTTGAGTTACAAGGTGTTGTTTAGGAAAAACAAGATAATTTCGCACGATGCGGGATTTCCTTAAAACGTGGTTTTCTGACAAATTTTGACGAAAGAAAATTCTCCTGTTGGTTTCCTTTTGAGGTTACACGTTTAGACATACACGCCACACCAAATCCTTTCGAGTTACCACGTGTTGTTTAGGAGATACAAGCTAATTTTGTACGATGCGTTATTTCTTCTCGTAAAGTGTTTCCAATACGTACCTATTTGTCTTTACTCTGCAACACTGTATTTCCTTATAACGTTGTATTCTTACAAGTTCTTTCGAGAGGAAACTCTCCTGTGCACTGTCTTTAGAGGCAACATGCTCAGACATACACGCAACACCAAAGCTTTTCGAGTTACAACGTGTTGTTAAGGAAAAACAAGATAATTTTGCACGATGCGGGATTTCCTTAAAACGTGGTTTTTTGACAAATTTTGACGAAAGAAAGTTCTCCTGTGGGTTCTCTTTTGAGGCTACACGTGTAGACGTACGAGCCACACCAAATCTTTTCGAGTTACAACGTGTTGTTTAGGAGATACAAGCAAATATTGTATGATGCGTTATGTCTTCCCAAAAGTGTTTCCAATATGTCCTTATTTGTCTTTACTCTACAACACTGGATTTTCTTATAACGTGGTATTCTTACATATTCTTTCGAGGGAAAACTCTCCTGTGCGTTCTCTTTTGAGGCTAAACGCATAGACAAACAGACAACGCCAAAGATTTTCGAGTTACAATGTGTTCTTTAGGAAAAACAAGATAATTTCGCACGATGCGGGATTTCCTTTAAACGTGGATTCCTCACAAATTTTGACGAAAGAAAGTTCTCCTGTGGGTACTCTTTTGAGGCTACACATGTAGATATGAGCCACAACAAATCTTTTCGAGTTACAACGTGTTGTTTAGAAGATACAATTAAATTTTGTACAATGCATTATTTCTTCTCGTAAAGTGTTTCCAATACGTACTTATTTGTCTTTACTCTGCAACACTGTATTTCCTTAAAACGTGGTATTCTTACATATTATTTCGAGGGAAAACTATCCTGTGCGTTCTCTTTTGAGGCTAAACGCGTAGACAAACACACAACGCCAAAGATTTTCGAGTTACAATGTGTTCTTTAGGAAAAACAAGATAATTTCACACGATGCGAGATTTCCATAATACGTGGTTTTCTGAAAAATTTTGACGAAAGAAAGTTCTCCTGTGGGTTCTCTTTTGAGGCTACACGTGTAGAGGTACGAGCCACACCAAATCTTTTCGAGTTACAATGTGTTGTTTAGGAGATACAAGCTAATTTTGTACGTTGCGTTATTTCTTCTCTTAAAGTGTTTCCAATAGGTACGTAGTTGTCTTTACTCTGCAACACTGTATTTCCTTATAACGTGGTATTCTTACATATTCTTTCGAGAGAAAACTCTCCTGTGCGTTCTCTTTTGAGACTACACGCATAGACATACACGCAACACCAAAGCTTTTCGAGTTACAACGTGTGGTTTAGGAAAAACAAGATAATTTCGCACGATGCGATATTTCCTTAAAACGTGGTTTCTGACAAATTTTGATGAAAGAAAATTCTCCTGTGGGTTCTCGTTTGAGGCTACACTTTTAGACGTACATGTCACACCAAATCTTTTCGAGTTACAACGTGTTGTTTAGGAGATACAAGCTAATTTTTTACGATGCGTTATTTCTTCTAGTAAAGTGTTTCCAATATGTACTTATTTGTTTTTACTCTGCAAAATTGTATTTCCTTTTAACGTGGTATTCTTACATATGCTTTTGAGAGAAAACTCTCCTGTGCCTTCTCTTTTGAGGCTCCACGCTTACACATACACGCAACACCAAAGCTTTTCGAGTTACAACATGTTGTTTAGGAAAAATAAGATGATTTCGAATGATGAGGGATTTCCTTAAAACGTGGTATTCTGAAAAATTTTGAAGAAAGAAAATTCTACTGTGGGTTCTCTTTTGATGATACACGTTTAGAAGTACATGCCACACCAAATCTTTTCGAGTTACAACGTGTTGTTTAGGAGATACAAGATAATTTTTTATGATGCGTTAATTTTTCTCGTAAAGTGTTTCCAATACGAACGTATTTGTCTTTACTCTGCAACATTGTATTTCCTTATAACGTTGTATTCTTACATATTCTTTCGAGAGAAAACTATCCTGTGCGTTCTCTTTTGAGGTTACATGCTTAGACATACACGCAACACCAAAGCTTTTGGAGTTACAACGTGTTGTTTAGGAAAAATAAGATAATTTCGTATGATGCGAGATTTCCTTAAAACGTGGATTCTGACAAATTTTGATGAAAAAAATTCTCCTGTGGGTTCTCTTTTGAGGCTACATGTTTAGACGTACACCTCACATCAAATATTTTAGAGTTACCACGTGTTGTTTAGGAGATACAAGCTAATTTTTTACGATGCTTTAATTCTTCTCATAAAGTGTTTCCAATACGTATGTATTTGTCTGTACTCTGCAACATTGTATTTCTTTATAACGTGGTATTCTTACATATTCTTTCGAGAGAAAACTATCCTGTTCGTTCCCTTTGAGGCTACACACTTAGAAATACAGGCACCACCAAAGCTTTTCGAGTTACAACGTGTTGTTTATGAAAAACAAGATAATTTCGCACGATGCGGGATTTCCTTAAAACGTGGTTTTCTGAGAAATTTTGACGAAATAAAATTCTCCTGTGGGTTCTCATTTGAGGCTACACGTTTAGACGTACACGCCACACCAAATCCTTTCGAGTTACCACATGTTGTTTAGGAGATACAAGCTAATTTTGTACAATGTGTTATTTCTTCTCTTGAAATGTTTCCAATACGTACGTATTTGTCTTTACTCTGCAACACTGTATTTCCTTATAACGTGGTATTCTTACATATTCTTTCAAGAGAAAACTATCCTGTGCATTCCCTTTTGAGGCTACAGACTTAGACATACAGCCAACACCAAAGCTTTTGGAGTTACAACGTGTTGTTTATGAAAAACAAGATAATTTCCCACTATGCGGGATTTCCTTAAAACGTGGTGTTCTGAAAAATTTTGACGAAAGAAAATTCTCCTGTGGATTCTCGTTTGAGGCTACACATTTAGACGTACACGCCACACCAAATCCTTTCGAGTTACCACGTGTTGTTTAGGAGATACAAGCTAATTTTGTAAGATGCGTTATTTCTTCTCGTACAGTGTTTCCAATACGTACCTATTTATCTTTACTCTGCAACACTGTATTTCCTTATAACGTTGTATTCTTTCATATTCTTTCGAGAGAAAACTCTCCTGTGTGTTCTCTTTAGAGGTTACACGCTTAGACATACACGCAACATCAAAGCTTTTCGAGTTACATCGTGTTGTTTGGAAAAACAAGATAATTTTGCACGATGCGGGATTTCCTTAAAACGTGGTTTCCTGACAAATTTTGACGAAAGAAAGTTCTCCTGTGGGTTCTCTTTTGAGGCTACACGTGTAGATGCATGAGCCACACAAAATCTTTTCGAGGTACAACGTGTTGTTTAGGAGATACAAGCTAATTTTTTACGATGCATTGTTTCTTCTCGTAAAGTGTTTCCAATACGTACTTATTAGTCTTTACTCTGCAACACTGTATTCCCTTATAACGTGGTATTCCTACATATTATTTCGAGGGAAAACTCTCCTGTGCGTTCTCTTTTGAGGCTAAACGCTTAGATAAACACGCAACGCCAAAGCTTTTCGAGTTACAATATGTTGTTTAGGAAAAACAAGACAATTTCCCACGATGCGAGATTTCCATAAAACGTGGTTTTCTGAAAAATTTTGATGAAACAAAATTCTCCTGTGGGTTCTCTTTTGAGGCTACACAAGTAAAGGTACGAGCCACACCAAATCTTTTCGAATTACAACGTGTTGTTTAGGAGATACAAGCTAATTTTGTACGATGCGTTATTACTTCTCTTAAAGAGTTTCCAATACGTACGTATTTGTCTTTACTCTGCAACACTGTATTTCCTTATAACGTGGTATTCTTACATATTCTTTCGAGAGAAAACTCTCCTGTGCGTTCTCTTTTGAGGCTACATGCTTAGACATACACGCAACACCAAAGCTTTTCGAGTTACAACTTGTTGTTTAGGAAAAACAAGATAATTTCGCAGGATGCGAGATTTCCTTAAAACGTGGTTTCTGACAAATTTTGATGAAAGAAAGTTCTCCTGTGGGTTCTCTTTTGAGGCTACACCTCACACCAAATCTTTTCGAGTTACAAGGTGTTGTTAGGAGATACAAGCTAATTTTGTATGATGAGTTATTTCTTCTCGTAAGTGTTTCCAATATGTACTTATTTGTCTTTACTCTGCAAAATTGTATTTCCTTATAACGTGGTATTCTTATATATTCTTTCGAGAGAAAACTCTCCTGTGCCTTCTCTTTTGAGGATCCACGCTTACCCATACACGCAACACCAAAGCTTTTCGAGTTACAACATGTTGTTTAGGAAAAAGAAGATGATTTCGCACGATGCGGGATTCCTCAAAACGAGGTTTTCTGAAAAATTTTGACGAAAGAAAATTCTCCTGTGGGTTCTCTTTTGAGGCTACACGTTTAGACGTACATGCCACACCAAATCTTTTCAAGTTACAACATGTTGTTTCAGAGATACAAACATAATTTTGTAAGATGCGTTACTTCTTCTCGTAAAGTGTTTCCAATATGTAAGTACTTGTCTTTACTCTGCAACACTGTATTTCCTTATAACGTGGTATTCTTACATATTCTTTCGAGAGAAAACTATCCTGTGCATTCCCTTTTTAGGCTACACACTTAGACATACAGGCAACACCAAAGCTTTTCGAGTTACAACGTGTTGTTTATGAAAAACAAGATAATTTCGCACGATGCGGGATTTCCTTAAAACGTAGTTTTCGGAAACAATTTGACGAAAGAAAATTCTTCAGTGGGTTCTCTTTTGAGGCTACACGTTTAGACGTACACGCCACACCAAATCCTTTCGATTTACCACGTGTTGTTTAGGAGATACAAGCTAATTTTGTATGATTCGTTATTTCTTCTCATAAAGTGATTCCAATAAGTACGTATTTGTCTTTACTCTGCAACACTGTATTTCCTAATAACGTTGTATTCTTACATATTCTTTCAAGAGAAAACTGTCCTGTGCGTTCTCATTAGAGGCCATACGCTTAGACATACACGCAAAGCCAAAGCTTTTCGAGTTACAATGTGTTGTTTAGGAAAAACAAGATAATTTCGCAGGATGCGAGATTTCCATAAAACGTGGTTTTCTGAAAAATTTTGACGAAACAAAGTTCTCCTGTGGGTTCTCTTTTGAGGCTACACGTGTAGAGGTACGAGTCACACCAAATCTTTTCGAGTTACCACTTGTTGTTTAAGAGATACAAGCTAATATTTTACGTTGCCTTATTTCTTCTCTTAAAGTGTTTCCAATAGTATTTGTCTTTACTCTGCAACACTGTATTTCCTTATAACGTGGTATTCTTACATATTCTTTCGAGAGAAAACTCTCCTGTGCGCTCTCTTTTGAGGCTACACGCTTAGACATACATGCAACACCAAAGCTTTTCGAGTTACAACCTGTTGTTTAGGAAAAACAACATAATTTCGTACGATGCGCTATTTCCTTAAAACGTGGTTTCTGAAAAATTTTGATGAAAGAAGATTCTCCTGTCGGTTCTCGTTTGAGGCTACACTTTTAGACTTACACGTCACACCAAATCTTTTCCAGTTACAACGTGGTGTTTAGGAGATACAAGCTAATTTTGTACGATGCGTTATTTCTTCTCGTAAAGTGTTTCCAATATGTACTTATTTGTCTTTACTCTGCAAAATTGTATTTCCTTATAACGTGATTTTCTTACATCTTCTTTCGAGAGAAAATTCTCCTGTGCCTTCTCTTTTGAGGCTACACGCTTACACATACACGCAACACAAAAGCTTTTCGAGTTACAACGTGGTGTTTAGGAAAAACAAGATAATTTCTTACGATGCGAGATTTCCTTAAAACGTGGTTTCTGAAAAATTTTGATGAAAGAAGATTCTCCTGTGGGTTCTCGTTTGAGGATACACTTTTAGACTTACACGTCACACCAAATCTTTTCGAGTTACAACGTGTTGTTTAGGAGATACAAGCTAATTTTGTACGATGCGTTATTTCTTCTCGTAAAGTGTTTCCAATAGGTACTTATTTGTCTTTACTCTGCAAAATTGTATTTCCTTATAACGTGATATTCTTACATATTCTTTCGAGAGAAAATTCACCTGTGCCGTCTCTTTTGAGGCTACACACTTACACATACACGCAACACCAAAGCTTTTCGAGTTACAATATGTTGTTTAGGAAAAAGAAGATGATTTCGCACGATGCGGCATTTCCTTAAAACGTGGTGTTCTGAAAAATTTTGAAGTAAGAAAATTCTCCTGTGGGTTCTCTTTTGAGGCTACACATTTAGACGTACACGCCACACCAAATCCTTTCGAGTTACCACGTGTTGTTTAGGAGATACAAGCTAATTTTGTACGATGCGATATTTCTTCTCGTAAAGTGTTTCCAATACGAACTTATTTGTCTTTACTCTGCAACAGTGTATTTCCTTATAACGTGGTATTCTTACATATTATTTCGAGGGAAAACTCTCCTGTGCGTTCTCTTTTGAGACTACACGCTTAGACAAACATGCAACGCCAGAGTTTTTCGAGTTACAATGTGTTGTTTAGGAAAAACAAGATAATTTGACATGATGCGAGATTTCCATAAAACGTTGTTTTCTGACAAATTTTGAATAAAGAAAATTCTCCTGTGGGTTCTCTTTTGAGGCTACATGTTTAGACGTACACGACACACCAAATCCTTTCGAGTTACCACGTGTTGTTTAGGAGATACAAGCTAATTTTGTATGATGCGTTATTTCTTCTCGAAAAGTGTTTCCAATACGTACCTATTTATCTTTACTCTGCAACACTGTATTTCCTTATAACGTTGTATTCTTACATGTTCTTTCGAGAGAAAACTCTCCTGTGTATTCTCTTTAGAGGCTAAATGCTCAGACACACACGCAACACCAAAGCTTTTCGAGTTACAACGTGTTGTTTAGGAAAAACAAGATAATTTTGCACGATGCGGGATTTCCTTAAAACGTGGTTTTCTGACAAATTTTGAAGAAAGAAAGTTCTCCTGTGGGGTCTCTTTTGAGGCTAAACGTGTAGACTTACGAGCCACATGAAATATATTTGAGTTACAACGTGTTGTGTAGGAGATACAAGCAAATATTGTACAATGCGTTATTTCTTTTCATATAGTGTTTCCAATACGTACTTATTTGTCTTTACTCTGCAACACTGTATTTCCTCATAACGTGGTATTCTTACATATTCTTTCGAGGGAAAACTCTCCTGTGCATTCTCTTTTGAGGTTACAAGCTTAGACAAACAAGCAACGCCAAAGCTTTTGGAGTTACAACGTGTTGTGAGGAAAAACAAGATAATTTCGCACGATACGAGATTTCCATTAAACGTGGTTTTCTAAAAAATTTTGACGAAACAAAGTTCTCCTGTGGGTTCTCTATTGAGGCTACACGTGTAGAGGTACGAGCCACACCAAATCTTTTCGAGTTACTACGTGTTGTTTAGGAGATACAAGCTAATTTTCTAGGATGCGTTATTCTTCTCTTAAAGTGTTTCCAATATGTACATAGTTGTCTTTACTCTGCAACACTGTATTTCCTTATAACGTGGTATTCTTACATATTCTTTCGAGAGAAAACTCTCCTGTGCGTTCTCTTTTGAGGCTACACGCGTAGACATACACGCAACACCAAAGCTTTTCGAGTTACAACGTGTTTTTTAGGAAAAACAAGATAATTTCGCACGATGCGAGACTTCCTTAAAACGTGGTTTCTGACAAATTTTGATGAAAGAAAATTCTCCTGTGGGTTCTCGTTTGAGGCTACACTTTTAGACATACACGTCACACCAAATCTTTTTGAGTTACAACGTGTTGTTTTGGAGATACAAGCTAATTTTGTAAGATGTGTTATTTCTTCTCGTAAAGTGTTTCCAATATGTACTTATTGGTCTTTACTCTGCAAAATTGTATTTCCTTTTAATGTCGTATTCTTACATATTCTTTCGAGAGAATACTCTCCAGTGCCTTCTCTTTTGAGGCTCCACGCTTACACATACACGCAACACCATAGCTTTTCGAGTTACAACATGTTGTTTAGGAAAAAAAGATGATTTCGCACGATGCGGGATTTCCTTAAAACGTGGTTTTCTGAAAAATTTGAATAAAGAAAATTCTCCTGTGGATTCTCTTTTGAGGCTACACGTTTAGACGTACATGCCACACCAAATCCTTTCAAGTTACCACTTGTTGTTTAGGAGATACAAGCTAATTTTTTACGATGCATTATTTCTTCTCATAAAGTGTTTCCAATAAGTACTTATTTGTCTTTAATCTGCAACACTGTATTTCCTTATAACATGGCATTCTTACATATTATTTCGAGGGAAAACTCTCCTGTGCGTTCTCTTTTGAGGGGACATGCTTAGACAAACATGCAACGCCAAAGCTTTTCGAGTTACAATGTGTTGTTTAGGAAAAACAAGATAATTTAGCACGATGCGAGATTTCCATAAAACGTGGTTTTCTGAAAAATTTTGAGGAAAGAAAGTTCTCCTGTGGGTTCTCTTTTGAGGCTACACGTGTAGAGGTACGAGCCACACCAAATCTTTTCGAATTACAACGTGTTGTTTAGGAGATATAAGCTAATTTTTTACGATGCGTTAATTCTTCTCGTAAAGTGTTTCCAATAAGTACATATTTGTCTTTACACTGCAACATTATATTTCCTTATAACGTGGTATTCTTACATATTCCTTCGAGGGAAAACTATCCTGTGTGTTCCCTTTTGAGGCTACACACTTAGACATACAGGCAACACCAAAGCTTTTCGAGTTACAACGTGTTGTTTATGGAAAAACATGATAATTTTGCACGATGTGGGATTTCCTTAAAACGTGGTTTTCTGACAAATTTTGACGAAAAAAGTTCTCCTGTGGGTTCTCTTTTGAGGCTCCACGTGTAGCCGTACGAGCCACACCAAATATTTTTGAGTTACAACGTGTTGTTTAGGAGATACAAGCAAATATTGTACGATGCGCTATTTCTTCTTGTAAAGTGTTTCCAATACGTACATATTTGTCTTTACTCTGCAACACTGTATTTCCTTATAACATGGTATTCTTACATATTCTTTCGAGGGAAAATTCTCCTGTGCATTCTCTTTTGAGGCTACACGATTAGACAAACACGCAACACCAAAGCTTTTCGAGTTACAACATGTTGTTTAGGAAAAAGAATATGATTTCGCACGATGAGGGATCCTAAAAACCTGGTTTTCTGAAAAATTTTGACGAAAGAAAATTCTCCTGTGGGTTCTCTTTTGAAGCTACATATTTAGACGTACACATCACACCAAATCTTTTCGAGTTACAACGTGTTGTTTAGGAGATACAAGCTAATTTTTTTATAATGCGTTAATTCTCGTAAAGTGTTTCCAATATGTACACGTATTTGTCTTTACTCTGCAACAATGTATTTCCTTATATCATTGTATTCTTACATGTTCTTTCAAGAGAAAACTCTCCTGTGCGTTCTCTTTAGAGGCTACACGCTTAGACATACACGCAAGACCAAAGCTTTTCGAGTTACAATGTGTTCTTTAGGAAAAACAAGATAATTTTGCACGATGCTGGATTTCCTTAAAATTTCGTTTTCTGACAAATTTTGACGAAAGAAAGTTCTCCTGTGGGTTCTCTTTTTAGGCTACACATGTATACGTAAGAGCCACACCAAATCTTTTCAAGTTACAACGTGTTGTTTAGGAGATACAAGCAAATTTTGTACGCTGCATTATTTCTTCTCGTAAAGTGTTTCCAATACGTACTTATTTGTCCTTACTCAACAACATTGTATTTCCTTATAACGTGGTATTCTTACATATTCTTTCGAAGGAAAACTCTCCTGTGCTTTCTCTTTTGAGGCTACACGCTTAGACAAACACGCAACGCCAAAGCTTTTCGAGTTAAAACGTGTTGTTTAGGAAAAACAAGATAATTTCGCACGATGCGAGATTTCCATAAAACATGTTTTTCTGAAAAATTTTGACGAAAGAAAGTTCTCCTGTGGGTTCTCTTTTGAGGCTCTACGTGTAGAGGTATGAGTCACACCAAATCCTTTCGAGTTACAACTTGTTGTTTAGGAGATACAAGCTAATTTATTATGATGCGTTATTTCTTTACTTAAAGTGTTTCCAATACGTACTTATTTGTCTTTACTCTGCAACACTGCATTTGCTTATAACGTGGTATTCTTACATATTCTTTCGAGAGAAAACTCTCCTGTGCATTCTCATTTGAGGCTACAAGCTTAGACATACACGCAACACCAAAGCTTTTCAAGTTACAACGTGTTATTTAGGAAAAACAAGATAATTTCTCACGATGCGAGATTTCCTTAAAACGTGGTTTCTGACAAATTTTGATGAAAGAAAATTCTCCTGTGGGTTCTCTTTTGAGGCTACACGTTTAGACATACACGTGACGCCAAATCTTTTCGAGTTACAACGTGTTGTTTGGGAGACACAAGTTAATTTTGTACGATGCGTTATTACTTCTCGGAAAGTGTTTCCAATATGTACTTATTTGTCTTTACTCTGCAAAATTGTATTTCCTTATAACATGATATTATTACATATTCTTTCGAGGGAAAATTCTCCTGTGCCTTCTCTTTTGAGGCTCCATCCTTACACATACACGCAACACCAAAGCTTTTCGAGTTGCAACATGTTGTTTAGGAAAAAGGAGATGATTTTGCACGATGCGGGATTTCCTTAAAACGTGGTTTTCTGAAAAATTTTGACGAAAGAAAATTCTCCTGTGTGTTCTCTTTTGAGGGTACATATTTAGACGTACACGCCACACCAAATCTTTTCGAATTACAACGTGTTGTTTAGGAGAGACAAGCTAATTTTGTACAATGCGTTAATTCTTCTCGTAAAGTGTTTCCAATACTTACGTATTTGTCTTTACTCTGCAACACTGTATTTCCTTAAAACGTGGTTTTCTTACATATTCTTTCGAGAGAAAACTATCCTGTGCGTTCCCTTTTGAGGCTACACACTTAGACATACAGGCAACACCAAAGGTTTTCTAGTTAAAACGTGTTGTTTATGAAAAACAAGATAATTTCGCTCGTTGCGGGATTTCCATAAAACGTGGTTTTCTGACAAATTTTGACGAAAGAAAATATTCCTGTGGGTTCTCTTTTGAGGCTTCATGTTTAGACGTGCACGCCACACCAAATCCTTTCGAGTTAAAACGTGTTGGTTAGGAGATACAAGCTAATTTTTTAAGATGCATTATTTCTTCTCGTAAGTTTAAATGTGTCCAATACGTACGTAATTGCCTTTACTCTGCAACACTGTATTTCATTATAACGTGGTATTCTTACATGTTCTTTCGAGAGAAAAATCTCCTGTGCGTTATGTTAAGTGGCTACACGCATAGACATACACGCAACATCAAAGCTTTGCGAGTTACAACGTGTTGTTTAGGAAAAACAAGATAATTTTGGACGATGCGGGATATCCTTAAAACGTGGTTTTCTGACAAATTTTGACGAAAGAAAGTTCTCCTGTGGGTTCTCTTTTGAGGCTATACATTTTAGACGTACGAGCCACACCAAATCTTTTCGAGTTATAACGTATTGTGTAGGAGATACAAGCAATTTTTTTACGATGCGTTATTTCTTCTCCTAAAGTGTTCCCAATATGTACTTATTTGTCTTTACTCTGCAACACTGTATTTCCTTATAACGTGGTATTCATACAAATTCTTTCGAGAGAAAACTCTCCTGTGCATTCTCTTTTGAGGCTACACGCTTAGACAAACACTCAACACCAAAGCTTTTCGAGTTACACCGTGTTGTTTAGGAAAAACAAGATAATTTTGCACGATGCGAGATTTCCTTAAAACGTGTTTTCTGACAAATTTTGATGAAAGAAAATTCTCCTGTGAGTTCTCTTTTGAGGCTACACGTTTAGACGTCCACGTCACACCAAATCTTTTCGAGTTACAACGTGTTGTTTAGGAGATACAAGCTAATTTTTTAAGATGCGTTATTTCTTCTCATAAAGTGTGTCCAATACATACTTATTTGTCTTTACTCTGCAACACTGTATTTCTTTATAACGTGGTATTCTTACATATTCTTTCGAGAGAAAACTCTCCTGTGCGTTCTCTTTTGAGGCTACACGCTTAGACATACACGCAGCACCAAAGCTTTTCGAGTTACAACGTGTTGTTTAGGAAAAACAAGATAATTTCGCACGATGCGGGATCTCCATAAACGTGGTTTTGTGACAAATTTTGACGAAAGAAAATTCTCCTGTGAGTTCTCTTTTGAGGCTACACGTTTAGACGTACATGCCACACCAAATCTTTTCGATGCGCTATTTCTTCTTGTAAAGTGTTTCCAATACGTACATATTTGTCTTTACTCTGCAACACTGTATTTCCTTATAACATGGTATTCTTACATATTCTTTCGAGGGAAAATTCTCCTGTGCATTCTCTTTTGAGGCTACACGATTAGACAAACACGCAACACCAAAGCTTTTCGAGTTACAACATGTTGTTTAGGAAAAAGAATATGATTTCGCACGATGAGGGATCCTAAAAACCTGGTTTTCTGAAAAATTTTGACGAAAGAAAATTCTCCTGTGGGTTCTCTTTTGAAGCTACATATTTAGACGTACACATCACACCAAATCTTTTCGAGTTACAACGTGTTGTTTAGGAGATACAAGCTAATTTTTTTATAATGCGTTAATTCTCGTAAAGTGTTTCCAATATGTACACGTATTTGTCTTTACTCTGCAACAATGTATTTCCTTATATCATTGTATTCTTACATGTTCTTTCAAGAGAAAACTCTCCTGTGCGTTCTCTTTAGAGGCTACACGCTTAGACATACACGCAAGACCAAAGCTTTTCGAGTTACAATGTGTTCTTTAGGAAAAACAAGATAATTTTTCACGATGCTGGATTTCCTTAAAATTTCGTTTTCTGACAAATTTTGACGAAAGAAAGTTCTCCTGTGGGTTCTCTTTTTAGGCTACACGTGTATACGTAAGAGCCACACCAAATCTTTTCAAGTTACAACGTGTTGTTTAGGAGATACAAGCAAATTTTGTACGCTGCATTATTTCTTCTCGTAAAGTGTTTCCAATACGTACTTATTTGTCCTTACTCAACAACACTGTATTTCCTTATAACGTGGTATTCTTACATATTCTTTCGAAGGAAAACTCTCCTGTGCTTTCTCTTTTGAGGCTACACGCTTAGACAAACACGCAACGCCAAAGCTTTTCGAGTTAAAACGTGTTGTTTAGGAAAAACAAGATAATTTCGCACGATGCGAGATTTCCATAAAACATGTTTTTCTGAAAAATTTTGACGAAAGAAAGTTCTCCTGTGGGTTCTCTTTTGAGGCTCTACGTGTAGAGGTATGAGTCACACCAAATCCTTTCGAGTTACAACTTGTTGTTTAGGAGATACCAGCTAATTTATTATGATGCGTTATTTCTTTACTTAAAGTGTTTCCAATACGTACATATTTGTCTTTACTCTGCAACACTGCATTTGGCGTGCATGTCTAAACGTGTAGCCTCAAAAGAGAACCCACAGGAGAAGTTTCCTTTGTCAAAATTTTTCAGAAAACCACGTTTTATGGAAATCCCGCATCGTGCGAAATTATCTTGTTTTTCCTAAACAACATGTTGTAACTCGAAAAGCTTTGGTGTTGCGTGTATGTCTAAGCGTGTAGCCTCAAAAGAGAACACACAGCAGAGTAATTTCTCGATAGAATTTGTAAGAATACCAGGTTATAAGGAAATACAGTGTTGCAGAGTAAAGAAAAATACATATGTATTGGAAACCCATAAATTTTACGAGATGAAATAAAGCATCGTACAAAATTAGCTTGTATGTCCTAAACAACACGTTGTAACTCGAAAAGATTTGGTGTGGCGTGTACGTCTAAACGTGTAGCCTCAAAAGAGAACCCACAGGAGAATATTCTTTCGTCAAAATTATTCAGAAAACCACGTTTTAAGGAAATCCCGCATCGTGCGAAATTATCTTGTTTTTCCTAAACAACACGTTGTAACTCGAAAAGCTTTGGTGTTGCGTGTATGTCTAAGCGTGTAGCCTCAAAAGAGAATGCACAGGTGAGTTTTTTCTCGATAGAATTTGTAAGAATACCACGTTATAAGGAAATTCAGTGTTGCAGAGTAAAGACAAATACGTATGTATTAGAAACCTATAAACTTTAAGAGATGAAATAAAGCATCGTACTAAATTAGCTTGTATCTCCTAAACAACACGTTGTAACTCGAAATGATTTCTTGTGGCGTGTACGCCTAAAGGTGTAGCCTCAAAAGAGAACCCACAGCACCAAAGCTTTTCGAGTTACAACGTGTTGTTTAGGAAAAACAAGATAATTTCGCACGATGCGGGATCTCCATAAAACGTGGTTTTGTGACAAATTTTGACTAAAGAAAATTCTCCTGTGAGTTCTCTTTTGAGGCTACACGTTTAGACGTACATGCCACACCAAATCTTTTCGAGTTACATCGTGTTGTTTAGGAGATACAAGCTAATTTTGTACGATGCGTTATTTCTTCTCGTAAAGTGTTTCCAATACATACGTATTTGTCTTTACTCTGCAACACTGTATTTCCTTATAACGTGGTATTCTTATATATTCTTTCGAGAGAAAACTCTCCTGTGCGTTCTCTTTTGAGGCTACACGTTTAGACATACACGCAACACCAAAGCTTTTCGAGTTACAACGTGTTGTGTAGGAAAAACAAGATAATTTCGCACAATGCGGGATTTCCTTAAAACAGGTTGTAATTCGAAAAGCTTTGGTGTTGCATGTATGTCTAAGCATGTAGCCTCTAAAGAGAACGCACAGGAGAGTTTTTCTCTCAAAAGAATATGCAAGATTACCACGTTATAAGAAAATACAGTGTTGCAGAATAAAGGCAAATACGTACGTATTGGAAACATTTAAACTTTACGAGAAGAAATAGCGCATCTTAAAAAATTAGCTTGTATCTCCTAACCAACACGTTGTAACTCGAAAGGATTTGGTGTGGCGTGTAAGTCTAAACGTATAGCCTCAAAAGAGAACCCACAGCAGAATTTTCTTTCTTCAAAATTTGTAAGAAAACCACGTTTTATGGAAATCCCGCAACATGCGAAATTATCTTGTTTTTTCGAAACAACACGTTGTAACTCGAAAAGCTTTGTTGTTGCGTGTATGTCTAAGCATGTAGCCTCAAAAGAGAATGCAAAGGAGGGTTTTTTCTCGAAAGAATATGTAAGAATACCACGTTATTAGGAAACACAGTGTTGTAGAGTAAAGACAAATACGTATTGGAAAAACTTTAGGAGAAGAAATAACGCATCGAAAAAATTAGCTTGTATCTCCTAAACAACACGTTGTAACTTAAAAAGATTTGGTGTGGCCTGTACATCTAAACGTGTAGCCTCAAAAGAGAACCCACAGGAGAATTTTCTTTCGTCAAAATTTTGCAGAATTCCACATTTTAAGGAAACCCGCATCGTGCGCAATTATCTTCTTTTTCCTAAACAACACGTTGTAACTCGAAAAGCTTTGGTGTTGCGTGTATGTCTAAGCGTGTAGCCTCAAAAGATAACGCAAAGGAGAGTTTTCTCTCGAAAGAATATGTAAGAATATCACGTTATAAGTAAATACAGTGTTGCAGAGTAAAGGCAAATACATACGTATTGGAAACACTTTACGAGAAGAAATAAAGCAACGTACAAAATTAGCTTGTATCTCCTAAACAACACGTTGTAACTCGAAAAGATTTGGTGTGGCGTGCATGTCTAAACGTGTAGCCTCAAAAGAGAACCCACAGGAGAAGTTTCCTTTGTCAAAATTTTTCAGAAAACCACGTTTTATGGAAATCCCGCATCGTGCGAAATTATCTTGTTTTTCCTAAACAACATGTTGTAACTCGAAAAGCTTTGGTGTTGCGTGTATGTCTAAGCGTGTAGCCTCAAAAGAGAACACACAGCAGAGTAATTTCTCGATAGAATTTTAAGAATACCACGTTATAAGGAAATACAGTGTTGCAGAGTAAAGAAAAATACATATGTATTGGAAACCCATAAATTTTACGAGATGAAATAAAGCATCGTACAAAATTAGCTTGTATCTCCTAAACAACACGTTGTAACTCGAAAAGATTTGGTGTGGCGTGTACGTCTAAACGTGTAGCCTCAAAAGAGAACCCACAGGAGAATATTCTTTCGTCAAAATTATTCAGAAAACCACGTTTTAAGGAAATCCCGCATCGTGCGAAATTATCTTGTTTTTCCTAAACAACACGTTGTAACTCGAAAAGCTTTGGTGTTGCGTGTATGTCTAAGCGTGTAGCCTCAAAAGAGAATGCACAGGTGAGTTTTTTCTCGATAGAATTTGTAAGAATACCACGTTATAAGGAAATTCAGTGTTGCAGAGTAAAGACAAATACGTATGTATTAGAAACCCATAAACTTTAAGAGATGAAATAAAGCATCGTACTAAATTAGCTTGTATCTCCTAAACAACACGTTGTAACTCGAAATGATTTCTTGTGGCGTGTACGCCTAAAGGTGTAGCCTCAAAAGAGAACCCACAGGACAATTTTCTTTCGTCAAAATTTGTCAGCAAACCACGTTTTAAGGAAATCCCGAATCGTGAGAAATTATCTTGTTCTTCCTAAACAACACGTTTTAACTCGAAAAGCTTTGGTGTTTGGTGTATGTCTAAGTTTGTAGCCCAAAAAGAAAATGCACAGTAGAGTTTTCTCTCGAAAGAATATGTAAGAATACCACATTATAAGAAAATACAGTGTGGCAGAGTAAAGACAAATACGTACGTATTGGAAGCACTTTATGAGAGAAATAACGCATCTTGCAAAATTAGCTTGTATGTCCTAAACAACACGTTGTAACTCAAAAAGATTTGGTGTGGCGTGTTCGTCTAAAAGTGTAGCCTCAAAAGAGAACCCACACGAGAGTTTTCTTTCCTCAAAATTTGTCAGAAAACCACGTTTTAAGGAAATCCTGCATCGTGCGAAATTATCTTGTTTTTCCTAAACAACACGTTGTAACTAGAAAAGCATTGGTGTTGCGTGTATTTCTAAGCGTGCAGCCTCAAAAGAGAATGCACAGGAGAGTTTTCTCTCGAAAGAATATGTAAGAATGCCACGTTATAAGGAAATATATTGCTGCAGAGTAAAGACATATACGTTCTTAATGGAAACACATTATGAGAAGAAATAACGCATGGTACAAAATTAGCTTGTATCTCCGAAACCACACGTGGTAACTCAAAAAGATTTGGTGTGGCATGTACGTCTGAACGTGTAGCCTCAAAAGAGAACCCACAGGAGAATTTTCTTACATCAAAATTTGTCAGAAAACCACGTTTTAAGGAAATCCCGCATCGTGCGAAATTATCTTGTTTTTCCTAATCAACACTATGTAACTCTAAAAGCTTTGGTGTTGCGTGTATGTCTAAGCGTGTAGCCTCCAAAGAGAACGGACAGGATAGTTTTCTCTCAAAAGAATATGTAAGAAAACCACGTTATAAGGAAATAAATTGTTGCAGAGTAAAGACAAATACGTACTTATTGGAAACACTTTACGAGAAGAAATAACGCATCATGCTAAATTAGCTTGTATCTCCTAAATAACACGCTGTAACTCGAAAAGATTGGGTGTGGCGTGTACGTCTAAACGTGTAGCCTCAAAAGAGAACCCACAGGAGAGTTTTCTTTCGTCAAAATTTGTCAAAAACCACGTTTTAAGGAAATCCCGCATCGTGCGAAATTATCTTGTTTTTCCTAAACAAGTTGTAACTCAAAAAGCATGGGTTTTGCGTGTATGTCTAAGCGTCTAGCCTCAAAAGAGAACGCACAGGAGAGTTTTCTCCCGAAAGAATATGTAGGAATACCACGTTATAAGGAAATACAGTGTTGCAGAGTAAAGACAAATACATACTTATTGGAAACACTTAAACTTTACGAGTAGAAATAACACATAGTACAAAATTAGCTTGTATCTCCTAAACAACACGTTATAACTCGAAAGGATTTGGTGTGGCTTGTACGTCTAAATGTGTACCCTCAAAAGAGAACGCACAGGAGAATTTTCTTTCGTCACATTTTGTCACAAAACCACGTTTTAAGGAAATCGCGCATCATGCGAAATTATCTTGTTTTTCCTAAACAACACGTTGTAACTCGAAAAGCTTTGGTGTTGCATGTATGTCTAAGCGTGTAGCCTCCAAAGAGAATGCACAGAAGAGTTTTCTCTCGAAAGTATATGTAAGAATACCACGTTATAAAGAAATACAGTGTTGCAGAGTAAAGGCAAATACATACGTATTGGAAACACTTAAACTTTACGAGAAGAAATAACGCATCTAAAAAAATTAGCTTGTATCTCCTAAACAACACGTTGTAACTCAAAAAGATGTGGTGTGGCGTGTACATCTAAACGTGTAGCCTCAAAAGAGAACCCACGGGAGAATTTTCTTTCGTCAAAATTTGTCAGAAAACTGTGTTTTATGGAAATCCCGCATCGTGCGAAATTATCTTTTTTTCCGAAACAACACGTTGTAACTCGAAAAGCTTTGTTGTTGCATGTATGTCTAAGCATGTAGCCTCAAAAGAGAATGCAAAGGAGAGTTTTTTCTCGAAAGAATGTGTAAGAATACCACGTTATTAGGAAACACAGTGTTGTAGAGTAAAGACAAATACTTACGTATTGGAAAAACTTTACGAGAAGAAATAAAGCATCATACAAAATTAGCTTGTATCTCCTAAATAACTTACAAAGATTTGGTGTGGCCTGTACGTCTAAACGTGTAGCTTCAAAAGAGAACCCACAGGAGAATTTTCTTTCGTCAAAATTTTTCAGAAAACCATGTTTTAAGGAAATCCCGCATCGTGCGCAATTATCTTCTTTTTGCTAAACAACACGTTATAACTCGAAAAGCGTTGGTGTTGCATCTGTGTTTAAGCGTGTAGCCTCAAAAGAGATCGCATAGGAGAGTTTTCTCTGGAAAGAGTATGTAAGAAAACCACTTTATAAGGAAATAGTGTTGCAGAGTAAAGGCAAATACGTGCTTATTGGAAACACTTTACGAGAAGAAATAAAGCAACGTACAAAATTAGCTTGTATCTCCTAAACAACATGTTGTAACTCGAAAAGATTTGGTGTGGCGTGTAAGTCTAAACGTGTAGCCTCAAAAGAGAACCCACAGGAGAATTTTCTTTCGTCAGAACTTTTCAGAAAACCACGTTTTAAGGAAATCCCGCATCGTGCGAAATTATCTTGTTTTTCCTAAACAACACGTTGTAACTCAAAAAGCTTTGGTGTTGCGTGTATGTCTAAGCGTGTAGCCTCAAAAGAGAACGCACAGGAGAGTTTTTTCTCGATAGAATTTGTAAGGATACCACGTTATAAGGAAATACAATGTTGCAGAATAAAGACAAATACGTATGTATTGGAAACCCATAAACTTTACGAGATGAAATAAAGCATCGTACAAAATTAGCTTGTATCTCCTAAACAACACGTTGTAACTCGAAAAGATTTGGTGTGGCGTGTACGTCTAAACATGTAGCCTCAAAAGAGAACCCACAGGAGAATTTTCTTTCGTCAAAATTTTTCAGAAAACCACGTTTTAAGGAAATCCCGCATCGTGAGAAATTATCTTGTTCTTCCTAAACAACACGTTTTAACTCGAAAAGCTTTGGTGAAGGGTGTATGTCTAAGCGTGTAGCCCCAAAAGAGAATGCACAGGAGAGTTTTCTCTCGAAAGAATATGTAAGAATACCACGTTATAAGGAAACACAGTGTGGCAGAGTAAAGACAAATACATACTTATTGGAAGCACTTTATGAGAGAAATGATGCATCTTGCAAAATTAGCTTGTATGTCCTAAACAACACATTGTAACTCAAAAGGATTTGGTGTGGCATGTACGTCTAAACATGTAGCCTCAAACAAGAACCCACAGGAGAGTTTTCTTTCGTCAAAATTTGTCTGAAAACCATGTTTTAAGGAAATCCCGCATCGTGCGAAATTATCTAGTTTTTCCTAAACAACACGTTGTAACTAGAAAAGCTTTGGTGTTGCGTGTATGTCTAAGCATGTAGCCTCCAAAGAGAACGCACAGGAGAGTTTTCTTTTGAAAGAATATGTAAGAATACCACGTTATAAGGAAATACAGTGTTGCAGAGTAAAGGCAAATACATACTTATTGGAAACACTTAAACTTTATGAGAAGAAATAACGCATCATAAAAAAATTAGCTTGTATCTCCTAAACAACACTTTGAAATTCAAAAAGATTTGGTGTGGCGTGTACATCTAAACGTGTAGCCTCAAAAGAGAACCCACAGGAGAATTTTCTTTAGTCAAAATTTGTCAGAAAACCACGTTTGAAGGAAATCCCGCATCGTGGGAAATTATCTTGTTCTTCCTAAACAACACGTTGTAACTCGAAAAGCGTTGGTGTTGCGTATATGTCTAAGCGTGTAGCCTCAAATGAGAACGCACAGGAGAGTTTTCTCTTGCAAGAATATGTAAGAATACCAGGTTATAAGGAAATACAGTGTTGCAGAATAAAGACATATACTTACTTATTGGAAAAACTTGAGGAGAAGAAATAACGCATCGTACAAAATTAGCTTGTATCTCCTAAACAACACATTGTAACTTAAAAAGATTTGGTGTGGCCTGTACGTCTAAACGTGTAGCCTCAAAAGAGAACGCATAGAGGAATTTTCCTTGGTCAAAATTTGTCAGAAAACCACTTATTAAGGAAATCCCGCATCGTGCGTAATTATCTTGTTTTTCCTAAACAACGCGTTGTAACTCGAAAAGCTTTGGTGTTGCGTGTACGTCTAAGTGCGTAGCCTCAAAAGGGAACGCACAGGAGAGTTTTCTCTCGAAAGAATATGTAAGAATACCACGTTATAAGGAAATACAGTGTTGCAGAGTATAGAAAAATACATACTTATTGGAAACACTTTAGGAGAAGAAATAAAGCATCATGCAAAATTAGCTTGTATCTCCTAAACAACACGTTGTAACTGGAAAAGATTTGGTGTGGCGTGTACGTCTAAACGTGTAGCCTCAAAAGAGAACCGACAGGAGAGTTTTCTTTGGTCAAAATTTGTCAAAAACCACGTTTTACGGAAATCCCGCATCGTGCGAAAATATCTTGTTTTTCCTAAACAACACGTTGTAACTCGAAAAGCTTTGGTGTTGCGTGTATTTCTAAGCATGTAGCCTCAAAAGAGAATGCACAGGAGAGTTTTCTCCCGAAAGAATATGTTGGAATACCACGTTATAAGGAAATACAGTGTTGCAGATTAAAGACAAATACATACTTATTGGAAACACTTAAACTTTACGAGAAGAAATAACACATAGTACAAAATTAGCTTGTATCTCCTAAACAACACGTTATAACTCGAAAGTATTTGGTGTGGCGTGTACGTCTAAACGTGTACCCTCAAAAGAGAACCCAGAGGAGAATTTTATCCTGTGCATTCTCTTTTGAGGTTACACGCTTAGACATACACGCAACACCAAAGCTTTTGGAGTTACAACATGTTGTTTAGGAAATACAAGTTAATTTCGCACGATGCGAGATTTCCTTAAAACCTGGTTTCTGAAAAATTTTGATGAAAGAAAATTCTCTTGTGGGTTCTCTGTTGAGGCTACACGTTTAGACGTACATGTCACACCAAATCTTTTCGAGTTACAACGTGTAGTTTAGGAGATACAATCTAATTTTGTACGATGTGTTATTTCTTCTCGTAAAATGTTTCCAATATGTACCTATTTGTCTTTACTCTGCAAAATTTTATTTCCTTATAACGTGGTATTCTTACATAATCTTTCAAGAGAAAACTCTCCTGTGCCTTCTCTTTTGAGGCTACACGCTTACACATACACGCAACACCAAAGCCTTTTGAGTTACGACATGTTGTTTAGGAAAAAGAAGATGATTTCGCACGATGCGGGATTTCCTTGAAACTTGGTTTTCTGAAAATTTTTGACGAAAGAAAATTCTCCTGTGGGGTCTCTTATGAGGCTACATGTTTAGACAAACATGCCACACCAAATCTTTTCGAGTTACAATGTGTTGTTTCGGAGATACAAGCTAATTTTGTAGGATGCGTTACTTATTCTCGTAAAGTGTTTCCAATACGTACATATTTGTCTTTACTCTGCAACACTGTATTGCCTTATAACGTTGTATTCTTACATATTCTTTCCAGAGAAAACTGTCTCGTGCTTTCCCTTTTGCAGCTACACACTTAGACAAACAGGCAACACCAAAGCTTTTCGAGTTACAACGTGTTGTTTATGAAAAACACGATAAATTCGCTCGATGCGGGATTTCCTTAAAACGTAGTTTTCTGAAAAATTTTGACAAAAGAAAATTCTTCAGTGGGTTTTCTTTTGAGGCTACATGTTTAGACGTACACGCCACACCAAATCCTTTCGGGTTACCATGTGTTGTTTAGGAGAAACAAGCTTATTTTGTATGATGCGTTATTTCTTCTCTTAAAGTGTTTCCAATATGTACGTGTTTGTCTTTACTCTGCAACACTTTATTTCCTTATAACGTTGTATTCTTACATATTCTTTCGAGAGAAAACTCTACTGTGCGTTCTCTTTAGAGGCTACACGCTTAGACATACACGCAACGCCAAAGCTTTTCGAGTTACAATGTGTTGTTTAGGAAAAACAAGATAATTTCGCACGATGCGAGGTTTCCATAAAAAGTGGTTGTCTGAAAAATGTTGACGAAAGAAAGTTCTCCTGTGGGTTCTCTTTTGAGGCTACACATGTAGAGGTACGAGCCACACCAAATCTTTTCAAGTTACAACGTGTTGTTTAGGAGATACAAGCTAATTTTGTACGATGCATTATTTCTTCTCTTAAAGTGTTTCCAATAGTATTTGTCTTTACTCTGCAACACTGTATTTCCTTATAACGTGGTATTCTTACAGATTCTTTCGAGAGAAAACTCTCCTGTGCGTTCTCTTTTGAGGCTACACGCTTAGACATACACTCTACACCAAAGCTTTTCGAGTTACAACGTGTTGTTTAGGAAAAACAAGATAATTTCGCACGATGCGAGATTTCCTTAAAACGTGGTTTCTGACAAATTTTGATGAAATAAAATTCTCCTGTGGGTTCTCTTTTGAGGCTACACTTTTAGACGTACACGTCACACCAAATCTTTTCGAGTTACAACGTGTTGTTTAGGAGATACAAGCTAATTTTGTACGATGCGTTATTTCTTCTTGTAAAGTGTTTCCAATATGTACTTATTTGTCTTTACTCTGCAAAATTGTATTTCCTTATAACGTGGTATTCTTACATATTCTTTCGAGAGAAAACTCTCCTGTGCCTTCTTTTTTGAGGCTCCATGCTTACACATACACGCAACACCAAAGCTTTTCGAGTTACAATATGTTGTTTAGGAAAAAGAAGATGATTTCGGACGATGCAGGATTTCCTTAAAACGTGGTTTTCTGAAAAATTTTGACGAAAGAAAATTCTCCTGTGGTTTCTCTTTTGAGGCTACACGTTTAGACGTACACGGCACACCAAATCTTTTCGAGTTACAACGTGTTTTTTCGGAGATACAAGCTAATTTTGTAAGATGCGTTAATTCTTCTCTTAAGGTGTTTCCAATACGTACTTATTTGTCTTTACTCTGCAACACTGTATTTCCTTATAACGTGGTATTCTTACATATTCTTTCCAGAGAAAACTCTCCTGTGCGTTCTCTTTAGAGGCTACATGCTTAGACATACACGCAACGCCAAAGCTTTTCGAGTTACAATGTGTTGTTTAGAAAAAACAAGATAATTTAGCACGATGCGAGATTTCCATAAAACGTGGTTTTCTGAAAAAATTTGACGAAAGAAAGTTCTCCTGTGGGTTCTCTTTTGAGGCTACATGTGTAGAGGTACGAGCCACACCAAATCTTTTCGAAATACAACGTGTTGATTAGGAGATATAAGGTAATTTTTTACGATGCGTTAATTCTTCTCGTAAAGTGTTTCCAATAAGTACATATTTGTACATGGCTTGTCTTTTGAGGCTACACGTTTAGACGTGCACGCCACACCAAATCCTTTCGAGTTACAACGTGTTGTTTAAGAGATACAAGCTAATTTTGTATGATGCGTTATTTCTTTCGTAAAGTGGTTCCAATACGTATGTATTTGTCTTTACTCTGCAACACTGTATTTCCTTATAACGTAGTATTCTTACATGTTCTTTCGAGAGAAAACTCTCCTGTGCATTCTCTTTAGAGGCTACATGCTCAGACATACACGCAACACCAAAGCTTTTCGAGTTACAACGTGTTGTTTAGGAAAAACAAGATAATTTTGCACGATGCGGGATTTCCTTAAAACGTGGTTTTCTGACAAATTTTGACGAAAGAAAGTTCTCCTGTAGGTTCTCTTTTGAGGCTAGACGTGTAGACGTACGAGCCACACCAAATATTTTTCAGTTACAACGTGTTGTTTAGGAGACACAAGCAAATATTGTACGATGCGTTATTTCTTCTCGTAAAGTGTTTCCAATACGTACGTATTTGTCTTTACTCTGCAACACTGTATTTCCTTATAACATGGTATTCTTACATATTCTTTTGAGGGAAAACTCTCCTGTGCATTCTCTTTTGAGGCTCCTTATTAGACAAACACGCAACACCAAAGCTTTTCGAGTTACAACGTGTTGTTTAGGAAAAAGAAGATGATTTCGCATGATGCGGGATTTCCTAAAAACCTGGGTTTCTGAAAAATTTTGACGAAAGAAAATTCTCCTGTGGGTTCTCTTTTGAGGCTACATATTTAGACGTACACGTCACACCAAATCTTTTCGAGTTACAACGTGTTGTTTAGGAGATACAAGCTAATTTTTTATAATGCGTTAATTCTCGTAAAGTGTTTCCAATACGTACGTATTTGTCTTTACTCTGCAACACTGTATTTCCTTATAACGTGGTATTCTTACATATTCTTTCGAGAGAAAACTATCCTGTGCATTCCCTTTTGAGGCTAAACACTTAGACATACAGGCAACACCAAAGCTTTTTGAGTTACAACGTGTTGTTTATAAAAAACAAGATACTTTTACACGATGCCGGATTTCCTTAAAACATGGTTTTCTGAAATTTTTGACGAAAGAAAATTATTCTGTTGGTTCTCTTTTGAGGCTTCACGTTTCGACGTGCACGTCACACCTAATCCTTTCGAGTTACCACGTGTTGTTTAGGAGATACAAGCTAATTTTGTACGATGCTTTATTTCTTGTCGTAAAGTGTTTCCAATACGTACGTATTTGTCTTTACTCTGCAACACTGTATTTCCTTATAACTTACACATTCTTTCGAGAGAAAACTATCCTGTGCGTTCCCTTTCGAGGCTACACACTTAGACTTACAGGGAACTCCAATGCTTTTCAAGTTACAACGTGTTGTTTATGAAAAACAAGATAATTTCGCACGATGCGGGATTTCCTTAAAACTTGGTGTTCTGACAAATTTTGACGAAAGAAAATTCTCCTGTGGGTTCTCTTCTGAGGCTACACGTTTAGACGTGCACGCCACAGCATATCCTTTCGAATTATCACGTGTTGTTTAGGAGATACAAGCTAATTTTGTACGATGCGTTATTTGTTCTCATAAAGTTTTTCCAATATGTACGTATTTGTCTTTACTCTGCAACACTGTATTTCCTTATAACATTGTATTCTTACATGTTCTTTCGAGAGAAAACTCTCCTGTGCGTTCTCTTTAGAGGCTACACGCTTAGACATACACGCAACACCAAAGCTTTTCGAGTTACAACGTGTTGTTTAGGAAAAACAGGATAATTTTGCACGATGCGGGATATCCTTAAAACGTGGTTTTCTGACAAATTTTGACGAAAGAAAGTTCTCCTGTGCGTTGTCTTTTGAGGCTACAGGTTTAGACGTACATGCCACACCAAATCTTTTCGAGTTACAACTTGTTGTTTAGGAGATACCAGCAAATTTTGTTCGATGCGTTATTTCTTCTTGTAAAGTGTGTCCAATACGTACTTAATTGTCTTTACTCTGCAACACTGTATTTCCTTATAACGTGGTATTCTTACATATTCTTTCGAGGGAAAACTCTCCTGTGCATTGTCTTTTGGGCTACACGCTTAGACATACACGCAACGCCAAAGCTTTTCGAGTTACAACGTGTTATTTAGGAAAAACAAGATAATTTCGCATGATGCGAGATTTCCATAAAACGTGGTTTTCTGAAAAATTTTGACTAATAAAAGTTCTCCTGTGGGTTCTCTTTTGAGGCTACAGGTTTAGACGTACACGCCGCACCAAATCTTTTCGAGTTACAACTTGTTGTTTAGGAGATACAAGCAAATTTTTTACGATGTGTTATTTCTTCTTGTAAAGTGTATCCAATACTTAAGTATTTGTCTTTACAACACTGAATTTCCTTATAACGTGGTATTCTTACATATTCTTTCAAGAGAAAACTCTCCTGTGCGTTCTCTTTTGAGGCTACACGCTTAGACATACACGCAACACCAAAGCATTTCAAGTTACAACGTGTTGTTTAGGAGATACAAGTTAATTTTGTACGATGCGTTATTTCTTCTCGTAAAGTGTTTCCAATATGTACTTAATTGTCTTTACTCTGCAACACTGTATTTCCTTATAACGTGGTATTCTTACATATTCTTTTGAGGGAAATCTCTCCTGTGCGTTCTCTTTAGAGGCTACATGCTCAGACATACACGCAACACCAAAGCTTTTCGAGTTACAACATGTTGTTTAGGAAAAACAAGATAATTTTGCACGATGCGGGATTTCCTTAAAACGTGGTTTTCTGACAAATTTTGACGAAAGAAAGTTCTCCTGTAGGTTCTCTTTTGAGGCTAGACGTGTAGACGTACGAGCCACACCAAATATTTTTCAGTTACAACGTGTTGTTTAGGAGACACAAGCAAATATTGTACGATGCGTTATTTCTTCTCGTAAAGTGTTTCCAATACGTACGTATTTGTCTTTACTCTGCAACACTGTATTTCCTTATAACATGGTATTCTTACATATTCTTTTGAGGGAAAACTCTCCTGTGCATTCTCTTTTGAGGCTCCTTATTAGACAAACACGCAACACCAAAGCTTTTCGAGTTACAACGTGTTGTTTAGGAAAAAGAAGATGATTTCGCATGATGCGGGATTTCCTAAAAACCTGGGTTTCTGAAAAATTTTGACGAAAGAAAATTCTCCTGTGGGTTCTCTTTTGAGGCTACATATTTAGACGTACACGTCACACCAAATCTTTTCGAGTTACAACGTGTTGTTTAGGAGATACAAGCTAATTTTTTATAATGCGTTAATTCTCGTAAAGTGTTTCCAATACGTACGTATTTGTCTTTACTCTGCAACACTGTATTTCCTTATAACGTGGTATTCTTACATATTCTTTCGAGAGAAAACTATCCTGTGCATTCCCTTTTGAGGCTAAACACTTAGACATACAGGCAACACCAAAGCTTTTTGAGTTACAACGTGTTGTTTATAAAAAACAAGATACTTTTACACGATGCCGGATTTCCTTAAAACATGGTTTTCTGACAAATTTTGACGAAAGAAAATTATTCTGTTGGTTCTCTTTTGAGGCTTCACGTTTCGACGTGCACGTCACACCTAATCCTTTCGAGTTACCACGTGTTGTTTAGGAGATACAAGCTAATTTTGTACGATGCTTTATTTCTTGTCGTAAAGTGTTTCCAATACGTACGTATTTGTCTTTACTCTGCAACACTGTATTTCCTTATAACTTACACATTCTTTCGAGAGAAAACTATCCTGTGCGTTCCCTTTCGAGGCTACACACTTAGACTTACAGGGAACTCCAAAGCTTTTCAAGTTACAACGTGTTGTTTATGAAAAACAAGATAATTTCGCACGATGCGGGATTTCCTTAAAACTTGGTGTTCTGACAAATTTTGACGAAAGAAAATTCTCCTGTGGGTTCTCTTCTGAGGCTACACGTTTAGACGTGCACGCCACAGCATATCCTTTCGAATTATCACGTGTTGTTTAGGAGATACAAGCTAATTTTGTACGATGCGTTATTTGTTCTCATAAAGTTTTTCCAATATGTACGTATTTGTCTTTACTCTGCAACACTGTATTTCCTTATAACATTGTATTCTTACATGTTCTTTCGAGAGAAAACTCTCCTGTGCATTCTCTTTAGAGGCTACACGCTTAGACATACACGCAACACCAAAGCTTTTCGAGTTACAACGTGTTGTTTAGGAAAAACAGGATAATTTTGCACGATGCGGGATATCCTTAAAACGTGGTTTTCTGACAAATTTTGACGAAAGAAAGTTCTCCTGTGCGTTGTCTTTTGAGGCTACAGGTTTAGACGTACATGCCACACCAAATCTTTTCGAGTTACAACTTGTTGTTTAGGAGATACCAGCAAATTTTGTTCGATGCATTATTTCTTCTTGTAAAGTGTGTCCAATACGTACTTAATTGTCTTTACTCTGCAACACTGTATTTCCTTATAACGTGGTATTCTTACATATTCTTTCGAGGGAAAACTCTCCTGTGCATTGTCTTTTGGGCTACACGCTTAGACATACACGCAACGCCAAAGCTTTTCGAGTTACAACGTGTTATTTAGGAAAAACAAGATAATTTCGCACGATGCGAGATTTCCATAAAACGTGGTTTTCTGAAAAATTTTGACTAATAAAAGTTCTCCTGTGGGTTCTCTTTTGAGGCTACAGGTTTAGACGTACACGCCGCACCAAATCTTTTCGAGTTACAACTTGTTGTTTAGGAGATACAAGCAAATTTTTTACGATGTGTTATTTCTTCTTGTAAAGTGTATCCAATACTTAAGTATTTGTCTTTACAACACTGAATTTCCTTATAACGTGGTATTCTTACATATTCTTTCAAGAGAAAACTCTCCTGTGTGTTCTCTTTTGAGGCTACACGCTTAGACATACACGCAACACCAAAGCATTTCAAGTTACAACGTGTTGTTTAGGAGATACAAGTTAATTTTGTACGATGCGTTATTTCTTCTCGTAAAGTGTTTCCAATATGTACTTAATTGTCTTTACTCTGCAACACTGTATTTCCTTATAACGTGGTATTCTTACATATTCTTTTGAGGGAAATCTCTCCTGTGCGTTCTCTTTTGGGCTACACGCTTAGACATACACGCAACGCCAAAGCTTTTCGAGTTACAGCGTGTTGTTTAGGAAAAACAAGATAATTTCGCACGATGCGAGATTTCCATAAAACGTGGTTTTCTGACAAATTTTGACGAAAGATAATTCTCCTGTGGGTTCTCTTTTGAGGCTACACGTTTAGACGTACACGTCACACCAAATCTTAACGAGTTACAACGTGTTGTTTAGGAGATACAAGCTAATTTTGTATAATGCGTTATTTCTTCTCATAAAGTGTTTCCACTAAGTACTTATTTGTCTTTACTCTGCAAAATTATATTTCCTTATAACGTGGTATTCTTACATATTCTTTCGAGAGAAAATTCTCCTGTGCCTTCTCTTTTGAGGCTCCACGCTTACACATACACGCAACACCAAAGCTTTTCACGTTACAACGTGTTGTTTAGGAAAAAGAAGATGATTTCGCATGATGCGGGATATCCTTAAAATGTGGTTTTGTGAAAAATTTTGACGTAAGAAAATTCTCCTGTGGGTTCTCTTTTGAGGCTACACGTTTAGACGTACCGGCCACACCAAATCTTGTCGAGTTACAACATGTTGTTTAGGAGATAGAAGCTAATTTTTTATGATGTGTTAATTCTTCTCGTAAAGTGTTTCCAATACATACGTATTTGTCTTTACTCTGCAACATTGTATTTCCTTATAACGTGGTATTCTTACATATTCTTTCGAGAGAAAACTATCCTGTGTGTTCACTTTTCAGGCTACACACTTAGACATAGAGGCAACACCAAAACTTTTCGAGTTACAACGTGTTGTTTGTGAAAAACAAGATAATTTCGCACGATGCGAGATTTCCTTAAAACGTGCTTTTCTGACAAATTGTGACGAAAGAATACTCTCCTGTGGTTTCTCTTTTGAGGCTACATGTTTAGAGGTACACGCCACACCAAATCCTTTCGAGTTACCACGTGTTGTTTAGGAGATACAAGCTAATTTTGTACGATGCGTTATTTCTTCTCGTAAAGTGTTTCCAATACATACGTATTTGTCTTTACACTGCAACACTGTATTTCCTTATAACGTGGTATTCTTACATGTTCTTTCGAGAGAAAACTCTCCTGTGCATTCTCTTTAGAGGCTACATGCCCACACATACACGCAATACCAAAGCTTTTCAAGTTACAACATGTTGTTTTGGAAAAACAAGATAATTTTGCACGATGCGGGATTTCCTTAAAACGTGGTTTTTGACAAATTTTGACAAAAGAAAGTTCTCCTGTGGGTTGTCTTTTGAGACTACACGTTTAGAAGTACGCGCCACGCCAAATCTTTTCGAGTTACAACTTGTTGTTTAGGAGATACAAGCAAATTTTTTACGATGCGTTATTTCTTTTTGTAAAGTGTTTCCAATTCGTTCTTATTTGTCTTTACTCTGCAACACTGTATTTCCTTATAACATGGTATTCTTACATATTCTTTTGAGGGAAAACTCTCCTGTGCGTTCTCTTTTGAGGCTACATGCTTAGACATACACGTAACGACAAATCTTTTCAAGTTACAACGTGTTGTTTAGGAAAAACAAGATAATTTTGCACGATGCGAGATTTCCTTAAAACGTGGTTTCTGATAAATTTTGATGAAAGAAAATTCTCCTGTGGGTTCTCTTTGAGGCTACACGTTTAGACATACACGTCACACCAAATCTTTTCGAGTTACAACGTGGTGTTTAGTAGATACAAGTTAATTTTGTACGATGCGTTATTTCTTCTCATAAAGTGTTTCCAATATGTACTTATTAGTATTTACTCTGCAAAATTGTATTTCCTTATAACGTGGTATTCTTACATATTCTTTCGAGAGAAAACGCTCCTGTGCCTTCTCTTTTGATGCTCCACGCTTACACATACACGCAACACCAAAGCTTTTCGAGTTAAAACATGTTGTTTAGGAGAAAGAAGATGATTTCGCACGATGCGGGATTTCCTTAAAACGTGGTTTTCTGAAAAATTTTGACGAAAGAAAATTCTCCTGTGGGTTCTCTTTTGAGGCTACATGTTTAGACGTACACGCCACACAAAATCTTTTCGAGTTACAACGTGTTGTTTAGGAGATACAAGCTAATTTTGTACGATGCGTTAATTCTTCTCAAAGTGTTTCCAATACATACGTATTTGTCTTTATTCTGCAACACTGTATTTCCTTATAATGTGGTATTCTTACATATTCTTTCGAGAGAAAACTATCCTGTGCGTTCCCTTTTGAGGCTACACACTTAGACATACAGGCAACACCAAAGCTTTTCGAGTTTCAACGTGTTGTTTATGAAAAACAAGATTATTTCGCACGATGCGGGATTTCCTTAAAACATGGTTTTCTGACAAATTTTGACGAACGAAAGTTCTCCTGTGGGTTCTCTTTTGAGACTCCACGTTTAGACATACACGCCACAACAAATCCTTTAGAGTTACCATGTGTTGCTTAGGAGATACAAGCTAATTTAGTACGATGCATTATTTCTTAAAGTGTTTCCAATACGTTCTTATTTGTCTTTACTCTGCTACACTGTATTTCCTTATAACGCGGTATTCTTACAGATTCTTTCGAGAGAAAACTCTCCTGTGCATTCTCATTTGAGGCTACAAGATTAGACATACACGCAACACCAAAGCTTTTCGAGTTACCACGTGTTGTTTAGGAAAAACAAGATAATTTCGCACGATGCGAGTTTTCCTTAAAACGTGGTTTCTGACAAATTTTGATGAAAGAAAATTCTCCTGTGGGTTCTCTTTTGAGGCTACACGTTTAGACATACACGTAACACCAAATCTTTTCGAGTTACAACGTGTTGTTTAGGAGACACAAGTTAATTTTGTACGATGCGTTATTACTTCTCGTAAAGTGTTTCCAATATGTACTTATTTGTCTTTACTCTGCAAAATTGTATTTCCTTATAACATGGTATTATTACATATTCTTTCGAGGGAAAACTCTCCTGTGCCTTCTCTTTTGAGGCTCCATCCTTACACATACACGCAACACCAAAGCTTTTCGAGTTACAACATGTTGTTTAGGAAAAAGGAGATGATATTGCTCGTAGCGGAATTTCCTTAAAACGTGGTTTTCTGACAAATTTTGACGAAAGAAAGTTATCCTTTGGGTTCTCTTTTGAGGCTACACGTGTAGAGGTACGAGCCACACCAAATCTTTTTGAGTTATAACGTGCTGTTTAGGAGATACAAGCTATTTTTTTACAATGCGTTATTTCTTCTCCTAAAGTGTTTCCAATATGTACTTATTTGTCTTTACTCTGCAACACTGTATTTCCTTATAACGTGGTATTCTTACATATTCTGTCGAGAGAAAACTCTCCTGTGCGTTCTCTTTTGAGGCTACACGCTTAGACAAACACTCAGCACCAAAGCTTTTCGAGTTACACCGTGTTGTTTAGGAAAAGCAAGATAATTTTGCACGATGCGAGATTTCCTTAAAACGTGTTTTCTGATAAATTTTGATGAAAGAAAATTGCCCTTGAGTTCTCTGTTGAGGCTACACGTTTAGACGTACATGTCACACCAAATCTTTTCGAGTTACACCGTGTTGTTTAGGAGATACAAGCTATTTTTTTTACGATGCGTAATTTCTTCTCGTAAAGTGTGTCCAATACGTACTTATTTGTCTTTACTCTGCAAAATAGTATTTCCTTATAACGTGGTATTCTTACATATTCTTTCGAGAGAAAACTCCCCTGTGCATTCTCTTTTGAGGCTCCACGCTTACACATACACGCAACACCAAAGCTTTTCGAATTACAACATGTTGTTTAGAAAAAAGAACATGATTTCGCACGATGCGGGATTTCCTTAAAACGTGGTTTTCTGAAATATTTTGAAGAAAGAAAATTCTCCTGTGGGTTCTCTTTTGAGGCTACATGTTTAGATGTACACGCCACCCCAAATCCTTTCGAGTTATAACGGGTTGTTTAGGAGATACAAGCTAATTTTGTACAGTGTGTTAATTCTTAACATAAAGTGTTTCCAATACGTACGTATTTGTCTTTACTCTGCAACACTGTATTTCCTTATAACGTGGTATTCTTACATATTCTTTCGAGAGAAAACTATCCTGTGCGTTCCCTTTTGAATCGGCACACATAGACATACAGGCAACAACAAAGCTTTTCGAGTTACAACGTGTTGTTTCTGAAAAACAAGATTATTTCGCATGATGCGGGATTTCCTTAAAACGTGGTTTTCTGACAAATTTTGACGAAAGAAAATTATCCTGTGGGTTCTCTTTTGAGGCTCCACGTTTAGACGTACACGCTACACCAAATCCTTTCGAGTTACCACGTGTTATTTAGGAGATACAAGCTAATTTTGTACGATGCGTTATTTTCTGACAAATTTTGACGAAAGAAAATTATCCTGTGGGTTCTCTTTTGAGGCTCCACGTTTAGATGTACACGCCACACTAAATCCTTTCGAGTTACAACGTGTTGTTTAGGAGATACAAGCTAATTTTGTAGGATGCGTTATTTCTTCTCGTAAAGTGTTTCCAATATTTACTTATTTGTCTTTACTCTGCAACACTGTATTTCCTTATAACATTGTATTCTTACATGTTCTTTCGAGAGAAAACTCTCCTGTGCGTTCTCTTTAGAGGCTACAGGCTTAGACATACACGCAACACCAAAGCTTTTCGAGTTACAACATGTTGTTTAGGAAAAACAAGATAATTTTGCACGATGCGGGATTTTCTTAAACGTGGTTTTCTGACAAATTTTGACGAAAGAAAGTTCTCCTGTGGGTTCTCTTTTGAGGCTACACATGCAGACATACGAGCCACACCAAAAATTTTCGAGTTACAACGTTTTGTTTAGGAGATACAAGCAAATTTTTTAAGATGCGTTATTTCTTCTCGTAAAGTGTTTCCAATAAGTACTTATTTGTCTTTACTCTGCAACACTGTATTTCCTTATAACGTGGTATTCTTACATATTCTTTCGAGAGAAAACTCTCATGTGCGTTCTCTTCTTGAGGCTACACGCTTAGACAAACACTCAACACCAAAGCTTTTCGAGTTACAACGTGTTGTTTAGGAAAAACAAGATTATTTCGCACGATGTGAGATTTCCTTATAACGTGTTTTCTGACAAATTTTGATGAAAGAAAATTTTCCTGTGGGTTCTCTTTTGAGGCTACACATTTAGATGTACACGTCACACCAAATCTTTTCGAGTTACAACGTGTTGTTTAGGAGATACAAGCTAATTTTTTAGGATGCGTTATTTCTTCTCGTAAAGTGTTTCCAATATGTACTTATTTGTCTTTACTCTGCAAAATTGTATTTCCTTATAACGTGGTATTCTTACATATTCTTTCGAGAGAAAACTCTCCTGTGCTTTATCTTTTGAGTCTCCACGCTTACACATACACGCAACACCAACGCTTTTCGAGTTACAACATGTTGTTTAGGAAAAAGAAGATGATTTTGCATGATGCGGGATTTCCTTAAAGCGAGGTTTTCTGAAAAATTTTGACGAAAGAAAATTCTCCTGTGGGTTCTCTTTTGAGGCTCCATGTTTAGATGTACACGCCACACCAAATCTTTTCGAGTTACAACGTGTTGTTTAAGAGATGCAAGCTAATTTTTTTACGATGCGTTAATTCTTCTCATAAAGTGTTTCCAATACGTACATATTTGTCTTTATTTGCAACACTGTATTTCCCTATAACGTGGTATTTTTACATATTCTTTTGAGAGAAAACTATCCTGTGCATTCCCTTTTGAGGCTACACACTTCGACAAACAGGCAACACCAAAGCTTTTCGAGTTACAACGTGTTGTTTATGAAAAACAAGATAATTTCGCATGATGCGGGATTTGCTTAAAACGTGGTTTTCTGACAAATTTTGACGAAAGAAAATACTCCTGTTTGTTCTCTTTTGAGGCTTCACGTTTAGACGTGCACGCCACACCAAATCCTTTCGAGTTACCACGTGTTGTTTAGTACATACAAGCTAATTTTGTACGATGCATTATTTCTTCTTGTAAAGTGTTTTCAATACGTACGTATTTGTCTTTACTCTGCAACACTGTATTTCCTTATAACGTGGTATTCTTACATATTCTGTCGAGAGAAAACTATCCTGTGCGTTCCCTTTTGAGGCTACACACTTAGACATACAGGCAACACCAAAGCTTTTCGAGTTACAACGTGTTGTTTATGAAAAACAAGATAATTTCCCACGATGCGGGATTTCCTTAAAACGTGGTGTTCTGACAAATTTTGACGAAAGAAAATTCTCCTGTTGGTTCTCTTTTGAGGCTACACGTTTAGACGTGCACGCCACACCAAATCTTTTCGAGTTACCACGTGTTGTTTAGGAGATACAAGCTAATTTTGTACGATGCGTTATTTCTTCTCGTAAAGTGTTTCCAATAAGTACGTATTTGTCTTTACTCTGCAACACTGTATTTCCATATAACGTTGTATTCTTACATGTTCTTTGGAGAGAAAAATCTCCTGTGCGTTCTCTTTAGAGGCTACACGCATAGACATACACGCAACACCAAAGCTTTTCGATTTACATCGTGTTGTTTAGGAAAAACAAGATAATTTTGCACGATGCGGGATATCCTTAAAACGTGGTTTTCTGAGAAATTTTGACAAAGGAAAGTACTCCTGTGGGTTCTCTTTTGAGGCTACACATTTAGATGTACGAGCCACATCAAATCTTTTCGAGTTACAACGTGTTGTTTAGGAGATACCAGCAAATTTTTTACGATGCCTTATTTCTTCTCGTAATGTGTTTTCAATACGTACTTATCTGTCTTTACTCTGCAACACTGTATTTCCTTATAACGTGGTATTCTTACATATTCTTTCGAGAGAAAACTCTCCTGTGTGTTCCCTTTTGAGGCTACACTCTTAGACAAACACTCAATACCAAAGCTTTTCGGGTTACACCGTGTTGTTTAGGAAAAACAAGATAATTTTGCACGATGCGAGATTTCCTTAAAACGTGTTTTCTGACAAATTTTGATGAAAGAAAATTCTCCTGTGGGTTCTCTTTTGAGGCTAAACGTTTAGACGTACACGTCACACCAAATGTTTTCGAGTTACAACGTGTTGTTTAGGAGATACAAGCTAATATTTTAGGATGCGTTATTTCTTCTCGTAAAGTGTTTCCAATATGTACTTATTTGTCTTTACTCTGCAAAATTGTATTTCCTTATAACGTGGCATTCTTACATATTCTTTCGAGAGAAAACTCTCCTGTGCTTTCTCTTTTGAGGCTCCACGCTTACACATACACGCAACACCAAAGCTTTTCGAATTACAACATGTTGTTTAGGAAAAAGAAGATGATTTCGCATGATGCGGGATTTCCTTAAAACGTGGTTTTCTGAAAAATTTTGACGAAAGAAAATTCTCCTGTTGGTTCGCTTTTGAGGCTACATGTTTAGATGTACACGCCACACCAAATCCTTTCGAGTTACAACGTGTTGTTTAGGAGATACAAGCTAATTTTATATGATGCGTTAATTCTTCTCATAAAGTGTTTCCAATACGTACGTATTTGTCTTTACTCTGCAACACTGTATTTCCTTATAACATGGTATTCTTACATATTCTTTCGAGAGAAAACTATCCTATGCGTTCCCTTTTGAGGCTACACACTTAGACATACAGGCAGCACCAAAGCTTTTCGAGTTACAACGTGTTGTTTATGAAAAACAAGATTATTTCGCATGATGCGGGATTTCCTTAAAACGTGATTTTCTGACAAATTTTGACGAAAGAAAACTCTCCTGTGGGTTCTCTTTTGAGGCTCCACGTTTATACATACATGCCACACCAAATCCTTTCGAGTTACCAAGTGTTGCTAAGGAGATACAAGCTAATTTTGTACGATGCGTTATTTCTTCTCGTAAAGTATTTCCAATACTTACTTATTTGTCTTTACTCTGCAACACAGTATTTCCTTATAACGTTGTATTCTTACATGTTCTTTCGAGAGAAAACTCTTTTGTGCGTTCTCTTTAGAGGCTACAGGCTTAGACACACAAGCAACACCAAAGCTTTTCCAGTTACAACGTGTTGTTTGTGAAAAACAAGATAATTTTGCATGATGCGTGATTTTCTTAAAACGTGGTTTTCTGACAAATTTTGACGAAAGAAAGTTCTCCTGTGGGTTCTCTTTTGAGGCTACACATGCAGACATACGAGACACACCAAATCTTTTCGAGTTACAACGTGTTGTTTAGGAGATACAAGCAAATTTTTTACGATGCTTTATTTCTTCTCGTAAAATGTTTCCAATACGTACTTATTTGTCTTTACTCTGCAACACTGTATTTCCTTATAACGTAGTATTCTTACATATTCTTTCGAGAGAAAACTCTCCTGTGCGTTCTCTTTTGAGGCTACATGCTTAGACAAACACTCAACACCAAAGCTTTTCGAGTTACAACGTGTTGTTAAGGAAAAACAAGATAATTTCGCACGATGTGAGATTTCCTTAAAACGTGTTTTCTGACAAATTTTGATGAAAGAAAATTCTTCTGTGTGTTCTCTTTTGAGGCTACACGTTTAGACGTACATGTCACACCAAATCTTTTCGTGTTACAATGTGTTGTTAAGGAGATACAAGCTAACTTTTTAGGATGCGTTATTTCTTCTCGTAAAGTGTTTCCAATATGTACTAATTTGTCTTTACTCTGCAAATTTGTATTTCCTTATAACGTGGTATTCTTACATATTCTTTCGAGAGAAATCTCTCCTGTGCCTTCTCTTTTGAGTCTCTACTCTTACACATACACGCAACACCAATGCTTTTCGAGTTACAACATGTTGTTTAGGAAAAAGAAGATGATTTCGCACGATGCGGGATTTCCTTGAAACGTGGTTTTCTGAAAAAATTTGAGGAAAGAAAATTCTCCTGTGGGTTCTCTTTTGAGGCTCCATGTTTACATGTACACTCCACACCAAATCTTTTCGAGTTCTAACGTGTTGTTTAAGAGATACAAGCTAATTTTGGACGATGCATTAATTCTTCTCATAAAGTGTTTCCAATACGTACATATTTGTCTTTACTCTGCAACACTGTATTTCCTTATAACGTGGTATTCTTACATATTCTTTCGAGACAAAACTATCCTGTGCGTTCCCTTTTGAGGCTACACACTTAGACATACAGGCAACACCAAAGCTTTTCGAGTTACAACGTATTGTTAATGAAAAACCAGATTAATTTGCACGATGCGGGATTTCCTTAAAACGTGGTTTTCTGACAAATTTTGACGAATGAAAATTCTCCTGTGGGTTCTCTTTTGAGGCTCCACGTTTAGATGTATACGCCACACCAAATCCTTCGAGTTATCACGTGTTGCTTAGGAGATACAAGCTAATTTTTTATGATGCGTTATTTCTTCTCGTAAAGTGTTTCCAATACTTACGTATTTGTCTTTACTCTGCAACACTGTATTTCCTTATAACGTTGTATTCTTAAATTTTCTTTTGAGAGAAAACTCTCCCGTGCGTTCTCTTTAGAGGCTACAGGCTTAGACATACACGCAACACCAAAGCTTTTCAAGTTACAACGTGTTGTTTCGGAAAAACAAGATAATTTTGCACGATGCGGGATTTCCTTAAAACGTGGTTTTCTGACAAATTTTGACAAAAGGAAGTTCTCCTGTGGTTTCTCTTTTGAGGCTACACTTGTAGACGTGTGAGCTACACCAAATCTTTTCGAATTACAACGTGTTGTTTAGGAGATACAAGCAAATTTTGTACGATGCATTATTTCTTCTCGTAAAGTAAAGTGTTTCCAATACGTACTTATTTGTCTTTAGTCTGCAACATTGTATTTCCTTATAACGTGTTATTCTTACATATTCTTTCGAGGGAAAACACTCCTGTGCATTCTCTTTTGAGGCTACACGCTTAGACAAACATGCAACGCCAAAGCTTTTCGAGTTACTACGTGTTGTTTAGGAAAAACAAGATAATTTCGCACTATGCGAGATTTCCATAAAACGTGGTTTTCTGAAAAATTTTGATGTAAGAAAGTTCTCCTGTCGGTGCTCTTTTGAGGCTACACGTGTAGAGGTACGAGCCACACCAAATCTTTTCGTGTTACAACGTGCTGTTTAGCAGATACAAGCTAATTTTGTACGATGCCTTATTTCTTCTCTTAAAGTGTTTCCAATAGGTACGTATTTGTCTATACTCTGCAACAGTGTATTTCCTTATAACGTTGTATTCTTATATATTCTTTTGAGAGAAAACTCTCCTGTGCGCTCTCTTTTGAGGCTACACGCATAGACATACATGCAACACCAAAGCTTTTCTATTTACAACGTGTTGTTTAGGAAAAACAAGATAATTTCGCATGATGCGAGATTTCTTTAAACGTGGTTTCTGACAAATTTGATGAAAGAAAATTCTCCTTTGGGTTCTCTTTTGAGGCTACACGTTTAGACATACACGTCACACCAAATCTTTTCGAGTTACAACGTGTTGCTTAGGAGATACAAGTTAATTTCGTACGAAGTGTTATTTCTTCTCCTAAAGTGTTTCCAATATGTACTTATTTGTCTTTACTCTGCAAAATTGTATTTCCTTATAACGTGGTATTCTTACATATTCTTTCTAGAGAAAACTCTCCTGTGCCTTCTCTTTTGAGGCTCCACGCTTACACATACACGCAACATCAAAGCTTTTCGAGTTACCACATGTTGTTTAGGAAAAAGGAGATGATTTCGCACGATGCGGGATTTCCTTAAAACGTGGTTTTCTGAAAAATTTTGAGGAAAGAAAATTCTCCTGTGGGTTCTCTTTTGAGGCTACATGTTTAGATGTACACGCCACACCAAATCTTTTCGAGTTACAACGTGTTGTTTAGGAGATACAAGCTAATTTTGTAAGATGCATTAATTCTTCTCGTAAAGTGTTTCCAATATATACATATTTGTCTTTACTCTGCAACACTGTACTTCCTTATAACGTGGTATTCTTACATATTCTTTCGAGAGAAAACTATCCTGTGTGTTCCCTTTTGAGACTACACACTTAGACATACAGGCAACACCAAAGCTTTTCGAGTTACAACGTGTTGTTTATGAAAAACAAGATAATTTCGCATGATGTGGGATTTCCTTAAAACGTGGTGTTCTGACAAATTTTGACGAAAGAAAATTCTCCTGTGGGTTCTCTTTTGAGGCTATAAGTTTAGACGTGCACGCCACACCAAATCCTTTCGAGTTACCACGTGTTCTTTAGGAGATACAAGCTAATTTTATGCGATGTATTATTTCTTCTAGTAAAGTGTTTCAAATAAGTACGCATTTGTCTTTACTCTGCAACACTCTATTTCCTTATAACGTTGTATTTTTACATGTTCTTTCGAGAGAAAACTCTCCTGTGCGTTCTCATTTGAGGCTACACGCTTAGACACACACACAACACCAAAGCTTTTCGAGTTACAACGTTTTGTTTAGGAAAAAAAAAAAACAGATAATTTTGCACGATGCAAGATTTCCTTAAAACGTGGTTTTCTGAGAAGTATTGACGAAAGAAAGTTCTCCTGTGGGTTCTCTTTTGAGGCTACACGTTTAGACATACGAGCCACACCAAATCTTTTTGAGTTACAACGTGTTGTTTAGGAGATACAAGCAAATTTTTTTACGATGCGTTATTTCCTCTTGTAAAGTGTTTCCAATAAGTACTTATTTGTCTTTACTCTGCAACACTGTATTTCCTTATAACGTGGTATTCTTAGATATTCTTTCAAGAGAAAACTCTCCTGTGCATTTTCTTTTGAGGCTACACGCTTAGACATACACGCAACACCAAAGCTTTTCGAGTTACAACGTGTTGTTTAGGAAAAACAAGATAATTTCTCAGGATGCGAGATTTCCTTAAAACGTGGTTTCTGACAAATTTTGATGAAAGAAAAATTTCCTGTGGGTTCTCTTTTGAGGCTACACGTTTAGATGTACACGTCACACCAAATCTTTTCGAGTTACAACATGTTGTTTAGGAGATACAAGCTAATTTTTTTGATGCATTATTTCTTCTCGTAAAGTGTTTCCAATATGTACTTATTTGTCTTTACTCTGCAAAATTGTATTTCCTTTTAACGTGGTATTCTTACATATTCTTTCGAGAGAAAACGCTCCTGTGCCTTCTCTTTTGAGGCTCCACGCTTACACATACACGCAACACCAAAGCTTTTCGAGTTACAACATGTTGTTTAGCAAAAAGAAGATGATTTCGCACGATGCGGGATTTCCTTAAAACGTGGTTTTCTGACAAATTTTGACGAAAGAAAATTCTCCTGTGGGTTCTCTTTTAGGCTACATGTTTAAATGAACACGCCACACCAAATCTTTTCGAGTTACAACGTGTTGTTTAAGTGATACAAGCTAATTTTGTACGATGCGTTAATTCTTCTCCTAAAGTGTTTCCAATATGTACTTATTTGTCTTTACTCTGCAAAATTGTATTTCCTTATAACGTGGTGTTCTTACATATTTTTTGAGAGAAAACTCTCCTGTGCCTTCTCTTTTGAGGCTCCATGCTTACACATACACGCAACACCAAAGCTTTTCGAGTTACATCATGTTGTTTAGGAAAAAGAAGATGATTTCGCACGATGCGGGATTTCCTTAAAACGTGGTTTTCTGAAAAATTTTGAGGAAAGAAAATTCTCCTGTGGGTTCTCTTTTGAGGCTACATGTTTAGATGTACACGCCACACCAAATCTTTTCGAGTTACAACGTGTTGTTTAGGAGATACAAGCTAATTTTGTTAGATGCGTTAATTCTTCTCATAAAGTGTTTCCAATACGTACGTTTTAGTCTTTACTCTGCAACACTGTATTTCCTTATAACGTGGTAATCTTACATATTCTTTCGAGAGAAAACTATCCTGTGCGTTCCCTTTTGAGGCTACACACTTAGACATACAGGCAACACCAAAGCGTTTCGAGTTAGAACGTGTTGTTTAGGAAAAACAAGATAATTTCGCACGATGCAGGATTTCCTTAAAACGTGGTGTTCTGACAAATTTTGACGAAAGAAAATTCTCCTGTGGGTTCTCTTTTGAGGCTACACGTTTAGACGTGCACGCCACAGCAAATCCTTTCGAGTTACCACGTGTTGTTTAGGAGATACAAGCTAATTTTGTACGATGCGTTATTTCTTCTCATAAAGTGTTTCCAATATGTACACATTTGTCTTTACTCTGCAACACTCTATTTCCTTATAACGTTGTATTTTTACATGTTCTTTCGAGAGAAAACTCTCCTGTGCATTCTCTTTAGAGGCTACACGCTTAGACATACACGCAACACCAAAGCTTTCCGAGTTTCAACGTGTTGTTTTGGAAATCAAGATAATGTTGTACGATGCGGTATTTCCTTAAAACGTGGTTTTCTGACAAATATTGACGAAAGAAAGTTCTCCTGTGGGTTCTCTTTTGAGGCTACACGTTTAGACGTACGAGCCACACCAAATCTTTTCAAGTTACAACGTGATGTTTAGGAGATACAAGCAAATTTTTTACGATGCGTAATTTCTTCTCGTAAAGTGTTTCCAATACGTACTTATTTGTCTTTACTCTGCAACACTGTATTTCCTTATAACGTGGTATTCTTACCTATTCTTTCGAGAGAAAACTCTCCTGTGCGTTCTCTTTTCAGGCTACACACTCAGACATACACGCAACACCAAAGCTTTACGAGTTACAGCGTGTTGTTTAGGAAAAACAAGATAATTTCGCACGATGCGAGATTTCCTTAAAACGTGGTTTCTGACAAATTTTGATGAATGAAAATTCTCCTGTGGGTTCTCTTTTGAGGCTACACGTTTAGACGTACACGTCACACCAAATCTTTTAGAGTTACAACATGTTGTTTAGGAGATACAAGCTAATTTTGTATGATGCATTAATTCCTCTGGTAAAGTGTTTCCAATACATATGTATTTGTCTTTACTCTGCAACACTCTATTTCCTTATAACGTTGTATTCTTATATATTCGTTCGAGAGAAAACTCTCCTGTGCGTTCTCTTTAGGGGCTACAGGCTTAAATATACACGCAACACCTAAGCTTTTTGAGTTACAACGTGCTGTTTAGGAAAAAGTAGATAATTTTGCACTATGCGGCATTTCCATAAAACATTGTTTTCTGAAAATTTTGACGAAAGAAAGTCCTCCTGTGGGCTCTCTTTTGAGGCTGCATGTGTAGACATACGAGCCACACCAAATCTTTTCGAGTTACAACGTGTTGTTTAGGAGATACAAGCAAATTTTGTACGAAGCATTATTTCTTCTCATAAAGTGTTTCCAATACGTACTTATTTGTCTTTACTCTGCAACACTGTATTTCCTTATAACGTAGTATTCTTACATATTCTTTCGAGGGAAAACTCTCCTGTGCGTTCTCTTTTGAGGCTACACGCTTAGACAAACACGCAACGCCAAAGCTTTTCGAGTTACATCGTGTTGTTTAGGAAAAACAAGATAATTTCGCACGATGCGAGATTTCCATAAAACGTGGTTTATTGAAAAATTTTGACTAAAGTAAGTTCTCCTGTAGGTTCTCTTTTGAGGCTACACGTGTAGAGGTACGAGCCACACCAAATATTTTCGAGTTACAACATTTTGTTTAGGAGATACAAGCTAATTTTGTACGATGCGTTATTTCTTCTCTTAAAGTGTTTCCAATTTGTACGTATTTGTCTTTACTCTGCAACACTGTATTTCCTTATAACGTGGTATTCTTACATATTCTTTGAGAGAAAACTCTCCTATGCGTTCTCTTTTGAGGCTACATGCTTAGACATAAACGCAACCCCAAAGCTTTTCGAGTTACAATGTGTTGTTTAGGAAAAACAAGATAATTTCCCACGATGCGAGATTTTCTTAAAACGTGGTTTCTGACAAATTTGATGAAAGAAAATTCTCTTGTGGGTTCCCTTTTGAGGCTACACGTTTAGACATACACGTCACACCAAATCTTTTCGAGTTACAACGTGTTGTATAGGAGATACAAGTAAATTTTTTACGATGCGTTATTTCTTCTCCTAAAGTGTTTCCAATATGTACTTATTTGTCTTTACTCTGCAAAATTGTATTTCCTTATAACGTGGTATTCTTACATATTCTTTCGAGAGAAAACTCTCCTGTGCCTTCTCTTTTGAGGCTCCATGCTTACACATACACGCAACACCAAAGCTTTTCGAGTTACAACATGTTGTTTAGGAAAAAGAAGATGATTTCGCATGATGCAGGATTTACTTAAAACGTGGTTTTCTGAAAAATTTTGACGAAAGAAAATTCTCCTGTGGTTTCTCTTTTGAGGCTACAGGTTTAGAAGTACATGACACGCCAAATCTTTTCGAGTTACAACGTGTTGTTTAGGAGATACAAGCTAATTTTGTACGTTGCCTTAATTCTTCTCGTAAAGTGTTTCCAATACGTACGTATTTGTCTTTACTCTGCAACACTGTATTTCCATATAACGTGGTATTCTTACATATTCTTTTGAGGGAAAACTATCCTTTGCATTCCCTTTTGAGGCTACACACTTAGACATACAGGCAACACCAAAGCTTTTCGAATTACAATGTGTTGTTTATGAAAAACAAGATAATTTGGCACATTGCGGGATTTCCTTAAACCATTGTGTTCTGACAAATTTTGACGAAAGAAAATTCTCCTGTGGGTTCTCTTTTGATGCTACACGTTTAGACGTGCACGCCACACCAAATTCTTTCGAGTTACCACGTGTTGTTTAGGAGATACAAGCTAATTTTGTACGATGTGTTATTTCTTCTCGTAAAGTGTTTCCAATACGTACGTATTTGTCTTTCTCTGCAACACTGTATTTCCTTATAACGTGGTATTCTTACATATTCTTTCGAGCGAAAACTCTCCTGTGAGTTCTGTTTTGAGGCTACACGTTTAGACATACATACAACACCAAAGCTTTTCGAGTTACAACGTGTTGTTTAGGAAAAACTAGATAATTTCGCATGATGCGAGATTTCCATACACGTGGTTTTCTGAAAAAATTGACGAAAGAAAGTTCTCCTGTGGGTTCTTTTTTGAGGCGACACTTGTAGAGGTACGAGCCACACCAAATCTTTTCGAGTTACAAAGTGTTGTTTAGGAGATACAAGCTAATTTTTTATCATGCGTTATTTCTTCTCTTAAAGTTTTTCCAATACGTAAGTAGTTGTCTTTACTCTACAACACTGTATTTCTTTATAACGTGGTATTCCTACATATTCTTTCGAGAGAAAACTCTCCTGTGCGTTCTCTTTTGAGGCTACACGCTTAGACATACACGCAACACCAAAGCTTTTCGAGTTACAACGTGTTGTTTAGGAAAAACAAGATAATTTCGCACGATGCGAGATTTCCTTAAAACGTGGTTTCTGACAAATTTTGATGAAAGAAAATTCTCCTGTGGGTTCTCTTTTGAGGATACATGTTTAGACGTACACGTCACAGCAAATATTTTCGAGTTACAACGTGTTGTTTAGGAGATACAAGCTAATTTTTTACGATGCATTATTTCTTCTCGTTAAGTGTTTCCAATATATACTTATTTGTCTTTACTCTGCAAAATTGTATTTCCTTATAAGGTGGTATTCTTACATATTCTTTAGAGAGAAAACTCTCCTGTGCCTTCTCTTTTGAGGCTCCACGCTTACACATACACGCAACACCAAAGCTTTTCGAGTTACAACATGTTGTTTAGGAAAAAGAAGATGATTTCTCATGATGCGGGATATCCTTAAAATTTTCTGAAAAATTTTGACGAAAGAAAATTCTCCTGTGGGTTCTCTTTTGATGCTACATGTTTAGATGTACACGCCACACCAAATCTGTTCGAGTTACAACGTGTTGTTTAGGAGATACAAGCTAATTTTTTACAATGCGTTAATTCTTCTCATAAAGTGTTTCCAAGAAGTATGTGTTTGTCTTTACTCTCAACATTGTATTTCCTTATAACGTGGTCTTCTTACATATTCTTTCGATAGAAAACTGTCCTGTGCGTTCCCTTTTGAGGCTACACACTGAGATATACAGGTAACACCAAAGCTATTCAAGTTACAACATGTAGTTTAGGAAAAAGAAGATGATTTCGCAAGATGCGGGATTTCCTTAAAACGTGGTTTTTGAAAAATTTTGACCAAAGAAAATTCTCCTGTGGATTCTCTTTTGTGGCTACACGTTTAGCCGTACACGCCACAGCAAAGCTTTTCGAGTTACAACGTGCTTCTTAGGAAATACAAGCTAATTTTGTACGATGCATTATTTTTCTCGTAAAGTGTTTCAAATACGTATGTATCTATCTTTACTCTGCAACACTGTATTTCCTGATAACGTGGTATTCTACAATATTCTTTTGAGAGAAAACTCTCCTGTGCGTTCTCTTTTGAGTCTACACGCTTAGACATACATGCAGCACCAAATCTTTTCGAGTTACAACGTGTTGTTTAGAAAAACAAGATAATTTCCACGATGCGGGATTTCCATAAAACGTGGTTTTCTGACAAATTTTGATGAAAGAAAATTCTCCTGTGAGTTCTCTTTTGAGGCTACAAGTTTAGACGTACACGCCACACCAAATCTTTTCGAGTTACATCGTGTTGTTTAGGAGATACAAGCTAATTTTGTACGATGCGTTATTTCTTCTCGTAAAGTGTTTCCAGTACATACGTATTTGTCTTTACTCTGCAACACTGTATTTCCTTAAAATGTGGTATTCTTATATATTATTTCGAGAGAAAACTCTCCTGTGCGTTCTCTTTTGAGGCCACACGTTTAGACATACACGCAACACCAAAGTTTTCGAGTTACAACGTGTTTTTTAGGAAAAACAAGATAATTTCGCACAATGCGGGATTTCCTTAAAACGTGGTTTTCTGAAAAATTTTGACGAAAGAAAATTCTCCTGTGTTTTCTCTTTTGAGGCTACACGTTTCAACTTACACGTCACACCAAATCCTTCGAGTTACAACGTGTTGTTTAGGAAATACAAGCTAATTTTGTACGATGTATTATTCCTTCTCCTAAAGTGATTCCAATAAGTAAGTATCTGTCTTTACTCTGCAACACTGTATTTCCTTATAATGTGGTATTCTTACATATTCTTTCGAGAGAATACTCTACTGTGCATTCTCTTTTGAGGCTACACGCTTAGACATACACGCAACACCAAAGCTTTTCGAGTTACAACGTGTTGTTTAGGAAAAACAAGATAATTGCGCACAATGCAGGACTTCCTTAAAACGTGGTTTTCTGAAAAAAATTTGACCAAAGAAAATTCTCCTGTGGGTTCTCTTTTGATGCTACACGTTTAGATGTAAACACCACACCAAATCTTTTCGAGTTACAACGTGTTGTTTACACCAAAGCTTTTCGAGTTACAACGTGTTGTGTAGGAAAAACAAGATAATTTCGCACGATGCGGGATTTCCTTAAAACGTGGTTTTCTGACATATTTTGACGAAAGAAAATTCTCCTGTGGGTTCTCTTTTGAGGCTACACGTTTCAACGTACACGCCACACAAAATCTTTTCGCGTTACAACGTGTTGTTTAGGAAATACAAGCTAATTTTGTACGATGTATTATTCCTTCTCGTAAAGTGTTTCCAATATGTATGTATCTGGCTTTACTCTGCAACACTGTATGTCCTTATAACGTGGTATTCTTACATATTCTTTCGAGAGAATACTCTCCTGTGCGTTCTCTTTTGAGGCTACACGCTTCGACATACATGCAAAACCAAAGCTTTTCGAGTTACAACGTGTTGTTTAGGAAAAACCAGATAATTTCGCACGATGCGGGATTTCCTTAAAACGTGGTTTTCTGAAAAAATTTTGACGAAAGAAAATTCTCCTGTGGGTTCTCTTTTGAGGCTACACCTTTAGATGTAAACACCACACCAAATCCTTTCGAGTTACAACGTGTTGTTTAGGAGATACAAGCTAATTTTTTCCCATGCGTTATTTCTTCTCGTAAAGTGTTTCAAATACGTACATATTTGTCTTTACTCTGCAGCACTGTTTTTCTATATAACGTAGTATTCTTACATATTCTTTCGAGAGAAAACTCTCCTGTGCATTCTCTTTTGAGGCTACATTCTTAGACAGACACCCAATACGAAAGCTTTTTGAGTTACAACGTGTTGTTTAGGAAAAACAAGATAATTTCGCACGATGTGGGTTTTCCTTAAAACGTGGTTTTCTGATAAATTTTGACCAAAGAAAATTCTCCTGTGGGTTCTCTTATGACGCTACACTTTTAGACGTACACGCCACACCAAATCTTTTCGAGTTACGACATGTTGTTTAGGAGAAACAAGCTAATTTTGCACGATGCGATATTTTGTCTAGGAAAGTGTTTCCAATACATATGTAATTGTCTTTATTCTGCAACACTATATTTCCTTATAACTTGGTATTCTTACATATTCTTTCGAGAGAAAACTCTCCTGTACGTTCTCTTTTGAGGCTACACGCTTAGACATACACGCTACACCAAAGCTTTTCGAGTAACCACTTGTTGTTTATGAAAAACAAGATAATTTCGCACGATGCGTGATTTCCTTAAAATGTGGTTTTCTGACAAATTTTGACCAAAGAAAATTCTCCTGTGTATTCTCTTTAGATGCTACACGTTTAGAGGTGCATGGCACACCAAATCTTTTTGAGTTACAACGTGCTTTTTAGTAAATACAAGCTAATTTTGTACAATGCATTATTTCTTCTCGTAAAGTGTTTCCAATATGTATGTATCTGTCTTTACTCTGCAACACTGTATTTCCTTATAACGTGGTATTCTTACATATTCTTTCGAGAGAAAACTCTCCTGTGCGTTCTCTTTTGAGGCTACACGCTTAGACATACACGCAGCACCAAAGCTTTTTGAGTCACAACGTGTTGTTTAGGAAAAACAAGATAATTTCGCACGAAGCGGGATTTCCTTAATACGTGGTTTTCTGACAAATTTTGACGAATGAAAATTCTCCTGTGGGTTCTCTTTTGAGGCTACACGCCACACCAAATCTTTTCGAGTTACAACGCGTTGTTTAGGAGATACAAGCTAATTTTGTACGATGCGTTATTTCTTCTCGTAAAGTGTTTCCAGTACGTATGTATTTGTCTTTAATCTGCAACACTGTATTTCCTTATAAGGTGGTATTCTTATATATTCTTTCGAGAGAAAACTCTCCTGTGCTTTCTCTTTGAGGCCACACGTTTAGACATACACGCAACACCAAAGCTTTTCGAGTTAAAACGTGTTGTTAGGGAAAAACAAGATAATTTCGCACGATGCGGGATTTCCTTAAAACGTGGTTTTCTGACAAATTTTGTCAAAAGAAAATTCTCCTGTGGGTTCTCTTTTGAGGCTACACATTTCAACGTACACGCCACACCAAATCTTTTCGAGTTAGAACGTGTTGTTTAGGAAATACAAGCTAATTTTGTACGATGTATTATTCCTTCTCGTAAAGTGTTTCCAATACGTATGTATCTGTCTTTACTCTGCAACACTGTATTTCCTTATAACGTGGTATTCTTACATATTCGTTCGAGAGAATACTCTACTGTGCATTCTCTTTTGAGGCTACACGCTTAGACATACACGCAACACCAAAGCTTTTCGAGTTAAAACGTGTTGTTTAGCAAAAACAAAATAATTTCGCACGATACGGGATTTCCTTAAAACGTGGTTTTCTGAAAAAATTTTGATGAAAGAAAATACTCCTGTGGGTTCTCTTTTGAGGCTACACGTTTAGATGTAAACACCACATCAAATCCTTTTGAGTCACAGCGTGTTGTTTAGGAGATACAAGCTAATTTTTTACCATGCGTTATTTCTTCTCGTAAAGTGTTTCCAATACGTACATATTTGTCTTTACACTGCAACACTGTATTTCAATACATCGTGGTTTTCTTACATATTCTTCCGAGAGAAACCTCTCCTGTGCATTCTCTTTTGAGGCTACATGCTTAGACATACACGCAACACCAAAGCTTTTCGAGTTACAACGTGTTGTTTTGGAAAAACAAAATAATTTCTCACGATGCGGGATTTCCTTAAAATGTGGTTTTCTGAAAAATTTTGACGAAAGAAAATACTCCTGTGGGTTCTCTTTTGAGGCTACACGTTTAGACGTACACACCACACGAAATCCTTTTGAGTCACAACGTGTTGTTTAGGAGATAAAAGCTAATATTGTAGATGCGTTATTTCTTCTCGTTAAGTGTTTCCAATACGTACATATTTGTCTTTACTCTGCAACACTGTATTTCCATATATCGTGGTTTTCTTACATATTCTTTCGAGAGAAACCTCTCCTGTGCGTTCTCTTTTGAGGCTACATGCTTAGACATACATGCAACACCAAAGCTTTTCGAGTTACAACGTGTTGTTTTGGAAAAACAAAATAATTTCGCACGATGCGGGATTTCCTTAAAACGTGGTTTTCTGAAAAATTTTGACGAAAGAAAATTCTCCTGTGGGTTCTCTTTTGAGGCTACATGTTTAGACGTACACGCCACATGAAATCTTTTCGAGTTACAATGTGTTGTTTAGGAGATACAAGCTAATTTTGTAGATGCGTTATTTCTTCTCGTTAAGTGTTTCCAATACATACGTATTTGTCTTTACTCTGCAACACTGTATTACCTTATAACGTGGTATTCTTACATATTCTTTCGAGAGAAAACTCTCCTGTGCATTCTCTTTAGAGGCCACACATTTAGACATACACGCAACCCAAAATCTTTTCGAGTTACAACGTGTTGTTTAGGAAAAACAAGATAATTTCGCATGATGCAGGATTTCCTTAAAACGTGGTTTTCTGAAAAATTTTGACAAAAGAAAATTCTCCTGTGGGTTCTCTTTTGAGCCTACACGTTTAGATGTAAACACCACACCAAACCTTTTCGAGTTACAACGTGTTGTTTAGGAGATACAAGCTAATTTTTTACCATGCGTTATTTCTTCTCATAAAGTGTTTACAATATATACATATTGGTCTTGATTCTGCAACACTGTATTTCCAAATAACGTGGTATTCTTACATATTCTTTCGAGAGAAAACTCTCCTGTGCGTTCTCTTTTGAGGCTACACGCTTAGACATACACGCAACACCAAAGCTTTTCGAGTTACAACGTGTTGTTTAGGAAAAGCAAGATAATTTCGCACGATGCGGGATTTCCTTAAAACGTGGTTTTCTGACAAATTTTGACGAAAGAAAATTCTCCTGTGGGTTCCCTTTTGAGGCTACACGTTTAGACGTACACGCCACACCAAATCTTTTCGAGTTACAACGTGTTGTTTAGGAGATACAAGCTAATTTTCTACGATACATTATTTCTTCTCGTAAAGTGTTTCCAATAAGTACCTATTTGTCTTTACTCTGCAACACTGTATTTACTTATAACGTGGTATTCTTACATATTCTTTCAAGAGAAAACTCTTCTGTGCGTTCTCTTCTGAGGCTACACGCGTAGGCATACATGCAACACAAAAGCTTTTCGAGTTACAACGTGTTCTTTAGGAAAAACAAGATAATTTCGCACGATGCGGGATTTCCTTAAAAGGTGGTTTTCTGACAAATTTTGACGAAAGAAAATTCTCCTGTGGGTTCTCTTTTGAGGCTACACGTTTAGATGTAAACACCACACCAAATCTTTTCGAGTTACAACGTGTTGTTTAGGAGGTACAAGCTAATTTTTTACCATGAGTTATTTCTTCTCGTATAGTGTTTCCATACGTACATATTTGTCTTTACTCTGCAACACTGTATTTCCACATAACGTGGTATTCTTATATATTCTTTCGACAACAAACTCTCCTGTGCATTCTCTTTTGAGGCTACATGCTTAGACCTACACGCAACACCAAAACTTTTCGAGTTACAAGGTGTTGTTTAGGAAAAACAAGATAATTTCGCACGATGCAGAATTTCCATAAAATGTGGTTTTCTGGAAAATTTTGACGAAAGAAAATTCTCCTGTGGGTTCACTTTTGAGGCTACACGTTTAGATGTAAACGCCACAACAAATCTTTTCGAGTTACAACGTGTTGTTTAGGAGATACAAGCTAATTTTGTACCATGCGAGAAGAAATACCGAATGTTGCAGAGTTAAGACAAATACATAAGTATTGGAAACACATTATGAGAAGAAATAATGCATCGTACAAAATTAGCTTGTAAATCCTAAACAACACGTTGTAACTCGAAATGAATTGGTGTGGCATGTACGTCTAAAGGTGTAGCCTCAAAAGAGATCCCATAGGAGAATTTTCTTTCGTCAAAATTTTTCAGAAAATCATGTTTTAAGGAAATCCCGCATCGTGCGAAATTATCTTGTTTTTCCTAAACAACACATTGTAACTCGAAGAGCTTTGGTGTTGCATGTATGTCTTAGTGTGTAGCCTCTAAAGGGAACACACAGGATAGTTTTCTCTCGAAAGAATATGTAAGAATACCACGAATAAGGAAATACAGTGTTGCAGAGTAAAGACAAATACGTACGTATAGGAAACACTTTACTAGAAGAATGAACGCGTCTTACAAAATTAGCATGTATCTCCTTAACAACACGTTGTAACTCGAAAAGATTTGGTGTGGCATGTATATCTAAACGTGTAGCCTCAAATGAGAACCCACAGGAGAATTTTCTTTCGTCAAAATTTTTCAGAAAACCACGTTTTAAAGAAATTCCGCATCATGCGAAATCATCTTCTTTTTCCTAAACAACATGTTGTAACTCGAAAAGCTTTGGTGTTGCGTTTAGGTCTAAGCGTGGAACCTCAAAAGAGAAGGCACAGGTGAGTTTTCTCTCGAAAGAACACGTAAGAATTCAACGTTATAAGGAAATACAGTGTTGCAGAGTAAAGACAAATACATATGTATTGGAAACACTTTGCGAGAAGAAATAACGCATCATACAAAATTAGCTTGTATCTCCTAAACAACACGTGGTAACTCGAAAGGATTTGGTGTGGCGTGTACGTCTAAACGTGTAGCCTCAAAAGAGAACCCACAGGAGAATTTTCTTTCGTCAAAATTTGTCAGAAAACCACGATTTAAGGAAATCCCGCATCGTGCATAGTTATCTTGTTTTTCATAAACAACACGTTGTAACTCGAAAAGCTTTGGTGTTGCCTGTATGTCTAAGTGTGTAGCCTCAAAAGGGAATGCCCAGGATAGTTTTCTCTCGAAAGATTATGTAAGAATACCACGTTATACGGAAATACAGTGTGGCAGAGTAAAGACAAATACGTACATATTGGAAACACTTTACAAGAAGAATTAGCGCATCATAAAAAATTAGCTTGTATCTCCTAAACAACACGTTGTAATTCGAAAAGATTTGGTGTGGCGTGTACGTCTAAACGTGTAGCCTCAAAAGAGAACCCACAGGAGAATTTTCTTTCGTTAAAATTTTTCAGAATAGCACGTATTTAGGAAACCCCGCATCGTGCAACATCATCTTCTTTTTCCTAAACAACATGTTGTAACTCGAAAAGCTTTAGTCTTGCGTGTATGTCTAAGCATGGAGCCTCAAAAGAGAAGGCACAGGAGAGTTTTCTCTCGAAAGAATATGTAAGAATACCACGTTATAAGGAAGTACAATTTTGCAGAGTAAAGTCAAATAAGTACATATTGGAAACACTTTACGAGAAGAAATAACGCATCATACAAAATGAGCTTGTATCTCCTAAACAACACGTTGTAACTCGAAAAGATTTGGTGTGACATGTACGTCTAAACATGTAGCCTCAGAAGAGAACCGACAGGAGAATTTCCTTTCATCAAAATTTGTCAGAAACCACGTTTTAAGGAAATCTCGCATCGTACGAAATTATCTTGTTTTCCTTAAACAACACGTTGTAACTCGAAAAGCTCTGACGTTATTTGTATGTCTAAGCATGTAGCCTCAAAGGAGAATGCACAGGAGAGTTTTCTCTCAAAAGAATATGTAAGAATACCAGGTTATAAGGAAATACAGTGTTGCAGAGTAAAGACAAACACGTACGTATTGGAAACACTTTACGAGAAGAATTAAAGCATAGTACAAAATTAGCTTGTATTTCCTAAACAACACCTTGTAACTCGAAAAGATTTGGTGTGGCGTGTACGTCTAAACGTGTAGCCTCCAAAGAGAACCCACAGGAGAATTTTCTATCGTTAAAATTTTTCAGAAAACCACGTTTTAAGGAAATCCTGCATCGTGCCAAATCATCTTCTTTTTCCTAAACAACATGTTGTAACTCGAAAAGCTTTGGTGTTGCCTGTATGTCTAAGCGTGGAGCCTCAAAAGAGAAGGCACAGGAGAGTTTTCTCTCGAAAGAACATGTAAGAATACAACGTTATAAGGAAATACAGTGTTGCAGCGTAAAAGCAAATACGTATGTATTGGAAAAATTTAAACTTTATGAGAAGAAATAACGCGTCTTAAAAAATTAGCTTGTATCTCCAAAACTACACGTTGTAACTCGAAAAGAATTGTTGTGGCGTGTATGTCTTAACATGTAGCATCAAAAGAGAACCAAAAGGACAATTTTCTTTCGTCAAAATTTTTCAGAAAATCACGTTTTAAGGAAATCCCGCATCGTGCTACATTATCTTGTTTTTCCTAAACAACACGTTGTAACTGGAAAAGCTTTCGTGTTGCGTGTATGTCTAAGTGTGTAGCCTCAAAACTGAAGGCACAGGAGAGTTTTCTCTCGAAAGAATATTGTAGAATACCACGTTATAAGGAAATACAATTTTGCAGAGTAAAGACATATACGTACGTATTGGAAACACTTTGCGAGAAGAAATAACGCATCGTAAAAAATTAGCTTGTATCTCCAAAACTACACGTTGTAACTCGAAAAGAATTGGTGTGGCGTGTACGTCTTAACGTGTAGCCTCAAAAGAGAACCCAAAGGAGAATTTTCTTTCTTCAAAATTTTTCAGAAAATCACGTTTTATGGAAATACCGCATCATGCGAAATTATCTTGATTTTCCTAAACAAAACGTTGTAAGTCGAAAAGCTTTCGTGTTACGTGTATGTCTAAGTGTGTAGCCTCAAAAGAGAAGGCCCAGGAGAGTTTTCTCTCGAAAGAATATGTAAGAATACCACGTTATAACGAAATACAGTTTTGCAGAGTAAAGACAAATACATACTTATTGGAAAAACTTTAGGAGAATAAATAACGCATCATAAAAAATTAGCTTGTATCTCCAAAACTACACGTTGTACCTCGAAAAGAATTGTTGTGGCGTGTACGTCTTAACATGTAGCATCAAAAGAGAACCAAAAGGAGAAGTTTCTCTCGTCAAAATTTTTCAGAAAATCACGTTTTAAGGAAATCCAGCATCGTGCGAAATTATCTTGTTTTTCCTAAACAACACGTTGTAACTCGAAAAACTTTCGTGTTGCGTGTATGTCTAAGTGTGTAGCCTCAAAAGAGAAGGCACAGGAGAGTTTTCTCTCGAAAGAATATGTAAGAATACCACTTCATAAGGAAATACAGTTTTGCAGAGTAAAGACATATACGTACATATTGGAAACTCTATGAGAAGAAATAACGCATAGTACAAAATTAGCTTGTATCTCCAAAACTACACGTTGTAACTCGAAAAGAATTGGTGTGGCGTCTACGTCTTAACGTGTAGTCTCAAAAGAGAGCCCAAAGGAGAATTTTCTTTTGTCAAAATTTTTCAGAAAATCACGTTTTAAGGAATTTCGCATCGTGCGAAATTATCTTGTTTTTCCTAAACAACACGTTGTAACTCGAAAAGCTTTCGTGTTGCGTGTATGTGTAAGTGTGTAGCCTCAAAAGAGAAGGCACAGGAGAGTTTTCTCTCGAAAGAATATGTAAGAATACCACTTCATAAGGAAATACAGTTTTGCAGAGTAAAGACAAATACTTACTTATTGGTAACACTGTACGAGAAGAAATAACGCATCGTACAAAATTAGCTTGTATCTCCAAAACTACACGTTGTAACTCGAAAAGAATTGTTGTGGCGTGTACATCTTAACATGTAGCATCAAAAGAGTACCCAAAGGAGAATTTTCTTTCGTCAAAATTTTTCAGAAAATCACGTTTTAAGGAAATCCCGCATCGTGCGAAATTATCTTGTTTTTCCTAAACAACAAGTTGTAACTCGGAAAGCTTTCGTGTTGCGTGTATGTCTAAGTGTGTAGCCTCAAAACAGAAGGCACTGGAGAGTTTTCTCTCGAAAGAATATTATAGAATACCACGTTATAAGGAAATACAATTTTGCAGAGTAAAGACAAATACGTACTTATTGGAAACACTTTACGAGAAGAAATAACGCATCGTACAAAATTAGCATGTATCTCCAAAACTACACGTTGTAACTTGAAAAGAATTGGTGTGGCGTTTACGTCTTAATGTGTAGCCTCAAAAGAGAAACCAAAGGAGAATTTTCTTTCGTCAAAATTTTTCAGAAAATCACGTTTTGAGGAAATCCCGCATCGTGCGAAATTAACTTGTTTTTCCTAAACAAAACGTTGTAAGTCGAAAAGCTTTCGTGTTGCGTGTATGTCTAAGTGTGTAGCCTCAAATGTGAAGGCACAGGAGAGTTTTCTCTCGAAAGAATATGTAAGAAAACCACGTTATGACAAAATACAGTTTTGCAGAGTAAAGACAAATATTTACTTATTGGAAACACTTTATGAGAAGAAATAAGGCATCGTACAAAATTAGCTTGTATCTCCAAAACTACACGTTGTAACTCGAAAAGAATTGGTGTGGCGTGTACATCTTAACGTGTAGCCTCAAAAGAGAACCCAAAGGAGAATTTTTTTTCTTCAAAATTTTTCAGAAAATCACGTTTTAAGGAAATCCTGCATCGTGCAAAATTATCTTGTTTTTCCTAAACAACACGTTGTAACTAGAAAAGCTTTCGTGTTGTGTGTATGTCTTAGTGTATAGCCTCAAAACAGAAGGCACAGGAGAGTTTTCACTCGAAAAAATATTGTAGAATACCACGTTATAAGGAAATACAATTTTGCAGAGTAAAGACAAATACATACGTATTGGGAACACTTTACGAGAAGAAATAACGCATCGTAAAAATTAGCTTGTATCTCCAAAACTACACGTTGTAACTCGAAACGAATTGGTGTGGCGTGTACGTCTTAACGTGTAGCCTCAAAAGAGACCCCAAAGGAGAATTTTATTTCGTGAAAATTTTTCAGAAAATCACGTTTTAAGGAAATCCTGCATCGTGCGAAATTATCTTGTTTTTCCTAAACAACACGTTGTAACTCGAAAAGCTTTCGTGTTGCGTGTATGTCTAAGTGTGTAGCCTCAAAAGAGAAGGCACTGGAGAGTTTTCTCTCGAAAGAATATGTAAGAATACCACGTTATAAGGAAATACAGTTTTGCAGAGTAAAGACATATATGTATGTATGGGAAACTCTTTACGAGAAGAAATAACGCATAGTACAAAATTAGCTTGTATCTCCAAAAGGACACGTTGTAACTTGAAAAGAATTGGTGTGGCGTGTACGTCTTAAGGTGTAGCCTCAAAACAGAACCCAAAGGAGAATTTTCTTTCGTTAAAATTTTTCAGAAAATCACGTTTTGAGGACATCCCGCATCGTGCGAAATTATCTTGTTTTTCCTAAACAACACGTTGTAAGTCGAAAAGCTTTCGTGTTGCGTGTATGTCTAAGTGTGTAGCCTCAAAAGTGAAGGCACAGGAGAGTTTTCTCTCGAAAGAATATGTAAGAAAACCACGTTATGACAAAATACAGTTTTGCAGAGTAAAGACAAATATGTACTTATTGGAAACACTTTACGAGAAGAAATAAGGCATCGTACAAAATTAGCTTGTATCTCCAAAACTACACGTTGTAACTCGAAAAGAATTGGTGTGGCGTGTACGTCTTAACGTGTAGCCTCAAAAGAGAACCCAAAGGAGAATTTTTTTCTTCAAAAATTTTCAGAAAATCACGTTTTAAGGAAATCCTGCATCGTGTGTAATTATCTTGTTTTTCCTAAACAACACGTTGTAACTCGAAAAGCTTTCGTGTTGCGTGTATGTCGTAGTGTGTAGCCTCAAAACAGAAGGCACAGGAGAGTTTTCTCTCGAAAGAATATTGTAGAATACCACATTATAAGGAAATACACTTTTGCAGAGTAAAGACAAATACGTACGTATTGGAAACACTTTACGAGAAGAAATAACGCATCGTTCAAAATTAGCTTGTATCTCCAAAACTACACGTTGTAACTCGAAAAGAATTGGTGTGGTGTGTACGTCTTAATGTGTAGCCTCAAAAGAGATCCCAAAGGAGAATTTTCTTTCGTGAAAATTTTTCAGAAAATCACGTTTTAAGGAAATCCTGCATCGTGCGAAATTATCTTGTTTTTCCTAAACAACACGTTGTAAGTCGAAAAGCTTTCGTGTTGCGTGTATGTCTAAGTGTGTAGCCTCAAAAGAGAAGGCACTGGAGAGTTTTCTCTCGAAAGAATATGTAAGAATACCACGTTATAAGGAAATACAGTTTTGCAGAGTAAAGACATATATGTACATATGGGAAACTCTTTACGAGAAGAAATAACGCATAGTACAAAATTAGCTTGTATCTCCAAAACTACACGTTGTAACTTGAAAAGAATTGGTGTGGCATGTACGTCTTAATGTGTAGCCTCAAAAGAGAACCCAAAGGAGAATTTTCTTTCGTCAAAATTTTTCAGAAAATCACGTTTTAAGGAAATACTGCATCGTGCGAAATTATCTTGATTTTCCTAAACAAAACGTTGTAAGTCGAAAAGCTTTCATGTTGCGTGTATGTCTAAGTGTGTAGCCTCAAAAGAGAAAGCCCAGGAGAGTTTTCTCTCGAAAGAATATGTAAGAATACCACGTTATAACGAAATACAGTTTTGCAGAGTAAAGACAAATACATACTTATTGGAAACACTTTAGGAGAAGAAATAACGCATCATACAAAATTAGCTTGTATCTCCAAAACTACACGTTGTACCTCGAAAAGAATTGTTGTGGCGTGTACGTCTTAACATGTAGCATCAAAAGAGAACCAAAAGGAGAAGTTTCTCTCGTCAAAATTTTTCAGAAAATCACGTTTTAAGGAAATCCAGCATCATGCGAAATTATCTTGTTTTTCCTAAACAACACGTTGTAACTCGAAAAGCTTTCATGTTGCGTGTATGTCTAAGTGTGTAGCCTCAAAAGAGAAGGCACAGGAGAGTTTTCTCTCGAAAGAATATATAAGAATACCACTTCATAAGGAAATACAGTTTTGCAGAGTAAAGACATATACGTACGTATTGGAAACTCTACGAGAAGAAATAACGCATAGTACAAAATTAGCTTGTATCTCCAAAACTACACGTTGTAACTCGAAAAGAGTTGGTGTGGCGTCTACGTCTTAACGTGTAGTCTCAAAAGAGAGCCCAAAGGAGAATTTTCTTTAGTCAAATTTTTTCAGAAAATCACGTTTTAAGGAATTCCGCATCGTGCGAAATTATCTTGTTTTTCCTAAACAACACGTTGTAACTCGAAAAGCTTTCGTGTTGCGTGTATGTGTAAGTGTGTAGCCTCAAAAGAGAAGGCACAGGAGAGTTTTCTCTCGAAAGAATATGTAAGAATACCACTTCATAAGGAAATACAGTTTTGCAGAGTGAAGACAAATACGTACTTATTGGTAACACTGTACGAGAAGAAATAACGCATCGAAGAAAATTAGCTTGTATCTCCAAAACTACACATTGTAACTCGAAAAGAATTGGTGTCGCATGTACGTCTTAACGTGTAGCCTCAGAGGAAAACCCAAAGGAGAATTTTCTTTCATCAAAATTTTTCAGAAAATCACGTTTTAAGGAAATCCCGCATCGTGCGAAATTATCTTCTTTTTCCTAAACAACAAGTTGTAACTCGGAAAGCTTTCGTGTTGCGTGTATGTCTAAGTGTGTTGCCTCAAAACAGAAGGCACTGGAGAGTTTTCTCTCGAAAGAATATTATAGAATACAACGTTATAAGGAAATACAATTTTGCAGAGTAAAGACAAATACGTACTTATTGGAAACACTTTAGGAGAAGAAATAACGCATCGTACAAAATTAGAATGTATCTCCAAAACTACACGTTGTAACTCGAAAATAATTGGTGTGGCGTGTACGTCTTAATGTGTAGCCTCAAAAGAGAACCCAAAGGAGAATTTTCTTTCGTCAAAATTTTTCAGAAAATCACGTTTTGAGGAAATCCCGCATCGTGCGAAATTATCTTGTTTTTCCTAAACAACACGTTGTAAGTCGAAAAGCTTTCGTGTTGCGTGTATGTCTAAGTGTGTAGCCTCAAAAGTGAAGGCACAGGAGAGTTTTCTCTCGAAAGAATATGTAAGAAAACCACGTTATGACAAAATACAGTTTTGCAGAGTAAAGACAAATATGTACTTATTGGAAACACTTTACAAGAAGAAATAAGGCATCGTACAAAATTAGCTTGTATCTCCAAAACTACACGTTGTAACTCGAAAAGAATTGTTGTGGCGTGTACGTCTTAACGTGTAGCCTCAAAAGAGAACCCAAAGGAGAATTTTTTTTCTTCAAAAATTTTCAGAAAATCACGTTTTAAGGAAATCCTGCATCGTGCGAAATTATCTTGTTTTTCCTAAACAACACGTTGTAACTCGAAAAGCTTTCGTGTTGCGTGTATGTCTTAGTGTGTAGCCTCAAAACAGAAGGCACAGGAGAGTTTTCTCTCGAAAGAATATTGTATAATACCACGTTATAAGGAAATACAATTTTGCAGAGTAAAGACAAATACGTACTTATTGGAAACACTTTACGAGAAGAAATAACGCATCGTACAAAATTAGCTTGTATCTCCAAAACTACACGTTGTAACTCGAAAAGAATTGGTGTGGTGTGTACGTCTTAACATGTAGCCTCAAAAGAGATCCCAAAGGAGAATTTTCTTTTGTGAAAATTTTTCAGAAAATCACGTTTTAAGGAAATCCTGCATCGTGCGAAATTATCTTGTTTTTCCTAAACAACACGTTGTAACTCGAAAAGCTTTCGTGTTGCGTGTATGTCTAAGTGTGTAGCCTCAAAAGAGAAGGCACTGGAGAGTTTTCTCTCGAAAGAATATGTAAGAATACCACGTTATAAGGAAATACAGTTTTGCAGAGTAAAGACATATATGTATGTATGGGAAACTCTTTACGAGAAGAAATAACGCATAGTACAAAATTAGCTTGTATCTCCAAAAGGACACGTTGTAACTTGAAAAGAATTGGTGTGGCGTGTACGTCTTAAGGTGTAGCCTCAAAACAGAACCCAAAGGAGAATTTTCTTTCGTTAAAATTTTTCAGAAAATCACGTTTTGAGGACATCCCGCATCGTGCGAAATTATCTTGTTTTTCCTAAACAACACGTTGTAAGTCGAAAAGCTTTCGTGTTGCGTGTATGTCTAAGTGTGTAGCCTCAAAAGTGAAGGCACAGGAGAGTTTTCTCTCGAAAGAATATGTAAGAAAACCACGTTATGACAAAATACAGTTTTGCAGAGTAAAGACAAATATGTACTTATTGGAAACACTTTACGAGAAGAAATAAGGCATCGTACAAAATTAGCTTGTATCTCCAAAACTACACGTTGTAACTCGAAAAGAATTGGTGTGGCGTTTACATCTTAACGTGTAGCCTCAAAAGAGAACCCAAAGGAGAATTTTTTTCTTCAAAAATTTTCAGAAAATCACGTTTTAAGGAAATCCTGCATCGTGTGTAATTATCTTGTTTTTCCTAAACAACACGTTGTAACTCGAAAAGCTTTCGTGTTGCGTGTATGTCGTAGTGTGTAGCCTCAAAACAGAAGGCACAGGAGAGTTTTCTCTCGAAAGAATATTGTAGAATACCACATTATAAGGAAATACACTTTTGCAGAGTAAAGACAAATACGTACGTATTGGAAACACTTTACGAGAAGAAATAACGCATCGTTCAAAATTAGCTTGTATCTCCAAAACTACACGTTGTAACTCTAAAAGAATTGGTGTGGTGTGTACGTCTTAATGTGTAGCCTCAAAAGAGATCCCAAAGGAGAATTTTCTTTCGTGAAAATTTTTCAGAAAATCACGTTTTAAGGAAATCCTGCATCGTGCGAAATTATCTTGTTTTTCCTTAGCAACACGTTGTAAGTCGAAAAGCTTTCGTGTTGCGTGTATGTCTAAGTGTGTAGCCTCAAAAGAGAAGGCACTGGAGAGTTTTCTCTCGAAAGAATATGTAAGAATACCACGTTATAAGGAAATACAGTTTTGCAGAGTAAAGACATATATGTACATATGGGAAACTCTTTACGAGAAGAAATAACGCATAGTACAAAATTAGCTTGTATCTCCAAAACTACACGTTGTAACTCGAAAAGAATTGGTGTGGCGTGTACGTCTTAATGTGTAGCCTCAAAAGAGAAACCAAAGGAGAATTTTCTTTCGTCAAAATTTTTCAGAAAATCACGTTTTGAGGAAATCCCGCATCGTGCGAAATTAACTTGTTTTTCCTAAACAAAACGTTGTAAGTCGAAAAGCTTTCGTGTTGCGTGTATGTCTAAGTGTGTAGCCTCAAAAGTGAAGGCACAGGAGAGTTTTCTCTCGAAAGAATATGTAAGAAAACCACGTTATGACAAAATACAGTTTTGCAGAGTAAAGACAAATATGTACTTATTGGAAACACTTTATGAGAAGAAATAAGGCATCGTACAAAATTAGCTTGTATCTCCAAAACTACACGTTGTAACTCGAAAAGAATTGGTGTGGCGTGTACATCTTAACGTGTAGCCTCAAAAGAGAACCCAAAGGAGAATTTTTTTTCTTCAAAATTTTTCAGAAAATCACGTTTTAAGGAAATCCTGCATCGTGCAAAATTATCTTGTTTTTCCTAAACAACACGTTGTAACTAGAAAAGCTTTCGTGTTGCGTGTATGTCTTAGTGTATAGCCTCAAAACAGAAGGCACAGGAGAGTTTTCACTCGAAAAAATATTGTAGAATACCACGTTATAAGGAAATACAATTTTGCAGAGTAAAGACAAATACATACGTATTGGGAACACTTTACGAGAAGAAATAACGCATCGTAAAAATTAGCTTGTATCTCCAAAACTACACGTTGTAACTCGAAACGAATTGGTGTGGTGTGTACGTCTTAACGTGTAGCCTCAAAAGAGACCCCAAAGGAGAATTTTATTTCGTGAAAATTTTTCAGAAAATCACGTTTTAAGGAAATCCTGAATCGTGCGAAATTATCTTGTTTTTCTTAAAAAACACGTTGTAACTCGAAAAGCTTTCGTGTTGCGTGTATGTCTAAGTGTGTAGCCTCAAAAGAGAAGGAACTGGAGAGTTTTCTCTCGAAAGAATATGTAAGAATACCACGTTATAAGGAAATACAGTTTTGCAGAGTAAAGACATATATGTATGTATGGGAAACTCTTTACGAGAAGAAATAACGCATAGTACAAAATTAGCTTGTATCTCCAAAAGGACACGTTGTAACTTGAAAAGAATTGGTGTGGCGTTTACGTCTTAAGGTGTAGCCTCAAAACAGAACCCAAAGGAGAATTTTCTTTCGTTAAAATTTTTCAGAAAATCACGTTTTGAGGACATCCCGCATCGTGCGAAATTATCTTGTTTTTCCTAAACAACACGTTGTAAGTCGAAAAGCTTTCGTGTTGCGTGTATGTCTAAGTGTGTAGCCTCAAAAGTGAAGGCACAGGAGAGTTTTCTCTCGAAAGAATATGTAAGAAAACCACGTTATGACAAAATACAGTTTTGCAGAGTAAAGACAAATATGTACTTATTGGAAACACTTTACGAGAAGAAATAAGGCATCGTACAAAATTAGCTTGTATCTCCAAAACTACACGTTGTAACTCGAAAAGAATTGGTGTGGCGTGTACGTCTTAACGTGTAGCCTCAAAAGAGAACCCAAAGGAGAATTTTTTTCTTCAAAAATTTTCAGAAAATCACGTTTTAAGGAAATCCTGCATCGTGTGTAATTATCTTGTTTTTCCTAAACAACACGTTGTAACTCGAAAAGCTTTCGTGTTGCGTGTATGTCGTAGTGTGTAGCCTCAAAACAGAAGGCACAGGAGAGTTTTCTCTCGAAAGAATATTGTAGAATACCACATTATAAGGAAATACACTTTTGCAGAGTAAAGACAAATACGTACGTATTGGAAACACTTTACGAGAAGAAATAACGCATCGTTCAAAATTAGCTTGTATCTCCAAAACTACACGTTGTAACTCGAAAAGAATTGGTGTGGTGTGTACGTCTTAATGTGTAGCCTCAAAAGAGATCCCAAAGGAGAATTTTCTTTCGTGAAAATTTTTCAGAAAATCACGTTTTAAGGAAATCCTGCATCGTGCGAAATTATCTTGTTTTTCCTAAACAACACGTTGTAAGTCGAAAAGCTTTCGTGTTGCGTGTATGTGTAAGTGTGTAGCCTCAAAAGAGAAGGCACTGGAGAGTTTTCTCTCGAAAGAATATGTAAGAATACCACGTTATAAGGAAATACAGTTTGGCAGAATACAGACATATATGTACCTATGGGGAACTCTTTATGAGAAGAAATAACGCATAGTACAAAATTAGCTTGTATCTCCAAAACTACACGTTGTAACTTGAAAAGAATTGGTGTGGCATGTACGTCTTAATGTGTAGCCTAAAAAGAGAACCCAAAGGAGAATTTTCTTTCGTCAAAATTTTTCAGAAAATCACATTTTAATGAAATACCGCATCGTGCGAAATTATCTTGATTTTCCTAAACAAAACGTTGTAAGTCGAAAAGCTTTCATGTTGCGTGTATGTCTAAGTGTGTAGCCTCAAAAGAGAAGGCCCAGGAGAGTTTTCTCTCGAAAGAATATGTAAGAATACCACGTTATAACGAAATACAGTTTTGCAGAGTAAAGACAATTACATACTTATTGGAAAAACTTTAGGAGAATAAATAAGGCATCATACAAAATTAGCTTGTATCTCCAAAACTACACGTTGTACCTCGAAAAGAATTGTTGTGGCGTGTACGTCTTAACATGTAGCATCAAAAGAGAACCAAAAGGAGAAGTTTCTCTCGTCAAAATTTTTCAGAAAATCACGTTTTAAGGAAATCCAGCATCGTGCGAAATTATCTTGTTTTTCCTAAACAACACGTTGTAACTCGAAAAGCTTTCGTGTTGCGTGTATGTCTAAGTGTGTAGCCTCAAAAGGGAAGGCACAGGAGAGTTTTCTCTCGAAAGAATATGTAAGAATACCACTTCATAAGGAAATACAGTTTTGCAGAGTAAAGACATATACGTACGTATTGGAAACTCTACGAGAAGAAATAACGCATAGTACAAAATTAGCTTGTATCTCCAAAACTACACGTTGTAACTCGAAAAGAATTGGTGTGGCGTCTACGTCTTAACGTGTAGTCTCAAAAGAGAGCCCAAAGGAGAATTTTCTTTCGTCCAAATTTTTCAGAAAATCACGTTTTAAGGAATTCCGCATCGTGCGAAATTATCTTGTTTTTCCTAAACAACACGTTGTAACTCCAAAAGCTTTCGTGTTGCGTGTATGTGTAAGTGTGTAGCCTCAAAAGAGAAGGCACAGGAGAGTTTTCTCTCGAAAGAATATGTAAGAATACCACTTCATAAGGAAATACAGTTTTGCAGAGTGAAGACAAATACGTACTTATTGGTAACACTGTACGAGAAGAAATAACGCATCGTACAAAATTAGCTTGTATCTCCAAAACTACACGTTGTAACTCGAAAAGAATTGGTGTGGCATGTACGTCTTAACGTGTAGCCTCAAAGGAGAACCCAAAGGAGAATTTTCTTTCGTCAAAATTTTTCAGAAAATCACGTTTTAAGGAAATCCCGCATCGTGCGAAATTATCTTGTTTTTCCTAAACAACAAGTTGTAACTCGGAAAGCTTTCGTGTTGCGTGTATGTCTAAGTGTGTTGCCTCAAAACAGAAGGCACTGGAGAGTTTTCTCTCGAAAGAATATTATAGAATACCACGTTATAAGGAAATACAATTTTGCAGAGTAAAGACAAATACGTACTTATTGGAAACACTTTAGGAGAAGAAATAACGCATCGTACAAAATTAGCATGTATCTCCAAAACTACACGTTGTAACTCGAAAATAATTGGTGTGGCGTGTACGTCTTAATGTGTAGCCTCAAAAGAGAACCCAAAGGAGAATTTTCTTTCGTCAAAATTTTTCAGAAAATCACGTTTTGAGGAAATCCCGCATCGTGCGAAATTTTCTTGTTTTTCCTAAACAACACGTTGTAAGTCGAAAAGCTTTCGTGTTGCGTGAATGTCTAAGTGTGTAGCCTCAAAAGTGAAGGCACAGGAGAGTTTTCTCTCGAAAGAATATGTAAGAAAACCACGTTATGACAAAATATAGTTTTGCAGAGTAAAGACAAATATGTACTTATTGGAAACACTTTACGAGAAGAAATAAGGCATCGTACAAAATTAGCTTGTATCTCCAAAACTACACGTTGTAACACGAAAAGAATTGGTGTGGCGTGTACGTCTTAACGTGTAGCCTCAAAAGAGAACCCAAAGGAGAATTTTTTTTCTTCAAAAATTTTCAGAAAATCACGTTTTAAGGAAATCCTGCATCGTGCGAAATTATCTTGTTTTTCCTAAACAACACGTTGTAACTCGAAAAGCTTTCGTGTTGCGTGTATGTCTTAGTGTGTAGCCTCAAAACAGAAGGCACAGGAGAGTTTTCTCTCGAAAGAATATTGTATAATACCACGTTATAAGGAAATATAATTTTGCAGAGTAAAGACAAATATGTACTTATTGGAAACACTTTACGAGAAGAAATAACGCATCGTAAAAAATTAGCTTGTATCTCCAAAACTACACGTTGTAACTCGAAAAGAATTGGTGTGGTGTGTACGTCTTAACGTGTAGCCTCAAAAGAGATCCCAAAGGAGAATTTTCTTTCGTGAAAATTTTTCAGAAAATCACATTTTAAGGAAATCCTGCATCGTGCGAAATTATCTTGTTTTCCCTAAACAACACGTTGTAACTCGAAAAGCTTTCGTGTTGCGTGTATGTCTAAGTGTGTAGCCTTAAAACTGAAGGCACAGGAGAGTTTTCTCTCGAAAGAATATTGTAGAATACCACGTTATAAGGAAATACAATTTTGCAGAGTAAAGACAAATACGTACGAATTGGAAACACTTTATGAGAAGAAATAACGCATCGTAAAAAAATTAGCTTGTATCTCCAAAACTACACGTTGTAACTCGAAAAGAATTGGTGTGGCGTGTACGTCTTAACGTGTAGCCTCAAAAGAGAACCCAAAGGAGAATTTTCTTTCGTCAAAATTTTTCAGAAAATCACGTCTTAAGGAAATCTCGCATCGTGTGTAATTATCTTGTTTTTCCTAAACAACACGTTGTAAGTCATAAAGCTTACGTGTTGCGTGTATGTCTAAGTGTGTAGCCTCAAAAGAGAAGGCCCAGGAGAGTTTTCTCTCGAAAGAATATGTAAGAATACCACGTTATAACGAAATACAGTTTTGCAGAGTAAAGACAATTACATACTTATTGGAAAAACTTTAGGAGAATAAATAACGCATCATACAAAATTAGCTTGTATCTCCAAAACTACACGTTGTACCTCGAAAAGAATTGTTGTGGCGTGTACGTCTTAACATGTAGCATCAAAAGAGAACCAAAAGGAGAAGTTTCTCTCGTCAAAATTTTTCAGAAAATCACGTTTTAAGGAAATCCAGCATCGTGCGAAATTATCTTGTTTTTCCTAAACAACACGTTGTAACTCGAAAAGCTTTCGTGTTGCGTGTATGTCTAAGTGTGTAGCCTCAAAAGGGAAGGCACAGGAGAGTTTTCTCTCGAAAGAATATGTAAGAATACCACTTCATAAGGAAATACAGTTTTGCAGAGTAAAGACATATACGTACGTATTGGAAACTCTACGAGAAGAAATAACGCATAGTACAAAATTAGCTTGTATCTCCAAAACTACACGTTGTAACTCGAAAAGAATTGGTGTGGCGTCTACGTCTTAACGTGTAGTCTCAAAAGAGAGCCCAAAGGAGAATTTTCTTTCGTCCAAATTTTTCAGAAAATCACGTTTTAAGGAATTCCGCATCGTGCGAAATTATCTTGTTTTTCCTAAACAACACGTTGTAACTCGAAAAGCTTTCGTGTTGCGTGTATGTGTAAGTGTGTAGCCTCAAAAGAGAAGGCACAGGAGAGTTTTCTCTCGAAAGAATATGTAAGAATACCACTTCATAAGGAAATACAGTTTTGCAGAGTGAAGACAAATACGTACTTATTGGTAACACTGTACGAGAAGAAATAACGCATCGTACAAAATTAGCTTGTATCTCCAAAACTACACGTTGTAACTCGAAAAGAATTGGTGTGGCATGTACGTCTTAACGTGTAGCCTCAAAGGAGAACCCAAAGGAGAATTTTCTTTCGTCAAAATTTTTCAGAAAATCACGTTTTAAGGAAATCCCGCATCGTGCGAAATTATCTTGTTTTTCCTAAACAACAAGTTGTAACTCGGAAAGCTTTCGTGTTGCGTGTATGTCTAAGTGTGTTGCCTCAAAACAGAAGGCACTGGAGAGTTTTCTCTCGAAAGAATATTATAGAATACCACGTTATAAGGAAATACAATTTTGCAGAGTAAAGACAAATACGTACTTATTGGAAACACTTTAGGAGAAGAAATAACGCATCGTACAAAATTAGCATGTATCTCCAAAACTACACGTTGTAACTCGAAAATAATTGGTGTGGCGTGTACGTCTTAATGTGTAGCCTCAAAAGAGAACCCAAAGGAGAATTTTCTTTCGTCAAAATTTTTCAGAAAATCACGTTTTGAGGAAATCCCGCATCGTGCGAAATTTTCTTGTTTTTCCTAAACAACACGTTGTAAGTCGAAAAGCTTTCGTGTTGCGTGAATGTCTAAGTGTGTAGCCTCAAAAGTGAAGGCACAGGAGAGTTTTCTCTCGAAAGAATATGTAAGAAAACCACGTTATGACAAAATACAGTTTTGCAGAGTAAAGACAAATATGTACTTATTGGAAACACTTTACGAGAAGAAATAAGGCATCGTACAAAATTAGCTTGTATCTCCAAAACTACACGTTGTAACACGAAAAGAATTGGTGTGGCGTGTACGTCTTAACGTGTAGCCTCAAAAGAGAACCCAAAGGAGAATTTTTTTTCTTCAAAAATTTTCAGAAAATCACATTTTAAGGAAATCCTGCATCGTGCGAAATTATCTTGTTTTTCCTAAACAACACGTTGTAACTCGAAAAGCTTTCGTGTTGCGTGTATGTCTTAGTGTGTAGCCTCAAAACAGAAGGCACAGGAGAGTTTTCTCTCGAAAGAATATTGTATAATACCACGTTATAAGGAAATATAATTTTGCAGAGTAAAGACAAATATGTACTTATTGGAAACACTTTACGAAAAGAAATAACGCATCGTACAAAATTAGCTTGTATCTCCAAAACTACACGTTGTAACTCGAAAAGAATTGGTGTGGTGTGTACGTCTTAACGTGTAGCCTCAAAAGAGATCCCAAAGGAGAATTTTCTTTCGTGAAAATTTTTCAGAAAATCACATTTTAAGGAAATCCTGCATCGTGCGAAATTATCTTGTTTTCCCTAAACAACACGTTGTAACTCGAAAAGCTTTCGTGTTGCGTGTATGTCTAAGTGTGTAGCCTTAAAACTGAAGGCACAGGAGAGTTTTCTCTCGAAAGAATATTGTAGAATACCATGTTATAAGGAAATACAATTTTGCAGAGTAAAGACAAATACGTACGAATTGGAAACACTTTATGAGAAGAAATAACGCATCGTAAAAAAATTAGCTTGTATCTCCAAAACTACACGTTGTAACTCGAAAAGAATTGGTGTGGCGTGTACGTCTTAACGTGTAGCCTCAAAAGAGAACCCAAAGGAGAATTTTCTTTCGTCAAAATTTTTCAGAAAATCACGTCTTAAGGAAATCTCGCATCGTGTGTAATTATCTTGTTTTTCCTAAACAACACGTTGTAAGTCATAAAGCTTACGTGTTGCGTGTATGTCTAAGTGTGTAGCCTCAAAAGAGAAGGCCCAGGAGAGTTTTCTCTCGAAAGAATATGTAAGAATACCACGTTATAACGAAATACAGTTTTGCAGAGTAAAGACAATTACATACTTATTGGAAAAACTTTAGGAGAATAAATAACGCATCATACAAAATTAGCTTGTATCTCCAAAACTACACGTTGTACCTCGAAAAGAATTGTTGTGGCGTGTACGTCTTAACATGTAGCATCAAAAGAGAACCAAAGGGAGAAGTTTCTCTCGTCAAAATTTTTCAGAAAATCACGTTTTAAGGAAATCCAGCATCGTGCGAAATTATCTTGTTTTTCCTAAACAACACATTGTAACTCGAAAAGCTTTCGTGTTGCGTGTATGTCTAAGTGTGTAGCCTCAAAAGGGAAGGCACAGGAGAGTTTTCTCTCGAAAGAATATGTAAGAATACCACTTCATAAGGAAATATAGTTTTGCAGAGTAAAGACATATACGTACATATTGGAAACTCAACGAGAAGAAATAACGCATAGTACAAAATTAGCTTGTATCTCCAAAACTACACGTTGTAACTCGAAAAGAATTGGTGTGGCGTCTACGTCTTAACGTGTAGTCTCAAAAGAGAGCCCAAAGGAGAATTTTCTTTCGTCAAAATTTTTCAGAAAATCACGTCTTAAGGAAATCCTGCATCGTGTGTAATTATCTTGTTTTTCCTAAACAACACGTTGTAACTCGAAAAGCTTTCGTGTTGCGTGTATGTCGTAGTGTGTAGCCTCAAAACAGAAGGCACAGGAGAGTTTTCTCTCGAAAGAATATTGTAGAATACCACATTATAAGGAAATACACTTTTGCAGAGTAAAGACAAATACGTACGTATTGGAAACACTTTACGAGAAGAAATAACGCATCGTTCAAAATTAGCTTGTATCTCCAAAACTACACGTTGTAACTCGAAAAGAATTGGTGTGGTGTGTACGTCTTAATGTGTAGCCTCAAAAGAGATCCAAAAGGAGAATTTTCTTTCGTGAAAATTTTTCAGAAAATCACGTTTTAAGGAAATCCTGCATCGTGCGAAATTATCTTGTTTTTCCTAAACAACACGTTGTAAGTCGAAAAGCTTTCGTGTTGCGTGTATGTCTAAGTGTGTAGCCTCAAAAGAGAAGGCACTGGAGAGTTTTCTCTCGAAAGAATATGTAAGAATACCACGTTATAAGGAAATACAGTTTTGCAGAGTAAAGACATATATGTACATATGGGAAACTCTTTACGAGAAGAAATAACGCATAGTACAAAATTAGCTTGTATCTCCAAAACTACACGTTGTAACTTGAAAAGAATTGGTGTGGCATGTACGTCTTAATGTGTAGCCTCAAAAGAGAACCCAAAGGAGAATTTTCTTTCGTCAAAATTTTTCAGAAAATCACGTTTTAAGGAAATCCTGCATCGTGCGAAATTATCTTGATTTTCCTAAACAAAACGTTGTAAGTCGAAAAGCTTTCATGTTGCGTGTATGTCTAAGTGTGTAGCCTCAAAAGAGAAAGCCCAGGAGAGTTTTCTCTCGAAAGAATATGTAAGAATACCACGTTATAACGAAATACAGTTTTGCAGAGTAAAGACAAATACATACTTATTGGAAACACTTTAGGAGAAGAAATAACGCATCATACAAAATTAGCTTGTATCTCCAAAACTACACGTTGTACCTCGAAAAGAATTGTTGTGGCGTGTACGTCTTAACATGTAGCATCAAAAGAGAACCAAAAGGAGAAGTTTCTCTCGTCAAAATTTTTCAGAAAATCACGTTTTAAGGAAATCCAGCATCGTGCGAAATTATCTTGTTTTTCCTAAACAACACGTTGTAACTCGAAAAGCTTTCATGTTGCGTGTATGTCTAAGTGTGTAGCCTCAAAAGAGAAGGCACAGGAGAGTTTTCTCTCGAAAGAATATATAAGAATACCACTTCATAAGGAAATACAGTTTTGCAGAGTAAAGACATATACGTACGTATTGGAAACTCTACGAGAAGAAATAACGCATAGTACAAAATTAGCTTGTATCTCCAAAACTACACGTTGTAACTCGAAAAGAGTTGGTGTGGCGTCTACGTCTTAACGTGTAGTCTCAAAAGAGAGCCCAAAGGAGAATTTTCTTTAGTCAAAATTTTTCAGAAAATCACGTTTTAAGGAATTCCGCATCGTGCGAAATTATCTTGTTTTTCCTAAACAACACGTTGTAACTCGAAAAGCTTTCGTGTTGCGTGTATGTGTAAGTGTGTAGCCTCAAAAGAGAAGGCACAGGAGAGTTTTCTCTCGAAAGAATATGTAAGAATACCACTTCATAAGGAAATACAGTTTTGCAGAGTGAAGACAAATACGTACTTATTGGTAACACTGTACGAGAAGAAATAACGCATCGAAGAAAATTAGCTTGTATCTCCAAAACTACACATTGTAACTCGAAAAGAATTGGTGTCGCATGTACGTCTTAACGTGTAGCCTCAGAGGAAAACCCAAAGGAGAATTTTCTTTCATCAAAATTTTTCAGAAAATCACGTTTTAAGGAAATCCCGCATCGTGCGAAATTATCTTCTTTTTCCTAAACAACAAGTTGTAACTCGGAAAGCTTTCGTGTTGCGTGTATGTCTAAGTGTGTTGCCTCAAAACAGAAGGCACTGGAGACTTTTCTCTCGAAAGAATATTATAGAATACTACGTTATAAGGAAATACAATTTTGCAGAGTAAAGACAAATACGTACTTATTGGAAACACTTTAGGAGAAGAAATAACGCATCGTACAAAATTAGAATGTATCTCCAAAACTACACGTTGTAACTCGAAAATAATTGGTGTGGCGTGTACGTCTTAATGTGTAGCCTCAAAAGAGAACCCAAAGGAGAATTTTCTTTCGTCAAAATTTTTCAGAAAATCACGTTTTGAGGAAATCCCGCATCGTGCGAAATTATCTTGTTTTTCCTAAACAACACGTTGTAAGTCGAAAAGCTTTCGTGTTGCGTGTATGTCTAAGTGTGTAGCCTCAAAAGTGAAGGCACAGGAGAGTTTTCTCTCGAAAGAATATGTAAGAAAACCACGTTATGACAAAATACAGTTTTGCAGAGTAAAGACAAATATGTACTTATTGGAAACACTTTACAAGAAGAAATAAGGCATCGTACAAAATTAGCTTGTATCTCCAAAACTACACGTTGTAACTCGAAAAGAATTGTTGTGGCGTGTACGTCTTAACGTGTAGCCTCAAAAGAGAACCCAAAGGAGAATTTTTTTTCTTCAAAAATTTTCAGAAAATCACGTTTTAAGGAAATCCTGCATCGTGCGAAATTATCTTGTTTTTCCTAAACAACACGTTGTAACTCGAAAAGCTTTCGTGTTGCGTGTATGTCTTAGTGTGTAGCCTCAAAACAGAAGGCACAGGAGAGTTTTCTCTCGAAAGAATATTGTATAATACCACGTTATAAGGAAATACAATTTTGCAGAGTAAAGACAAATACGTACTTATTGGAAACACTTTACGAGAAGAAATAACGCATCGTAAAAAATTAGCTTGTATCTCCAAAACTACACGTTGTAACTCGAAAAGAATTGGTGTGGTGTGTACGTCTTAACGTGTAGCCTCAAAAGAGATCCCAAAGGAGAATTTTCTTTCGTGAAAATTTTTCAGAAAATCACGTTTTAAGGAAATCCTGCATCGTGCGAAATTATCTTGTTTTTCCTAAACAACACGTTGTAACTCGAAAAGCTTTCGTGTTGCGTGTATGTCTAAGTGTGTAGCCTCAAAAGAGAAGGCACTGGAGAGTTTTCTCTCGAAAGAATATGTAAGAATACCACGTTATAAGGAAATACAGTTTGGCAGAGTACAGACATATATGTACCTATGGGAAACTCTTTATGAGAAGAAATAACGCATAGTACAAAATTAGCTTGTATCTCCAAAACTACACGTTGTAACTTGAAAAGAATTGGTGTGGCATGTACGTCTTAATGTGTAGCCTAAAAAGAGAACCCAAAGGAGAATTTTCTTTCGTCAAAATTTTTCAGAAAATCACATTTTAAGGAAATACCGCATCGTGCGAAATTATCTTGATTTTCCTAAACAAAACGTTGTAAGTCGAAAAGCTTTCATGTTGCGTGTATGTCTAAGTGTGTAGCCTCAAAAGAGAAGGCCCAGGAGAGTTTTCTCTCGAAAGAATATGTAAGAATACCACGTTATAACGAAATACAGTTTTGCAGAGTAAAGACAATTACATACTTATTGGAAAAACTTTAGGAGAATAAATAACGCATCATACAAAATTAGCTTGTATCTCCAAAACTACACGTTGTACCTCGAAAAGAATTGTTGTGGCGTGTACGTCTTAACATGTAGCATCAAAAGAGAACCAAAAGGAGAAGTTTCTCTCGTCAAAATTTTTCAGAAAATCACGTTTTAAGGAAATCCAGCATCGTGCGAAATTATCTTGTTTTTCCTAAACAACACGTTGTAACTCGAAAAGCTTTCGTGTTGCGTGTATGTCTAAGTGTGTAGCCTCAAAAGGGAAGGCACAGGAGAGTTTTCTCTCGAAAGAATATGTAAGAATACCACTTCATAAGGAAATACAGTTTTGCAGAGTAAAGACATATACGTACGTATTGGAAACTCTACGAGAAGAAATAACGCATAGTACAAAATTAGCTTGTATCTCCAAAACTACACGTTGTAACTCGAAAAGAATTGGTGTGGCGTCTACGTCTTAACGTGTAGTCTCAAAAGAGAGCCCAAAGGAGAATTTTCTTTCGTCCAAATTTTTCAGAAAATCACGTTTTAAGGAATTCCGCATCGTGCGAAATTATCTTGTTTTTCCTAAACAACACGTTGTAACTCGAAAAGCTTTCGTGTTGCGTGTATGTGTAAGTGTGTAGCCTCAAAAGAGAAGGCACAGGAGAGTTTTCTCTCGAAAGAATATGTAAGAATACCACTTCATAAGGAAATACAGTTTTGCAGAGTGAAGACAAATACGTACTTATTGGTAACACTGTACGAGAAGAAATAACGCATCGTACAAAATTAGCTTGTATCTCCAAAACTACACGTTGTAACTCGAAAAGAATTGGTGTGGCATGTACGTCTTAACGTGTAGCCTCAAAGGAGAACCCAAAGGAGAATTTTCTTTCGTCAAAATTTTTCAGAAAATCACGTTTTAAGGAAATCCCGCATCGTGCGAAATTATCTTGTTTTTCCTAAACAACAAGTTGTAACTCGGAAAGCTTTCGTGTTGCGTGTATGTCTAAGTGTGTTGCCTCAAAACAGAAGGCACTGGAGAGTTTTCTCTCGAAAGAATATTATAGAATACCACGTTATAAGGAAATACAATTTTGCAGAGTAAAGACAAATACGTACTTATTGGAAACACTTTAGGAGAAGAAATAACGCATCGTACAAAATTAGCATGTATCTCCAAAACTACACGTTGTAACTCGAAAATAATTGGTGTGGCGTGTACGTCTTAATGTGTAGCCTCAAAAGAGAACCCAAAGGAGAATTTTCTTTCGTCAAAATTTTTCAGAAAATCACGTTTTGAGGAAATCCCGCATCGTGCGAAATTTTCTTGTTTTTCCTAAACAACACGTTGTAAGTCGAAAAGCTTTCGTGTTGCGTGAATGTCTAAGTGTGTAGCCTCAAAAGTGAAGGCACAGGAGAGTTTTCTCTCGAAAGAATATGTAAGAAAACCACGTTATGACAAAATACAGTTTTGCAGAGTAAAGACAAATATGTACTTATTGGAAACACTTTACGAGAAGAAATAAGGCATCGTACAAAATTAGCTTGTATCTCCAAAACTACACGTTGTAACACGAAAAGAATTGGTGTGGCGTGTACGTCTTAACGTGTAGCCTCAAAAGAGAACCCAAAGGAGAATTTTTTTTCTTCAAAAATTTTCAGAAAATCACATTTTAAGGAAATCCTGCATCGTGCGAAATTATCTTGTTTTTCCTAAACAACACGTTGTAACTCGAAAAGCTTTCGTGTTGCGTGTATGTCTTAGTGTGTAGCCTCAAAACAGAAGGCACAGGAGAGTTTTCTCTCGAAAGAATATTGTATAATACCACGTTGTAAGGAAATATAATTTTGCAGAGTAAAGACAAATATGTACTTATTGGAAACACTTTACGAAAAGAAATAACGCATCGTACAAAATTAGCTTGTATCTCCAAAACTACACGTTGTAACTCGAAAAGAATTGGTGTGGTGTGTACGTCTTAACGTGTAGCCTCAAAAGAGATCCCAAAGGAGAATTTTCTTTCGTGAAAATTTTTCAGAAAATCACATTTTAAGGAAATCCTGCATCGTGCGAAATTATCTTGTTTTCCCTAAACAACACGTTGTAACTCGAAAAGCTTTCGTGTTGCGTGTATGTCTAAGTGTGTAGCCTTAAAACTGAAGGCACAGGAGAGTTTTCTCTCGAAAGAATATTGTAGAATACCATGTTATAAGGAAATACAATTTTGCAGAGTAAAGACAAATACGTACGAATTGGAAACACTTTATGAGAAGAAATAACGCATCGTAAAAAAATTAGCTTGTATCTCCAAAACTACACGTTGTAACTCGAAAAGAATTGGTGTGGCGTGTACGTCTTAACGTGTAGCCTCAAAAGAGAACCCAAAGGAGAATTTTCTTTCGTCAAAATTTTTCAGAAAATCACGTCTTAAGGAAATCTCGCATCGTGTGTAATTATCTTGTTTTTCCTAAACAACACGTTGTAAGTCATAAAGCTTACGTGTTGCGTGTATGTCTAAGTGTGTAGCCTCAAAAGAGAAGGCCCAGGAGAGTTTTCTCTCGAAAGAATATGTAAGAATACCACGTTATAACGAAATACAGTTTTGCAGAGTAAAGACAATTACATACTTATTGGAAAAACTTTAGGAGAATAAATAACGCATCATAAAAAATTAGCTTGTATCTCCAAAACTACACGTTGTACCTCGAAAAGAATTGTTGTGGCGTGTACGTCTTAACATGTAGCATCAAAAGAGAACCAAAAGGAGAAGTTTCTCTCGTCAAAATTTTTCAGAAAATCACGTTTTAAGGAAATCCAGCATCGTGCGAAATTATCTTGTTTTTCCTAAACAACACGTTGTAACTCGAAAAGCTTTCGTGTTGCGTGTATGTCTAAGTGTGTAGCCTCAAAAGGGAAGGCACAGGAGAGTTTTCTCTCGAAAGAATATGTAAGAATACCACTTCATAAGGAAATACAGTTTTGCAGAGTAAAGACATATACGTACATATTGGAAACTCAACGAGAAGAAATAACGCATAGTACAAAATTAGCTTGTATCTCCAAAACTACACGTTGTAACTCGAAAAGAATTGGTGTGGCGTCTACGTCTTAACGTGTAGTCTCAAAAGAGAGCCCAAAGGAGAATTTTCTTTCGTCAAAATTTTTCAGAAAATCACGTTTTAAGGAATTCCGCATCGTGCGAAATTATCTTGTTTTTCCTAAACAACACGTTGTAACTCGAAAAGCTTTCGTGTTGCGTGTATGTGTAAGTGTGTAGCCTCAAAAGAGAAGGCATAGGAGAGTTTTCTCTCGAAAGAATATGTAAGAATACCACTTCATAAGGAAATACAGTTTTGCAGAGTGAAGACAAATACGTACTTATTGGTAACACTGTACGAGAAGAAATAACGCATCGTACAAAATTAGCTTGTATCTCCAAAACTACACGTTGTAACTCGAAAAGAATTGGTGTGGCATGTACGTCTTAACGTGTAGCCTCAAAGGAGAACCCAAAGGAGAATTTTCTTTCGTCAAAATTTTTCAGAAAATCACGTTTTAAGGAAATCCCGCATCGTGCGAAATTATCTTGTTTTTCCTAAACAACAAGTTGTAACTCGGAAAGCTTTCGTGTTGCGTGTATGTCTAAGTGTGTTGCCTCAAAACAGAAGGCACTGGAGAGTTTTCTCTCGAAAGAATATTATAGAATACCACGTTATAAGGAAATACAATTTTGCAGAGTAAAGACAAATACGTACTTATTGGAAACACTTTAGGAGAAGAAATAACGCATCGTACAAAATTAGCATGTATCTCCAAAACTACACGTTGTAACTCGAAAATAATTGGTGTGGCGTGTACGTCTTAATGTGTAGCCTCAAAAGAGAACCCAAAGGAGAATTTTCTTTCGTCAAAATTTTTCAGAAAATCACGTTTTGAGGAAATCCCGCATCGTGCGAAATTTTCTTGTTTTTCCTAAACAACACGTTGTAAGTCGAAAAGCTTTCGTGTTGCGTGAATGTCTAAGTGTGTAGCCTCAAAAGTGAAGGCACAGGAGAGTTTTCTCTCGAAAGAATATGTAAGAAAACCACGTTATGACAAAATACAGTTTTGCAGAGTAAAGACAAATATGTACTTATTGGAAACACTTTACGAGAAGAAATAAGGCATCGTACAAAATTAGCTTGTATCTCCAAAACTACACGTTGTAACACGAAAAGAATTGGTGTGGCGTGTACGTCTTAACGTGTAGCCTCAAAAGAGAACCCAAAGGAGAATTTTTTTTCTTCAAAAATTTTCAGAAAATCACATTTTAAGGAAATCCTGCATCGTGCGAAATTATCTTGTTTTTCCTAAACAACACGTTGTAACTCGAAAAGCTTTCGTGTTGCGTGTATGTCTTAGTGTGTAGCCTCAAAACAGAAGGCACAGGAGAGTTTTCTCTCGAAAGAATATTGTATAATACCACGTTATAAGGAAATATAATTTTGCAGAGTAAAGACAAATATGTACTTATTGGAAACACTTTACGAAAAGAAATAACGCATCGTACAAAATTAGCTTGTATCTCCAAAACTACACGTTGTAACTCGAAAAGAATTGGTGTGGTGTGTACGTCTTAACGTGTAGCCTCAAAAGAGATCCCAAAGGAGAATTTTCTTTCGTCAAAATTTTTCAGAAAATCACGTTTTAAGGAAATCCTGCATCGTGCGAAATTATCTTGTTTTCCCTAAACAACACGTTGTAACTCGAAAAGCTTTCGTGTTGCGTGTATGTCTAAGTGTGTAGCCTTAAAACTGAAGGCACAGGAGAGTTTTCTCTCGAAAGAATATTGTAGAATACAACGTTATAAGGAAATACAATTTTGCAGAGTAAAGACAAATACGTACGAATTGGAAACACTTTATGAGAAGAAATAACGCATCGTAAAAAAATTAGCTTGTATCTCCAAAACTACACGTTGTAACTCGAAAAGAATTGGTGTGGCGTGTACGTCTTAACGTGTAGCCTCAAAAGAGAACCCAAAGGAGAATTTTCTTTCGTCAAAATTTTTCAGAAAATCACGTCTTAAGGAAATCTCGCATCGTGTGTAATTATCTTGTTTTTCCTAAACAACACGTTGTAAGTCATAAAGCTTACGTGTTGCGTGTATGTCTAAGTGTGTAGCCTCAAAAGAGAAGGCCCAGGAGAGTTTTCTCTCGAAAGAATATGTAAGAATACCACGTTATAATGAAATACAGTTTTGCAGAGTAAAGACAATTTACGTACTTATTGGAAACACTTTACCAGAAGAAATAAGGCATCGTCCCAAATTAGCTTGTATCTCCAAAACTACACGTTGTACCTCGAAAAGAATCATGGTGGCATGTACGTCTTAACGTGTAGCATCAAAAGAGAACCAAAAGGAGAAGTTTCTTTCGTCAAAATTTTTCAGAAAATCACGTTTTAAGGAAATCCCGCATCGTGCGAAATTATCTTGTTTTTCCTAAACAACATGTTGTAACTTGAAAAGCTTTCGTGTTGCGTGTATGTCTAAGTGTGTAGCCTAAAAAGAGAAGGCACAGGAGAGTTTTCTCAAGAAAGAATATGTAAGAATACCACTTCATAAGAAAATACAGTTTTGCAGAGTAAAGACATATAAGTACATATTGGAAACTCTACGAGAAGAAATAACGCATAGTACAAAATTAGCTTGTATCTCCAAAACTACACGTTGTAACTCGAAAAGAATTGGTGTGGCGTGTACGTCTTATCATGTCGTCTCAAAAGAGAGCCCAAAGGTGAATTTTCTTTCGTCAAAATTTTTCAGAAAATAACGTTTTAAGGAAAGCCCGCATCGTGCGAAATTATCTTGATTTTCCTAATCAACACGTTGTAAGTCGAAAAGCTTTCGTGTTGCGTGTATGTCTAAGTGTGTAGCTTCAAAAGAGAAGGCCCAGGAGAGTTTTCTCTCGAAAGAATATGTAAGAATAAAACTTCATAAGGAAATACAGTTTTGCAGAGTAAAGACAAATATGTACTTATTGGAAACACTTTACGAGAAGAAATAAGGCATCCTACAAAATTAGCTTGTATCTCCAAAACTAAACATTGTAACTCGAAAGAATTGTTGTGGCGTGTACATCTTAACGTGTAGCATCAAAAGTGAACCCAAAGGAGAATTTTCTTTCGTTAAAATTTTTCAGAAAATCACGTTTTAAGGAAATCCCGCATCGTGCGAAATTATCTTGTTTTTCCTAAACAACACGTTGTAACTCGAAAAGCTTTCGTGTTGCGTGAATGTCTAAGTGTGTAGCCTCAAAAGAGAAGGCACAGGAGAGTTTTCTCTCGAAAGAATATGTAAGAATACCACTTCATAAGGAAATACAGTTTTGCAGAGTAAAGACATATACGTACGTATTGGAAACTTTACGAGAAGAAATAAGGCATCATAAAAAATTAGCTTGTATCTCCAAAACTACACGTTGTAACTCGAAAAGAATTGGTGTGGCATGTACGTCTTAACGTGTAGCATCAAAAGAGAACCGAAAGGAGAATTTTCTTTCGTCAAAATTTTTCAGAAAATAACGTTTTAAGGAAATCCCGCATCGTGCGAAATTATCTTATTTTTCCTAAACAACACGTTGTAACTCGAAAAGCTTTCGTGTTGCGTGTATGTCTAAGTGTGTAGCCTCAAAAGAGAAGGCACAGGAGAGTTTTCTCTCGAAAGAATATGTAAGAATACCACGTTAAAAGTAAATACAGTTTTGCAGAGTAAAGACATATAAGTACATATAGGAAACACGAGAAGAAATAAAGCATCGTACAAAATTAGCTTGTATCTCCAAAACTACACGTTGTAACTCGAAAAGAATTTGTGTGGCCTGTACGTCTTAACGTGTAGTCTCAAAAGAGAGCCCAAAGGAGAATTTTCTTTCATCAAAATTTTTCAGAAAATCACGTTTTAAGGAAATCCCGCATCGTGAGAAATTATCTTGTTTTTCCTAAACAAGTTGTAACTCGAAAAGCTTTCGTGTTGCGTGTATGTCTAAGTGTGTAGCCTCAAAACAGAAGGCACTGGAGAGTTTTCTCTCGAAAGAATATTATAGAATACCACGTTATAAGGAAATACAATTTTGTAGAGTAAAGGCAAATACGTACTTATTGGAAACACTTTACGAGAAGAAATAACGCATGGTACAAAATTAACATGTATCTCCAAAACTACATGTTGTAACTCGAAAAGAATTGGTGTGGCGTGTACGTCTTAATGCGTAGCCTCAAAAGAGAACCCAAAGGAGAATTTTCTTTCGTCAAAATTTTTCAGAAAATCACGTTTTGAGGAAATCCCGCATCGTGCGAAATTATCTTGTTTTTCCTAAACAACACGTTGTAAGTCGAAAAGCTTTCGTGTTGCGTGTATGTCTAAGTGTGTAGCCTCAAAAGTGAAGGCACAGGAGAGTTTTCTCTCGAAAGAATATGTAAGAAAACCACGTTATGACAAAATACAGTTTTGAAGAGTATAGACAAATATGTACTTATTGGAAACACCTTACGAGAAGAAATAAGGCATCATAAAATATTAGCTTGTATCTCCAAAACTACACGTTGTAACTCGAAAAGAATTGTTGTGGCGTGTATGTCTTAACATGTAGCATCAAAAGAGAACCAAAAGGACAATTTTCTTTCGTCAAAATTTTTCAGAAAATCACGTTTTAAGGAAATCCCGCATCGTGAGAAATTATCTAGTTTTTCCTAAACAACACGTTGTAACTCGAAAAGCTTTCGTGTTGCGTGTATGTCTAAGTGTGTAGCCTTAAAACTGAAGGCACAGGAGAGTTTTCTCTCGAAAGAATATTGTAGAATACCACGTTATAAGGAAATACAATTTTGCAGAGTAAAGACAAATACGTACTTATTGGAAACACTTTACGAGAAGAAATAACGCATCGTAAAAAAATTAGCTTGTATCTCCAAAACTACACGTTGTAACTCGAAAAGAATTGGTGTGGCGTGTACGTCTTAACGTGTAGCCTCAAAAGAGAACCCAAAGGAGAATTTTCTTTCGTCAAAATTTTTCAGAAAATCACGTTTTAAGGAAATCTCGCATCGTGCGTAATTATCTTGTTTTTCCTAAACAACACGTTGTAAGTCGTAAAGCTTACGTTCTGCGTGTATGTCTAAGTGTGTAGCCTCAAAAGAGAAGGCCCAGGAGAGTTTTCTCTCAAAAGAATATGTAAGAATACCACGTTATAATGAAATACAGTTTTGCAGAGTAAAGACAAATACGTACTTATTGGAAACACTTTACCAGAAGAAATAAGGCATCGTCCCAAATTAGCTTGTATCTCCAAAACTACACGTTGTACCTCGAAAAGAATCATGGTGGCATGTACGTCTTAACGTGTAGCATCAAAAGAGAACCAAAAGGAGAAGTTTCTTTCGTCAAAATTTTTCAGAAAATCACGTTTTAAGGAAATCCCGCATCTTGCGAAATTATCTTGTTTTTCCTAAACAACATGTTGTAACTTGAAAAGCTTTCGTGTTGCGTGTATGTCTAAGTGTGTAGCCTAAAAAGAGAAGGCACAGGAGAGTTTTCTCAAGAAAGAATATGTAAGAATACCACTTCATAAGAAAATACAGTTTTGCAGAGTAAAGACATATAAGTACATATTGGAAACTCTACGAGAAGAAATAACGCATAGTACAAAATTAGCTTGTATCTCCAAAACTACACGTTGTAACTCCAAAAGAATTGGTGTGGCGTGTACGTCTTAACATGTCGTCTCAAAAGAGAGCCCAAAGGAGAATTTTCTTTCGTCAAAATTTTTCAGAAAATAACGTTTTAAGGAAATCCCGCATCGTGCGAAATTATCTTGATTTTCCTAATCAACACGTTGTAAGTCGAAAAGCTTTCGTGTTGCGTGTATGTCTAAGTGTGTAGCCTCAAAAGAGAAGGCCCAGGAGAGTTTTCTCTCGAAAGAATATGTAAGAATAAAACTTCATAAGGAAATACAATTTTGCAGAGTAAAGACAAATATGTACTTATAGGAAACACTTTACGAGAAGAAATAATTCATCGTACAAAATTAGCTTGTATCTCCAAAACTACACGTTGTAACTCGAAAAGAATTGGTGTGGCGTGTACGTCTTAACGTGTAGCCTCAAAAGGGAACCCAAAGGAGAATTTTCTTTCGTCAAAATATTTCAGAAAATTACGTTTTAAGGAAATCCCGCATCGTGCGAAATTATCTTGTTTTTCCTAAACAACAAGTTGTAACTCGAAAAGCGTGTTGCGTGTATGTCTAAGTGTGTAGCCTCAAAAGAGAAGGCACAGGAGAGTTTTCTCTCAAAAGAATATGTAAGAATACCACGTTATAACGAAATAGAGTTTTGCAGAGTAAAGACAAATACGTACTTATTGGAAACACTTTAGGAGAAGAAATAACGCATCGTACAAAATTAGCTTGTATCTCCAAAACTACACGTTGTAACTCGAAAAGAATTGGTGTGGCGTGTACGTCTTAACGTGTAGCCTCAAAAGGGAACCCAAAGGAGAATTTTCTTTCGTCAAAATTTTTCAGAAAATCACGTTTTAAGGAAATCCCGCATCGTGCGAAATTATCTTGTTTTTCCTAAACAACACGTTGTAACTCGAAAAGCTTTCGTGTTGCGTGTATGTCTAAGTGTGTAGCCTCAAAAGAGAAGGCACAGGAGAGTTTTCTCTCGAAAGAATATGTAAGAATACCACGTTATAACGAAATACAGTTTTGCAGAGTAAAGACAAATACGTACTTATTGGAAACACTTTAGGAGAAGAAATAAGGCATCGTACAAAATTAGCTTGTATCTCCAAAACTACACGTTGTAACTCGAAAAGAATTGGTGTGGCGTGTACGTCTTAACGTGTAGCATCAAAAGAAAATCCAAAGGAGAATTTTCTTTCGTCAAAATTTTTCAGAAATCACGTTTAAAGGAAATCCCGCATCGTGCTAAATTATCTTGTTTTTCCTAAACAACACGTTGTAACTCGAAAAGCTTTCGTGTTGCGTGTATGTCTAAGTGTGTAGCCTCAAAAGAGAAGGCACAGGAGAGTTTTCTCTCGAAAGAATATGTAAGAATACCATGTTATAACGAAATACAGTTTTGCAGAGTAAAGACAAATACGTACTTATTGGAAATACTTTACGAGAAGAAATAACGCATAGTAGAAAATTTGCTTGTATCTCCTAAACTACACGTTGTAAGTCGAAAAGAATTGTTGTGGCGTGTACGTCTTATCGTGTAGCATCAAAAGAGAACCCAAAGGAGAATTTTCTTTCGTCAAAATTTTTCAGAAAATCACGTTTTAAGGAAATCCCGCATCATGGGAAATTATCTTGTTTTTTCCTAAACAACAAGTTGTAACTCGAAAAGCTTTCATGTTGCGTGAATGTCTAAGTTTGTAGCCTCAAAAGCGAAGGCACAGGAGAATTTTCTCTCGAAAGAATATGTAAGTCTTTACTCTGCAGCAATGTATTTCCTTATAACGTGGTATTCTTACATATTCTTTCGAGAGAAAACTCTCCTGTGCATTCTCTTTTGAAGCTACATGCTTCGGCATACAGGCAACACCAAAGCTTTTCTAGTTTCAACGTGTTGTTTAGGAAAAACAAAATAATTTCGCACTATGCGGGATTTCCTTAAAACGTGGTTTTCTGACAAATTTTGACGAAAGAAAACTCTCCTGTGGGTTCTCTTTTGAGGCTACACTTTTAGATGTAGACGCCACACCAAATCTTTTCGAGTTACAACGTGTTGGTTAGGAGATACAAGCTAATTTTGTAAGATGCGTTATTTCTTCTCCTAAAGTGTTTCCAATATGTACGTATTTGTCTTTACTCTACAACACTGTATTCCCTTATCATATGGTATTCGTACATATTCTTTCGAGAGAAAACTCTCCTGTGCATTCTCTTTTGAGGCTACACGCTTAGACATACACGCAACACCAAAGCATTTCGAGTTAGAACGTGTTGTTTAGGAAAAACAAGATAATTTCGAACGATGCGGGAATTCCTTAAAACGTGGTTTTCTGACAAATTTTGACGAAAGAAAATTCTCCTGTGGGTTTTCATTTGAGGCTAAACGTTTAGACGTACACGCCACACCAAATGTTTTCGAGTTACAACGTGTTGTTTAGGAGATACAAGCTAATTATTTATGATGCTTTATATCTTCTTGTAAAGTTTAAGTGTTTCCAAAAGGAACGTATTTATCTTTAATTTGCCACAATGTATTTCCTTATAACGTGGTATTCTTACATACTCGTTCGAGAGAAATCTCTCCTTGCGTTCTCTTTTGAGGCTACATGCTTAGACATACACGCAACACCAAAGATTTTCGAGTTACAATGTGTTGTTTAGGAAAAACAAGATAGTTTCGCACGATGCGGGATTTCCTTAATAAGTGGTTTTCTGACAAATTTTGACGCAAGAAAATTCTCCTGTGGGTTCTCTTTTGAGGCTACACGTTTAGATGTACATGCCACACCAAATCTTTTCGAGTTACAATGTGTTGTTTAGGAGATACAAACTAATTTTTTACGATGCGTAATTTCTTCTCGAAAAGTGTTTCAAATTCATACGTATTTGCCTTTACTCTGCAAAACTGTATTTCCTTATAATGTGGTATTCTTACATGTTCTTTCAAGAGAAAACTCTTCTGTGCGTTCTCTTTTGAGGCTACACGCTTAGACATACACGCAACATCAAAGCTTTTCGAGTTACAACGTGTTGTTTAGGAAAAACAAGATAATTTCGCACGATGAGTAATTTCCATAAACATGGTTTTCTGACAAATTTTAACGAACAAAAATTCTCCTGTGGGTTCTCTTTTGAGGCTACACGTTTAGACGTACACGCCACACCAAATCTTTTTGAGTTACAACGTGTTGTTTAGGAGATACAAGCTAATTTTGTGCGATGCGTTATTTCTTCTCCTAAAGTGTTTCCAATACTTACGTATTTGCCTTTAGTCTGCAACACTGTATTTCCTTATAACGTGGTATTCTTACATATTCTTTTGAGAGAAAACTCTCCTGCGCGTCCTCTTTTGAGGCTACACGTTTAGACATACACGCAACACCAAAGCTTTTCGCGTTACAACTTGTTGTTTAGGAAAAACAAGATAATTTCGCACGATGAGAGATTTCCTTAATACGTGGTTTTCTGACAAATTTTCACCAAAGAAAATTCTTCTATGGGTTCTCTTTTGAGAGTACACGTTTAGACGTACAGGCCACACCAAATCTTTTTAAGTTTCAACATGTTCTTTAGGAGATACAAGCTAATTTTGTACGATGCGTTTTTTCTTCTCATAAAGTTTTTCCAATAAGTAAGTATTTGTCTTTACTCTGCAACACTGTATTTCCTTATAACATGGTATTCTTACATATTTTTTCGAGAGAAAACTCTCCTGTGCGTTCTCATTTGAGGCTACACGCTTAGACATACACGCAACAGCAAAGCTTTTCGAGTTACAACGTGTTGTTTAGGAAGAACAAGATAATTTCTCACGATGCGGTATTTCCTTAAAACGTGGTTTTCTGACAAATTTTGACGAAAGAAAATTCTCATGTGGGTTCTCTTTTGAGGCTACACGTTTAGACGTACACGATAAACCAAATCCTTTCGAGTTATATCGTGTTGTTTAGGATATACATGTTAATTTTGTACTATGAGTTATTTCTTCTCGTAAGGCTCAACTGTTTTCAGTAAGTATGTATTTGTCTTTACTCTGCAACACTATATTTCCTTATAACGTGGTATTCCTACATATTCTTTCGGGAGAAAACTCCCCTGGGCGTTCTCTTTTGAGGCTACACGTTTAGACGTACACGCCACACCAAATCTTTATGAGTTACAACTTGTTGTTTAGGAGATGCAAGCTAATTTTTTTACGATGAATTATTTCTTTTCGTAAAGTTTAAGTGTTTCCAATACGTATGTATTTGCCTCTACTGTGCAACACTGTATTTCCTTATAACGTGGTATTCTAACATATTCTTTCGAGAGAAAACTCTCCTGTGCGTTTTCTTTGGAGGCTACACACTTAGACATTCACGCAACACCAAAGCTTTTCGAGTTACAACGTGTTGTTTAGGAAAAACAAGATAATTTCGCATGATGCGGGATTTCCTTAAAACGTGGTTTTCTGACAAATTTTGACGAAAGAAAATTCTCCTGTGGGTTCTCTTTTGAGGCTACACGTTTAGACTTACACGCCACACCAAATCCTTTCGAGTTATAACGTGTTGTTTAGGATATACAAGCTAATTTTGTACTATGTGTTATTTCTTCTCGTAAAGCTAAAGTGTTTCCAATAAGTATGTATTTGTCTTTATTCTGCAACACTGTATTTCCTTATAACGTGGTATTCCTACATATTCTTTCGGAAGAAAACTCTCCTGTACGTTCTCTTTTGAGGCTACACGTTAAGACATACATGCAACACAAAAGCTTTTCGAGTTACAACATGTTGTTTAGGAAAAACAAGATAATTTCGCACGATGCGGTATTTCCTTAAAACGTGGTTTTCTGACAAATTTTGACGAAAGAAAACTCTCCTGTGGGTTCTCTTTTGAGGCTACACGTTTAGACATACACGCCACACCAAATCTTGTCGAGTTACAACGTGTTGTTTAGGAGATACAAGCTAATTTTACATGATGCGTTATTTCTTCTCCTAAAGGGTTTCCAATAAGTACATATTTGTCTATACTCTGCAACACTGTATTTCCTTATAATGTGGTATTCTTACATATTCTTTCGAGAGAAAACTATCCTGTGCATTCTCTTTGGAGGCTACACGCTTAGACATACACGTAACACCAAAGCTTTTCGAGTTACAACGTGTTGTTTAGGAAAAACAAGATAATTTCGCATGATGCAGGATTTCCTTAAAACGTGGTTTTCTGACAAATTTTGACGAAAGAAAATTCTCCTGTGGGTTCTCTTTTGAGGCTACACGTTTAGACGTACACGCCACACCAAATCCTTTCGAGTTATAACGTGTTGTTTAGGATATACAAGCTAATTTTGTACTTTGTGTTATTTCTTCTCGTAAAGCTAAAGTGTTTCCAATAAGTATGTATTTGTCTTTACTCTGCAACACTGTATTTCCTTATAACGTGGTATTCCTACATATTCTTTCGGAAGAAAACTCTCCTGTGCGTTCTCTTTTGAGGCTACACGTTTAGACATACACGCAACACCAAAGCTTTTCGAGTTACAACATGTTGTTTAGGAAAAACAAGATAATTTCGCACGATGCGGTATTTCCTTAAAACGTGGTTTTCTGACAAATTTTGACGAAAGAAAACTCTCCTGTGGGTTCTCTTTTGAGGCTACACGTTTAGACATACACGCCACACCAAATCTTGTCGAGTTACAACGTGTTGTTTAGGAGATACAAGCTAATTTTACATGATGCGTTATTTCTTCTCCTAAAGTGTTTCCAATAAGTACATATTTGTCTATACTCTGCAACACTGTATTTCCTTATAATGTGGTATTCTTACATATTCTTTCGAGAGAAAACTATCCTGTGCGTTCTCTTTGGAGGCTACACGCTTAGACATACACGTAACACCAAAGCTTTTCCAGTTACAACGTGTTGATTAGGAAAAACAAGATAATTTCGCAGGATGCGGGATTTCCTTAAAACGTGGTTTTCTGACAAATTTTGACATAAGAAAATTCTCCTGTGGGTTCTCTTTTGAGACTACACGTTTAGATGCACACGCCACACCAAATCTTTTTGAGTTACCACGTGTAGTTTCAGAGATACAAGCTAATTTTTACCATGAGTTATTTCTTCTCATAATGTATTTCCAATACGTACATTTTTGTCTTTACTCTGCAGCAATATATTTCCTTATAACGTGGTATTCTTACATATTCTTTCGAGAGAAAACTCTCCTGTGCATTCTCTTTTGAAGCTACATGCTTAGGCATACACGCAACACCAAAGCTTTTCTAGTTTCAACGTGTTGTTTAGGAAAAACAAGATAATTTCGCACTATGCGGGATTTCCATAAAACGTGGTTTTCTGACAAAATTTGACGAAAGAAAACTCTCCTGTGGGTTCTCTTTTGAGGCTACACTTTTAGACGTACACGCCACACCAAATCGTTTCGAGTTACAACGTGTTGGTTAGGAGATACAAGCTAATTTTGTAAGATGCGTTATTTCTTCTCCTAAAGTGTTTCCAATACGTACGTATTTGTCTTTACTCTACAACACTGTATTTCCTTATAATATGGTATTCGTGCATATTCTTTTGAGAGAAAACTCTCCTGTGCATTCCCTTTTGAGGCTACACGCTTAGACATACACGCAACACCAAAGCATTTCGAGTTAGAACGTGTTGTTTAGGAAAAACAAGATAATTTCGCACGATGCGGGAATTCCTTAAAACGTGGTTTTCTGACAAATTTTGAGGAAAGAAAATTCTCCTGTGGGTTTTCATTTGAGGCTAAACGTTTAGACGTACACGCCACACCAAATGTTTTCGAGTTACAACGTGTTGTTTAGGAGATACAAGCTAATTTTTTAAGATGCTTTATATCTTCTTGTAAAGTTTAAGTGTTTCCAAAAGGAACGTATTTATCTTTAATTTGCCACAATGTATTTCCTTATAACGTGGTATTCTTACATACTCGTTCGAGAGAAATCTCTCCAGTGCATTCTCTTTTGAGGCTACATGCTTAGACATACACGCAACACCAAAGATTTTCGAGTTACTTTGTGTTGTTTAGGAAAAACAAGATAGTTTCACACGATGCGGGATTTCCTTAATAAGTGGTTTTCTGACGAATTTTGACGAAAGAAAATTCTCCTGTGAGTTCTCTCTTGAGGCTACATGTTTAGACGTACATGCCACACCAAATCTTTTCGAGTTACAACGTGTTGTTTAGGAGTTACAAACTAATTTTTTATGATGCGATATTTCTTCTCATAGAGTGTTTCAAATACATACGTATTTGTCTTTAATCTTCAAAACTGTATTTCCTTATAATGTGGTATTCTTACATGTTCTTTCGAGAGAAAACTATCCTGTGCATTCTCTTTTGAGGCTACACGCTTAGACATACACGCAACATCAAAGCTTTTCGAGTTACAACGTGTTGTTTAGGAAAAACAAGATAATTTCGCACTATGAGTGATTTCCTTAAAACATGGATTTCTGACAAATTTTAACGAACAAAAATTCTCCTCTGGGTTCTCTTTTGAGGCTACACGTTTAGACGTGCACGCCACACCAAATCCTTTCGAGTTATAACGTGTTGTTTAGGATATACAAGCTAATTTTGTACTATGTGTTATTTCTTCTCGTAAAGCTAAAGTGTTTCCAATAAGTAAGTATTTGTCTTTACTCTGCAACACTGTATTTCCTTATAACGTGGTATTCCTACAAATTCTTTCGGAAGAAAACTCTCCTGTGCATTCTCTTTTGAGGCTACACGTTTAGACATACACGCAACACCAAAGCTTTTCGAGTTACAACGTGTTGTTTAAGAAAAACAAGATAATTTCGCACGATGCGGTATTTCCTTAAAACGTGGTTTTCTGACAAATTTTGACGAAAGAAAACTCTCCTGTGGGTTCTCTTTTGAGGCTACACGTTTAGACATACACGCCACACCAAATCTTGTCGAGTTACAACGTGTTGTTTAGGAGATACAAGCTAATTTTACATGATGCGTTATTTCTTCTCCTAAAGTGTTTCCAATAAGTACATATTTGTCTATACTCTGCAACACTGTATTTCCTTATAATGTGGTATTCTTACATATTCTTTCGAGAGAAAACTATCCTGTGCGTTCTCTTTGGAGGCTACACGCTTAGACATACACGTAACACCAAAGCTTTTCCAGTTACAACGTGTTGATTAGGAAAAACAAGATAATTTCGCACGATGCGGGATTTCCTTAAAACGTGGTTTTCTGACAAATTTTGAAATAAGAAAATTCTCCTGTGGGTTCTCTTTTGAGACTACACGTTTAGATGCACACGCCACACCAAATCTTTTTGAGTTACCACGTGTAGTTTCGGAGATACAAGCTAATTTTTACCATGAGTTATTTCTTCTCATAATGTATTTCCAATACGTACATATTTGTCTTTACTCTGCAGCAATATATTTCCTTATAACGTGGTATTCTTACATATTCTTTCGAGAGAAAACTCTCCTGTGCATTCTCTTTTGAAGCTACACGCTTAGGCATACACGCAACACCAAAGCTTTTCTAGTTTCAACGTGTTGTTTAGGAAAAACAAGATAATTTCGCACTATGCGGGATTTCCATAAAACGTGGTTTTCTGACAAAATTTGACGAAAGAAAACTCTCCTGTGGGTTCTCTTTTGAGGCTACACTTTTAGACGTACAAGCCACACCAAATCTTTTCGAGTTACAACGTGTTGGTTAGGAGATACAAGCTAATTTTGTAAGATGCGTTATTTCTTCTCCTAAAGTGTTTCCAATACGTACGTATTTGTCTTTACTCTACAACACTGTATTTCCTTATAATATGGTATTCGTGCATATTCTTTTGAGAGAAAACTCTCCTGTGCATTCTCTTTTGAGGCTACACGCTTAGACATACACGCAACACCAAAGCATTTCGAGTTAGAACGTGTTGTTTAGGAAAAACAAGATAATTTCGCACGATGCGGGAATTCCTTAAAACGTGGTTTTCTGATAAATTTTGAGGAAAGAAAATTCTCCTGTGGGTTTTCATTTGAGGCTAAACGTTTAGACGTACACGCCACACCAAATGTTTTCGAGTTACAACGTGTTGTTTAGGAGATACAAGCTAATTTTTTACGATGCTTTATATCTTCTTGTAAAGTTTAAGTGTTTCCCAAAGGAACATATTTATCTTTAATTTGCCACAATGTATTTCCTTATAACGTGGTATTCTTACATACTCGTTCGAGAGAAATCTCTCCAGTGCGTTCTCTTTTGAGGCTACATGCTTAGACATACATGCAACACCAAAGATTTTCGAGTTACTTTGTGTTGTTTAGGAAAAACAAGATAGTTTCGCACGATGAGGGATTTCCTTAATAAGTGGTTTTCTGACGAATTTTGACTAAAGAAAATTCTCCTGTGGGTTCTCTCTTGAGGCTACATGTTTAGACGTACATGCCACACCAAATCTTTCGAGTTACGACGTGTTGTTTAGGAGTTACAAACTAATTTTTTATGATGCGATATTTCTTCTCATAGAGTGTTTAAAATACATACGTATTTGTCTTTAATCTTCAAAACTGTATTTCCTTATAATGTGGTATTCTTACATGTTCTTTCGAGAGAAAACTATCCTGTGCATTCTCTTTTGAGGCTACACGCTTAGACATACACGCAACATCAAAGCTTTTCGAGTTACAACGTGTTGTTTAGGAAAAACAAGATAATTTCGCACTATGAGTGATTTCCTTAAAACATGGATTTCTGACAAATTTTAACGAACAAAAATTCTCCTCTGCGTTCTCTTTTGAGGCTACACGTTTAGACGTACACGCCACACCAAATCCTTTCGAGTTATAACGTGTTGTTTAGGATATACAAGCTAATTTTGTACTATGTGTTATTTCTTCTCGTAAAGCTAAAGTGTTTCCAATAAGTATGTATTTGTCTTTACTCTGCAACACTGTATTTCCTTATAACGTGGTATTCCTACATATTCTTTCGGAAGAAAACTCTCATGTGCGTACTCTTTTGAGGCTACACGTTTAGACATACACGCCACACCAAATCTTGTCGAGTTACAACGTGTTGTTTAGGAGATACAAGCTAATTTTACATGATGCGTTATTTCTTCTCCTAAAGTGTTTCCAATAAGTACATATTTGTCTATACTCTGCAACACTGTATTTCCTTATAATGTGGTATTCTTACATATTCTTTCGAGAGAAAACTATCCTGTGCGTTCTCTTTGGAGGCTACACGCTTAGACATACACGTAACACCAAAGCTTTTCCAGTTACAACGTGTTGATTAGGAAAAACAAGATAATTTCGCACGATGCGGGATTTCCTTAAAACGTGGTTTTCTGACAAATTTTGAAATAAGAAAATTCTCCTGTGGGTTCTCTTTTGAGACTACACGTTTAGATGCACACGCCACACCAAATCTTTTTGAGTTACCACGTGTAGTTTCGGAGATACAAGCTAATTTTTACCATGAGTTATTACTTCTCATAATGTATTTCCAATACGTACATATTTGTCTTTACTCTGCGGCAATATATTTCCTTATAACGTGGTATTCTTACATATTCTTTCGAGAGAAAACTCTCCTGTGCATTCTCTTTTGAAGCTACACGCTTAGGCATACACGCAACACCAAAGCTTTTCTAGTTTCAACGTGTTGTTTAGGAAAAACAAGATAATTTCGCACTATGCGGGATTTCCATAAAACGTGGTTTTCTGACAAAATTTGACGAAAGAAAACTCTCCTGTGGGTTCTCTTTTGAGGCTACACTTTTAGACGTACAAGCCACACCAAATCTTTTCGAGTTACAACGTGTTGGTTAGGAGATACAAGCTAATTTTGTAAGATGCGTTATTTCTTCTCCTAAAGTGTTTCCAATACGTACGTATTTGTCTTTACTCTACAACACTGTATTTCCTTATAATATGGTATTCGTGCATATTCTTTTGAGAGAAAACTCTCCTGTGCATTCTCTTTTGAGGCTACACGCTTAGACATACACGCAACACCAAAGCATTTCGAGTTAGAACGTGTTGTTTAGGAAAAACAAGATAATTTCGCACGATGCGGGAATTCCTTAAAACGTGGTTTTCTGATAAATTTTGAGGAAAGAAAATTCTCCTGTGGGTTTTCATTTGAGGCTAAACGTTTAGACGTACACGCCACACCAAATGTTTTCGAGTTACAACGTGTTGTTTAGGAGATACAAGCTAATTTTTTACGATGCTTTATATCTTCTTGTAAAGTTTAAGTGTTTCCCAAAGGAACATATTTATCTTTAATTTGCCACAATGTATTTCCTTATAACGTGGTATTCTTACATACTCGTTCGAGAGAAATCTCTCCAGTGCGTTCTCTTTTGAGGCTACATGCTTAGACATACATGCAACACCAAAGATTTTCGAGTTACTTTGTGTTGTTTAGGAAAAACAAGATAGTTTCGCACGATGAGGGATTTCCTTAATAAGTGGTTTTCTGACGAATTTTGACTAAAGAAAATTCTCCTGTGGGTTCTCTCTTGAGGCTACATGTTTAGACGTACATGCCACACCAAATCTTTCGAGTTACGACGTGTTGTTTAGGAGTTACAAACTAATTTTTTATGATGCGATATTTCTTCTCATAGAGTGTTTAAAATACATACGTATTTGTCTTTAATCTTCAAAACTGTATTTCCTTATAATGTGGTATTCTTACATGTTCTTTCGAGAGAAAACTATCCTGTGCATTCTCTTTTGAGGCTACACGCTTAGACATACACGCAACATCAAAGCTTTTCGAGTTACAACGTGTTGTTTAGGAAAAACAAGATAATTTCGCACTATGAGTGATTTCCTTAAAACATGGATTTCTGACAAATTTTAACGAACAAAAATTCTCCTCTGCGTTCTCTTTTGAGGCTACACGTTTAGACGTACACGCCACACCAAATCCTTTCGAGTTATAACGTGTTGTTTAGGATATACAAGCTAATTTTGTACTATGTGTTATTTCTTCTCGTAAAGCTAAAGTGTTTCCAATAAGTATGTATTTGTCTTTACTCTGCAACACTGTATTTCCTTATAACGTGGTATTCCTACATATTCTTTCGGAAGAAAACTCTCATGTGCGTACTCTTTTGAGGCTACACGTTTAGACATACACGCCACACCAAATCTTGTCGAGTTACAACGTGTTGTTTAGGAGATACAAGCTAATTTTACATGATGCGTTATTTCTTCTCCTAAAGTGTTTCCAATAAGTACATATTTGTCTATACTCTGCAACACTGTATTTCCTTATAATGTGGTATTCTTACATATTCTTTCGAGAGAAAACTATCCTGTGCGTTCTCTTTGGAGGCTACACGCTTAGACATACACGTAACACCAAAGCTTTTCCAGTTACAACGTGTTGATTAGGAAAAACAAGATAATTTCGCACGATGCGGGATTTCCTTAAAACGTGGTTTTCTGACAAATTTTGAAATAAGAAAATTCTCCTGTGGGTTCTCTTTTGAGACTACACGTTTAGATGCACACGCCACACCAAATCTTTTTGAGTTACCACGTGTAGTTTCGGAGATACAAGCTAATTTTTACCATGAGTTATTTCTTCTCATAATGTATTTCCAATACGTACATATTTGTCTTTACTCTGCGGCAATATATTTCCTTATAACGTGGTATTCTTACATATTCTTTCGAGAGAAAACTCTCCTGTGCATTCTCTTTTGAAGCTACACGCTTAGGCATACACGCAACACCAAAGCTTTTCTAGTTTCAACGTGTTGTTTAGGAAAAACAAGATAATTTCGCACTATGCGGGATTTCCATAAAACGTGGTTTTCTGACAAAATTTGACGAAAGAAAACTCTCCTGTGGGTTCTCTTTTGAGGCTACACTTTTAGACGTACAAGCCACACCAAATCTTTTCGAGTTACAACGTGTTGGTTAGGAGATACAAGCTAATTTTGTAAGATGCGTTATTTCTTCTCCTAAAGTGTTTCCAATACGTACGTATTTGTCTTTACTCTACAACACTGTATTTCCTTATAATATGGTATTCGTGCATATTCTTTTGAGAGAAAACTCTCCTGTGCATTCTCTTTTGAGGCTACACGCTTAGACATACACGCAACACCAAAGCATTTCGAGTTAGAACGTGTTGTTTAGGAAAAACAAGATAATTTCGCACGATGCGGGAATTCCTTAAAACGTGGTTTTCTGATAAATTTTGAGGAAAGAAAATTCTCCTGTGGGTTTTCATTTGAGGCTAAACGTTTAGACGTACACGCCACACCAAATGTTTTCGAGTTACAACGTGTTGTTTAGGAGATACAAGCTAATTTTTTACGATGCTTTATATCTTCTTGTAAAGTTTAAGTGTTTCCCAAAGGAACATATTTATCTTTAATTTGCCACAATGTATTTCCTTATAACGTGGTATTCTTACATACTCGTTCGAGAGAAATCTCTCCAGTGCGTTCTCTTTTGAGGCTACATGCTTAGACATACATGCAACACCAAAAATTTTCGAGTTACTTTGTGTTGTTTAGGAAAAACAAGATAGTTTCGCACGATGAGGGATTTCCTTAATAAGTGGTTTTCTGACGAATTTTGACTAAAGAAAATTCTCCTGTGGGTTCTCTCTTGAGGCTACATGTTTAGACGTACATGCCACACCAAATCTTTCGAGTTACAACGTGTTGTTTAGGAGTTACAAACTAATTTTTTATGATGCGATATTTCTTCTCATAGAGTGTTTAAAATACATACGTATTTGTCTTTAATCTTCAAAACTGTATTTCCTTATAATGTGGTATTCTTACATGTTCTTTCGAGAGAAAACTATCCTGTGCATTCTCTTTTGAGGCTACACGCTTAGACATACACGCAACATCAAAGCTTTTCGAGTTACAACGTGTTGTTTAGGAAAAACAAGATAATTTCGCACTATGAGTGATTTCCTTAAAACATGGATTTCTGACAAATTTTAACGAACAAAAATTCTCCTCTGCGTTCTCTTTTGAGGCTACACGTTTAGACGTACACGCCACACCAAATCCTTTCGAGTTATAACGTGTTGTTTAGGATATACAAGCTAATTTTGTACTATGTGTTATTTCTTCTCGTAAAGCTAAAGTGTTTCCAATAAGTATGTATTTGTCTTTACTCTGCAACACTGTATTTCCTTATAACGTGGTATTCCTACATATTCTTTCGGAAGAAAACTCTCATGTGCGTTCTCTTTTGAGGCTACACGTTTAGACATACACGCCACACCAAATCTTGTCGAGTTACAACGTGTTGTTTAGGAGATACAAGCTAATTTTACATGATGCGTTATTTCTTCTCCTAAAATGTTTCCAATAAGTACATATTTGTCTATACTCTGCAACACTGTATTTCCTTATAATGTGGTATTCTTACATATTCTTTCGAGAGAAAACTATCCTGTGCGTTCTCTTTGGAGGCTACACGCTTAGACATACACGTAACACCAAAGCTTTTCCAGTTACAACGTGTTGATTAGGAAAAACAAGATAATTTCGCACGATGCGGGATTTCCTTAAAACGTGGTTTTCTGACAAATTTTGAAATAAGAAAATTCTCCTGTGGGTTCTCTTTTGAGACTACACGTTTAGATGCACACGCCACACCAAATCTTTTTGAGTTACCACGTGTAGTTTCGGAGATACAAGCTAATTTTTACCATGAGTTATTTCTTCTCATAATGTATTTCCAATACGTACATATTTGTCTTTACTCTGCGGCAATATATTTCCTTATAACGTGGTATTCTTACATATTCTTTCGAGAGAAAACTCTCCTGTGCATTCTCTTTTGAAGCTACACGCTTAGGCATACACGCAACACCAAAGCTTTTCTAGTTTCAACGTGTTGTTTAGGAAAAACAAGATAATTTCGCACTATGCGGGATTTCCATAAAACGTGGTTTTCTGACAAAATTTGACGAAAGAAAACTCTCCTGTGGGTTCTCTTTTGAGGCTACACTTTTAGACGTACAAGCCACACCAAATCTTTTCGAGTTACAACGTGTTGGTTAGGAGATACAAGCTAATTTTGTAAGATGCGTTATTTCTTCTCCTAAAGTGTTTCCAATACGTACGTATTTGTCTTTACTCTACAACACTGTATTTCCTTATAATATGGTATTCGTGCATATTCTTTTGAGAGAAAACTCTCCTGTGCACTCTCTTTTGAGGCTACACGCTTAGACATACACGCAACACCAAAGCATTTCGAGTTAGAATGTGTTGTTTAGGAAAAACAAGATAATTTCGCACGATGCGGGAATTCCTTAAAACGTGGTTTTCTGACAAATTTTGAGGAAAGAAAATTCTCCTGTGGGTTTTCATTTGAGGCTAAACGTTTAGACGTACACGCCACACCAAATGTTTTCGAGTTACAACGTGTTGTTTAGGAGATACAAGCTAATTTTTTAAGATGCTTTATATCTTCTTGTAAAGTTTAAGTGTTTCCAAAAGGAACGTATTTATCTTTAATTTGCCACAATGTATTTCCTTATAACGTGGTATTCTTACATACTCGTTCGAGAGAAATCTCTCCAGTGCGTTCTCTTTTGAGGCTACATGCTTAGACATACACGCAACACCAAAGATTTTCGAGTTACTTTGTGTTGTTTAGGAAAAACAAGATAGTTTCGCACGATGCGGGATTTCCTTAATAAGTGGTTTTCTGACGAATTTTGACGAAAGAAAATTCTCCTGTGGGTTCTCTCTTGAGGCTACATGTTTAGACGTACATGCCACACCAAATCTTTTCGAGTTACAACGTGTTTTTTAGGAGTTACAAACTAATTTTTTATGATGCGATATTTCTTCTCATAGAGTGTTTCAAATACATACGTATTTGTCTTTAATCTTCAAAACTGTATTTCCTTATAATGTGGTATTCTTACATGTTCTTTCGAGAGAAAACTATCCTGTGCATTCTCTTTTGAGGCTACACGCTTAGACATACACGCAACATCAAAGCTTTTCGAGTTACAACGTGTTGTTTAGGAAAAACAAGATAATTTCGCACTATGAGTGATTTCCTTAAAACATGGATTTCTGACAAATTTTAACGAACAAAAATTCTCCTCTGGGTTCTCTTTTGAGGCTACACGTTTAGACGTACACGCCACACCAAATCCTTTCGAGTTATAACGTGTTGTTTAGGATAAACAAGCTAATTTTGTACTATGTGTTATTTCTTCTCGTAAAGCTAAAGTGTTTCCAATAAGTATGTATTTGTCTTTACTCTGCAACACTGTATTTCCTTATAACGTGGTATTCCTACATATTCTTTCGGAAGAAAACTCTCATGTGCGTTCTCTTTTGAGGCTACACGTTTAGACATACACGCCACACCAAATCTTGTCGAGTTACAACGTGTTGTTTAGGAGATACAAGCTAATTTTACATGATGCGTTATTTCTTCTCCTAAAGTGTTTCCAATAAGTACATATTTGTCTATACTCTGCAACACTGTATTTCCTTATAATGTGGTATTCTTACATATTCTTTCGAGAGAAAACTATCCTGTGCGTTCTCTTTGGAGGCTACACGCTTAGACATACACGTAACACCAAAGCTTTTCCAGTTACAACGTGTTGATTAGGAAAAACAAGATAATTTCGCACGATGCGGGATTTCCTTAAAACGTGGTTTTCTGACAAATTTTGAAATAAGAAAATTCTCCTGTGGGTTCTCTTTTGAGACTACACGTTTAGATGCACACGCCACACCAAATCTTTTTGAGTTACCACGTGTAGTTTCGGAGATACAAGCTAATTTTTACCATGAGTTATTTCTTCTCATAATGTATTTCCAATACGTACATATTTGTCTTTACTCTGCGGCAATATATTTCCTTATAACGTGGTATTCTTACATATTCTTTCGAGAGAAAACTCTCCTGTGCATTCTCTTTTGAAGCTACACGCTTAGGCATACACGCAACACCAAAGCTTTTCTAGTTTCAACGTGTTGTTTAGGAAAAACAAGATAATTTCGCACTATGCGGGATTTCCATAAAACGTGGTTTTCTGACAAAATTTGACGAAAGAAAACTCTCCTGTGGGTTCTCTTTTGAGGCTACACTTTTAGACGTACAAGCCACACCAAATCTTTTCGAGTTACAACGTGTTGGTTAGGAGATACAAGCTAATTTTGTAAGATGCGTTATTTCTTCTCCTAAAGTGTTTCCAATACGTACGTATTTGTCTTTACTCTACAACACTGTATTTCCTTATAATATGGTATTCGTGCATATTCTTTTGAGAGAAAACTCTCCTGTGCACTCTCTTTTGAGGCTACACGCTTAGACATACACGCAACACCAAAGCATTTCGAGTTAGAATGTGTTGTTTAGGAAAAACAAGATAATTTCGCACGATGCGGGAATTCCTTAAAACGTGGTTTTCTGACAAATTTTGAGGAAAGAAAATTCTCCTGTGGGTTTTCATTTGAGGCTAAACGTTTAGACGTACACGCCACACCAAATGTTTTCGAGTTACAACGTGTTGTTTAGGAGATACAAGCTAATTTTTTAAGATGCTTTATATCTTCTTGTAAAGTTTAAGTGTTTCCAAAAGGAACGTATTTATCTTTAATTTGCCACAATGTATTTCCTTATAACGTGGTATTCTTACATACTCGTTCGAGAGAAATCTCTCCAGTGCGTTCTCTTTTGAGGCTACATGCTCAGACATACACGCAACACCAAAGATTTTCGAGTTACTTTGTGTTGTTTAGGAAAAACAAGATAGTTTCGCACGATGCGGGATTTCCTTAATAAGTGGTTTTCTGACGAATTTTGACGAAAGAAAATTCTCCTGTGGGTTCTCTCTTGAGGCTACATGTTTAGACGTACATGCCACACCAAATCTTTTCGAGTTACAACGTGTTTTTTAGGAGTTACAAACTAATTTTTTATGATGCGATATTTCTTCTCATAGAGTGTTTCAAATACATACGTATTTGTCTTTAATCTTCAAAACTGTATTTCCTTATAATGTGGTATTCTTACATGTTCTTTCGAGAGAAAACTATCCTGTGCATTCTCTTTTGAGGCTACACGCTTAGACATACACGCAACATCAAAGCTTTTCGAGTTACAACGTGTTGTTTAGGAAAAACAAGATAATTTCGCACTATGAGTGATTTCCTTAAAACATGGATTTCTGACAAATTTTAACGAACAAAAATTCTCCTCTGGGTTCTCTTTTGAGGCTACACGTTTAGACGTACACGCCACACCAAATCTTTTCGAGTTACAATGTGTTGTTTAGGAGATACAAGCTAATTTTGTAAGATGCGTTATTTCTTCTCGTAAAGTCTTTCCAATACGTACATATTTGCCTTTAGTCTGCAACACTGTATTTCCTTATAACGTGGTATTCTTACATATTCTTTCGAGAGAAAACTCTCCTGTGCGTCCTCTTTTGAGGCTACACGCTTATACATACACGCACCACCAAAGCTTTTCGCGTTACCACGTGTTGTTTAGGAAAAACAAGATAATTTCGCATGATGAGGGATTTCCTTAATACGTGGTTTTCTGACAAATTTTGACAAAAGAAATTTCTCCTATTGGTTCTCTTTTGAGACTACATGTTTAGACGTACAGGCCACACCAAATCTTTTTAAGTTTCAACGTGTTGTTTAGGAGATACAAGCTAATTTTGTACGATGCGTTATTTCTTCTCATAAAGTTTTTCCAATAAGTATTTGTCTTTACTCTGCAACATTGTATTTCCTTATAACGTGGTATTCTTACATATTTTTTCGAGAGAAAACTCTCCTGTGCGTTCTCATTTGAGGCTACACGCTGAGACATACACGCAACAGCAAAGCTTTTCAAGTTACAACGTGTTGTTTAGGAAGAACAAGATAATTTCTCACGATGCGGGATTTCCTTAAAACGTGGTTTTCTGACAAATTTTGACGAAAGAAAATTCTCCTGTGGGTTCTCTTTTGAGGCTAAACGTTTAGACGTACACGCCACACCAAATCATTTTGAGTTACAACTTGTTGTTTAGAAGATACAAGCAAATTTTTTTTTTACGATGAATTATTTCTTCTCGTAAAGTTTAAGTGTTTCCAATACGTATGTATTTGCCTCTACTCTGCAACACTGTATTTCCTTATAACGTGGTATTCTTACATATTCTTTCGAGAGAAAACTCTCCTGTGCGTCCTCTTTTGAGGCTACACACTTAGACATTCATGCAACACCAAAGCTTTTCGAGGTACAACGTGTTGTTTAGGAAAAACAAGATAATTTCGCATGATGCGGGATTTCCTTAAAACGTGGTTTTTTGACAAATTTTGACGAAAGAAAATTCTCCTGTGTGTTCTCTTTTGAGGCTTCACGTTTAGACGTACACGCCACACCAAATCCTTTCGAGTTATAACGTGTTGTTTAGGATATACAAGCTAATTTTGTACTATGTGTTATTTCTTCTCGTAAAGCTTAAGTGTTTCCAATAAGTATGTATTTGTCTTTACTCTGCAACACTGTATTTCCTTATAACGTAGTATTCCTACATATTCTTTCGGGAGAAACTCTCCTGTGCATTCTCTTTTGAGGCTACACATTTAGACGTACACGCCACACCAAAACTTTTTGAGTTACAACTTGTTGTTTAGGAGATACAAGCTAATTTTTTATCGATGAATTATTTCTTCTCGTAAAGTTTAAGTGTTTCCAATATGTATATATTTGCCTCTACTCTGCAACACTGTATTTCCTTATAACGTGGTATTCTTACATATTCTTTCGAGAGAAAACTCTCCTGTGCGTTCTCCTTGGAGGCTACACGCTTAGACATTCACGCAACACCAAAGCTTTTCGAGTTACAACGTGTTGTTTAGGAAAAACAAGATAATTTCGCATGATGCGGGATTTCCTTATAACGTGGTTTTCTGACAATTTTGATGAAAGAAAATTCTCCTGTGGGTTCTCTTTTGTGGCTACACGTTTAGACGTACACACCACACCAAATCCTTTCGAGTTATAACGTGTTGTTTAGGATATACAAACTAATTTTTACTATGTGTTATTTCTTCTCGTAAAGCTTAAGTGTTTCCAATAAGTATGCATTTGTCTTTACTCTGCAACACTCTATGTCCTTATAACGTGGTATTCCTACATATTCTTTCGGAAGAAAACTCTCCTGTGCGTTCTCATTGGAGGCTACACGCTTAGACATTCACGCAACACCAAAGCTTTTCGAGGTACAACGTGTTGTTTACGAAAAACAAGATAATTTCACATGATGCGGGATTTCCTTAAAACGTGGTTTTCTGACAAATTGACCAAAGAAAATTCTCCTGTGGGCTCTCTTTTGAGGCTACTCGTTTAGAAGTACACGCCAAACCAAATCTTTTCGAGTTACAACGTTTTGTTTAGGAGATACAAGCTAATTTTGTACGATGCGTTATTTCTTCTCGTAATGTTTTTCCAATAAATAAGTATTTGTCTTTACTCTGCAAAACTGTATTTCCTTATAACGTGGTATCTTACATATTCTTTCGAGAGAAAACTATCCTGTGCGTTCTCTTTGGAGGCTACACACTTAGACATACACACAACACCAAAGCTTTTCGAGTTACAACGTGTTGATTAGGAAAAACAAGATAATTTCGCACGATGCGGGATTTCCTTAAAATGTGGTTTTCTGACAAATTTTGACGTAAGAAAATTCTCCTGTGGGTTCTCTTTTGAGGCTACACATTTAGACGTACACGCCACACCAAATCTTTTTAAGTTACCACGTGTTGTTTAGGAGATACAAGCTAATTTTGTACCATGCGTTATTTCTTCTCATAATATGTTTCCAATACGTATGTATTTGTCTCTACTCTGAAGCAATGTATTTCCTTATAACGTGGTATTCTTACATATTCTTTCGAGAGAAAACTCTCCTGTGCATTCTCTTTTGAGGCCACACGCTTGCACATACACCCAACACCAAAGCTTTTAGAGTTACAATGTTTTGTTTATGAAAAACAAGATAATTGCGCACAATTCGGGATTTCCTTAAAACGTGGTTTTCTGACAAATTTTGATGAAAGAAAATTCTCCTGTGGTTTCTCTTTTGAGGCTACATGTTTAGACGGACACGCCACACCAAATCTTTTCGAGTTACAACGTCTTGTTTAGGAGATACAAGCTAATTTTGTACGATGCGTTATTTCTTCTCCGAACGTGTTTCCAATACGTACGTATTTGTCTTTACTCTACAACACTGTCTTTCCTTATAACATGGTATTCGTACATATTCTTTCGAGAGAAAACTCTCCTGTGCATTCTCTTTTGAGGCTACACGCTTAGACATATACACAACACCAAAGCATTTCGAGTTAGAACGTGTTGTTTAGGAAAAACAAGATAATTTCGTATGATGCGGGAATTCCTTAAAACATGGATTTCTGACAAATTTTGACGAAAGAAAATTCTCCTGTGGGTTTTCATTTGAGTCTAAACGTTTAGACGTACATGCCACACCAAATGTTTTCGAGTTACAACGTGTTGTTTAGGAGATACAAGCTAATATTTTAGGATGCTTTATATCTTCTTGTAAAGTTTAAGTGTTTCCAAAAGGAACGTATTTATCTTTAATTTGCCACAATGTATTTCCTTATAACGTGGTATTCTTACATAGTCGTTCGAGAGAAATCTCTCCTGTGCGTTCTCTTTTGAGGCTACATGCTTAGACATACACACAATACCAAAGATTTTCGAGTTACAATGTGTTGTTTAGGAAAAACAAGATAGTTTCGCACGATGCGGGATTTCCTTAATAAGTGGTTTTCTGACAAATTTAGACGAAAGAAAATTCTCCTGTGGGTTCTCTTTTGAGGCTACACGTTTAGACGTACACGCCACACCAAATCCTTTCGAGTTATAACGTGTTGTTTAGGATAAACAAGCTAATTTTGTACTATGTGTTATTTCTTCTCGTAAAGCTTAAGTGTTTCCAATATGTATGTATTTGTCTTTACTCTGCAACACTGTATTTCCTTATAACGTGGTATTCCTACATATTCTTTCGGGAGAAAACTCTCCTGTAAGTTCTCTTTTGAGGCTACACGTTTAGACGTACACGCCACACCAAATGTTTTTGAGTTACAACTTGTTGTTTAGGAGATACAAGCTAATTTTTTTTTTACGATGAATTATTTCTTCTCGTAAAGTTAAATGTTTCCAATACGTATGTATTTGCCTCTACTCTGCAACACTGTATTTCCTTATAACGTGGTATTCTTACATATTCTTAAGAGAGAAAACTCTCCTCTGCGTTCTCTTTGGAGGCTACATGCTTAGACATTCACGCAACACCAAAGCTTTTCGAGTTAAAACGTGTTGTTTAGGAAAACCAAGATAATTTCGCTTGATGCGGGATTTCCTTAAAACATGGTTTTCTGACAAATTTTGACGAAAAAAATTCTCCTGTGGGTTCTCTTTTGAGACTACACGTTTAGACGTACATGCAACACCAAATCCTTTCGCGTTATAACGTGTTGTTTAGGATATACAAGCTAATTTTGCACTATGTGTTATTTCTTCTCGTAAAGCTTAAGTGTTTCCAATAAGTATGTATTTGTCTTTACTCTGCAACACTGTATTTCCTTATAACGTGGTATTCCTACATATTCTTTCGGAAGAAAACTCTTCTGTGCGTTCTCCTTGAGGCTACACGCTTAGACATACATGCAACACCAAAGCTTTTCGAGTTACAACATGTTGTTTAGGAAAAACAAGATAATTTCGCACGATGCGGTATTTCCTTAAAGCGTGGTTTTCTGACATATTTTGACGAAAGAAAACTCTCCTGTGGGTTCTCTTTTGAGGCTACACGTTTAGACATACACGCCACACCAAATCTTTTCGAGTTACAACGTGTTGTTTAGGAGATACAAGCTAATTTTACATGATGCGTTATTTCTTCTCCTAAAGTGATTCCAATAAGTACATATTTGTCTATACTCTGCAACACTGTATTTACTTT